>NC_060209.1:153771500-154402500 GCF_021130785.1 Homalodisca vitripennis
TACTTAATTCAATCAACAATGACTTAAGCTTAATTTTAAATTTATTGTCATCTAAGCATTTAATTTCCCTAGGTAACATATTATAAATTTAATCCCCATTTCATATGTTGATTTAATGGTTGCTTGGTAATTGCATTGCCTGATTCTAAGCAAGTTTCTTTGTCTAGTATCATGATCATGAATTGAACTATTTGTAGGTAAAACATTTAAATTTATCCTAACATACAATAATAACTGTAGTAGTATATACAATGATGTAACAGTCAGAATACCTAAATCTTTAAATAAAGGCTTACAGTGAGTCCTACAGCTAGCATTGCACATCATTCTTAAAACTCTCTTTTGCAAGATTAAAAGTTTTTTTATATTACTATCACAGCCCCAAACAATGATTCCATAAGATAAATGACTTTGTATGTATGCATAATATACTGACAATAATACATCTAGAGTTACATATTGTTTCAGTCTTCTAATCATAAAGGTACCTTTAGAAATCTTATTACAGACATTTACAATATGAGCCTCCCATTTAATATTTGACTGCAACAACACACCCAAAAACTTAACATCATTGACATCAATAGACATCATAGTCAGACACAACTAACAATTTTGAATTTTATACCCATATTAAACTTAAAGTTAAATTTTTTTCTAAAACAACACAAACATACTAACAGTCAGTAAACTAAATAACGTAGGACTATACTTTACGCAACATTTGTTACTTATTTTGACCTGAAAAATCAAATGGTGAAGTTGGATAAAGTAATTCATGGAAACCCTGTATAAATCAACAATACAAATTTAAAGTTTATTAGAAAACTGTAAGATAAGGAACACCGTTGAGATATACATTTATCTCCACTATAAATGTACAATAAACAAAATATATTCAATGGGTATACAACTAAAGAGTATCATGAGTTATGAATCTCAATTGAGTATAGCATGTTGTAGTTGTATTCGCTCGCTAAAAGTAAACTGTAAATGCGTGCCAGAAACCAAGGGTAGTTACATGCTAACAGTTTATTTCAATATTAAGTAAACGTTCCAAAATTGAAGAAGATTAAATAGCATTATTAAGTTTATTGCGGTACATTAAAAGTGACCCGATTAGAAATGGTCACGACAGTTGTCTTCGGAGGGTTTATTGATCTAGGTCAACCTCAAGTACTGACTAGGCATGCATTCCCTTGGCAGCACAGATCCACACTGTGTCAGCAGTTCAAAGAGTAGTTTATCTGACAAATCAGCTGATTGTTTAGAACTAGCAATTCCACAGAGTATTGTCAACAATCTGAGACTCTTAACATCCCAAACTTTCCTTTTCTATGATTCATTGTGTTGCAAAATTTTACTTGATGATGAGCCACATGATATATTACACAAGCTGATACTACATGTAGAGCTATTAGAGTAATTAGAGCAATTTTCGATGATTAATTCATTAGCAATTTTTATAGAGTATAAAGCATATATAATTGCTATATTAGGAAGTAAGTAGACAATAGTTCAAACTATAACCCACAAAATATAGATAAGAAATTTTCATTATACAGATAACTATACTAAAAGTCAACTGTAGAAGAATTCTGATTCAAGACAAAGCATTGTGATTCTTGACATTATTGTTATACACGACTTAAAACAAAACGTTATTATATTGAATAAAGAATGTTATTATATTACATTATTCAGATGAATGTAAACTTCTAAATTCCTTTATTGAGAAAATTGTCCAGTTCTTATAAAATTAATTGTTTATGTCACAATACTTTGATTCAAAATATTCCACCATAAACTAATCCTCAAGTTACTAAGTTAACATACAATTGTATTTTATATGAAGAAAGGTAAGAAAGGTCTAAAGGCCTTTGTTCATGTCTAACAAACAAATATTTAAAAATCCAGATCAGCTTGTGTCTTATTCACAACAATTTGTACCAATTAAAATAATTTGTATAACCAACTATTACTACTAGTATAACCTACTAATTTGTATAAACCACTATATGTAAGAGTATTATTTATATATACATTTATCTCCACTATAAATGTACAATAAACAAAATATATTCAATGGGTATACAACTAAAGAGTATCATGAGTTATGAATCTCAATTGAGTATAGCATGTTGTAGTTACTCGCTAAAAGTAAACTGTAAAATGCGTGCCAGAAACCAAGGGTAGTTACATGCTAACAGTTTATTTCAATATTAAGTAAACGTTCCAAAATTGAAGAAGATTAAATAGCATTATTAAGTTTATTGCGGTACATTAAAAGTGACCCGATTAGAAATGGTCACGACAGTTGTCTTCGGAGGGTTTATTGATCTAGGTCAACCTCAAGTACTGACTAGGCATGCATTCCCTTGGCAGCACAGATCCACACTGTGTCAGCAGTTCAAAGAGTAGTTTATCTGACAAATCAGCTGATTGTTTAGAACTAGCAATTCCACAGAGTATTGTCAACAATCTGAGACTCTTACAAACTTTCCTTTTCTATGATTCATTGTGTTGCAAAATTTTACTTGATGATGAGCCACATGATATATTACACAAGCTGATACTACATGTAGAGCTATTAGAGTAATTAGAGCAATTTTCGATGATTAATTCATTAGCAATTTTTATAGAGTATAAAGCATATATAATTGCTATATTAGGAAGTAAGTAGACAATAGTTCAAACTATAACCCACAAAATATAGATAAGAAATTTTCATTATACAGATAACTTACTAAAAGTCAACTGTAGAAGAATTCTGATTCAAGACAAAGCATTGTGATTCTTGACATGAATTGTTATCCACGACTTAAAACGTTATTATATTGAATAAAGAATGTTATTATATTACATTATTCAGATGAATGTAAACTTCTAAATTCCTTTATTGAGAAAATTGTCCAGTTCTTATAAAATTAATTGTTTATGTCAATACTTTGATTCAAAATATTCCACCATAAACTAATCCTCAAGTTACTAAGTTAACATACAATTGTATTTTATATGAAGAAAGGTAAGAAAGGTCTAAAGGCCTTTGTTCATGTCTAACAAACAAATATTTAAAAATCCAGATCAGCTTGTGTCTTATTCACAACAATTTGTACCAATTAAAATAATTTGTATAACCAACTATTACTACTAGTATAACCTACTAATTTGTATAAACCACTATATGTAAGAGTTTAGACACTTACAACTCTAATATTCCATAGAGAGATTTATATCCTTTAAAAAAAGGCTTAACCTAAAATTATAATCATTTTATCTTTCAGATTAAATATGTTGTGTATTGCTTATTGCTTATTAAATTAGTAAAACACTGAATATAGCATAAACTGGTACGATTCAGTTAAATTGTTTCTTATTATTGCTATATGAAATTTTTTAATTTTAGAAATAGTGACGAGACATAAGCCTTGGCTAAATAAGGAAACCACATAATACAGAATATATCATGAGGATAGGGCTAAAGAAAATGGCTAACAGGATAACACATAGTTTGTAATCACATATGATGCCAAGGTTAATTGCAAGACCTACATTATTCCATAACTGACATTGATGAAGGCTTTTCCTGGAGTCTAAACTTTACCCTAAAAATCTTTCACCACCAAATACATATTTTTTCGTTTCAGATTCAACTATATTCTCACGATCAAGGGCATCCAAGTGCATTTTGCATCTAGTGTATTCATCTATATTATTAATTTGGTAATAAGGTCATGTAAAATTCAAAATAATTTATAAAAAAGTGATTATTAAACAATTTTCAAAAAGAAACAAGAGGAAAACATAAATGAAATGGTATAATGAAATACACTTGAATGTAATACATACTGTATTTGGAATAAATTCACCAACAATTCACTAAATAATTTGGCTATAATGAAAAGTCTTATTTTGTTTGAGAAGAACAATTTTAAAACTTCAGACACTTTCACCCCTTACTTTTAGTTGTAGAATGACAGGAAGATGTGTCATTTAAAAGTTACGATTAATACGTATCCCAATGCTTTTTAATTTTTGTGTAAAGTTTATACTTTTAGAATATTTACAAAATAAAGTTTGACAATATTTATGAATAACAAGTAGAAACAACTAAAAAACTAAACATTTCCCATACTTTTACAATGAAAAATAAGCCTGTAAAAGTGTTGACATTGTTTTTATGGAACTAAAATCACGATTGCCACCAGTGAAGTTGTAATGAACTGATAACAGTGGTTATGAACATTTGTTATTACAAACCTCAAAATAATATTTTGAGACCAGAACTTTCTAAGAAAATTTACCATTATGAGAACCAGATATTTTTTATTCACACTTAAAAACACCCTTTTATTGATAGGTAGTATAGAAATAGAAATATGATTAGTGTTTAGAAAAATATTCATAATTTCATTAGTCTTCTTGAGAACTAAATAAAATTATAATAAATAGAAAGGCAATAAGCTTTATTTATAAATCACATTGTCTTTTTAAAAAGAACTTTATCATATTTCTAAACTTGTCTTTCATAATTGGCCAAATCTGAAGACATAAAATATTATGACATTTTATTAAGAAAACATTTTACACAATTTCTTAATTAGGCCTGTATCTAGTTATTTTATATATAAGTAGGCATGTGTTAGTACAACTAAAATTTAGAAAAATTTAAGAGGTATTGAGATTGTGCAGTTTATAGAAGAAAACATTTTCCAATTAAAAAATACTTCTTTTCAGAACTACAAGGCCTCAAAATTTGTTTTGTAAAAAAAACTAAATCAATTTAGTCTTATTAAAATACTACAAGTTTGGTACCTGGTGATAATTTTATATACAAAACTATATTCTTGGTCCTGCAATAGAAAACTGAGCCTGAAGTAGAAAGCCCTAATCGGAGTTATGAATGGTAGCGAGTACTGGATGGTCATGCAACATCGCCACTTTCACTTATTCATTGTGTAATACTACAAAATGGGAATGGTTTCTTGAAGCACAAATGTTAAGACACAACATTTGTTTATTTGGTTATTCAATATGAATATTCAAACAAAAATTATGATCATTATCTCACTTAAGTACAAGTTTCCCTGACAGTTAACAGCTATGCCCAACTGGCCTGAAAAGAAGTTTAAGAATTTTTAACGCTAAAATCAAACTGTGTTGACAAAACCATTTTTATAATAAATTTAAGGCCCTTTGAGAAGCAATAAGGAGAGGGAGAGCAAGTAAAAGTTTCAAGCGCTCAAAAATAACTTCCAAGTTTCATGTAGATAAAAAAACATTTATTTTATTTTAATTTTGGTAATATTAATTTATTCATGCTGACAACAATTCACATTCTATTGGAATAAATTTATGTAAATTTACTTTATAGTCCATTACATTGCAGGCCATTCCATGTCAAATGAATCAATAAAAAATAATATTCAACTTGACCATTTCAGATTCGTTTATTTATACTCTATGGCATCCTAAACTCAAATAATTTTTTAATTGTATCCCTCACAGTTTTTTAGTTATAATTTTTTTTAAATAAAAAAAAATATTTTTGTCAGAAGTGTTAGTTTTATATCCAATTAATTAATGCCCATCAAACCCTCTTTAAAATGAGCTATATCTCAGCTCTCTAGCACTGATGGAACTATAGTTATAGCAGATTTTAGATTTAAGTGCATGTTAAAAAAACATAGGATTTTGTGATTTAAAAAAATGTACAACTAAACATCTATGAGAAACAGAATTTAAAAAATATATATTTGAGTTCAATACACAAAGTTTCAACCAAATCTGAAATGGTTCAGGTTGGTTACCTTGTTGGTTTGACATGCAATCACTCTTGCTTGTTCTTAACAGTTTGACATTGTTACATTTATAGTCTGGTTTAATAACTGTAAAATACAAAATAAAGGAGTAATCATAAAATATAATACGTATAAAATACGTTAACAAATGAAGTAAACATTGCACATAATATGCTGAACAGGCACGCATTTGTATGTCAGATGATCTAGATTATATTTCTTGATTCATTTAATATTTTTATACAATGAGGAAGATTTATACAATAATGTGTGTAACCTTTTAGCCTTTGAAATAGTCTATAATCTATATGAAACTTTAAACAAGGAAAACGTGTAATGTCATAGTGACATGCACCTTGGTCTCCTTACTTAATTAAATAATTAAAAAACAACTCAAAAGAAAATTAACAAAATTTAAAACCAAACTTGAGAACTCCTGCCAAAGTAACGTCTTTTTTCTATCACAGGCTAACCCCTGTGCCTTAGTTTCCTAACTTACTGTTCCAACAAAAAAGTTAATGTATTACAAAAACCCATAATCAAAGCTTAAGAGACAATTTATGAAATGTGGAACAAGTCCTACCATGACTGAGGAGCCTTGAATGTCATAGCTTTTTGCATTTCAATACATGAAAGTATGACTAGACCTAGACAGGTTAATGAGGTGAGAATGTGGAACTAGGAAACACTATCAAACAGGTAAATTAAAACTTTGTATGTTACAAATTTGCTGTAATCAGATTACCTAAATAAAACTTTGGCAAAAAATTGGGTGAAATTACAAATATTTCATATAAAGAGAAAGCTGGGAGTTCAGTTACATTAAAATATGTTTTAAAGCAATGTAGATAACGTAATAATAATCACCAACTACAAAATAAATATGTTTTCCGTACTTCTTAATATCAACTTTGAGAGAGAATAAACATTGTGAGAGTAGCATTACTAAGGTTTTTGTTAGGTCAATTTTATATTGTGTATTTGATAACAATATTTAAAAAAACTGGTCTTGTCATAAACAATTTAACAATAATATAACTTTTACTATTGATTACATGAAATTGAGATTCATAAAAATAATTACAGTACTGATCTTACAGTACTTCCTTATTACAATATTACATTTTTCAATAAAATAATACCCAGCAGTTTAAAAAATGTAAATTTGGGGGGAAATATATTAAATAAATATATACTATATTTGTAGACAAATATTTTTATTTTAACGATTTAAAACTTTAATCCAGTTGACTAGTAATAGTAATAGTAAAAATACACTAATTAAAATTTATACATTCCATTACGATTTCCAAATATCAGTAAACTTCAATCAATTATTTAAAACCTAAATGTTATCACATTTTGATACGTGGAAAATTCTATGATGCATCATAAAATTGTAAAGTTTTAAATTCTGCGAATTACCTTGAAACCGACAGTGTTGACGCGCCAGTGTGGCCTGATAGTGGACAACACTTGTACGGCGCCTGCTTGTAGATCGTCTTGGGCAATAGTCACGTCGAGATGCGGTGCTTCCATTGTCCACACTCCACCACTGCTGCACAGCTGACTGATTGTAACAGCTGACAGTGCCCCTCCTCACCCTGCCGCTGCTACGTCATACCTCCTGCCCGCGCACTATCACCTGCGCCTGCCCTGCCAACACAACCGCGCAGAAATTGTAAACCTTGCCATTCCGAAAATTAATTAATAGTAATTTAAAACAATTAAAGCACAAGTAAGTCAAAACAAGTGTAATTAATAAATTTTGTATGACAAGAATTGTTATCAGATTCAATGGAATAACAACCAGCCCTAATTATATGAACGAACATCTACAGTGGCAAAAATAGAACCTTTCTACAAGGATGGTAGATGGAAATAACATGTCATGCCATATCAATATTAGGGCTTAGAGCACAATTCCGATTTCCGAGCATATATTTGGAAAGCAAAATATTGTTTTCAGTTATTAGAACAAGTTTTTATCCTAAACCAACTGTACTGAAAATAATTCGAGAACTACGGAAACTATTAATTGCATGAATTAGTAAAAATTATAATTTTGAGATTGTAGTAATTAATATTACAATGTACGGCATGGTTTATTTACTTTCATTTTACTAAAAGTTAAATGAAGGTTTTTAATTGTACATATACTATAGCGTAAACATAATAATATAGCGATAACCGGCTGGCGACTGTGCGGAGATCGTCACGACTTAAACACGGGCCCGGACCTGGTTTCAAATTTCACCATAGTGAATTCATCAGTTTGCAGTCAATTCTTTTAGAAAGAATGTAGCATGTTGTAAAAATAACACTCTTTATAACAGAGCTCTAGTTATAGCTGTTAAATAATTTCAGGTAGCCTCTTATCTGTGATTGGCTGTGTTCGACGGTACATCCGCCTCACTAATTGGCTGTACCGCTTCACTATCACGAACTATCCGAAACATTCCTTGCCTTAGACGAGTTTTCAAACTAGCTGAAATCAAATTTATAAAACAGTAAATTGAATGACTTAGTCCACTATGTCAATTCGCAAATGTGGAAAGATCGTCGAACTTTGCTGAAAAGCTTCTTTCTGATTCCATACTGTTATGTACAGATAACGAACTTTTGTTCCAATTGCACAGTGTCCTATTGTTGAGTTTAATACTTGACACCGGTTTATATTATTGCAATGGTGTCATTTTTACTGTTACTATAACATTTAACTGTTATACATAAAATGACGGGTTGCTGCTATACAAATATTAATTATACTCTAACTCTTGGGAAGGAAAGGTTCTATTACCTCAACCCTCCCCCTTAGTTATACCACAATACATATTCTATTTAATACAATTTTTAAGAATTTAGTAACTCATATTTTTTATCTTCCCCAATATGAAACATTGCAAAACCAATACACGAGTACAACAAAAGTATACTCTAATTTCAAGATAAACATATATTATATTATACAGCATTACATGAAGTTTTAAAACTTCTTTTAGAGTTTAAATAAGTTGGAAGTGCCGAATGCCATTATTGGCACCAATTAATAAAAAGTATTCTTGGGATATTTTGTTACTCAAAATACATCACCACGCAAAGTTATGATACGTTTTTGAAACAATATTTTAAAAATATTTTTCTAAATCTTCAGATTTTTTATTTTTATTAACTCTGTACTCAGCATTAATTAATTATAAAATTACAGAAATTAGTAGTATTACTACATTACATGCCATAAACATGGGCAGTCTTTTAACATTACTCATTATTATTCCATCACAAAAAGGTACAATCAATAAAACCAATTGATGCCTTTACTTAGTGAATAAACATTCTTGCAAAATTTAGAACAGGTTGCAGTTCAAACATTATGGCCTTTACGAGTACACATAGGGATGGACTAACTAAGAGAAACCAACTACTCCAAACAGGTCTTCAAGAGAGTAGCTATAGCAAAACAACCTTGAATTTACTTTATAAGAACAATGTTTAATTTAATCTCTTTATTTTTTTTATTTTAGGATTATGTACATATCTCATTTTAAAGATATTATTACTCCATCACTTTAGTTTTTTTGTAAATTGTTAACTGGTTTAATGTTTAAATTATGAAGTTTATAAAGGTTAAACATTATTTTCCTGAATAACCAAAAACAATATTGGAAGAATTTAAAAATTATTAAGATGAGTACTATTTATATCCTTAAAATGAAATATCCTCCATATATATACAACTGAAAACAGGGTACTGGTGTTTTGAGGTTTAACATTGTTTGTATGAAACTAAAATCAAGATGAATACCAGTAAATGTAGATGTTATACTTATATTTGTTCTACCTCGAAATACTTGTAACATTAAATTGTTACTTTACTCTAAAATTAACATTGGAAATTTCTATTTTATCCCGTAGTGAATTCTTATAAATGAGTCTTTATCTTGCAACGTATCTTTTAGTATACTGGAATAACTATGGATGAATGAGATGAAAGACAAGTAGAATTAGTGAGTGTACCAGGTACAGTTTAATTTTACAGGTACCATTGAGTTCATGTAACATGTTGACTGTGGGAGGTGTCTTGCGGTAAAGAGGCAGTACGAGGCTCCTCAGTTTCACTCAATAAAGACTAGCAGTGAAGGTATGTTAAATTTGATAGACCCTTAGAAACAGATAACTACAGTTTAGCATGAACTCTGAACCGTGTTGTTATCGGGATGATTAATAAGACTGACTAAATTCTAATATTGGCTATGTTCCATTTGATATCTTCTAATCAACCAGAACACTTGACTTTTCTAGTAGTTCCCATGCTGATTGTTGTGTTCCCATCTTGGTTGGTGGGTTTGTATTATGTTATCAATACAGTATTTTTTACAGAAGAAAATGAGTTAAATGTTTGTGTTTAGGGTAGAACACTGAGTAATGGAAAAATGCATTTTAGTTACATTTTATAGACACCTACTGCTAAATATTGCAATCATGCTGATGTCACACATTGTGGAGTTATCTGACATTTTTGTATTTTTGCTCACCATGGCCTCGAAAACACAAAACCACCACTATCTAAAAATTTAGATACATATGTGCCTATACAATATATTGTGAGATTGTAATTATGACAACTACTGTAAATTTTTATTGTTTCAAACTAAACTTGGTATAGGGATAGTACTTACAAGTCTTTCATAAGTTCGTTAACCAGCATCGACCAATACAAAGTTTCAGGGTAGTGGCTGAGCAATATGCATATATTTATTTGCATAGGGAATGGAATACCTTAATTCTAATCTATTTGAATAAAACAAAAATAATAAAATGTTATACTTATTTGTGTGATTTCATTGTTTTATTAGGTGTTTTTGCTAAATTAATATCAATAATGACTGCAAATTAGTTGAGTTGGCATACCAACGTTGGCGTACAAAGATAACATTATTATAAATTTTTCATGCTACAAAATATATAATACTCTTATTACATTTAATTGGATAATATAAAAAGACAAGAATATCAAATAATATTTCAGGTGTGCAAAAAAGTGTTTAAAATATAATTCTTTTAAATTTTCTTGGATAGAGGCTATTTAGGTGTATTTTCAAACACCCCCTCCCCCTCTTCTGATTCACATTTCAGTCTAGAAAGAAGGGAAACTACATGTGTCACAAACTAGGTATTTTGAATACAATTTTAGGCGTGGAGAGGACTTTCACATCCCCCATGATCTATTGGATGGGAAACTTGTAAATGTCAGACATACTCATTATTACTCTAAAATTATTTAAATTGTTAATTTTTTGTCATTTAAACCATTTACCAGACACCTTCAATTGGGCAATTAAAAGTAAAATACAGTTTTTTTATCTTGTTCCCTCAATGTGTAGATTTTTAATTGATGTTTGGGGAAATTATTATGAGTATGTAACAATTACTTGTTAAATATATAAACAAAATTCTTGTTACAATGACATACCTTATAAGTGAAAAATTTCTGAAAGTGTTCAGGCAGCCCTAAAAATTAATAATAAGCAGAGTGAGGCATGCATTACTTCACTGTCTACTGGACAATTATTGTGCTTGGTCTCTGAGACACAGGCCACAATGTACACAAGATATTCTGTGACCTGCAGTGGTTACTCAGTCTTGTGCTATATGAAGGCCCACCAAGCCGATGCTAAGTTCACATTGTAGGTCTTCAAAGATTAGATAGGCCCTAACAGTCTTACCCATTTCTTATGACAACATGCCTATACAATATTGTTCTTAGCTAATGTCCAGAAAATCTTTTTACGACCCTAAAAAAGGTTTTTAACCTTTAACCAATTCAACTGATTTTTAATTAGTTATCTCCAACTAATTAAGTTTTTAAAAATTTTTAAATAAAAAATAACAAAAAATCAATGAAATGAAAAATAAGGCATAGACTGGTATTCAGAACTGCTACTTTCTGGAATAAGTTTAATGTAGCGCCTTGTTCCAGAAAAGCAACAACCAATTTCTCTGTTATTTAAATTCATCTTAAACAAAACAATTTTTAATTTTACCAGAATCTGGAGAGCTTTAACTTCACCACCTCTACTAACCTCCTTACACCAAAGCTGAAGACCTCAGCCTGGAATTCAAATACAGTGAATGATTCAGAGATGAACAAATTTATCTGCAACCTCATTAGCTCTTGTAAAATATCTCAGTATAATTTACATATTTGTTATCATTGTCCCACCTTCAACCACTATTAATTCGTATACGAGCTTGTTTTAAAACCTAAAAGTGAACTGGAACTATTGTGACCTCATTAATTAATATTCACTCATTATTTATTAATGCAAAAGCTATTTACCTTGATGAAACTACCTAGGTACATGTATGACTTTCCAATATTTGTAATGAAAGCTTTTGTCAGTACATAACATGTTTGCTGTGGTAATAGACACTAACCATCAAGAAATATAGTCATAATAAAGCTTTTTAAACTATAGGAAGACATAAATAGTAACTAGTATGGAAAAGAGAAAACATAGATCTTGTACTTGAACAACTTCGCAGTGCAACCTTAAGGCAATATCACCATTGACGGGTTTTTGAAAATGCTAGAAAAGTCTATAGACAGGTCTTGGCTATTAACCTTAATGAGGTGGATTGTCTGTTTAGCGTAGTAGCAGATATTATGGCAGCTTAGTCACTGTCCTCACTACTTCCACTGGGTACAAAGCCAAAGTCAAGATGTATAACTACATATATCATAGCTAAACGTATGTATAGTAGTTTAACATGTTTACTGTGGCAGAAATTTTAGACCGGCTTAATCACTGTCCTCACAAGTGAGCATAGAATCACAGTAAAGATGTTAAATATTTCTTAGGAAAGGGCAGAAGCTGGACCGCTTGTTGGCAATACGTAGGTAGCTTTAAAATTGGAGCTAAACATCAAAGATTTTAGAATACAGTGAATCATGTTTTTATTGGTTATGCAAAGTATCTAGAATGTAGCTGAGTTTATTTTTAACTCCTGCATGTCACTTGATAAAGCACTAGTGTGCCTTACAAAACACAATGACCGTGCATTTAAGCTTAATCCTGCCACCTCCCAACATACGGATTTCAATTTACAAATGAGTTACAACTGCTGGATAACCATCTTCAACTAAAATATTTATTGGCTGAGCTTTAGCAAAGTCTATTACTCAAGAGGGTGGGAAAGTTTAATTTCTGTCTGGCACTCTACACGATATCTTAAAAACGAAATGACTACAGGCTTGAAATTTTGTTTTCAAGACATTGTGTTCGATGATGGTGCATGTCACTTGAGGGATTTGGCTAAGAATTAGTAAATCCCTTTTTATATTGGTCTTAGGGGTAATCATGATGGCAACTAGAAAATAGAAGAATAAATTAATTTGTAGACAAATTGCGTACAATCGTATATGATCTCAACATGTGAGTAAAGTAAAACTAAAACATAATCGAGTGGAAAGTCAATGTTAAAAGTCGGTGACAAGATTTGATTTCAGTGCATTCTTGCATTATAGTACCCTCCCTAGCGTGTCACCGGAACTTTTATTATTTATTTATAATTATTTGAAAATTGCTAAGAAACCTAACTTAATTTAAAAAATTTAAATGTATCGTGTGGCAAGATATCTTGAGAAAGATTTCATCCGTGGAATATAAATTTGGAATGAAACGTCATTTCTACATAATACAACAAAAATGTGTGCTATGATGGTGCATATCCAACCATCAAATTTGGCTGAACATAATTTCTATATAAATTTCTTTTCCCTAAGATTGTGTACCTGTATATCTGTCCGCAGGGCATCCCGAGGATTAAATGAGTTATAGATTAGAAATTGTGCATGCAATTTCAGTGAAGCCTGTTTCGCGACATGTGGTGTGGCATACCTTTATAATTTAGTAATAATTTTAGGTAAATTGTTGTGGGACAACCTGTATAGTAAAAATATTGATAAAAGTTATACAGTCACATCATACTCTTGCCAACACATGTGCTGTGATTCACTCCACTCCATTGTGTGTCACAGGAATAATTGCAAATACTATTCCACCATTTGGAGGGAGGGTGGGAGGGGGTAGATGGGTGACAGCTGAGCGATCCTGTCCTTGCAAGCATCCCGCCTGCCTAGCCATTGATGGTGGTTCAGAAGTCAAGTTTAAGCCGTTGGTCCTCAGGTTGTGTTTGACTTTGCTTGGTAAAATAAGACATCTTTAATTTATTTTTTACTATACTTAATCCGAGCATGCACTATGAATTCTAGTCTTTTGAAATCCCACGTTGAGATTGTGTTTAACTAAACTTCATTCCAACTAGAAAATATCTTAGAAGAAGAGAATGGCATCTGTTTGTCCAGAATCATCCACTGCTGAGTGTGTGCTGTAAATTGCCATAGAACTTTTTAAACATCATGATTTTGTATCACATCACCATGTATACCATGTAGGTGGCTGTGCATGATCAAATGCTGGTTGGATTGCATATCAAGAATTATTTTGTGATGATGAATATTTTACATTTCATAGGCTGTAAAAAAGATGGGAATCTTTGTGTTGTTAGCAATCCAATGAAGAGTTAAATTTGAACATTAAATGGTTTATAAATTACAAAAGTGATCAATAATTCATTCACCCCTTCATAGTTTCTGATGTTAATTACATTCATAGCAACTGCATAAAAGTGTGCCACTGACTTAATATTACACATTTTTATATAGTTCCTGTTTTATTCTTTTGTCTACCGTAGTGTTGCACAAATTTCTGTGACATTGTGCAAGTCATTCTGGCATTTTCTACTAGATGTCAGCACTTCCTTGGTCTGCCATGAGTGTTTGCACCTGGGTGAATTTGTTGTAGACACAGTACAGGCAGCTACTGTATGTTGCTGTTGCATGTAATCTGCCCTGGGGTATTTTATGGTTTATTTTTAGTGTTTATTGTACCATGGAAATATCCTACACACAAATAGACGATTGGGGAGGTTCTTGTTAAATTTGGATCTCACAAGTAGTGCTTTCAGTAACTTCCATACGAAATTTAATTAAATGGTTGCTACCAAAACTGGAGGAGTAGCATGGGGTCAGGTACTGAGTATCACACATCTAGAAGATGGGTGAATTAAGAGGGGGCGACACCCCTACTAAAAATGGGCAATAAAACACTTTGTGCAGAAGCATATAGAGATGTTATTTGTTCAGAAAAATTTTAAATCTCTAATCAAACTGAAGATTATAGTTTTCTGAGAAGAATTGCTTTCTCAATTATTGATTTTTAAAATATGTTTGTCACAGTAATTGATGAAAGCTACTACATATCTGTGTAAATGTAAAAGGCAATTTTAATAACAAATTTAATAATCTATCCAAAAATATTATTACCACTTCAACTGCTTTATTTTTTAGGGCCGTACAAACCTTTGTAAACAAAAATCATACTGATTTTGACAAAACCTAGTTAGCGGAGTAATGGCCATTCAAAATACCAGCATTCTTTTTCGTAGACCCTATATTAGGCACATAGATGACAAGTGTTGTTAAGCATTACTGAAATTGTCATAAGAAATACTATGTTATGATAACAAAGTCATAAAAATGTTTGTCAGAACTCAGCCTACTTAAAAAAATAGATAGCAGCCTAATTTTATTTGATGAAAGTTGCTCATATTTTAATGACTATTATTAATATGCCTATGTCATGTTACTCAACAAAACTGTGTAAAGTAGAAAATTTGATTAAATTTTAATTACGGTTGAAATAATTACATGCTTAAACTAAATTGTTTGTCATTTAATTAATCTGTTCACTTAACAATATTGTTTTTAAGAAGTATTATTTGTACAAATTTTTTCTGAATCACAGTTTTCAGCTATTCTAAAACTTATATCAAAAGGTTCTAATGTTTTGAGCGTGTGCAAACAAAGTGAGCTAAAAGAGAAAGCACAGATATTTGTTGCTGTTAATCCAGTAAGTGCCAGAAGAAAGATACGGATGGCCACAGGACCAGTATGCAAAAGAGAGCACACTGATGAATGTAAGAGAGACATGAATTGCCCCGCTAGACTCAAGAGATGCTTTCTCTTGAAAACTATGAGAAAGTCTACAATTGGCCATATGTATAATATTTCTTACAACACAGATAAGGAACTAAGCTCATTGGAATCTCTAAGATCATAATGTTATAATACATAGTGTGACAGTAGTAACAACTGATTTTAACATTTAAAGGATTAACAATATATTAAATAAAAAAATGCTGTAACTAATTTGCAATGATCATTATTTTTATCAAATTCTTGTGTTATCTGTGAAGTAAGCTCCCTTTAATAAAATAGCTAATGCAAGTGTTAAAGAGATTGTTAATTTGTATAGTTCCTGTAGTGGGATATGAATTTATATGACAAAAAAAGCAAATAAAAATGTTGCCTGT
This sequence comes from Homalodisca vitripennis, assembly GCF_021130785.1. Taxonomy (NCBI): domain Eukaryota; kingdom Metazoa; phylum Arthropoda; class Insecta; order Hemiptera; family Cicadellidae; genus Homalodisca; species Homalodisca vitripennis. Next base: position 153,787,739 of record NC_060209.1, read on the forward strand.
AATTGCAGTAGTATTTAAGTAGGTTTGGTAGTTTGAAATATATTTATGGATGATTTCTTCTAGTTTTGAATAAAATTTTACAGTTTTCAAACAATAATACAAAGCAATATCATACAACATTGCTAAAAGATTAGTGTACTATAATATCTTCTGTTGAGACAGCCTACTCAATTCTTCAAAGCATTAACAAATAGTTTCTGTTACCCCAAATCAATGCTCCATGTTTTAATTTCTCAATTATAATTATAGTGATGTCCGAGATACGACTATATTAATTCAACATGTTGTCAGTCTCAATTATCTTAAAATCTTGAGGGTATTACAATCTTTTCACAGCAGTTGGGAACGTTGTATGTTCCAGCTAGAAGAACAACACATTCATTTTCCTTTAATGATCTCAGAATGAGAATGCTATCCTCCAGTAAATTTTCTCAAGTATTTTTTTGAAGAACTTGGCAGTTTCTCCCAAGAATGAGTATATAAATTACGGCAATGAAAGTCACTAATATACCATTCATTAATTTATTGGTTTTATGTATGTTTTTAGAATATTAAACCAACAGTTTTCTGGCCCAGTCAGATTAGAGGGCAGTACTGATCCACTTAATATCAGTTGCTTCATTGGTTCATAATCTAGGATTAGTTCCTTGGTACTCTGTTACTAGCTAAGTCCTCAGATCAAAGAGCGGAAAATCTGTTCCAGAGAAGCAGCTTTATGAGACTTTGTTGCCTCCGGCCCAAAATGTCTTTTTGGTCTAGACCTCCTTGTAGTCGTTGTCCACTCTGACTTTTTTTCAAGTGACTGGAAAAAAGTCACCAGACAAATGACTGGATGTCTGGGACGGAGGTGCACAAAACTTAGTACAAGAAATGTTAGTTGGAAGGAGCCAGACCATAAGGTTTGGAACATTTTATTTAGCCACCGCCATCTTATATTACTTTTATTTATTATTTTGTTGTTTTTGTCATATATTTTATTTAAAATAATTACTATTTGATGCAATTCATTCTGCACATCAAAACAAAGTGATCAAATAAGTATCTGTGTCTGTAGTTTTATATATAACGCATTGATATATCTAAATTTAGGCAATTACAAAACCATTCATTGAGAGGAACTAGAACACTTGCTTGAGGTGGCATTACATAGTGTGTTCAAAAAGTATTGCGAATTTTGTGTATTTTCAAAAATTATTTATTTATTTGTGAATATCTATTTTTTACCCTTCAAAGTAATCGGCCTGGGATATTATACACTTGTGCCAACGTTTTTTCCAATCTTCGAAGCACTTCAAAAAATCATTTTTTGTATCTCGTTCAGCTCCTCCTTCGATGCTGTCTCTATCTCGTCAATCGTGGCGTAGCGTCGTCCTTTCTTGGGCCTCTTCAGTTTCGGGAACAAGAAAAAGTCACAGGGGGCCAGATCTGGGGAATACGGTGGCTGCGGTATCATTAGTGTTTTGTTTTTTTACAAGAAGTCGCGTACAAGCAGCGATGTGTGAGCAGGGGCGTTATCGTGGTGCAAAAGACAATTTTTGTTTTTTCACAAATTCGGGCGTTTCTGGCGGATTGCTTAGCGCAAATTGCGCATAACTTGCAGGTAATATTCCTTATTCACTGTTCTACCTTGTGGCAAGAACTCATGATGCACCACGCCCCTGCAATCGAAGAAAACTGTAAGCAAAACTTTCACATTCGACCGAACTTGGCGTGCTTTTTTCGGTCTTGGTTCGTGCGGCAGCTTCCATTGAGATGATTGAGCTTTGGTTTCCACGTCATAACCATAAACCCACGATTCGTCACCAGTTATGACCCTCTGGAGCAAATTCGGGTCGTCGCGGACAGATTCCAACATCTCATTAGCAATGTTCATGCGATGCTGTTTTTGATTGAAATTGAGCAATTTTGGTACGAACTTTGCGGCGACCCGTCTCATGCCCAAATTATCGATTAAAATCGAATGGCACGAGCCAATCGATATACCTAGGTCCTCGGCAATTTCTCTAACGGTGATTCGACGATTGGCCGATACAATTTTCTTCACGTCATCAATTTTTTCGTCTGTTGTTGAAGTGCTCGGGCGTCCGGCACGCTCTTCGTCGTTCACATCTTCTTGGCATTCTGAAAACATTTTGTACCACCAATAAACGTTGCTTTTGTCCAAAGTAGCTTCTTCGTATGCCACAGTCAACATTCGGAATGCATCCGCGCACTTAATTTCGTTTTTCACATAAAATCTGATACAGGTTCTTTGTTCCATTTTTTTAAATAGGTAAAAATCGAAGACGAACCAAAACACGTGCAAGCAAAGCAGCTGTCAACAATTAACTGAACATTCAAAATGGCCGAAATTGTCAACATAAGTGAGAGACATAGTACCAACATAACGCTACAAAGAAATCGAAATTCAAATATACGTAACCCGCGAAAATTCAAAATTCACGATACTTTTTGAACTCACCTCGTATAGCTTAGAACTATGTTTTAATTAACTATTAAATTGATGCCATACTAAAATCAAACAATTTGTTAAAATCAGTTCATTTAAGCACTTAAGTGTGCCTAGGTATGGTGAATTTGTTTCATACCAAGTAAATATGTCTCTTGTTGGTACACAGACAATGCTCTGTCCAGTCTCATCCATATCCATGGGCTGCCCTGCTCGTCAATCCCCCCCTTCTCCAATTTATGTTTGACTAAACATTGTGAATAGATTACATGCATTTGTTATGATTCTGTTTATTTTATTGTTTCGATGAAATTGAATTCCTCATTCTACTCAAATGAAGAACTGATTTTTTTTGCCAGCATACTGGAGGCAGAGCAGAGTGAAGAGAGACAGAAGTAAATACTGTGTCCACTATCAATACTATTATTGACAACCCAGCAAGCTGGAAGAAACTGCAGTTTACTAGGTGATTACAGAGGATAGGCAGAAATTACCAGAGGGATGCATTTGACATGAGAGAACAACTCACACTTTATTTTGAACTCTGTAGAGGATGTCATTCTTTGGCAGTAAGATACACAGCTTTTGCACAAGCTGAATTAAGAAATTATTTTTTAAAGTTTGAATCGTTTCTTAAATTGACAGATTTTCTGTTTTGAACTATTAACACATTTATGCAATTCTACTTGTTGTAATAGTATAATAATTTATTTCCCAAGCCCCAGGCAATACAGATCCGAGATCTTATTATAACACTCATTTTGTTTTCAAAAAATCTTTTCCTAACTAATAAACTAAGACAATTTGTTACACCAGGTTTCACACAATTTCAATCCCACGAGAGAATTTCCTACAAAATATGACATAAAATTAAAGGACTACTAAGACGTAATTGTTTTAAAAAAACCTGTACTGTTCAACAATGTTGCTATAGCCTGCCAACTATCTTTGTCACCAGCAGATTACATTAGTTGTATCATAAAAGATATGAGAGAAGTACTTATTAAGATATAAAGAGTACTTCTTTTTTAAGTTCAATTATAGCTGTTCATAGTTAATTTTCAGCAATTAAATTATATATTAAATATTCTGGAATACACAAAAACTGTAATGGTGAACACGTATCTAGAGTGAAAAATGTGTCCAGCCTCTATCAAACTTTGCTTTTCCAGTAACTCATCCATCGTGAGTCTTATTCCCAAACTGGACAAAGTAGGGGTAAGATCTGTTGGCGTTACTGCATTTGTCTTCAGCCGGACAGGATCTGTGTGCTAATTCCTTAAGGAATTGATAGGCTTAAAGAGTTTTTTAATCGATGAACAAAGAATCTGTACAGTGGCTACAACTGTCATTTTTAAGCCTGAATGGTGTTTTACACTTGCAGCAAAATTATTACTTACACGTGTAAATATAAAATGTCTGCCTATCACAGAAAAGTCACCCACAATTTTAACAAGTTCATTAACAGTAGACAGTTCGATTGTTTGCATCACTGAGGCCCCCAGCACCAACACGTCACTTCTACTTTTAACATATTTTTCGTGAAAGCAAATTAATTTCATCATTCACTTATTTTTTTACTATCAAACCTCAGAGACTGATTTCCACGATATGAAGTCAGTAGGACTTTAATACATCAAGTTTGCATCTCAGTAGGCCTAACTCTATATTCTTTATTTTAAGACATTCTATATTTTTTAACTTGTTTTGAAACAACCTTAATATGAAACGTCTTGACCTGAGGTTTTTATTCCTTCATCATCAGACCTTTTTTAGCTGTGGTGATTAATGGCTTCTTTATACAATAAACTGCCCATCTGAATATAAAAACACAAAACACAACTTTAACACCAGACTTAAAAATACTTCTAAAACCTACAGCATTCAACTTTTAAAAACAAAAATTATATAGGACTGAAGATTTATTAGAGACAACAGGCGGATGTGATCTTCCTCAAGAAAGTTTTAACTGACGATGTTGACTGCCCGGACCTTCTGGCTAAAGTTGATTTCAGAGTGCCAACATCCAACTGCTCAAATGACCTCTTCCTTTGTGTCTGCAGTTTAATGTCATATTTATATAATGGTTACATCCCAAAGCTCCATAGAACCGGAAATAAAATGAATAAATCACATGATTTCTTTCTCGAAAGTGTAAAGTTCCTTAAGCATGTATTTTTGAATGGAAAACTTGATGTTAATTTATTTTTCAAGTTTTTATCATTGCTTGATTTATAGGTACTTTGGGATTATACCGACCACACCAGTATGAAGAACACAAAAATATAAATTTATAGAAACAAACATAATAGAACAAAAAAACAACTCTTTAATTACAAAATTTTTTTTTTTTACAAGCATTTCCAGGTATTGTGATCGGTATTGTTGTCGCTGTTATCTTATCTTTCTCGAGAATCCCGATTACGGCAGGCCACACGGCATCACATGATTATTTAGGTTTTTGGCACGGTACATAATTGCCTTTCCATTACAATTCAATTTATATTTCTGATCAGCCCCTCTATAATTTGATATTTTACTGATAGCTGTACTATCTCGAGGGATGTTTTTCTTTCGTCGACATCAGCGCGGGGCAGCACCTTCGGTGGGTCAGAGGCACTTGCATTTTGGGTGGCGGAGTGTGATCAAGAATAAAAACAAGTTTTGTGTGTTTTTTTCATTAAAGAATTTAGTTTTTATTTGGTAATTTTTGTTTTTGTTGAATTTTTGTGTTTGGAAAAAATGTAAGGGTAAAACACGGAAGTACAACAAAGCGACACACCAGCTGAACGGGCAGCGAGACTCTGCAATCACGTTATCTATTAGACCGCTCGACTTTTACCTCTGTCTGAGGATGGGGAGGAGTTTGTGATAAGAAAATTCCTGTTTTATATTGACGAAATATTGTTCTACGCTAATCTAGTAATCAGTAGAAGCAAAATGTCAAATAACGATTCATGTCTGGGTGTGGTCGGTATAATCCCAAAGTACCGGTTTATGTTTATGTTTATATTTATAGTTTTATTTTGTTACGGCTTTGTTGTTTTTTATGTATGTTGCGTAGTCTATTTATTCTACTCTTTGGGTTTGGGGCTGGTGTACACTAATGCTTGATGCATAGTTATAATTGTTCCTTGTTACATTCTTAAATTTTATTATATATTACATTCTTTATATATTGCCACTTTGTACATTATCTGCTATAAAATTGTGTTTACCATGAATTTTTAAATAAACAAATCAGGCTCTATTATTAAAACAAGATCCCCGAAAAATTTGTGTATTTCAAAAGTGAATTGAAAGCATTATTAGGTAGAGTACGATAAGCGGACCCGGTTTTTTATATCAAAAGTTATTTAATTATTATACCCATCAATATATTCAATCAATAGTAATTAATTTGAGCAATAACTACACACATTTTCATATTCTAAAGACAATTTGTTCTATAAGTAACTTCTTTAAAATAAAAAAAATAGTCGTATTTAGAACACTATGCAAAACACTAAAAGATAATTTGGTATTTATTTACAATAGCGTGACCATGGAAAATGGACTTTTTTTCATGGGTTGGGCATTTATAGCCAAGTATTATTATCACAGCTGCATATAAACTGGGGGGAAAGTATATTATTGTATTATATTGATGCCTTTCGGGCATTATTGCGTTAAGGAGCAGGGGCATCACGTGATCTGGGATTCGACTTTTGCAAGCTCGAGTTAATTTTTTTTCTAAAAGAGCAAGCAGTGCACAGCACTGCGCAGCGGGCAGGCATCTTTGACAGGATTAACGTACTGGTCAGCATCATTTCAGTAACTTATCACTTACCTTAATGAACATCCAACACAAAGGTGTGCCATTACCACTACTGAACTAGGAGGTTAAGAATAGACACAGAGGAACAAAATAGTTCAAAATGGCGTCCCTTCTTTATTTGAGAGAGCTGCGGAGTAATACCAAACTGTCAAATATGGATAGTGTTGCCAGAGGTACTGTCAAAAACAGAGTTTTCAGAGGATTTCAAAAAATCGTAACTCCTTTGATTTTCGTTGCCGACGAATTTTTTCTTCACTATTGTTTTCAGGGGAAAAAAAATGAACATAACTTTCCATGGTCACGTTATTATAAATTGATACCGATAATTTACTGTGTCTTCCTCGGTTTCAAGATGTTTGTTACGTTTTCTTTATTATTTAAATGACATTTTTCATGTCACTTGTCTTAATGTTTTATTTGATTAATGCTTGTTTTTTCTAATTATTTATGACATTACTATTTCTATTAATTGTTTATACTATTTCTATTACTTTGAAACTTGCGACTAATTTAGTATTTTAGGGTACGGTCCAATAAGCGGACCCGGTTTTTTATATGGAAATTGGCAAACGATATTACTTAATCATAACCATCGATATAATTAATCGATACTGATGAATTATTTTTAACAACTTAAATAATCTATATGAACAGCTGTAAACACTTTCAAATAATACAATTAAGGTAATATTTTAAATTTCACGTAACATTGTGTATTAAAATGGCCGTCAATCTTAGGAAGCTTCACGAAATTGCTTTAAAAGACGATAAAATATGTTTTTATGGCTTCAGGATGTTGGGTTAGTACCTATGAATCCATTATGTGATATTTGTGGAAAGGTAACAAATGTAACTGTCAGAGGAGCTAACATGGTCGTCTTCAGATGCAAAAAAAGAAGGTAATGGTGGACACAACTTTAGTAAAAACGTTTTCGTTCTGTTTCATTTAGTTAAAGTTATGAGTTTCCCTGATTTTGGTTATGTTCATTTATTATTTGTTATCATTAAATTCACATTTTAATTTAAACATATGATTGTTATTACTTTTATATCGATTGATAGTCTATGATTCGATATGCGAATATTAGGTATCGATGATTATATTCTTCGATATAAAAAACCGGGTCCGCTTATTGGACCGTACCCGTATTTTATATAAGTTGTATAGTTCTGTTATTCAATATATACAATATCACTATTGTAATAACCGATATAAAAACTGGGTCCACTTATCATAGTTTACCCACATTGTTATAGCTCATTAGAGTTTGTTGGTGCGATACTTAGAAACAAGGAATAACCCCTCTTCTCCCTCAACTACAGTTGGAATATTTACAACTGGATTGTACAGCCTTGTATGACCAGACAATGGATGAACTGGTGGACTACATTGCCTAAGGGCTAATTGGAAGAAGCACCAAGTACCAAATAATGAAATTTGTAATAATATTTACAATTATTTATGCATATACAAAGATTTGAACAGTCAAAATGTATCTACTTGTGATAGGTAAATACCTACATTAAGAATATTTCTCTTTATTTTTAAAAATTTCCTCCAAACACTGAATGATGGTTATCAACCATTAAATATTTATATTTGTTATCAAATTTTGTGATAAACATTGTACAAGTAACAAAGTGGCCAACTATAAATAAACATATGGTAGTTACATGGCCTAAAATTCTAGTTTATCTAGGGGACATATGGATATTTAAGAAAACAAATATTGCTCATCAAATGTACTCTACCAATTTGTTTGGTACATTTAAAGTAAAAGTCAAATATTTCTGAATATATTTGGCAGGTCATATTCAATATCTAAATTGTATTTTAATTTAATATGGTACGGTAGGCTATTTAGGTGTCTAGATGCCTAAACCTAATTAACCTAAACTGCTATTGAATTAAACAGACAAACTTGAGAAACACTCAAAACACTAAAAAAAAGTAAAATAATATTACATTATCAGTTTAAACCAACAGTGAATATTTGAGGTTAATCAACTGACGTTATTCAATGCATACAATATTTCGTTAAATTTAATTTACTATAGCACTGGTAAATAATACAAATAGTTTTAGGAATATACAAGTAAGCTACATCGAATTACAATATTACAGCATAATAAGAACGATGTGATGTTTAAATGCATGGGTTCTAATCAAATTAACCTAAATACACGCACATCCATGAAATACTGATCAAGCTTTGATCTTACCCAAACGAAGATTATATTTTCAATTTCCAAGCTTAAGTACCACAGTGCAGTTATTCAAAGTAATATTTATAATTATAACTCAATATTTACAAATACAATTTTTTATATGTCGGCATCCGAATCGACAAACCAAATACTAACAGACTGACACTTTAACAAGACATTGGCACTTGGCAGTCAATTTCAATCATTCATGTCATCATGCACAACTGACCGAGTCTAGCACTATAACAACGGTCTAGCAGAAGCAGATCAGCAGATGATAAAAGGACTCGGCTAGTACCAGCATAGATTCTACGCCTGTATGATATCTCGTACTGTACAAAATTTGTACAATCAAAAATACTATGATTTTTTATACTGTGGTGCAATATGTTATTGTATTATTTTTTTACCTTCATACCTCTTTCTCTAGACTTTTATTCTTTATTTTCATAAGAAGGTAAGATTGGGAATGATCAGTGATCAGCAGTGGTATAGACTATAATTGAAACATCACACTGTGAGATTCAACACATCACATGTTACAATAACTTAATCATTAGGTTATATAATTATGAGCTATTGTCCCTACTCGCACACTGCGCAAATCACGCTCTTATCCTTTGTATAATCTTCTATAATAATTGGTTCAACCATCTGACTAATCTGGAATGATGATTTCAGTCTCTTAAAACTGAATTTTAGACTAATTCTGGTTTAAAAATTGTACCTAGACTCGCTTCGAGTGTTCAATTGTATGCTCGAATATTATAACCAAGGCCACATGGTTCATGGTCTAACCAACCCTTGGTGATAGTTCAATATTAATGTTTTACTCTACCGTTATGCAGTTAAGAATCAAAGTCCATCATGGTATTATAGAGTAACACAATATGTTCAAAGCTCACAGCAATAAACAAAAACTACGAGTGTCTTTGACACATGACGGTTCGGCAGTAGTTCGGACGTAGTTCTAAATATATGTTCTACCAACATGACCCAATTTATAGAATAATACAATGTAAATTGTGTATAAATATTTAGAACTTTCGACTACACGTTGTGTTCTTCTGTTAACCAAACACATGTTCAATGCCATAAAACGTTCTCCGGATCACCATCGATACGAAAGGATTTCTTTCTAAAACGTGCCGACTCAACTTAACAGCTAATAACTTTCTTAGTTTATACTTTGGCAACAGTAAGTAACGTGCAATACAATCTTTTTGACTGTGCTGTGAAAAAATTTAGTGCTGTGAATGTTAACGTTAACAACAAATTTGATCCATCTAATTTTATTTTTTTTTAATCGGCTACTGATATTGGAAGTGAATGCGTAGGAACAATATTAAAAATATCACAAACGAGCAAGAAGCTTTACAAAATATTTTATTTTTTATGAATCAACTCGAAACTGTTGAAGGAAACTGTTGTAGTGTTGTGGTTGAACACACGCTTAGACTCAAAACAAAAACTCCAATACAACAGGGATATTAACCAAGAAGCTCGGCTATTCAAGCTGCAGTCGGAAAAGAGGTAGAAACTATGCGTTAGCATTGTATTATCGAGCCATTATATAACTTTTAGAGTTCACTGGTTATACTGGTAAAGAAACGGTCACTTCTATATAGATTTTATATCGATTTCAGGTACTTAAACGTTTATTCTTAGCCCTATATAAACGCTGTAGTAGACAAATCAAGAGGTGAGAAATTATTAGGATTAATTCATCTTAAATCGGCTTATGACAATTACACTATCACGAGAGAGCAGACCTTTACAACTTTTAACGTGCCGAGTAAAGAACTGTAACAATTTACAGATATACCACTATGGCTCCAGAGCGGTTGTGCAACTTTTCAGAGACTCGTTATTACGAGCTGGAACGCTCCAGAAAGTGTTTAACTGCTTGAGGAATGTGGTTTGAAATTAAAACTGAAAAAGTACAAATTATACTGGACTGAAATGGAATATTTATGCACATATTGATTGAACAGAGAATAAAACCCGATCTAGATAAAATAAGAACCATATTAGAATATTCAAGAATTACCAGCATAACTAATTTGAGATGCTTTCTGGTATTTGTGTAGGTGCCGACTGTTTGTTTCTATAACCTTGTTCCTGTTACTTTTCCTCTAATGAAACTGTTAGAAAACCCGCTAGAAGTGGACTGTATCCCAGGAAAAACACATTCAAGAAACTGAAACGGAGACTGACAACCGCACCTGCATTGGCTTACTTCGAATTTGTTTTCTCTTCGAGCTGCGTTTTAGGACATTTCAAACACACAAAAAAGAAAATGAAAAGGAATAAGGTTTCCATTGCAGGTTATTGCATAGTTTATGCAATAACCGTTCTTATTCTCTAAACAAACCAAAGATTTCGGCGACTGAGATGATCTCGTATGAGCCGTCAAAAGGTTCCGTTCAAACCTAGGATCACATAGCAAAGACTAATCACCAGGATTTCAAATGTCTTTTTAAATAAGACACCCCATTTCCCCATTATATATATGCATGCATTATATAATAATGCATAGGAAGGGAGTAGTAAATATAGACTAGTAATCGAGGCTCTTTCCAGGATATAACAAGCAGCAATGTTCCAAACATAAATACTACAGCGAGTTCTAGTAAACCATACACTCACCTCGTATCGAAGACATCTCAAAGCAAGGAGCTTCGAACTACTTGGAATAAGTAACGCTAAAGTCTTATGGTACCAGATACTATACGATAAAAGAAAAAACGTTGAATTCACTGTCAGAAATTTGAGAGTGTACAGACTGGTAGATAACGATGAAATAAAAGTTGAAAGCCTTATGTACCAAATGAACAACAAGAACTAGTCCTCGAAGAGAATTACGATCGACCTACCGTTGGCCATTGTGGAATAAGGAAAACATGAATAAGGAAGAGTCGTGAATTACTATTGACCGAGATTCTACAGAGATGTTTCCACACATGCAAGAAATTGTAAATTCTGACAAAAGCACAAAGTAAGGCTAATGCACAACTAAAAGGCTTTTGGTATATACTAGTGCAAGATACTCTAACAGCCCGATATACAATATAATGTAGATTGTGTTTACATCTTCGTTCGCCGAACTGATAAAGAGAATGACGCTCTATTAAGAAAACTTGTAAACGATGTTTTCATACAAAGACACATTGGGCAAGCTGTTCACGTTTAGGTTAGCCAGTGAAGATTTCAGAGTATTCTGAGATGTCTAAAAGAAGGACGTCTAATCTATATTTAGCTTTGCTAAGACTGAAAGATGACTGGTTTGTTTGATCGACACATCTTTGAAGAAGATGCAATCTATATTTTCTTATGCTGCACCAACGCTTTCCAAACCATATCCCTTTGTCTCGATATGACTCATATTCCTCGCTCTTCGTGTTTTCTGTCTTCATTATTCCCTATTTAGTGTTCACAGATGGTACCATATTAGAAATAGAATAATTTCTCAACGTTACATTTATGAACTTTCATGTCTGAGCTTTCCCATCATAACTTTTTCTCAACTTTCACACCCTAGATTGATATATTCACAGATATGTTCCACATATAAAAGTCCGGAAATTAACAGAACACCAAGCTTACCATTGTCATCACTTTGTTTTATTCTCTCTTTTGAAGCTTTGGTATTACAATATCTATCAAAGGTCGCACCAAGGGCGTCGTTCATATTACCAAGTCTACAACTAAAAGGAGATCTAGATTGGGGAAAGGTACATTTTTATAGTGGCTTGAGGATGGTGAGTTAGGATTGCTGTAGTACATAGTGTATTCCGCTCTGAAGCTGGAAAACCAATATATTGCCCAATATTGGCTTGAAACTGGCGATTTAGGGTTTCAGGTGAATTTGGTGTATTTCAATACTAACATGAGGATAGTTAGATAAGTTCAACTAAAACATATCAATTTAACCTAAACTGCAGGGGTACTGTTGGATTTTAAAACATTTTACAATGTTTTAGGAAGACGTAGGCTTTTGGCAGAAATTGTGATATAGCAGAACGAAACAATTAATGTAGAAAAGTGTTACATAAAAAGATTGCGCATGCGGAAATTATATTTCTGTCGCGGTATTAAGTAGTGTGCAGCCGATTTTTTAGTACCAGATGTTTTGTAATATTTTGTTTATTTACAAAATCACATGTTGCATTTCACGTCATTTTTACAATCAAAATACCAGTTTAATAAATTTAAAATTTATGTAAGTATTCAAAATTATGGGTTTACGGAACGAGGAGGCGAGATTAAGGCGTCGCCAGAAGCTGAAAAAGCAATTCAATTTGACATCTGTGTCTGACAATGAGCTGGAGTACGAAGCCGGGTTGTCACCATCGCAGAAGCCCACCCTGAGCAACCACTTCCTTTGGGTAGTCTTAGGAAAGAGTCAGGTGGGCGATGGTTCTTTCCCACACCTTAGTCAGTATCATGAGAAGCCGGACATCTCTGGCCGAGATTTCGAGAAGGTGACGTACGTGTTATACATGGCTAAAGGGGGAGACGTCATACAGTCTGTAGCTAAACAAACTCAAACTACTTTAGGCGGTCCCTTAAGGAAGACAGTTTCTTGGTCAGAAGAGAAGGAAAAGTCTGTAATCGAAACCCAAAAAGCGAAAGAAGAAGATATAACAGAAAATGACTTCGAAGATGATGAAGAAGAATCTGAAGACGAAGAACCTATCGAAGATGTTAAAAAAGCGAAAGGGAAAAGAAATGGGAAAATGATAAGTAATTTCTATTACAGACCAAAAGATCATTCTCGCTCACCACAAAAAGTAGAACAGGAGAGTGTCATACAACCTGGTGGTTCAGATGTAAAAAACAACCTTCAAAAGAGCACTGTAAAGAGTGATGTCAAAGAAGTAGTTTCAAAGGAAGCTGGAAAGAGAAGAGGTTATAAACAAGACAGATGGAAGCTGAGAGCTGGAGCGGAACACTTTTTAGCGGATTTAAATGAGAGTCAAATGTTTGATCCTAAATTTAAAATTAAGAGAGTTAGCACCATTAGGTTTGACTCGAGGTTGTATTTAAAAAGTGTCTCTAGGGAGCGTCTTCTGGATTCTCCATCTGGTACCAACAAGTATCTTTATGTTACTAATAGAAATAAAAAGAGAAAAGTGAAATATTCTAGAGCAAATACGAATAAAAGCTTATAAAATGTATTTAAACTTTTGTATATGGTGTTGTTCAACTATTAAAATATTTGTTTAATTTTAAATAATGATACTTCAATGATAATTTACATGGTAATTTATACAATACCTTGAACTACTTTTTGACTTCTTAGATATTTCGCAAAAGAGTTACTCAAAACCATTCATTCGCTCATTTGGTTCTCTCACTAGCCTAAAGTCATACAATTTTGATGAACTAAAACACAGTTTGAAGTTTGTTTTTGACGATGGAAAGATTGTGAATGGAATAGGATTTTCCAGATACTTGCCATCGTTCAGTGATTCGTCCAGTATCACTGAACTGTGGAAAAATGTCCGGAAAATTCTATTTCCTTTATAAAACACAGTACTTATCACGAATATTTTGGTTTAGATAGAAGAGTGCCCGTGTCAATTGGTTCATCTTAGAATGTATGATTTCGAACACTAAACCATTTCCAAACGAAGTCAATGATGGAATATTTCGGCTTGAACCAGTATATCTACTGAACCCTGAAGGATACCATCTATATCTCACTGATACCAAAAACCAACACTGCAAAAAACAAACTTTATCAGTTTTCTTCTGCACTCTGTGTACCTGACTGTGTAGCAGCTATGCGATGTTGGATAGCACCATGGTTGAGGAAATCCATTAAGCTAAATTTTAGAAATAAACCTTGATCGAGATTTGACCTGGGGTGTTCATATCAGTTCTGTATGTTCAAATTTATTCCCAGACATTTATATCAGGGATATAGACTCATCCAAACCAACGTTAAAAAAAATGCGACTCTTGACTTTACCTTGCCTTTATGTTTTTCAAACAACACTTTACTGTCTGTCTAAATGTGTCTCCACAAGGGGGTATGACATGTACGAGTATGAAACTAGATGCAGGGATAACTATCGCACTGGGAGATAGAGGACAACAGTTTATGAACACATCCGTCGTAAGCAAGAATTCATTTTGTCAACAATTTTTCAAATTCTGTAAAAAATGCTCCATCCCTCAAAGTGGTTGGAACTTGTATAAAATAAATTTTAGCATCCCTAGAACTATATATAGTGATGACGAGTTTTTTTCCAGTTAAGGTGGGACTGCTTAATTGGGTGTTGGGTGCTCACCATTGTTGGGTGCTATTTCGTGGTTAACACGAACATTTCTGTTTTCGCTACAGAAGGTCGATAGCGATCATGACCGTGATAAACACAAACAATGAGTTGGAAAGTATTCTACATTTACTTTAATCAACACCAAGAATTCTCCTTAATTTTCGACATTAGTATTTCTAGATAAATAGAAAAATATAATTAATATAAAAATAGTTCATTAGTTATTATAGGTGGTTCTTGCCTTATTTATTGCTTAAAATTAAATACTTACGTAATATATCACTGAAATAAACCAACAGAATGCCAGAGCAACTTTTCCATGGTTAGTCTTGCGGTTTGCGCTTTCAAACGAGCAGGCGTCAGCCGAGGTATATTACCTAAACATGCTCAATTATATGGGAGTTAAAAGTTAAAGGTTTTCAATAGTGGTTTACAAAATTACACTACCATAATGACTACTATAATATGGAGCTCTTAATCCATAACGAGATCAATGCCAAACTTTTGAAACCATCCAGTTAAAAAAAGAGCTATTCACGGTTTGATTTTTAGTCATAAAATGTTGGGATATATTTTTTATATAGAAGACGTCTTGCTTAAAAACGAGTTTAGATTTTCCATATTTTTATAGGTTATTCAGAATACAAATCTAAACTTTGTTTTAATTCCATTCAAATAATAAAAATCTATACATTAAAAAAAGAAAAACTTATTGAACGCGTATTAATTATATATTTTACATGAAACATCGCCTATAACGCTACCTTATTAAAATAAGGGAATAACACTGCACGAGGTTTGATATTCTTATGGAAAAAATAAATGTGATTTCTCTACTGCCGGTTCTTAAGATGGTAATTTAATGAAAATTATTTTATAATTATAAAATTTCGTATCAAAAACTAACTGTACACTGTAACTATATTGTATAAACATTAGGTCTTAATCGGATCACTAGTTACTGAGTACTCTCCCGTATCTGTTGACGGATATGTGACAATCGCGGACACTTGAGGTGGGTCTGAGAAGATCGCAGGTATCAACAATAGACAATATACTATACTGACACCGTGTGAAGGACTGGGGTGAGCACAGCGTTTGCATTGCATTGTGTTGTTCTACATATATAGCATATAATAAAAGTCTTTATATAGTCATTGTATGTATTTTTGTTGTTGTAATGCATGAATAAGTTGTTCG
Organism: Homalodisca vitripennis; assembly: GCF_021130785.1. NCBI lineage: Eukaryota > Metazoa > Arthropoda > Insecta > Hemiptera > Cicadellidae > Homalodisca > Homalodisca vitripennis. Next base: position 153,803,700 of record NC_060209.1, read on the forward strand.
TGTAAACTGTCAATTAATTTTAAGGTATAAACAAAAATGAAACAAAACAGAGAGGAATAAAAGAATTTGGCTCGTGTTGAATTTGTAAATATAAAATTAAGTCATTTTCTACATGCAGTAGTATTTAAATATTGTGGATTGTACACATTGTGCGAATTATTACAGAGCATTTCTTTAATATGTAATGGTTCATGTATTGCTTCATCAGTTTTAATACACACTTTGTACAATAACATGGCTATAGTGGGAAGGGTTGATTCTATGTGAACTTTGAAGCTAGCTCCAATTCAGCTTCCTCTTGACGATGCCACAGACATGAGCCTGGAATATGGTGTATGTTCGTCTAAAGATTCCACATAAAATCGGTGCCAAAAACGAACTTATACATCGTTTTGGAATCAGAGACACATAAAATACACAATATACTGTAACCTAGGTGAAGAGTTATTCTCATTGTCTCAACAGGTGCACAACTGAGCCTACTACGATGTTTTTGACTGGCACGATCTCTAAGCACGGTGGAGCCAGGGGTGCACGGGGGGGGGGAGATGACGAACGGGAACTGTTCACCCCCAAGAGCTTTTTATTTCAAAATAATCTATTGCCTAGTAGTGTATTTTTGACTAAAAATAATATGTATGTTTGAACTTTGATATCAATCATAATGTAATACATAAATTCAAACTATAAATATTTTAATTTACGAAATACGCGGCTCTGGACATATAATAATTCAATTTTGTTCAAAGTGCTAAATATTTTAATTTCAACGCCACGCAGCAACTACGAAAGTGAGGTTAGTTCTCACTATTTCTTGTGGTTTCTACCTTTACCGGGTACTTTCAATAACTGAGAACAAAATGTACTGATTTAGAATTAAATACTCCTAAAATATTACAGTTACATGTTCCAGTTAATGTTACTGCTAAATGAATCCGTGTAATTTGTACCGGGAACGGCGGTAGTCGTGTGAAGTACTTGCATCGTAAAAGTACCTGCAACAGTAACCTGTTCCTGGTACTTTCGGTTTGCAGTCAGACGAGTACCTGATATAAAATATCTGTAACAGCTGTCCCGACGTGACTAGTTGCCATAGTAGTGAGTGAGCTGCCGAGCTCTGAGCAGTACTGTACTTCGTTAGTTTGTGTCATTCATTGCCACTACGAAGCAACACCACCCTACCGCGTTAAAGGAACAGTTGCTGGTTATAGAAAATTAACAAAACTTACTTAATTTAATCTGTGTTAAAAATTAAACGCTTTAAATATTGGTTTACAAAGTTACATGCTCAGAAAGAGTAAACACTCCATAACGGTGAACTATGCCAAATCTTGTGGTCCACCCGGTTAAGAATAAAAGTTAAGACGATAGATGAAGGAAACAGGATTTTCCGGTCATTTGCCATCGTTCAGTGAAACAAAAAAAATCAGTAACACCACGTTTCGAGATCTGCAATCTGATCTCTTCTTCAGGTAAATTGCTAACGTAATACATAATTATTACAAACTAGGTTAAAAATAAAAAAATCATACCAAATCGTTGTAACATACCTAAGTCGGGAATCACAACCACCATGTTGTGTGTCAACTTCAGTATCTCTTAAACATGCACTTAATAAAAAACTATACACAACTCTAATCATTAAAACTGAACCACAGAATACAGGTCAAAATACGTCTGAATTCGTCTACCAACCACCTACGACTGAACTCCAAACATGCTACGAGTTTAATAACAACTGTATTTTCATGCTGTTCTGTAATTCTAAAATTACATACTCAAATTACAGTTCACTTGTATAAACATTTGGTCTTAATCACATTACAAGTTTGCGAGTTATGAATTGATTTTTTATTATTATTGAACAGCTCCCAAAACCGGTTGTTAACGACATAAAACTGAAATTTATTGTTAGTAAACAATTTTTTCGAAACGCAGAAATAAGCAAGCTACATTCTAAAAACTCCCGTCAATGTACCTCTATTAGTTAGTTTGTGGCCATCTTTCGAATTCGGATACCTGTACTTTTTGATCCGAGAGTAGAAATTAAGATTTGGCTTTGGTCTTAAATATGACCAATTTGATTTAAGCTTAAATATTTTGTTAAACATTTTGATGATGTTATATTTTAATTTTTTTAGTTAAATATACTTCATATAAACTATATTTGTTACATAAGATATTAATTATCCTTGTATAAACTTCATGATTGGTGATAGAGCGGTTTGACTGTAAACTACACTCTGCCATGATCCTTGCCCTCTTTTTATCAGTTCAGAAGTACTATGACCTTAGTACTTATTATTTCAATGGGGTTTCCGAACCCCCCGACTGATCAAGAGGGTTTTCCATACCCTCGACTAGGCGGTGTTCCGGACAACCCCCCAGAGAAGATTTGTGGGTTCGCCACTGGGTGGAGCAACACATAACATGGGAAGCGTTGGTTCATTGTGAATATTCAGTTTAGCTCCAGTTCCAGCTCCAAAACTAAGACAGTGTGACCTGATGAGAATGCCTCTTCACCTAGATTTCATTACATTTTTACATTTCGTATTCTAGGTGTCTCTGATGTCGAAACGATGAATAGAGTTCGTTTTGAGCTTCTTCGTCACCGTTTTTTTTTATCTCTGCAGACGAACATGACACTTTTCCAAGAGTCAAGTATGTGAGAGCGTCAGATTCTAAGATGCTACACTAAGAGGAAGCTGAACTGGAGCTAAACTCAACGTTCATAACTTTGTATAGTAGAGAATTTATAGCATGACCGGTGACTTCGAGATGCGCCGTAGGCAAAGACGGAACTAAAGTGGTGGGGGGTGGAGCGGCTCAGTGTGTTGCCGTATTTAGCCTTGTGAACTTCGGTCTCCAGTCTTCTATACGCGCCGCCCAAAAAACATTCGCTTGTGCCAATTCACGAGTTGTAATACAATTTGTGAATTAATTGCGTTGTGCTCATTACGTTGTAAAGAGTTTGAGATGGATCATAATGTAAAAAGTAAAATTGGAGGTAGAAAGGTTATACACGGCCAAGCAAGAGAAGTGCTTCCCATTTTATGAAACGGGAAGCAGAAACCAACACACTTCTAAATTTGAAGAAAGTTCAACAGCGTGTCGTAGAGGCAACTGGAATTTCTGAAAGTACGCTGAGACGAATTTTGAAGGAGGAAAAAAATAAGTCCAATTGGCAATTTTTTTAGTACGCCCAACAAAGTAAGAAAACGCAAACATACTAAAAGTAATCTGGACAATTTTGATTTGGGTATAGTTCGAAGAACAATAAATAATTTTCATTGACAACGGGGTTTTATTATGTTAACTATTGCGTGTGTATCGTTGGCGTTATTGTTATTTAAAGTATACATCATTAAATTAACTTGATACAAGTTGGTAGATAAAACTGAGTTTTTTTCTTATTCTACTGTGTATATTGACAAATTAGTTTAACCAGGTTTATATTATTTTTTAATTTAGCAGCTAGGCTATGTCAGTTGAAAATTTTGTAGTGTATAATTGTATCTACTATCGTAAATCCTGAAGCTTACACGGTTAGTATATGATAAATTGAATTTTAATGGCTAACAAAGCGTAACAATTACAATTCTGAACTGTTGTCGTCGTTGGAGATCAAGAATAATATAAATTCCTACCCTTTCCCAATTTATGAGAACCCTTTCTTACCACCAGGTATCTCTACTGCGAGCTCATTAAGGAGGGTGAGCTATGAACACAATTTCGGCAGAACATAGTCATTGTTAAGATCACGTACATCCGGTCCCAATATTTCCAAGATTTCCTGTATTGAATTCCCCATCATAAAAGTCCGTCACCGTAACTTCAAAAGAGTCTAGAAATGTTCAAATATTCTCAAGGTTTCCTATACTAAATTGCTCATCATAAAAGACCACCGTGGTAAGAACATAAGGGTCTAGAAATGTTGGTAAACACTACAATATTCGGCTCCCGCCACCACTATGAGCCGGGAGCCGAAAACTCTCAGTAGGGTTAGTAGCACCGTATTCCCTCCCCTACTTTAGATTGTGCCCCCACGCGCTCAACTCCTCCACTCCTCACGCGCATCCCACCGGTCATGCTATAACTTCCCTAGAGTACAGGTCATACCTGTTCTTTGTATGACACTATATCTAATGATCGTCATTATGTATCTGACCAGTGTCTGATATCTCTGACTAGTTGTAGCTTTGATTGTATGTAATTAAAACAATCAAAGGTTGTAGTAAAAAAGGAAAGGTCCTTCCTTAAACCCTAAACGGATAACTGGTGAATGGTTTTTCTTCAACATAAAGACGATAGTATAAAATAAAATTACATAATGTATCACTTAACATTAATTTTAACTGAAATAAATTGTTTTTAAATCTTTTAGACCTTAAATATTTTTTAGAAAAAAATATGGATACAATGCAGTATTGAAGGAACTGACAGAACGTAACGTAAGTCTTACCAACCTATACAACAAAATAACTTCATCGTGTATGTGTTACTATGTCCACAGACAAACAAACCTATATATAATCGTTTGTTTGTGCTATGTCACATGATCAAACGATTGTACTCAGTTTGTCTTCAAATTTGTGTAATCTGTGATTTTCTCGTTGCGATAATGGTTACGCATAAAACCAATGTAAGAATTTTTATTTTACCTTTCATTTTGATCTTCTTTGGGTTAGTGATTTCTCGGGTTTTTTTTATCTTTTGACCTCTAAATCAATAACATCTATTGACCTTGAACCAAAAGGGTTCTATGTACCAAAGTCAAGTTTATAGGACATTTCTTTCAAGAGTTTCTTTCACCGCACAAACAGACAGTGGTATGGTTGAACATGTCCAATACAGGACGATACATCAAGACATATCGGACCCTTAATATAGAAGATAAAATATTATTTTAAGGCAGTGCAACAAGAATTGATTTAGTATTCACGACAATAAGTAAAATACTCAGGGACCATAGTCATGGAATATTGGCCTACACTTGGAATGCTTTTTTGCGAAGAAATCAGTGACCACAAAAACCTCTGTCTAGTTGTGCTTGGAGAGCTGTGTAGGAGGGGGGGGGGGGAAGGTGTAAACAAAAGTAGAAACAAACCAGACACACACGGCAGCGCACACATTATACAACAACAAACTAATGATCTAAACACCTTACTTTATACACTCCTTTTGGTACAATATCGATGGCTCTCCTATTTTTGTAAATTTAAGCGACTATTTTGCATTTCAATATAACCGTGCAGGTCCAAGCGAGATGGTTTATCAATTAATTTCCAAAATATTTTGTGTGTTATAAAACACATTAGTAGCAGGACTAACGTTAAATTTACAAACAAGATTGACATATAAGGAAGTTAACTTTTAATGTTTAAATTTTATTTCTTGTGATAAATTATCGTACAAGAAAAATAGGTTTTAATATATAACTCGTGATACAACATACCTACTTGAAGTATACTTGAACAATAATCTTGATTCACTGATCAGACTTGATGTGTCCAAAATTGCTTTAATTCCCGTTAAAATAATATCGTTATGCAGAATTGATCTTCCTGTTACACATCCATAATGGCGGACTTAGATTCGTAAATAAAAGCATTACAGAGGGTATTTGAAACCCTGCTGCAGAATTAACACTTATGTAATGTACATATGATTCATCTTTAGTCCAAACTCTAAGTGTTTTTACCATATAAAGTTTAAACCAAATCACACATAAATTCTTGATGGTTATCTGTCAACAAATATTCATGACTTTTTTTATTAAGTTTTCATAATTTAAAATTAATTGTAACCTAGTCCACTCTTTTATTGATTTATTACAATGCATATCCTAATATTTTTCACTCAGTCATGTGGATGACCTTGTTTACAGGCTCAATGCCATTGCAGGATTTATTCACATTTTATCTGTACATTACGTATCTCAAAATAAAAGTTTGTTTTTTTATTCCAACAAAGTTTTGTTAGTTTTTCTTGATAGTATAAAGATTATTATAAGCATGTATATTATTATTATGGTGAATAACATTTGTATATAACTATCAAATATGTATTAAGGACATCAAAATATATAACAAATGATCAAACAGGCAAAATGAATGGCCTTGTTAAATATTTGAAGAATTTCTTGATTATTTTAGCGTCTTTTGGACTGACATACCTTAAATGTTTGACACAATATAGCAAAAATATCCCCAAATTCCGTGATCTGGAGCTTAAAAAATATTAGGATTGTGTTTGTAATTTCTTTTTTGTAATTTAACAAAAGTAACATGACAATTATTATGAATTAATATTTGTTAGTAGCTTTTACTCAAATATTTAAATATATTTTGTTATAAACTTAAAAAGACGTCAATTAGATTAAGGAAATGATTCAGAGTTCTTTCTTTATAATGTACTAACTACCTTCAGAGTTTAAAAAATTAGCTTTTGCAATGTAATAATGATACAAATATTGTGCATAGGATTCTAAAGTAATGACAACAATAAGACACAGATATTTTTATTAACACATACAATATTAAATCCGTATAACAAGATATATATATATTACAATATTTATACAAAACTTAAAGTAATTCGGGAGAATTAGACGGTCTCCGGTTTCAGCTCCAATGCCCAGACGTGTTGAGGCCATCCTGTGCGTCCTTTGGCCTTTCCTGGGTCCACCTGCAACATACAGGTATATTGAGCAAGGTTGTGGAAAATTGGAGATGAGGGAAGTTGAAAATTGTTGGTAAGGTAATTAACTAGCTTCGTCTATAACACATTCTCTAGTAAGAAACATTAAGATTTTGAAGTTCTAGTGTTCTAGTGTTCTACAGTTACAAATGCGAGGTACTCGATAGTACTTGAGGAGAGGGTCATTGAACATTCGGTTTGTAATGTATATTTCGTTTTCTAGATCTAATAAAATGGAATAAGACCTCGTTAATATAATATTATACTTGCAGCATGTTTCTCTTATCCTATACTATATTTCCATTGGGATCGCATATATGCTGAGTGTTCCAAAATTTATGTCAAGGACGGTCGGGGCATATTTTTGTGGCTAAAAAACCCTTTTTGTCACATGAATACGAAAATATAACCTCTAGGTACCACAGTATTCCTCCAAACTTTGATGAAATATCTCTGCGTTAAATTAAGGTAATTAGTAACAGATAGTTTGTTGACATTTTGTTTGTGAGAAATCCTATTTTAGTTCGGTAAAATGTCCTACTAATTCTAAATTGCACTTTATCGACTGCCGGACTTCAAAAAGGCTTACTTGTATGTACCAATCTAGTCAATAAGAATATCGAATTATCAAGCTTTTACAATAAGAATTATAAGAATTTTCACAATATTAAACAACTAGATTTCGTAGCTGTAATTTCAATATTAAATGCTCAATTTACTTTAAAATTATGAACTTCCAGCAGTAATATAATCAGCAATATCGATCACTTGAATCGGCATCGCTCACCTTGAATATTTAATTTTTATTTCTTTAGTTATTAAACACCTATTTTTTTAAACTGAATAAGTAAAAATTATGTAGGCAATGGCTATCTCAGGATATCAGGTGAGACAGACATAAAATAGTGTGCCAAACGTGACAATAATGTCATATGCAAGTGATCTAAAGAAGACCATTAATAATTTAATATTGTTTTAAAACTAATCTCATCGATAATTAATTCATAATTTATAGCCCTTTAAATAACTTTCTGAAGAATAATAGAAAAAAATAGTTTGATTATTCCACGAGGCATCATTTTATATTCACAGCTGTGAAGATAAAAATTTGAAATTGTTACAGTATGTACGTTCAAGTTATAGTTCCTATTATATATTCCCTGAACTAACCACTTTTGACTGAAAACCCTTTAATTTAGACATTTTTACAAATAAGGAACTTATAGTTCGATATAAATGAACTGGAGAACCTAGACATCGAAGTGAGGGAAAACTGCAGCACTCTTTAGGTTCCTGGACGAAGACTCTTGAGGGCATATTTATTGGATGCAGCCACGTGATCCTGACAAGACATAGTGACCCTGGATCGTCCCGGTCAACACATGGCGCACTTTCGCTCACGGATGACACAAAAACGCCCATAAAGGATTGCCCTGTCCGCCCCCCGGGCTCCTGACACCCAAAACCGGGACTGATTTCGACTTGCGCCCCTCGGGGAATCGAAGGCTCCAGTTTGTTTTAGCGCTTTCGGCACAACATTAGGAATGTGTCCATCAATGTCATTTTAAACCCACAAAAGTCGTAGAATATACTTGCCAAATGTTTGTTGTGTCTAAAGAGGGCGGTCCTTTATTCAAAGGATGTCGGCACCCAAAAAGTTCTAGCTTATAAAAAACCTAATAACGCTCATTAATAATTTAATATCTTTGTAAAAAATAATTGTATACCGGTACCTGAACGTGGAATCTATTTTTTGTCGAGAATTTTTTTAAATTTATAGCCTTTCAATATACATTTTTGAAGAAGGTATTTTAGGAAATTTCTTAATCAGGCACAAATAAATCCGGCTGTGAAGATAAAACATGTGAAATTGATACTGTATGTAAAGTTTTGTAATTAAATATAACTTAAGAAAATGTAAAATCTTTCTTTCGGAAATTCAATTTGTAAATGCAAATTATCTAACGCCCTCCAGTTATCTTCCATGTACGTAATGAAATTTAACAGGGTTATTTGGATGAGATTGTAATGTGTCTCAAAATTCTTATTCAAATTACTTCTGGTGGAATAATAAAACGTTTTTTTTCTGCCTTGAGAAATTCAATTTTAAAATGCAGAGACCAAATTTTTCATTAAATAATAAAAAGCATTATTCCAACCCAAAACTGAATAACCACCACCATAAATGAACACCATTAATTAGGCGTAGGGTATAAATGACCAAATAATAATATTACGGGATTGAGTAGTCCTGTCACCCCCTTATCACTTCACGTGCCATCCTCCCCCTTACACAATCGAGTTACGCAACATCTGGCTACTTGACTCTCATATTGTTGGGCTCTAAGTTGCCAACACTTAGATGACTAACTCTAATGCCAGTAATTGAATTCATTATTTTATAAATTTGAGAAATTGTTATGTTACAGTAATGTGTTATTTTTGTGCTTTGCATGCATTTACTATTGCAGTAAAATAAGGATATGCCAACGTGATTTACTTCAAGAAAACAAAACCGTTGATTTATTTTTATCCAACTTGTTCTCGTATTGTAACTGGTGAGATATATAGTTGAAGAACGAAGCGAGACCCATGAGATTTAAAACATCATGAACTAAATACTCGATGATAAAAAAACACACATAAACAATTTAAGAAAATTACATGTTAGTTAAAAATAATAACTGAATTGATCTATATAAATGCCATGCATTGAAGAAATGCATTAGGATGGGTAATTTTCACTATAATATGTACAAAAATGCGTGTTTGTATGCATTTGTACATATATAAATAAATATACGTTTCAGTTTATAATAAATTAACACACACTTTGTGATTGTCAATACTGTAATGAGTTGGGCCGAGACAGAAGTAAAATAAATAATTTGTTAATTTTAAGTTTTTGAATTTGCATAAGTTAGTTCCAGTAATCAAAAAAGTAAAACTATGTTTGAAAAATATAACACGAAAATCGCACTTGAGTAGATCGTTTAATCATGTTAAGTTTTTGATCATGCAAACACAAAACCTAAATTTACTAATAAATACTCTCCCTAACGCAAATAATCCTTACACCTAAAATAAAAATGTATAGCAAATGATTTATTTGTAGACAAAAATTAATAAAAGTTGGGTTTCTAAAATATCAGGAAGTATGACTGGCTGATTGATATCAGTACTCAAAGAATAGTTAAAAAATTGTAAACTTTTATTTGTTTATTTCATTAATCTTCCATTTCTTTACAAAGAATTAAGAATAACAACGACTTATTATTTGGAAAAACTTGGTTTTACTATGGTTTTATAAGAGTTCTTAATGGCTTGTACTAAAATTGTCCGAATGGAAAATGAGCATAATCAGTCGTCGATGTTAGTATTTGTTTACAATCAATGAACGACTGATCGACTGTACTGAATGTGAAAACCCTATTTGAACCAGTACTTCCATCAATTGAAGCTGAATTCTATAATATTTACATTTTAACGAATGGTCAACTATTTATTTGAGCATATTGTTAGGCTTGTGTGCAAGCCTCTGTAAGCCGGTTCTTTATTATGACTTATGTTCTCCTTTATTTAGAATATAGAAGCAATAGTTTGTGAATACACAATTCACTTAAGTTGACAAATGTAACCATAACACGAGGGAACTATTAAGTAAAGTGCTTTGTCCCAATTGGGGCAGTTAGCCCACCATTAAGGGTCACGCCGACCCTTCCAATAACCAGGCGTGTGGTGTTGGGGCTGGACGACGTTTGGTAATAAATTAACAGATAATTAGATTTTGACTTTATGTTGCTTTTATTTAACAAACCAACAACCTAATAAAATTTGGGGAGTTATGGTCTTCTGAATGATTGGTTAAGGGTTTCTACTGTAGGGTCTGCTGACGTAATGTTGTATGGACCTGACGGTATGGCAGCTATAGCATACTTATACATCGTGGAAGTTACAAGGTTCATTTGTTAATAATTTCAAATGTTTTATTCTTCCTCCTTATACCCAGAAATCATGTAAAATGTATGTACCATAAAATGAAATAAATGTAAAAAATACTAGATACAACTTATTTTATTGGAAAAATTAGTATACACGGATATATTTACAAGCACAGTATAAGTCCAATTAAGATGATCAAAAAGAAATACAATAAAAATGAATTATTATGGTTTACATCTCTTATTAAGTTTAACGAATCTTATTAAATTAAATTAAAGTCAATACAAATCTTATCTATGCATTTTTTTAAGTGAACATTTTTGTTTATTAGACGTAAAAAATATATTAGTAATTATGGCTCCCAATTTAAAAATTAATTAAATTTAGTAATTTATCAGTCAAGAGTTATTTTTTACAGTACGAACAAATCTGAAATTTTGATCAAAAATTTAACCTAAGTTTTGTTGGTTTCATTGAAGTTAATCCATAATACGGTTATTAAAATTATATCGGTTTTATTTTTTTACTTTTGGTGGAGATATTTCGCAACATATGATTTAGAAGTGTGAACTTATAAGAATACAACTGTTACGATACTGCAAAAACTTATAGTTTATTATTAATGTGCCTTTTAAATCAGAAAAAATCTTTGTTTTTGTCATTGAAAAAACTAGCAACCATACCTCCTACTTAGCCGGAGGAGATTTAGAGTCCTCAAGAACTCATAGCCGGATTTGAAAGTCTGCCGCCCATGTGCTATTGCGATAGCGGCATTAGTCAAGGGCTCATATACTAGGCCTACTGTATGCGTCGTATTGCGTAGAGATTGCAGCACAGATTCAGCACAATTCTGAAATCTGTGGGGAAATCGCATATTGTGCAGGGGATTGTGACGCTTGAGCAGATACAGTTTCGATGGCCGCACATCGCAAGAACATTTAAATCTTTCTCTATAACATCTTCACCAAATCTGCACTATAATCGCAGTGTCCAGTTAATTAGTTGTTAATCAGTGGTCCGATGTAATAGTAAGTATATAATGTACATTAGCCAGCAGGAGGATGATATTGAACCACAAAAACAGCCTATTTTAAATTCTAGACACGATATTAGAAGAGCCTGCCTTTTTGGCTATCGTGTTAAAAGCTATCTTTTAAAAGATTCTTTGCAATACATTTTACAATTTGTTTTGAACTTTAAGTTTTAATTTTTTAATTCCACACTTCCCCAAAATTTACCGCCCTGGGCTATAGCCCATATACAAATCCAGCCCTGCAAAAACTCCTTTCTATATTTGTATTTCCATTGTACTCTTGCTGTCGGTGCAACACAAAAAAGTGTCACTCTTCTCCATAACTCCTACGTTTATAATTCACAAAGTACTTATTTGGAATGATCCAAAATCTCAAAAAGATCCAAGTAAGAACAGAGCCCACCTGCGACTGTGGCCTGGTCTGCCGTTCACCTCGCCGATGACTGCTCAGGTCTGCCTTGAAGCCGTCACCGCAGTCATCACTCTCCAGAACACCCATGAGGTAGCCGATGTAAGAAGTCGCCAGCCTCAGGGTCTTGATCTTGCTGAGCTTGGTGTCCGCGGGGACGTTGGGAATGCAGTCCCTGAGGTCCGCGAAGGCATTGTTGATACTCTGCGTTCTCCTGCGGCCAGGCCAGCCGTAGGTACAATAATATTGTAAGGACAATAGACACTAGACACTCGTCAACTATTGGTAAATATCTAGTGTACCATTAGTTTATATTCTAGAGCCCTGCACAGGTGGGCATGAACATACAGTCTATGTGCAAAATAGCCAATTTGCACTGTACAAGCCTGGTATCTGGGTTTTCTTTAAATCGATAGTTAAAATTTTTCTTAAGAAAGAAATTGGTCGTCAGCTAATTTTTAAGGAGGCCGAAATTGGGGGGAGGGGCATTAAAAGGGTTAAACACATGAACGATAATATTTTTCTGAAACCATACTTGCCTTAGCTTAACAAATTGAAAACCAATCGTCAGAAACTTAAATTAAATCAGCGTCAACTGATGATATACATATCCTTAAAGTGATGATTTTTAGCATCTTTATCTAGTTGTCTCATGATGATATAACAATGTATTATTTCTGCGTTTGCCGGTCGGTTTTAATATTACCTTTTAATATTATTATACCTTTTGATACCCTCCCATTGCGACCTTTACCAAAACTAGCAAGGCTGATGATCAATTCTTCCTTACAAAAAATCCTATGTCGATTTCAAGAAAACCCAGAAATCAGTTATACACTTATACAGTGAAAAGTGACTCTCGGCTCCTAAACTACGAGTTTCAGCAACGTCAAATTTAGTTAAAAAGTAATTCAATTCCCATGAGGAGGAGATCTGTAATATTTCATATACGTGAACATTATTTATTTCCGAATGTGAAAAAAGTAAATAGTGAAGCATTTTATGAAACGCCTAACAGCAAGTTTTTACAATAACGTTTTGATTAGTAACAATCGAGTAATCCGCTACTGCAACACACCGGTTTTGTCGGAGGTTTTTCACAGTTAGGTTAGATTACATATTATGTGTACTTTGTGTAAATCAGCTTCAGTATCTAAATATTACAGTGCAACAGTACGACATAAAATAGTCAAAATTAAAGGTCCACAAACCTATCAAATCCTTAAGTACCAAATTTAATAAACACATTTCAAAAGCAAATAGACACAAACAAATTCAAGCCGAGTCACAACGACACGTCGATTAATTCGTAGGTAACAAAACTTCGGGTAAGACCTTGAAGTTAACCCTCAGTCTGGTGAAGTGTGGATCAACGGATTTAAGATAAAACAAGATAGACGGTATAAACAGAGTATAAATGCTACAAGTTCATGTATGCTAACAAAGGTGTCTACCTTCGCTCCTTCTTATTGGCTGTGTTGCGTCGCTTGACCACCCTGATGACCGGGGACCCGTTGTCCTGCAGTTCGTAACTGGGTCCACAGTCGAGGTCCCCGGGGTACAGGCCGTATCCTGGGTCCCAACCTTGCGGAGTGTCGAGGTTGAGGTACCTGGACCCAGGACTACCGCTGGCGTAGCCGTCCTCGTCACAGGACACGCTGCGGGCCCCATCTGACCAGTACTCGGGCCCACCACGCTCTATCACCTCTGTAACAATAACGAGTATATATAGCAAGTATAGTCAGGCCAAAACACATAGAGCCCAAGCTGTAGTTGCAGTAGTCGTCTTCGTCACAGAACAAGCTGCGGGCCCCGTCTGACCAGTACTCGGACCCACCACGCTCTATCACCTCTGTAACAATTACGTGTAAATGTAACAAGTACAATCACACCACATGGCTAGAGCACATGGGCTAGAGTTGGCATAGCCGTCCTCGTCATATATGGTAGATTATGAAAATATCCCGCAAACAAACCTTTAGGTCACTCTGTATATGTCACCAAACCGAACATCTGAGAGCGATCTTAAAATTAGAACTTTAACAGTCATACGATAATAATACTAATGGGGAAAGAAACACGAGCGAAATAATTTCATACATGCCAAAAGTATAATTTTGTTAGATGATCAAACTAGAAGTTAAATAATCCACCCATTATCTCAACTTGAATTTACGAATTTATGCTGATGTAACACAACTTCCCAAATAATGGCGGCATTTCTTTTTGTTACCACAGAAGCATAAAATTTATAAATACTACTGTAATTTCGAAGCAAGAAATCTGACAGGAAACAAGTCCATATTTCCACCCACCTTCCTTACATCTGGCTCAATTTTGTAATACACTCCTTGGGTAACAAATGCACCTTCTCCGAAGGTGGGCTTGGGAGCTATAGATGTAACTCGGTTGTTTAACATTTTTTCGGCCACTAAAATAGATAAATAATTTCACTTATAAAATCCTGCACTTCACCTTCTCCATTAAATCAAATTTTATTGAGCAAAATAAGAAAAAAGCATGAGAAGAACTAACTCTCAATCTCAAAGGCTGTAAACTTAGACCGTTACTTATATCAACCACAATAAGGAAAAGTACAGTTCATGAATGCAGATCTCTCTGACTAACACCACATTAATCACTAACTTATCACGCACTTGCTCTTAACTTAGCAACGGTTTCCTTTCGTAAAAACTTGCCTTGTACTCTCGAAACTTTTATAATGTTTAAGAGAAGAAAAGTAGTCCTCGTTACTAAACGCCTTCACGACACGTAAATAGCAAGGTGATGCAAATGCTATTTCATCTTCTCATCCAAAATAAGAGATAACTTATGACTGTGACATTCTCAGCAACGATTAAGTTCGTGTTCTGAAGGCGCTGAGCCAAAAACTTACTACACGCCGCACGCCATCTTGATGGAATGTCAATTTTTCGTTCGTCACAGCGAAAGTTCCAATGTTTTTTAACCGTACTGTAGGACCAAGCTAAAAAATCGAATAGAGTTAGTATAATTCTTAACGGTTGCTGAAGTATTTTAGTTATAAATATTGTTCTGTAGTTATAGTTGAAATTAAAAAATAAATCGTCTCGATTTATTTGCTTTTAAGCTTGAATTAATGTCAAAGCTTGAATTGATTCTTAAAACCTTGATATGATTTTTAAATCCTTCTAGCTTTCAGTGTGGATGTGTGAGGGTATGCGCTTATTTTATACGTACGATAATTTTCGTCATATCAACATCAGAGAGAAGACAAGAGAAAGTAATCTTTTTTTAATGTAATACATTTTTGAGTGCCTAAATCCAGGATTTGGAGAATGTGACTGTACGCAAAATAAACCTTATAATTCAATTATTTATGCTAACTAAAAGATAAGGCATGCACTTTTGATTTTTGGCACACACATAGCGTTTAATACACCTATCACTTTAATTCTCTAACTACCTGAGGAAACCAGATAGACAGTTTCGTACAGATCGAAATCAATTTTACGGGGTTCTTATGGAGACATTGGTGTGCAAACTGTTCGTCAAATTTCTGAAATAGGCAATCGGATAAAAAACCATATTTGTAGTTATTTACCGATTTCAACAAGATTTTGGTGCTCTACAAGGACTATGGTGTGTACGATAACTACCTCTTGCACAACCAGCTTTGATATCTTAAGGACTAGGCCTAATTACAAATGTTAAGTACAATGCCTAAATTAGAAAGCTTGTAGGTAGAATAATCTATTCCCCCCCCCTTTAAGAATACAAAAACAAACAATTTTATTTACTTCAGTGTAATCCAAATTTGTTATGTTTAAGCTTTTTGAAATGTGGTAAAAGATGGTATTATAGTTTAATGTTAAGTAAAGATTAATTTTAATTGCCTCCAAAAATCTTCCAGAAATAACCATAGTAGTATTTGGCAAGCATATTGATACTATCAATTGTGGCCCAAAACCCTGACGGCAACCCTTTTCCAGAGTAACAAATTCTGCTAAAAGATATACGAATACGTTTACTTATTTCCATAACAACGAGTAATTTAGTCTGAACTTAGATATTTACGTAAATATATGGAACTAAATAAAGTAATGAGGGCGAGGTATGCTCCAAGTCTTAAGCCTAAAATCTTCACGGCCCTACAGAAAACTCCATAACCTGGGTTCTTCTGATCTTTGGATCCTCCAACCCCTTTTTTGTAGAGGTGAATATCACTTCAAACTAATGGTCCTCTTTCAAATAATATTTCATTCCCTATGTTTTCTGCTGAAAAGTAATGTTTCCATTATAAACCACTTCTCCCCCGCCAACTCAAACATCTAAATTCCAATCCCAAGGTTTTCAAGGAGTCAAGATTCTACTTAAAAAATGATACCTACATTTGTTAATTCTCTGTTGGAGAGAAACCGGAAATTCGTATTTAGCCGTTTCTCATAAATAATAGGATAACTTTTCAATTCGTAATAAATTACTTAAAAAAAATGTATTTCTCCTAATTGGAAGGAAAAAAGGTAAAGTGTGGTTGAACAGTGCTCAGCGATAGAAATGCAGTGGTTTGTATACATTTAAGTGGGCAGGAACTATCAATAAAAACTGACTTAAGGTTGCGCGTCGCTGTGGTTGAACAACACGATTTGATAATATAATTTATTATACATGAAGACAAGCGACTACTCAGATTAAAACTTTACAACATTATTCGATAGGCAATTTGAAGCCACACAAATATTTGCTTATTGATTAATTGAAATTTTTAAGAGATTTCTTTAAGGAAATTCCAATTAGACAGCAGACGACAGAATGAACCGACCCGACTAATAAAATGTCAACATGGAAGATGAGTACGGACTGTCAAGGGTATATGATGTTATATTAAAGCTGTTGGAGCGCGAGCCGACCACATGGCCCCTCAGAAATAGCAGACAGAGATACCGCGGCACTGCCCCCTATCAGTGGCTTTCCCGGACACGTGTTTCTGCCTAGGAAATGATAACACTCCATCATTTGATAATCAAGACTATATTCATAAAAATATCGATTTTAAAAGTGAATTTCATTAGAAACCCTCAATTTAGACTAATAGTAATACCTTCTTAATGAAACGTTTAGTTTAAATTGTATTATTGTATTATGGACGATTTGACAAAATATCAATCGTGTCGAAGTGAAACTCTAAAAGAAATTTGCATCGTTATCTCTTACACCAAAAGAAAAATATGTTTCAAGAACTAAAATAAAAAGGAAATTAATTTAGGTGGCACTTAAAAAACGACAGCTAAGTTTTTTAGAATTATAAACAGTGTAGTTTTTAAAGAAAATATTAAAAAATGGATTATGTATACGTTGAATATTCAAAATTTCATTAAGAGCACGGTAAATTTTGATTTTAGTACAATTCATTGAGATCTAAAACAGAAAGGGTAACAAATGGTGGTTTGCTCAAACGAATGGGTTTTGCATTTTTTGGAAAGAGGGCCCTGAAGATAAAAATGTATTGTTTTTGGATACTACATCTTTAACACATTTATTACTCTCGTGAATATTTTCATTTCTTTAGTCCACTATTTACTCAATCTCATGTATGAAATTACACAGTGTATTTAGTTTGCATCGTTCAAACAATTAAATTGCCACCCATTTGTTCTGAATTGTCTTATTTTAATTTTCAATATACTATCTTTTCACCCCACCAAGATCTTTAAAATATAATACAACTTTTCTATTACATACCGTATGAACTTTTCTTCCATATGTAGGTCGCACACTAATAAACTAAAATTACTTCCTTTAAGGTTATGAACAACCTTACATTATATACCTAATTATTCTCCTCTTGTTGCATTTGTAATTTACCTGCGACTCGTTACTTTGAAATACTTTATATTTTATTCTGAAATAGACGGGTACAGTATTGTATTATTAAGTATACTCGTTTTTCAATAAATTATTCATATCTACTGATGTGCGAATGTGTTTAACAGTTTTCAAATGATATTTTTCGTTATTTGTCTTGAATTTCTGTTTCTAATTATATTTTACTATCAAAAGTGGACTAACTTACGTTAAATGGTTTTTATTAAGAGGAATTAGACCTATAGAACTGTTGCACTGGTTTTGCATGTCCACATAAGATTGTCAGTTAAAAGGCTTCAGAATTCAAATAAGGTAATTAATACTAAACCTTTTATTACGTTATTACATTTTATTATAACGGTGCGTTTAATCGATACTAACGTTTGAAACTAAGTGTACGAGCCACAAAGTGATGATACAAAATATGTTGATACTGCTACACCAAGACTTGCAATAATGTGAAAAAATACACCTTTTTATACTCTACTAAATATACTGGTTGTAGTTAATTATGTACAATATTATGTAGCAGAAAAAAATTCAGTTGCAGCCACGAAGGTTAAAAATATTGAAAGTGGTGACCACATAATTTTCTAACATAAATGGAGTTGGTATCACAAGATTATGATATTTACATTGCATGATGTTTAGAACAGCAGGAAAGCAACTGTAAGGGATATCCTGCCAGCCTTTCTGAAATGGATTAATAATGAGCATGAATTTACATCGATTTTGCAATATTTTGAACTGACTGATTGAAGTTCCTGACGATAACAGTGATTAGAGTCAGAGAGTACATAAGAAAATTAAAATTATTTGCATAGACTTTTAACATGTATAACATTATTTCAATTACCAATTATTGTTTATTGTTACCATTTTAATTGCATCACAGTTATGTTTTATAAATATTTTCAACTACCACTGTTTTGAAACAATACAAATATTTATTTCATTTTCTCCTTAGATAGTAAAATCATTGTGGTAAATATGAGAGTGATTATCGAGACAAATGGCATTTAAAAATCGAGCCGTTCAGAATTTCTAGTCTTCTTCAAATTTAATATTTCTAAGATTCCCAGAACGCAATGACATTTTGCAATGAGCATACGACATTGGATGGCACTTTTGTTTGCGATATGTAGTGAACGTCTAAGCGAAAGTTACAACCACTTATTAAGTTCAATGTTATTTAAAAGAACCCAGCAAACATAAACTCGAGTAACCTCAACACAGCCTTCAAGTATTAAATTTCGAAATTTGGACGAAATACTCATTACGTATTGCACGCAAAGTTGCACTCGTGCTTTTACCTCCGTATAAATAACAAGAAAACGCTTTTTCATGCGTGTTTCAATTAAACTCTTTGTGCGCCTCCGGCTCAAAACATTTGTGTAAAGGACCTAGCTCCGCGAATCTGTCTACTAGTATTTATTTGTCAATATATCAATATCAACTAAGAATGACTCATATTAATCTCAAACCAGATACCAAATAAAGCTATGAATTTTCCTCTTTACTGTATTGAGATTGGTAATGCAACATTTAAAAAGAGCTGATTCAAGTAGCTGTTGGTATTTTATACATAGTGGCTACAATGTGGGATTTGGTGTTTGTCGGAGGTTGGGATGATAATATTAGTAAACAGCTTAAAAGGAAATGCAATACAAAAAAATTGTGCTATTCATAAATATTATTGAAAAGTTTGCAGAGAAGGCTTAGTATACAGGTATTTTAATTTCTGAAATATATTATAGAGTGGGTTGATTTATAACAATAGATTATAGTTTCATAGTCTTGTTTTGGCTATCGCATTATTCATTAGTCATTGTCGAACTAATTAAACAAATCAGGTTTTTGTTATGATCAGAAAAAATCCGATTTGTTTTATAATTATAAATTATTCTATTAATAGAATAGTTTAGAATATTACAAAAATGTTAAAAGTAGTGTTTTATATGTATTTTCTTCTAGATTTTTCTTACAGTCTACGAATAATACAACATCTAATGATTGTATTATAAGTAATAGTAGTTTTAATAGTTATCTTCAGTTAAAAGTTATTTTTTTACATTTCTACAAACAATAGTTTTTTTTACAAACTTGAGCACTCTAAAGTTTTTTCTGATATACAATTCAATTAAAATAGGTAAAGAGACATTTTTCGGACATTTTTCGTTAATAAACACATGTGAGTTAAATTATTTTCATGGAACCTAATGTTTCACGTAAAACTTCACATAAGCAGCTAAAAATATTCCTACACCGCTCTGGTTGGACTTTATTTGCCAAAGAGCATTGCTTTGGCAGAGTGTTGAATTATATTGAACAGTTCCCCCCAATACAAAATTAACCTCAAATTGTTGGTAAATTGCGTAGTAATGGCTGGGAACATTAGAGGTTGTAAAGTTTTCCCTCAAAATTAAATTCAAATATCATATTAAAAAGTAGTACTGGCAAATTTAACAAAGAAAGTCATGTTGCAATAAAAAAATTATTGTCGTTATTTTATATTTAACGTATATACGAGATATCGTGATCACAACAGTACGCAACAACCTAATGGTATGAAACAAATAATTCTTACAAAATTTAGTGTAAACTGAATTTTTTATGTTTTAAAACTCGGTGCAGGACAGCATACTGTGTCTTACGATTCTTTTTATCACATATGCATCCTATAAGTACAAGTACAAAAGTGTACAGTACAAAAAGAAAAACAATACTAGTACTGCACATAAAAATATTAAAGGCAATTACTGTAAATATTTTCTCTCAGTTTCCCCAAGATTTTTTAGCAAAAGGTATTTTTTTATTGTTGTCAAATTTTATTGAGCTGATTTTAAACAATTGAACTTAAAACTGTAACTTTGTTTTAAACAAGTATTTCTCTATCAAATGTTAAAGACTCATCCCTGAATATGTACCACGGATCACCCCCATCACAAATCCTATATACGGCCAATAGTCATATCCATGCTTCATTGTTATGTGTTTGCACGCTAGTGTTAAAAACCACAAATTTAATTTTCGAGAATGACATTAGTATGTTACATTTTTTATTAACTTTTGCCTAATGTCATCACTCTAATCTGTACTAATAGCCGTCTTTATTAAGTTTCTAGTATTGCCGGCTAACGATTTTTTGTCTATATTTTTTTGGTTTGGCACATTACAGTAGGCTACTACGTCGTTTTGATATTAAAAAAATCTTGACTTTTCAAAATAAACTGTTCGAGTGTATATTCATCATAAATAAAAATAAAAATAAAAATAATGCATCCCCCATAAGTCTACGATAAGAAAGAAGGGTTTAAAAGATGTACTGTAATATTATTTTCATGGGGTAAAATGCAAGAATGTTTTACTAGAGCCTTCTCTTAAAACGCAAGAGAATAGTCCGAGTCACATTTAGAGAATATCAAAATGTAATTGCATTTTCCTATAAGATTTATGTATTATGGCCTTTAAGAATTCATAAGTTCTTTGTTGTTTCGATACAAGTTACATAAGCTCACATCACAATCTCCCTCGATTCAATTAGGATCTAACCTAAATACGTTTTTATGATCTACTTACGTGAATTAGGGAATTAACAGTAAGTTTTCTCCACGAGCACACCTGAGCTTCAGCTCGTGATTTTGGTGAGGGGAAGGTTGGCAATATCATACATCACTGTTTAAAGTTCACCAATATTACAACACTTGTGCCGTTTTGAAACCGAATTCCATAGGATGGTTGCTTCTTTATTTGATTATATGCTACATTATTAAGGTCCATCTTAAAGTAGTGTCGTTCCTGTCCTGTGAAATAACTCTTGATAGATATATTTTAGAGACTTGCATATGCCCCACTTGGTCGAAGGAAGATCTTTTGGATCAAAGGATAAAAGAGCATCAAATTAGCTCTTTGATCCTTTGAATTTCCAAATGTTCTCTCGTCTCTCCAATACTTTGTATTGGTTTATATTTTCGTGACGGACTAGGAATGGAGCGTTTGATCTTACTTCTCGTTTGATAGGTTTGTGGGATGACAGATATGTGTTTCCAATGAGACCTATAAACTCCAACAAGAGGGACAAGATGTCCACCAGTCAATTCTGGGATTTTCGAGACCAAACAATACATCCACCCATGTATTTCAGTTGAGTGAATGATAAAGTTCAATATTGTAGGCAAATACTATCGTCTTTCATATTCGTATCCATTTCCTGCACGACGCCCTTGTTGTAGACACATTTGGAAAAATGCATAAACACGTTGTTTATAGGTATTAACATAACGACAGCATAATCGTGTTATTTATACTAAATGCGAATCTAGACGTAATTTACTTATCTTTAAGAACAAATTTATTTCCTATGGTCTTAGACGTAAAAATACTCTCCAATTTAGTTTAATTTCTTCCTTTCTACCCTCTTTCCTCGCGTGTGCCAAGTATGTGACAAACCCATTGAAGTGTATTGTAACTCTGTTTCACACAGCATTCACTCAATTAGTACAGAGATGTTAACCCTTACGTTTGCAAAGTAGTACAAGGGTAGATAGGGAATTTGACACTGTTGTAAATAAAAATTAATGGTTATCAATTGTGTGTTTCCTTCTTACTACAGCATTTGAGCTGTTCAAAAAATATTGTTGCATATAATTATAGCAGCCATTGGCTGATAAGGAAATGTAGCTTATTGTACTACAATGATTATTTACTATAATACATCATTGTATTATAGTACCTTATTATTACGCAAATCAATTATTGTGATATGAACTTTTTTAATTAGCACATCATATTTTGTTTCGTATATCTGTGTAATTAAATACCGGTGTGTGTATGAATGGTTTATGTTTATTCGGTAATTGTTATTTTAATATGTGGAATATCTTTTTTATTTCTTGGGATTTCTCCAGTTTTTAAATATGCCAAGTATCCTTATAAAGTAAATTCAGGTTAGTTTTACGTGTTCATATACATCAATCCCTTTTCTTGATATAGGCTTAAATAATCACTGGTTTTGGTTTTTAAGAATAATTGAATTAGTGTTTTTGGAAATTGGTTTTCCTTCAAACATTTTCGGAGTGAAGCACAAAATGTGTAGTTGAGGCCTACCTTGCTGCGCGTGTAGGTGGTGCATGTAGGGCGGCATGTTGGAGGCAGCGGCGGCATGGTGGTAGTAGCCCTGAGGGTAGAAACTGTCCGCAGGTGACACGGGCACCTCACCGTACGCTCCTAGTACGCTCCCGCTCATCCTCTGACTCTGTGACCATGTCTGGCCTGAGGGAAGTCCCCCACCCCAGCACCAGGCGCCGCCCCTAGCCCCGCCTCCAGGGCTGCCACCGCGCCTCGCCGCTTCTGGTAATAATAGTTCAATACAGTTATAGCGCCAGTTGCAGTAAAATACTTCCTTCCTGGAACCGCGGCGGTATCGCAAACAAACTGCTTCCAATGTAGGAGCCTTCCTCAGCCTTATGTTCTTACATCTCTGTTTCTTTCATCCTTAATGTACACGGGGGCATTACCTGAAACGGCAATCTACTCCCCAACATCTTTCATATGTATCAGGAGAACTCAATACCGATTACAAATTTAAGACAGTGTTGTGTCAATTCTTTAACAACTAAAACCAGAAGTTTTACCCGTTTAAGTGAAGTCAATAATAAAATAAGAAATTTAACACGTCCTCACCACACAGAATATGCATAAAAAGTCAATTAAAACTACAAATTCCACTGTTTTTTTTTTTATTGTGGAAGTATGTTTACTACAGTTTAGATTTCAAATTTTGTTTAATGATTACGGAGTGACAATGTTTCCGTTTAATTGACTGTTCTTAACATAAATATTTCAAAACCCATATTATAAAAGTTTAAGAACCTAAATAAGAAAGTATACATAGTATAAGATGACTACAAAAATATATGAAGTCACTTAAATATCTTAAAAGAACAATGTTCAGATACCATAAAAAATCCAAATTTAGAGATTCTACTGTGGAAGACAGAATATGTATGACAAAAAATGAGTTTTCATCCAATAAAGCATAATAAACAAAACACACACACACACACACACACACACACACACACACACACACACACACACACACACACGCACGCACGCACACACACACACACACACACACACACATATATATATATATATATATATATATATATATATATATACTAAGAACGAAAGAATAAGTATATGTGTATACATACACAGGTTTAAAACGTTAGCCTCGGTGCATCCAAATTTATAATGCTTAAAATGATTTATACGTTTAGTATGCGTTAGTAATCTTTATGTTAAAGGCTATTTGGTTTTATACTTAATACTTTCTGATGCGCAAGAGTTTGGGCCAAAATTGGGATTTTGCTGTCCAAAACTGTTTTATTAAGAGGAAAGGTTTGGTTAGTTGGGCAGAATAGTCCACCTTTTTTCAACCATTTTTCTAATCTGTAAAACATGTTTTAAATATTGTTCAGCGCACTTCAGAAAATGATTTGTTACAATTTACTGTTCTATAAGTATTGGCTGAGTGTCAGCGAAGCCTTTTACTCGAGGGGCGGGAAAGATTTCATTCCTGTCTGTCTATCTATATGTCGGCCGCACGATATCTAAGAAACGTATCTACCTATAGACTTGAAATGTTTACACGAAGCTTCCTTTCTACATAACGTTCAATGATGTAGCATGTCAATTTATTCGTTGTGTTGAGGGTTTCCGTATGTTTGTTTATTTATTTGTTTGATTTTATTTATTTTGACAACGTGTTCAATTTTTAACGATTTACGGCTTGATTTGGTAATGGAACAGCCATCATTAACAAAAAAGTTGGATTGGCGAAGGATATTAAATTAAACCTTATTTAATTTAATATCTTTATTATCTCATTGTCTCAAATACATAGATTATAAGTCCTAGAATGTTTTGAGAAATTTTTTTATGCGCCCAAATGCGAATACTATTTGTTCTTTCTGGTTTAATTGCATACAATGTTTTCAACAAATATTGGGGTGTCTTGTGCTTTGTTAAAGGAGTCTAATTAAAGTTTTTCAAAATTTCGGTGCCAGGTAACAAAACTAGTATTATCGGCAAATATAAAAGTGTTTCCATTAGGATCTTGTTAGTCTTCTCTACCAATTAATTCTAAACTGATCTTACAAATTTGGTAATTTGGTTATGTTTACATTATTTTAGGTGTTGAAGGTTCAATATTCAGTTTCATTTTTGCATATTATGTACAATAACAGATGATTTAAAAGACACATACTTTCACATTATGGGTAATTTATTTTGCTTTTGTGTAATACGAAACCTTCAAGAAAATGGTTATTTCGTAACCTATTTTCACAAGTGAGGTATCCTTGGAAATGAAAAGTTACATTACAACATGTCTTGTAACATTTTGATAAAAACAGTGGTTTATTAGATATTTAATAAAACAAAAATTATATGGGCACCATTTTTAAGATATTAAAACTATTTAAAAACTATTTTTTTTTTCAGATATAGTAATTTCTGACATGGACCCGGTTACTAAGTTTGGTAACAACCGTAAAGATAAAATTGTTTTAGGAAGTTAGAGGGGGTCACTTTAAATTTTCAAATTTCAACCCCTATCTTGTGACACGCAATTAATAGGCAAACAGTTCGTTACATAAATTAAATTACTTTTTTGATTATGGGTAAAAATTTCTCCCTCCCTTTTCTAAGGAAGATAACTTTTCTAAGGGGGTATCTTTTTTAATTTTCACGGTCCCAACTTCACCACTCTGTAATGAAATAAAAACATTTATACTTATTCATAATTTAGCCAAAAAATTTATTAATGTGAATGTTTAGTTTAGCTCCAGTTCGCTTTCTTCTTAGCCCAGCGTCTTGAATATACAGCGTCATACAAAGAATGAACATTTCCTGTACAAAGTTATGAACGTTGAGTTTAGCTCCAACTCACCTTCGTCATAGAAGCTGACGCTATCACTGACTTGACTCCTGGAATCTGGAGTCATGTTAATCTGAAGAGATAAAACAGTCGGCGACGAAGAAGCTCAAAACGAACGCTATTTCGCTTCGATATCACTCACACCTCGACTACAAAATATAAAAATATAGTGTAATCTAGGTGAAGATATATTTCCATTGTCCCATCAGGTACAACTTGAGTGCACTGCAATGTTTTAGATACTATCTCTAAGCACGGTAGAACAGCCGAGTTTTCTACACATTGGACTGATTGAAGGGTCGATTCAATGTGAATTTTGAGTGTAGCTCCAGTTCACCTTCCTCTCTGTGGTGAGACAATCAGTATACGTCCTTACACTCTATTTTGCAGTCTTGGTGTTTCTGATGTCCAAACGATGTAAAGAGTTCGTACTGAGATCCATCGTCGTCGACTTTTTTATGGATCTCTTCATATGAATTTAACCACATTTCAGGAGTCAATTCTGTGACAGCGTCAGATTCCAGACACTTGATAAGAGAGGAAGGTGAACTATAGCTAAACTTAACATTCAAATTGAACCAACTCTTCCCATCATAGCTACGTAATTTGTTAATCACGCGATATGAGACAAGACATCAATTAATAGGCTTACGTAAAAAGTTTCTTGAATGATTTTAGTTCGAGGAGATTCTGAAAGTCATGTGTTTTCTGCAATGGTAGTCTCTACGTTATCATTCGCATTCATGGCGAATTATAACCTAATCCTCTGACTAACTAATTTCCGCCGCTAGCTAAACAATGTAATGTAGGCTACGTATTAAAAAAATATACTATACCAAGAGAAGTTTTGATTTAAAAACAAAACTATTTTTCTGAAATCGAAATATCTATATTGGAAGTGTGTTATCAGAAATTCCCTGCATGTCAAGAGGTACTGTGATATACTTTTTAAGAAAATTATATTAACTGATATAATTTTAACTTAGTAACTGATATCGTGTAGTTTATTAATTAAAACATTGGAGAAGGCATTAACAGAACTTTCAGAGTAAAGATTTTTATAAGTAAGCGGCCTCAATTTCTGCCTTGTTCTCAAATATTCAATCTTCTAATCCACGTTCTACATTATACAATCTCCGTATTCATGCCTTTGTTAATGGTAGATTCGGCACGCATCTGTGGTAAAGTAAAAATGTTCACTGCTGAGAGGTTTATTTGATATAATAAGTAATTAAAATTGTCTGTATATTTATTGTCGGCGGGCTCAGAGTGAAACGACTTGAGTGTTAACCTCATAAGAATAATTTTAAACTTTACAAACACGTTTTCGCCTTTATTTTTGACGATATAGGCTAACTATGGGATATAAGATATCCCATATAACGATATGGCCCAAACGCGTTTTAGTTTTTTTGTAATGTGTAGGCTATACGTTTTAAATATTTAAACTATATAATACAGAAAAGATTGAGATTTTTTTCTGAAGAACCAATAAAAATCTCGAAAAAGCTCAAAATTGTTTGGATGCGTATGTTAAAAATGAGAATTTCCATGGTTTTAAGATTAAAATTACAGTGTCGTAAACTGTTTTTAGAGTCTTAAAATCTAAGAACCCTCGTCGTCACTAAAGTCGGCTTTAAATTCTGGAAATGGTCTTGATATAATGTGGAAAGTTTAAAAAATATACATTCTGAAGTATAATGATATTAAAAAAATTTAAAAAGAGATCTGTTTCCTATTAGTAGGCAACCTTTCTAACAGCCGTTACACGTAACGCAGATGTCGTTTATTATAAACATATATTGAGAATTCCAAGTAGTAGTTGATTACTCTTTCTGATTAAAGATTTCATTCTCTTCCATACACATATTAAACATTACTGTAGGGCTACATTATTTTCATACTAACAACATGCATTGAAGTGTTTTAAAGGTTCTGAGTGCAATTTTTGTTTCTAAGTGATACTCTTACTGCTTATTTGTTATTCGAGTTATTTTAGACCTGTTGAGTGAAGGGCTACGACTTAGTTATGATGAGAACAACATTTAGGCGTATGCTTCAAAATTCAGTATTTAGCACCCTACAGATCCTCATCACAAAAACCGTATCGTTTCATGTCCGTCTGTTGGTCCTTCTGTGCGACAACTCTTGCCAGTAAGGTCCCAAAGACTTGAAAATTGATGCATTGATTCTTCTAGGTCCAAGGAAAACCTTTATTGCTGTTGGCGTCTTGAGGTCAAAGGGCATTCCGTCTGTCTGTGCGATAGGTATTTCGTTAAGTTCTATCAAGTCCTTCGATAATCGGTTAACTCGGTCATAACTTCGATAGAGTTGAAATTTGTCACACACCATATGAGTTTTGGATAAAAACATGGCATATTGTTATTTTTCAACTTTTAAGGAGTAGAAGACATCACAAAAAATATCCTGCGCGATAGAAAATGGGGAAATGTTCTATACAACTGTCTAACGTGCACGCAGTGCGAATTGCGTATCATTCCATCAGCACCACAAAATACAGCAGAATTTTGTGGAGGCGGACATTTAAATTATATTTACTAATAAAACCAATAGTACCAATTAATTGCCAACTAGTTGTGCTGGTATACCATTAGCGTTACTGTTAACACATTATGGTTTCAATTTATTATATTTGTCTTGCGCAAAGAAACCACCTTTAAAGAACCCGCCCAAGCCCGATCCCGCAAGATAAGAAGATCTCCCACTCCCAAAGCTAGTTGCGGTGGTGGGAGCCCTACTGATCCCGCCCTACTCATACATCCTGCTGTAATGATCTGTCCTCCTACCCTCCCCCTCCCACTCCCACCGGCACGCTTTACTCTTACCCACAGCACTTGATAAATAACCTCCTAATCTCCCTTTATCTATTCTTGACTTTACAATTTTTCAACCGTGCACCATTTATCTTGCAGCCATACCGTAAATTATGTGTGCACCATAAATAAACTCATTTAAAATTATACCTTCAATACTTTGTTGTAGAAACTGTAGAATATACACATACTACTTATAATAATCGAACATCTATAATTGACTTTGGCTTGACTTAAGTTCTAAACTGATAATAAAAGAGGATCTAACACGTAACAAAACTATGATATTTGAAAAAAGTGTTTCTGTTTTTAAAAATGTGTCCAAGCTTCTTTAATCTTCTACAACACTTACCATGTTTACATATCGAATTCCTTGGCAGCGAGTACGGAGTACAGTACTGTAATATGTAAAGGAAACCTTGTTGATTTATCAAGTTTTCAAGCGGTATATCATTATTTTGCAACCATCCTTATTATAATAAACCTATACAACGGAGTATCGAAGAACGTTCCAAAAGTCTAATCGAGCAATCCAACATAGCAACGGAAAATGTCTATGATTTTTCTCGGTTTGCTTACGAATTTGTTTATTCCGTATTCCTCGTTGTCCTTATATATATATCTATATCTATCTTATATCTTATCTTCTATATATATAAAAATGAATGTTTGTATGTTTGTCCTTTATGGAATCGTGAACTATTGGACCGATCATGATGAAAATTTGTACGTATATGTATTTTTCCACGGAGAAGGTTTATAAGCTATGCCCATCCCTTTCCCGATTCAGGATTCCGCCCCACTGGTTACAGAAATACCCATAAGAAATGCATTGCAGCAAACATATGTTAACGTCTTTTCAAATTTTTAATCAGCTGTTCTTTGTAAACATATATTACACTTATAGTTTTAAAGCATAGAGTAAGCTTAAGAGAAACGACAAATTTTGTTTAAACTGTTTTTGCAATCACTGTTAAACATACACTTTACTATCCAGATAATACAATTCAAATTTGACGTAAAAATTCACCTTTAACTGCAATATTTATTTAATATAAACCATGCTCATGCTTGATCAGAAGAGTAATGCAGATATCATA
Source organism: Homalodisca vitripennis (assembly GCF_021130785.1). Classification (NCBI taxonomy): domain Eukaryota; kingdom Metazoa; phylum Arthropoda; class Insecta; order Hemiptera; family Cicadellidae; genus Homalodisca; species Homalodisca vitripennis. Next base: position 153,833,506 of record NC_060209.1, read on the forward strand.
ATTACTATCTTACGTTGGCTACAAATATAAAGAATGTTATAAAATCAACCTTAGTTGTTTTTTTTGACAGAAGTATGGTTCTCAAAACTCCGTGTGTACATATTCTCTCGATCGAGACAACAAAGCAAGCTCAATCGTGGCATCGGAGATATAACTAATTTAATCTAAAATTTATTATAGTAAAAAAAAAAATTTACTAAGTAATATAAGGACTTCGGTTCTTAAGATTTGCGTGCGAAGCCGTGGGTAACAGCTAGATAGAGGCAGGAATATGGTACATACCTTCATAATACGCCCAAGAGGCTCACGATGGAACGACTATCAATTATCTCAGCAATGTTTAGAATGTGATAGAAAAAGAATAAGTGAATATAGTGTACTGTTTTCAACGGGAAATTGCGTGCGAAGCCGCGGGCAACTTTTGCAAAAAATTATTGAAATGCGCAGCAAAGCGCGCCGGGCCCGCTAGTCTATATATATAAAAATGAATGTTTGTATGTTTGTCCTTTATGGAATCGTGAACTATTGGACCGATCATGATGAAAATTTGTACGTATATGTATTTTTCCACGGAGAAGGTTTATAAGCTATGCCCATCCCTTTCCCGATTCAGGATTCCGCCCCACTGGTTACAGAAATACCCATAAGAAATGCATTGCAGCAAACATATGTTAACGTCTTTTCAAATTTTTAATCAGCTGTTCTTTGTAAACATATATTACACTTATAGTTTTAAAGCATAGAGTAAGCTTAAGAGAAACGACAAATTTTGTTTAAACTGTTTTTGCAATCACTGTTAAACATAGACTTTACTATCCAGATAATACAATTCAAATTTGACGTAAAAATTCACCTTTAACTGCAATATTTATTTAATATAAACCATGCTCATGCTTGATCAGAAGAGTAATGCAGATATCATAATTACTATCTTACGTTGGCTACAAATATAAAGAATGTTATAAAATCAACCTTAGTTGTTTTTTTTGACAGAAGTATGGTTCTCAAAACTCCGTGTGTACATATTCTCTCGATCGAGACAACAAAGCAAGCTCAATCGTGGCATCGGAGATATAACTAATTTAATCTAAAATTTATTATAGTAAAAAAAAATTTACTAAGTAATATAAGGACTTCGGTTCTTAAGATTTGCGTGCGAAGCCGTGGGTAACAGCTAGATAGAGGCAGGAATATGGTACATACCTTCATAATACGCCCAAGAGGCTCACGATGGAACGACTATCAATTATCTCAGCAATGTTTAGAATGTGATAGAAAAAGAATAAGTGAATATAGTGTACTGTTTTCAACGGGAAATTGCGTGCGAAGCCGCGGGCAACTTTTGCAAAAAATTATTGAAATGCGCAGCAAAGCGCGCCGGGCCCGCTAGTATATATATATAAATGAATGTTTGTGTGTTTGTCCTTTATGGAATCGTAAACTATTTAACCGACCATTATGAAAATTTGTATATATATGTATTTTTCCACAGAGGTTTATATACTATGCCCATTGATGTAATTCGCCACCAGGCAGTGCTGCAAAAGATACAAGTTTTCAAAGCGCCTGTTCACTAAAAACTGCAATTACGAGACAGTTATGTATATTAAATAACCAAACACTATATTGAAGTTATGATGTATGATGTTATGTCTTTAAGATACATTTCTGATTGAACTTAAAGTTTGAGTGTTAGTCCACTTTATAATAAATTACATGTAAGTGTATGATGGCTATAAACACACACAGATTTTCTTGATCGTGGCAACAAGGCAAACCCGACATCGGCACTGGAAATATAATTCGCTTGAACCAGAAGTGCACATAAACGGGCAAATCTTACGAAAAGCGTGCGAAGCCGCGGGATACAGCTAGTATCTTTATAAGCCATTGAACTAATTTTAGCTGTGTTGTTTTGTTTATATAGTTCCTAAAAAATGAAAAAGTTGTATTATTAATGTGCATATATGTGCAAATGTTTGAATTTTGACCGTTTGACCCCAAAAACAGTAGATGTCTTCTTGGACAAAGAGGAACAGAGTTTAAAGTTTCCATTAACTTTCTAACAAGACTCATCCAACTGACGGCTACACAATGGCACAATTAAAAAAGTCCTGTCATGTCCATGTAAAAACGATGGGTAAAACTACATTAAGATTGTGATTATGGTGACAGCTGGAATAATAGTTTCTCCATCCTATCAGAATATTTACAGATACTGTCATCGTGGATGTCCTAACCATACCATAGGCTGTACAATTATAGAAATTGGTTCGTAAATAAAAGAGAGTTTATACGTATAATTTAAAAAGATACGTTTCTCATTCTCAACCATTACCTCTATTAAACAAATTTACTTGAGGAGGCCCTTCCAGGACCTAGCGAAACATTTCATAAGGCTTAAAAACAGGAACGGAGTTGAATTTTTCTGAACCTTTTTTAGACCTTGGAGCTGGACAGTTAGAGCCGCTGTACAGTTATGTAGGTAACCAAGGTACAACACCCCTGCCGGTGTCCTTGCTGGCTGTTATTCCTTGTATCCCGGCTTGCAGCCTTGGGTATATTGTGAGCTGTAGTCCTGGGGTTTATACCATCAGCGTTGGCGATCAGCTTTAATTACGGAGGGTCTTTTATCTTCGCAACAGAAAGAGCAAACAACGCCATTGGTCAGTTTCAACTGTTGATACAAAAACCCGTTACAAAATCTGCTCTTAGTAAAACTGATCACTGAACTTGCTTAGATCACGACTATTAAATTGTAATACTATTGAGCGTGTAGTACTATAACAATTCTAAACGCTTGCTCACTTATAGTAAACGCGAGCAAGATTTGTACTAGCTGTGAAATAAGAAACCTAGAATAAGAGCTAAATTTAATCTACATTCACATTGATAATAAGAATTGGAAGTAATCATTTTGGTAAAAATATGCTTTTATGGTAGAGCTATGATTATTCCATTCATTATTGCTTTGAGTTACAATGCGTAATTAATATGATAATTAGGTATTCGTCATAATGTAATTCTATGAAATCAGATCTGTTTTTAATTATGTAATGAGTACGGTAATGAATGGGTGAATTTTACTATACAGAGTGTTCAGTAAAACTGTTCCAATACTTTTGGATATTGTTCTACACATAAAAATGAGCAAAATAGTTTATATGAAGGTATGTTCTTAAAACCTTTAGTTTTCCGTCTGCCTGTATGTGTGTTTTTTATCAAAACAGTTATATCTTTTGAACCAGTTAAAATAAAGTTATGAAACTTGAGTATTGTATTAACCATTGGTAGACCTTTTTGAAAAAAGAATATTAACAAAATCCGTATGCCCGTTTCAAAATGGCGGACATCACTCGGTTAGGAGTTTTTTGGTTGGAATAATTTAAACGTCCATTTTAGGACATATCTTCATATAAACTATTTTGCTAATTTTTATGTGTAGGACAAAATCCCAAAGTATTTGAACACTTTTATTGAACAGAACACTCTGTATATAGATGGATGGTATTTAAGTGTTTGTTTCATGCTCTGCATAGCCTATTTCTGTTAATGTATTAAAACCTGTTTTAACAACACGTATTATAGCTAAAGAACTATTGTACAATAGTTTAACACGTTGACACGTTGATGGGGGACGCCTTTGAGCGCTCGCTGTCTTATGAGAAAAGTACTCATCACTCAGTATAGAGCAGCAGTGATTGTGGTAAAAGATAAACAATTTAACCTTTTGAAATCAAAATAAAATTTGAGAGATAACATAATTGTAATTGCAAAAATACATTGTAGATATGTTTAAGAATTGTTTACTATACTCTTATTCATCATCATACTATAATTTTAAAATGTTATTGTCTTTGAAATCAGTTTCGTAAGTAGTTCCCACGATCTACACCACATAAGCCATTTATTTTTTTGTATATGGGTTTTAATCTTTTTTTGTAACTATGTAGAACGGTTGTTTACTCCTGTACTTTTATTGGCGGCGCTCTCACACTCTGGCTGGCTCTAACAAAGTATCGTGCTCGAGTGAAGTGCTGGTACAGACCGGCACTGTTTATGCCGTACAAGAAGTCGTCTCGCCGTAATGTGGTACGGCAGAGTGGCGCGGCGTGGCGCTCTCTGGTGCTGGGAAAGAGAACCTAATGTACCAAGATGGCGGCCACTTGAGGTTAGATAACATAGTGGCAGCTCAAGTGTCGGCTCGCTGCGCTCTGCTGACTGCTGCAGACCCGCGGGAATAGGACTCGAATGGCGAGGTCATTCTGGGCTATTCATTTACAGTTTACCTCAATTACGAGCAAGCTGTAATGAATCTTACGGAGTTTTACTCCGTAAGAACAATGTTAAATTACAAACACTATTAAGCTCTTATTTTTTGGTCGTAGAATGGTATGAGATGTTCTGGTAAACTGTATAATTTTTTTATTATTTAAGCGATGAAATATACAAAGTTTGAGACATTTTCCGTAAATAACCAAGAAAGACATATAAAAACAAAAATGCGAATTAATTATATCTTAGAGTTGAGACATTATCCTATAACTATACGACAAAATATAAGTGCTTAAGAGTGTTTGAAGTTCAGCATTGTAATTTAAAATAGGTTAAAATAAAGACCCAGTCAGTATGGCCGGCTCTTAAGTTTGATAACCTTCTCAGATTAAACTCACTACAAAGAAAGTAGAAATAGCAAATTTGAGGAAATAGTACATTGATGTCTAGACATTTGTGATGGTTTAACACAGTGTTGTGCAAGGATTTGGTGTAACCCACCTTAATTTGACCAACAATAATTGTTTATTAAACGTCTTACATTCATTTGAAGACCGAATACGTGTCGGTATACTTCCCGCCACAGTTCTGACAATAATAATTAAGAGGTAACCGTTACACCTTTCTATGACAAAATAAAAATTGTAGGATTAATATATGACAAACTTCTGGGAACAATATAGTACCTGATTGTAGGTAGGCGAAGAAGACTGGTGCACTCCACATACTAGGGAGACGGTATGCGGATGGACGTCTATAACGTTAACAAAAGGATCATTGCGGAAGTTGAGGTTGGACACGGGTAGTCCACGGAGATGAGAGGCTATATTAAATCACTTTGACATATTGTTATCGCTGTTATCAGCGGCGTAAGGCTCGGCCACCCCGCAGGGTCGCTCGGGGTCAATCAACGCGTCAGCTGTCCGGGCAGTGATTATTGATAAAGGCTCATTAACAACGGCTAGAGAGAGAAGTCACAACTAAGTAGAGACTGAGGCAGTCCTTGAATCTCTAAAAAGGACAAAATACTTTTAAGGTTCACACTTACCATTTTTATAGGTAGTATAGTGCCACCTTACTAAAGTGGGCAAACCTTTTACGAGACACCACTTCGCATAAACAAAGAATATGTGCTACCGTATCTGGCCCTTTCCCACAGAGGCGGCATATGTTGCTCTCAGCCCTTCCTATCTTGTGGTGATGATAGTTGAGGCCATAATGTCCAGGGCCTGTCAGGGAGGGTTCTCCTTCCTGAGAGATGGTACTTGATAGTTCTTTTGCGCAAGTACCTGGTGAACAGATTTGTTTGTTTGTTGCCTTGTGTATTTCCCAGACGTTGTTCTTGTTGTTGTTATTATCTTACCATTGTCTGAATTCCATCATTGGATGGGTTTTACGTATATAACAAGAAACGGCTATGGACCCACTAAAATGAGAGAGAAACTCTATCTTTGACCAGCTAGTCAGTTCTAATCCCAGTTCTATCCCAACATGACCGTGCAACGTTTACATGATTGTCCCTTGTCAGAGTTTTAAATGTGTCCATTAATCACAGCACAGTCTGCGACTCACAGGTATAAGCACTGCTTAGCTGTCTGACATTACATTGAATGTGTCCTCCTTCATTTCCTTCTCTAGGAGTATTAAGGCATATTCCTGTATTATACCTAGACTCCCCCTTGGAAGACCGTAGCATACGTTCCTAGGGGTTTTGGTCCCTATAATTGTATTTAGGTCCTATAATTTCATACTACCTTGCCATTCATTTCAGATGCATCCGTGTACAAAGTGAGCGATGCAGGTTATGTTTTGAGAGCGCCTGCAGCTCCAGTGTTCAGACTAGTTTGCGAATGCTTAAAGAATAAACATTTCATCCCATGTTACCTCTTTAAGAATGCTCAAGTGTTCCTTCAGATCCATTGAAGGATGTTTGAAGGAATGTGTGTGTATGACTTAGCCTTATGTAATGGTCGGTGCTTCCTTGTAAGATCCAGCATTGCCTCCAAGCCTGCAGGTGGGCAGGTGTATAATGCACCGGTGATACTCAGAATGGGTAGCTTTTGTATTTTAGTAAGTGTATATGCTGTCTTTTCATTTGTTTTCGGCCACTATACCAGTGAGGCTTAAAATACTGTTGGACATATTATTGTCGCTTATGACAAATTTGAATTTCTACTGAGCCTCGTGCTGTTGCACTATCTAAAGACATAGTTCAAGGCATTTTCAACGATGTTCATCTGCATACCCCTGGTGTAACATGATTACCAGTTCATCTGCATACCCCTGGTGTAAAAGAGGCCGAAACACCTCTCCTGGTTAGTAGGACCGCTAATTATAGAAACTTATGTGGAATTCCGTGTAGAATCATATCCTAAATCAATTTGCCGATGGGTGGTATTTAGAACGTAATCAGTCAAAGCGCTCCCACTAAACAACATTCAAGAACATGAAACGTGTCTGAATAAAAATTACATTTGTGTCATTTTGTGTTTACGAATGTTATGAATGTTTTAAAAATCAATTTCAACTAGATTGCGATAGATCGTGTTTTACTTTCAACTCTAGGTTGGGAGCGATATAATCCAAAGTCGCTGATGATATGGATATGACTGATTTCTGTAAATAATTTTCACACTTGTATAAATAAAGGGATTTGCAAAGCCTACCACTCGAGAGGATGGAAAAACTTCATTTGTCTGTCTATCTAAACGATATCTCGAAAAAGATTTTACTTATTGACTTGAAATTTCGCATGAAGCTTCATTTCTACATATGCAACATAGAGTGATGAGATATAGCGATGATTGGACATGTTACTCGAAGGATTTTTGAACTTACAAACTTTGGTAGAGACCGGCTTTTTGTGTTCCTATCTTTTCGTTAATAACTGTGTAACGGCTAACTATTGACCATCAATAAATCAGTGTTAATATCCTTGTACCACATTTGTCCCGGACACTATTATTCATCAATATAAATATTTATAGTTTTTAATTTCGATGGTTGAATATGCTCAGAATCGTTCTTAATCAAGTCTAACAATGATTACAAGGGCCTTGTTTACTAATGACAATGTTTTACATTAAATTCTTCAACCGTTTACATATTGATGTATGAAAGTCAGTAACAAAGAGCTAGTCACATCCGAAGCTCTTAACAAAGTTACTGTTGGACATTATTTGTTGGCAAGGAAACGCCAGCTTAAAGAAATAAACGAAGAACATGGAGTAAGTAATTTGTCGGAAAGGTTTGTGATGAAGCCACCAGGGCCATGTGGCAAACGTCATAGAGAGGGGGGCGGGGAGCGAGGGTGCGGTGCAGCTATATACGTCACTGGCAGCTATGTTATGGTCTTGTTGTCTAACTCGTTTATCGTAATTAGATTAAACATTTATATAGACAGTTGTGCTACAATAACTATTGTATATGCCTTATCACTGTAAGTGTTTATGTGTAACAATAGGCCTACATTGGCACATCGATGACCTTAATGTGTTTTTTTTTATTTAATTACAGTAGTCCATTCAAAATTTTAAAATATTTCAAAAAAAATACAAAAAACATGTTTAATTATTGCATAAGTTAGTTATGTAAAATTGAATTCGTATACCTAAGAGTAATGAAAATAGAATTTGGAATACATCTATCGTAATTTCTTCGTCATTCTACTCATAGTTCTTGACTTTTATGTATGATTTAAAAACCTTATAGTATCATATTCCTTGCTTAAAAAGAACAAAATTCTATCTAGTTTGTATCCATCCATTTTTCATCGAAAGGCAATTTAACGAGTTTTGAAAACACATTAATATGTTCACATTTCTGAAGTTTGTTTATACGACTACTTAATTTTTATCTATTGTCATACATAGAGTCTACGTGGAAGCTAGGAAAGGTGGCAGTTTTAAGAATCTTCGTCGGGAAAATGCGTGAATGTTGGTAGGCTCTTACGAAATAGCATATACACATATATATATATATATATATATATATATATATATATATATTACTTTTTGGTGAAAACTATTAAAGAGTTTACAGGTGGAAGAATTTAGTTTGCATGTCTGAGTTGTGCCTACTAAATTTGAAACATTTATACCAATAAGAGTTCTGTAATAATTACCGGTATTTTTAATAAACAGAGAAACCTGACATACGCCATACAGTATTATTTTGGAAAATAAAAATATTTATTACAACATCAAGTATTATACATGTTAAAACTATTGTGTGACCAATTTTATTACGATCTACATAACTGGTTTAGGCTTGTTCAAGTTTAACAACTCCTTAAAATGGCAAATGTCTGAATCTGATTATACAGTTTTTTAAAATTGTACATTAACAGTAGTGACGATTGAGCTAATAATTACATTAAGAGTATTCTATCCTTTTAGTCATATCCATATAACCAGTTTTGCAATGCATCTTGATTATAAATGTTAGATAATCGTATCTTCGGATTCTTTTAGGATCTTTCCTATCTATAGAATCAGGATTCAAATAGACCTTCCGGCTCAGTTGAAAGACATGGGTAGATCTAGTGACAACTGAAACATTAGTTTGAATGTTTAGTTCAGCTCCATGTCATTGTTCGGCTAGCAGTTTACTAACATAGCGCGGGAGGGTCGCCTACAGCTGTCATTCGCAAGGAATCTACCTTTCCCACCATAGCTACGTTATGTTTGAAATATCACTATAGTTTATTTTAATTATACAGGATTCTAACAAGAATTATATTAAAAGAATTTTATTTACGCCTATAAATAACAGGATTGTGAATTTTGTTTAAACTTTGAACGTCCGCCATATTGAAACGAAATAGCGTACCAAGCGGGCCGACGAACTTAACCGTGAAATTTATGAGATCAATTTTTGTACCAAGTTTCAGTTTGTTACAGTAATTCTATCACCAGATCTTGGTGATAGATAAATTCTTATGGGATTTGCATGTAATCAGTATCTTGAAAATTGTTCGAGATACGAAAATTGTTTTTATAACAAAAGGCTTAGGAACTCTACTGTGCGTACAAATATTTATGTCCATAAACAATGGAGTTAAAACGATTTTAACGGCCACCGTAGTGGAAGGAGATGGGGTACCAAGCTGACTGGCCAACGAACTTAGCTGAGATATTTGTAAGGTAAATAATAGTACCAAGTTTCAATCTGCTTATGGGTTTGTGTGACACTTATTGTTTCCAAAAGGTTCTTTACATACCATTTTATACATTATAGAGGTTAGAGGTATATTTGGAACTGGTAATTTTTGGAGTCAAGTTCCGTGAAGTTATGTACAATTTTTCCGTACTACCATAAGGACAATACAGTAGGCTGAGTTTGTAAACTAAACCTAAAATTCATACATTCAAAAGCTCAAAGCAGAGATCCAATTAAAGATTATCAGTTAAGTTAAGAATTCGTTTGTGGTATATGTTTACATATTATGATACGTGTTAGTCTTAATAAAAAAAACATGCTTTTGTAATTTTGTATTTAATTGGTAGAGCAATAGCTAAGCCTATCACTTGAAGAGCCGGAAAATAATTTCTGTATGTCTGTCCGCGCGACATGTCGAAAACGAACCAACGAATTATAGTAATGGAACGCGCTCTGGGCCGGAGAAACCGAGCCGAAATCCTGGGCTGCGTTCCGAGTCTGCAGGCGCTGGAAATGGGCAAGAACTCACTCCGCCCATATGGCAGGCATTATAGTAATGATCTAACATCAATTTAAAACGCCTTCTAGACCTAATACAATTGTTAGATACTACAATTTATTTATTATTACAAATGTTAGTAGCTGCTTTTTACCGTGGATTTTTATTTTTAGTTAGAAAACTGATTTTTGTACAATATCAAAATAACTGAGATTTTGACTTTTATTTTTATTACAAAGTCAGAAACAAAGATTACAGACATTAAAATATTTCCCAGATGAAAAAAAAACAACTTTTTTATTGACAGTATTTTATTTCAAAGTAAACTACATAGCATTTACAAACATGACACACTTAATCTACGTGTTAGAAAATAAAATTATTTTGACCAATTTTTGCCTTATTGGTCAAAGGATTTTTGCCTCCTAAGTTGGATTTTTTTATAATGTCAAAAGTTTTCTGTTTTTTCGATGTGATGAGATATTATTTAAAAAAATAGTTTAGTCACAGTTTTAATTAAAAATAACTCGTGGCTTCCAGTGAATTCGTCATTAGTTAAATGCCCCCTTGAAAACACTACCAGTAAACTAGTTACAAACACTCTCAATGTCAATTTAGAAGTGGTCGCATTTGTTTGGGATAACTAGAGCAAATAACAATATTTTTACAATTTTCAATACAGCATCACTTGATCAACTTAATTTACCCTTAGATTTAAAATCAATAAAAAGTTAATGTGTTCTAAGATCGGCATCATTGGCGTGGAGTACAGAACTCGGTGAGATCTTGCCCACTTTAAGCGCCTGCAAATCCACGGATACACAAGTAACGCACAGCTGTGTGCGACCGGAAATGTGGCTTATGTATCAGTGCGCGCTCCAGTAGTATAGATCGTTGAAACGAACTGACGTATAGACTTTCGTGAAGCTTCATTTCTACTATATATAGTATAAAGGCAACACTGTTCGATGGTAGTGCATGTTACTCCAGGTGATTTGGCTGAGCGTTAGCAAATATTTTTACATTGGTCCTATGGGTAACCATAACAACGAGAAAATAGCAGAATAAATCAATTTGTAAACAAGCTTAGTGAAACCATACGACATTTTAACATGTGATGTATTAACTAACATATGTAGCTTAACTACCAATAATCGTAATCTATCTATATATATAAAAATGAATGTTTGTATGTTTGTCCTTTATGGAATCGTGAACTATTGGACCGATCATGATGAAAATTTGTACGTATATGTATTTTTCCACGGAGAAGGTTTATAAGCTATGCCCATTCCTTTCCCGATTCAGGATTCCGCCCCACTGGTTACAGAAATACCCATAAGAAATGCATTGCAGCAAACATATGTTAACGTCTTTTCAAATTTTTAATCAGCTGTTCTTTGTAAACATATATTATACTTATAGTTTTAAAGCATAGAGTAAGCTTAAGAGAAACGACAAATTTTGTTTAAACTGTTTTTGCAATCACTGTTAAACATAGACTTTACTATCCAGATAATACAATTCAAATTTGACGTAAAAATTCACCTTTAACTGCAATATTTATTTAATATAAACCATGCTCATGCTTGATCAGAAGAGTAATGCAGATATCATAATTACTATCTTACGTTGGCTACAAATATAAAGAATGTTATAAAATCAACCTTAGTTGTTTTTTTTTTGACAGAAGTATGGTTCTCAAAACTCCGTGTGTACATATTCTCTCGATCGAGACAACAAAGCAAGCTCAATCGTGGCATCGGAGATATAACTAATTTAATCTAAAATTTATTATAGTAAAAAAAAATTTACTAAGTAATATAAGGACTTCGGTTCTTAAGATTTGCGTGCGAAGCCGTGGGTAACAGCTAGATAGAGGCAGGAATATGGTACATACCTTCATAATACGCCCAAGAGGCTCACGATGGAACGACTATCAATTATCTCAGCAATGTTTAGAATGTGATAGAAAAAGAATAAGTGAATATAGTGTACTGTTTTCAACGGGAAATTGCGTGCGAAGCCGCGGGCAACTTTTGCAAAAAATTATTGAAATGCGCAGCAAAGCGCGCCGGGCCCGCTAGTAGTATTATAAATGTGAAAGTGAATTTGTTTTGTGTGTGTTGCTTTCACGCGTAAACCATTCAACCAATTGCACTGAAACTTTACATAGACATTCTTACGGTCCCTGGGATGAATATAGGCCTATTCTTATTTCAACAATCCCTCAGGGCTACGCCCCACTGGCCTTTAAAGTAGCCAAAAATCCCATATTGATCTCTATAAAGTTATGAAATATTAATTAAATGAGCATGCCTAATATAACCAACACTGTTGTGTGTAAATAATGTTTATTATTTTCAATTTGTTTTCATTTATAGTAATTTGAGTAATTTCTATTAATGGTAGAAATAACGATTATTTTTAAAACCATTTTATATTTCAGCGATTAGGTAAGTAGTAATTTATCTTAAAAAATGTCCTAAAACATAAGATAGTCTGAATTTGACTCCGAAGACTCCCTTTGAAGAAGTCGACAAGAACTATACTACATGAATCTAATATATATACAGCCGCATGTGTAACTCACTCACGTATACAAATTCTAAGGTACTTCTAGAAGTGCTGGAAACACGAAATTTGGCACGTAGTTGGCTTTTGCCGTTGAAACCACCGGGAAAAGTCTGAAAACCGGAATTTTTTTTTTTAAACCCCTCAAAATGAGTCGAAAACACGTTAAAATTGACCAATAGTTAGGGACAGAGATGGTAGTAAGGGATGGAGCACCGAGCTCTGTATGGTACCCAACAGAGCCAAAATAGGCAGACTATGAAAAGTAAAAGTTTTATATTATTTCACCTGTCTTTGATTCTCTTCATATCTTGGTGGTTATTCTATGTTACATTGATAACTACCGCGATTCCTCTTTTTATTCTATCTTGAACGTTTTAGTCGCAGTAGGTCCGTGTCAGCAACAGCAGATTGGCAGATAGGGACATAGTGAACATCGCCTTTTGTTAAAAATTGTCTCACATTTTTACTGGTTTCAGATTGAATCTTTTCTTATTTGAAAGTTAATCTCTTGAATTGCCTATTCATATAAGATTTTTCTTCTCCTTTCCGATTTCTTTTCTCACTTTTTACAAACACTACAGTTCCTCTTCATTTTAGTATTACTAGTTTAAGTTTATTTTAGAGCAGCGAGGTCTGTACGGTACGTAACAAAGCAAGATACGAGGCTCTGGTTAGGGAAACCTTTACATTATTTCACATGTTTTTGATTCTTTTCATTTCTTGGTTTTTATTGTACGGTTTAGTCGCAATATTTCGGTGTCAGCAACAATAGATTGGCAGATAGGGATATAGTTATATACAGGGTGATTCGGTTAGTGTTACCGGCACTTTCTGAGCTGATTGTACTATAAAAAATAAAGAAAAAAGTTCATATAAACATGGGTCCGGAAATGCTTCCTTACTGGGTTATGGCCAATTGAAGATTTCACCAAAAATTGTGTGCAGGAGGTCAAATGATGATTTGCCGCGTGTTTATGAAGAGATATTTATAGGCGAATGCAACTTTTTCTAACGGATTTTTAGATGAGAAATTGAATAAAGTTCCATCTCATAGCTGTATCTCATTTAGTTTTTTTTGTTATACTACTAAAAACTGGAAATAAAATAATTTTGAAAACACTTTTTTAAGGTTTAAACGGACAATTATTTTGTTAAATAGGCATTGAAGACCCACATTTTTACAAAGAAACTTGCAGAAAATTTAATTCTGAATAAAATTATGTGCCACACGGCTATGAACAGCGAAGTATTAGTTTCTGGAATTTAATTTTACAACAAACATTCTACCAAGCAAGAAATTCCAAAGCAAAGGAAAACCGCATTTTAATGACATAGAGTAGCCTACACATAAGATTTATTAGGATGGAATTTAAATTGAGTTTTAAATAAATTATTGTTTTTCATCTAAAGCTTATAATTACTACGTACCACTTTCATAACAGGTGTTCAAAAATCAGTCCTTGTACTTCAATACACTTAGCAGCTCGCTTTCTGATTGATCGAGTTATCCTCCGCAACGCTGCACGATTGTTTTTGATTTGTGCGGCGGCATCTTCAATTCGATTTATTAACTCTTCACGTGTATTTACTTTTTCCTGGTACAACCAGGTTCTTCATCCAACCCCATATACAGAAATCTAATGGAGTTAGATCTGGTGATCTTGGTGCCAAGTGTGTGGTCCACCGCGACCAATCCATCGCCCGGGAAACTGCTCGTTTAAGTGCATTGTTACATTATGGGAAAAGTGGGCAGGGGCACCATCATGTTGATAAATAATATTGCACCTTGCTGCTAATGGAACATCTTCTAATAATAGTGGTAGTTGTTCTGTAAGGAATTCTAGGTACATGCGGGAATTTAGATGTCCTCGGAGAATGATAGGTCCTATTAATCGATCATGAATGAGTCCACACCATACATTTACACTAAATCTGTGTTGAAAGTTGCGCACGATTGTACTATGTGGATTTCCCTCTGCCCAAGTGTGTTCATTGTGAAGGTTGTTGACGCCATCTCGGGTAAATTGAGCGTCATCATTGAATAAAATGGTTTTATGATGTTGACGGTTTCTAATTAAACCAGTTGCAAAATTCCAATCGAAGAGGAGGATCTGTTGGTTGAATACTTTGAACTTGTTGTTTATGGTAAGGTAACATGCTATTTTTGCGCAAAGTTCTCCATACTTCAGACTGAGACACTGCGAATCGCCTAGAAAGACGCCGTGTACTGACACCAGGACTGAGTTCAGTAGCCATGATTATAGCCTCTTCCATATCTACATTATTCTGGGCAGGGCGATCCCGATAATTATTAATACTAGGAAGTTTACCTGTTACTCTTAGGGTACGAAATGATCCACTGATCGTTTTTGGGTTTGGAACTCTGCGATTAGGAAATCGTCTTCGGTATTCTGCAGTAGCAGCGGTTGCATTTCCGTCACAAAAACGCCTAAGACAAATACCATGTCGGCATATTCTTCCGTTGTAAATAACAAAGGCATTGCAATTGTGATAGTAAGTTACTTTAAAATACACTTCACTAACAAACGAGTAGTAAATTAATTGTATTAAATTGTACTCATTAAACTAGTACAGAATTGGTAACAAATAATTTGGATTCCTCAATAAATTGCAGTGTATTGTTGAACAGCTGATTTGTGATACCAACTTATAAAAACATAATTTACCTTCTGTAAAGCTAACGTGACAAAGATATGTAGGTACATGATGTAACCATTTGGATAGTCCTAAAAAGTAATAGTATTATTGTTTTTTTAGTTGAGCATTAATCTATTAAAATCGTATTTACAATTGTATGCTAATCAATTATTTGTGTACCTTATATCATGAACATTACGGTGTTTATTTACTAAATACGTAATTTCTTGCTTGGTAGAATGTTTGTTGTAAAATTAAATTCCAGAAACTAATACTTCGCTGTTCATAGCCGTGTGGCACATAATTTTATTCAGAATTAAATTTTCTGCAAGTTTCTTTGTAAAATGTGGGTCCTTCAATGCCTATTTAACAAAATAATTGTCCGTTTTTAAACCTTAAAAAAGTGTTTTCAAAATTATTTTATTTCAGTTTTTAGTAGTATAACAAAAAAACTAAATGAGATACAGCTAATGAGATGAACTTTATTCAATTTCTCATCTAAAAATCCGTTAGAAAAAGTTGCATTCGCCTATAAATATCTCTTCATAAACACGCGGCAAATCATCATTTGACCTCCTGCACACAATTTTTGGTGAAAATCTTCAATTGGCCATAACCCAGTAAGGAAGCATTTCCGGACCCATGTTTATATGAACTTTTTTCTTTATTTTTTATAGTACAATCAGCTCAGAAAGTGCCGGTAACACTAACCGAATCACCCTGTATATAGTTTGTTTAAACTGTCTCCCTATTCATATACGATTTTCGGAACATCGCCTTTATTAAAAAAATTTCTCACATTTTTACTGGTTTTAGATTAAATCTCTATTGTTACTAGACTGCTAACCTCCTGGTCAATCTTTTCATATACGATTTTTCCATTTCTTTTCTCGCATTTTATAAACACTACAGTTCCTCTTATTTTTAATTACAACTTAAAGTTTATTTAAGAACAGCGAGATCTGTACGTTTACGTAACAAAGCAAGATAGGCGGCTCTGGAAAGGAATAGCTTTATCTTATTTCACCTGTTTTTGATTAGTTTTTATTTATTGGTGGTTATTGTATGCTATGTTAAAAGTAATCACGATTACTTTTATTCTACCTTGAACGGATCAGTTTGCAATAGGTAGAACGGTGGACAGCAACATTACTAGATAGGTAAAGAGTGATCATCGTCTTTTGTTTAAATTTTCTCACTTTCTTATTGGTTTCATATTGAATGTCTTTTCACTTGACAGTTAACCTCTTGGTTTACCTATTCATATACGATATTTGCTCTCCTTTCCGTTTTTCTTTTCTCGCTTTTAACATATACTACAGTTCCTCTTATATTTTGTATTACAGTTTTATTTATTATAACAATGTTTTTCTCTTGTATTGTGAAGGACTCCTTCCATCAGGGAGACGAACAGTTATTTCCTACGAGCAAAAACGTTCAGTGCAATGCGAATTCTGCTTGTGCCTGTGAATTTCTTTCTTCAAGGTGTACAGTTTGTACGTCCCCGGCCAATGGTTTGCTACTAAGGTGGGGAGACGTCTAATTTGTTAACCGGTGCCGCCTATACATTGACGACGGCGAAGAGCGCAGGAACATTGCATGGGTAGATCGCTTGATGTTGGAACTATTGACACCATTGCCAATTTACTTGGATTCGATCAATCCTTTCATCGGTGATTTCCGGCGATTAGGTAATGAGCCATCAGTAAACGCTCATTTGGAGTTCCAGGTAACAAGTCGAGCTACTCATGGTAAATGTTCTTGGCGACAGGAATAGGGGTGTTGAGGTGCACGCTGTTCTCAGCACTGACGAAGCAGTGACCGAACCACGACGACTCACCGTCTGGAAAGTGAAAGCTGGAAGGCCGTCAAACGATTGATCTGTTCAGTCCTCTCATGGAGCCCTTCCAGTACCCACTGCTATCTATCCACATGGCACTTTGGGTTGGCAAATTGGCCTTCTTGATAACAACGGGAAAAAGCTTTTCGCAGTACAACTACACGCGTTGTCTCTTGTTGTCCAGTCCTCGGTTTTCATATCTCGGCCGTCTGTCGCAGGCCTGGCAGGTCGAGATGTTTGCGAGATTTGAAGAAGAGCGACTGCGGTTTATTAAATTCTCACAGTCCAAGGTCGTCAGTCCAAAATGCCATGCGGATAGGCCAACTAAACGAGATTCTGGAAGCTCAACGCAATGCTCCGGCAAGGAAGACAGGTTAGGGAAGACATCACACGTGATGAAACCGTACAAGGCGAGGTGGCGCAAAGCCTGGAAAAATTTACCTTCCAAGTTCGTTTTACCGGTGGGCTCTGATACATGAAGATTCATTACGAGAATGCAATGGCTCCTCGTAACACGTCTGGGCTCACCGACGTATTTTCTCACATTCACTTACAGCGCGACTTGGGAGGAAAATAAGAGAGCCAGTCCCCACGCAGTGGTCGCAGTGACCCAAGCACAGCCTGCAGAGTCTTCCAGATCAAACTCCTCGAGCTTCTGCGGGATCTGCGCAGCGGAGCGATGTTTGGCCCGAACGATCTATATCGTCTACGTCATCGAGATGCAAATGAGGGGCCTTCCCCACGCCCACATTGTATTCAAGATTGACGGAGACGGTCCCGTTCAGGCACCCGAAATCGATTCCGTTATTCGCGCAGACATTCCCTCGGTTGAAGAAGCCGGTGGGAGACTCAGGAAGTTTGGTGCTGCAACACATGATTCACGGCCCTTGTGGTACAGAATATCGCAACCGACTTCCCCCTGCTGGGATTCACGAAAGGTCACTGCACTAAACATTTCCCAAAGCCTTCCTGGCAGACCACACACGTTGACGACAGAGGCTACGTGCAATACAGACGGGATTATAAAAACATAGGTACTATTACATCTCGAAACAAATCGATAACGGTCCATGACGGTTTGGGTGGTACCGTATAATGCAGCTCTGTTGCTTAAATACGAGGCACATATTAACTTGGAGCTTGCGTCTACTCGTCGTGTCATCAAATACTTATTTAAATATCTGATGAAGGGTGGATCTCTTCAAAATGTCACCGTCACATCTTTGGGAAAACAAGAGGACGAGGTAGAACACTACGTAACGAAGAGAATGGTAGTTGCAAGCGATGCATGTTGGCGTCTCTTAGACTTCCCAATCTCTAAATCTGAGCCCACAGTCGAGTGTCCACCGGTCCATCTTGAAGGGCGGCAACACGTCTTTTTCCGCCCCCGGTGACCTTGCAGACGCGATTAGTAGAGCAAGCTCAAAGTTAATATTGTACTTCAATAGACCACTCAATTCAATCTTCAACTACCTAACGTACCTGTCTTTTTATGAAAATTTTATTATGCATACAAAACAACCTAGCAAGAATGAAGAAGTATACGTCTATCCAGACGGCAAGCACTTCGTCACAGCTCGCCAGCGTGGAGAGAAAGTATGTAGACTCTGTTGGATCTCCCCCAACCGTGGAGAGCTCTACTACTTACGTATGCTTCTGATGTCGATACCTTGTCGAGGCTACTCTGACCTCCTGTCGCGCGGTGGTCCTGATTGTCGCACTTTCCAGGAGGTTTGTCGTCAGCTCGGCCTGGTAGAACACGAAGACGAGTACCGTGCTGCTATGCGCGAAGCCTCTGAATTCATGATTGCTACAAGGCTGCGTTCCTTCTTTGTGCTTCTTTGTAACATGGGTGCTCCTGCAGCTATTCTATGGGACGCATTCCGCGAGGACCACTTAGAAAGAAACCCTCTTGACCCAGAAAAAGCATATAAACTGTCCTTGGTTGAAATTGACCGATGTCTACGACGACAGGGACTGTCTTTGGTGGATTGTGGTCTCCCCGACGTGCAGGATGACACGACTGAATTGGGAAGGGAACTGTTGGAGTACGGCGGAGAACCAACAGCAGGCCATTGTCGAGGAATGGGAACACCCAAGCTCTCAGAAGATCAGAGACGCGTTTTACATCATGTTCATTCCCTTCTCGACAACCCCGGCGACCGCCAATCCTCGAGGGCCATCTTCCTTGACGGTCCTGGGGGTTATGGCAAAACTTAAAACTTCCCTAATTCGTTGTCATACTGGCACACGTGCGTAGTGGTCGGCAGGTTGCACTAGCCGTCGCCAGTTCGGGCATCGCTGCCGGGAATATGCCGGTGGCTCAAACAGCCCATAGCATGTTTCGGCTTCCGCTCGATCTTGGCGACGGAACTGGCGTGTGGAACATAACCAACGGGTCCCAGCGCGCGGAACTCATCAGAGCCGCACAGCTCATCGTCTTTGACGAGGCCCCAATGGCCCCATCGCTACATCTTCGAGATCCTCGACCCGCTCGCTTCGAGATCTCATGAACCGCGATGAGCCATTCGGTTGGAAGATCTTTCTGTGCTCTGGTGACTTCCGGCAGATCGCGCCTGTCGTTGTAAAAGCGCGGACGGCAGCTGCCGTTGCGTGCGTTTCTCTTCGGGCTCGCGACTGTGGCGACTGTTCCGCATCTTCTCTCTGACCACACCACATAGGACGAGCAGTTCCGTTGACTTACTCCGACTTCCTTCTCGCAGTAGGCAACGGCACTGTTCCGTCCACAACTTTCGGGGAGGGCAAAGAGAGTGGCGCTCTTATTCCTCTGACCGGAGTAAATTTCGTTACTTCTTTACAAGCCCTAATCTCCAAAGTCTTTCCTGTTGAAGTCCTCCAGGATCCCGATCAGTGTGCTCGTCGCGCGATCCTCTCTACCATGAATGTGAACGTCAAGGAAATCAACGACATCATCCTGGACTCCGTTGATAGTCGTCTTCATGAGTTGAGAAGCGCCGATTCTGTGGACACTGAGAACGATGATCATCTTGGCATCGAAGTTAATCTGCTAAACCAGGCTACAGGGCAAGGGTATTCCAGATCACGTGCTGCGACTCAAGATCGGTTCAGTGTGTCTCATCATGAGAATCTTAACATCGCCGACGGGACTCGTTAATGGCACTAAGGTCATTGTGACGGCTATAACCCACCGGTTTGATTACCGTCAGACGCCCTCACGACGCGCAACCTATCGGCATTCCCAGAATAATCTTTAGGTTCGCGATCGTTGAAGGTTCGCCGTTACTTGTCCGGCGACGTCAGTTTCCTCTGATGCTGGCATACTCGATGACTGGTCACAAGAGCCAAGGTCAGACAATCGATCTTGTCGGAGTCGACCTTCGCACTGACTGTTTTACCCACGGCCAGTTGTACGTCCTGTTAAGTAGAGTTCGACGCCCAGAAGACATCGTTGTCCCTTGTCCGTCCTGATAGGGTATGTGATGAAGTTGCCTACGCAAAGAACATCGTGTACGGCGAACTTCTTCAGTAAACCGATTGACACTGGCAGTAGGCTAGGGGGACCTGCCCAAACAAAACTCCCCGTCGTGATTAACACTGGCAGTAGGCTAGGGGGCCTGCCAAAACAAAACTCCCCGTCGTGATTAACACTGGCAGTAGGCTAGGGGGCCTGCCTAAACAAAACTCCCCGTCGTGATTGACTAGGCAGTAGGCTAGGGGACCTGCCAGAACAAAACTCTCCGTTCTGATTGATAAGGCAGTAGGCTAGAGGGCCTGCCAAAACAAAACTCCTCGTCGTTGTAAATAAGTTTTTTGTAAATATATAAACAAACTACCCGTTCTGATTGATACGGCAGTAGGCAAGGGGATCTGCAAAAACAAAACTCCCCGTTCTGATTCCTAAGGCAGTAGGCTAGAGGGTCTGCCAAAACAAAACTCCTCGTCGATGTAAATAGGTTTCCTGTAAATATGTAAATATATGGTCTCCATGTTTGCCGGCCTCCCCGTGGCGAGACTGGATATGTCATGCTTACATTTAAAGCATTGACAAACTAAACGGGCAAACAACAGTTTTAACAACAATAATTTATTACCAAACCATTTGTCACAACTAAATATGAATATTTGTACACGATATGATGGACATCATTAATCAACGCTATCTGTAATTCTGTTAATAGTATATGGTCTCCGTGTTTGCCGGCCTCCCCGCGTGGCGAGACTGGATATGTCATGCTTACATTTTCAAGCATTGACAAACTAACGGGCAAAACAACAGTTTTTATCGATTATAAGTTGCTAGCACATAATTTGACACAAGTACACTCGTATGTAACCGCTAATTCTCTGAAACTTGCACACGTTTATGCGAGAACAATATTAATTAATGTGGTAATGATATATGGTCTCAATGAGACAGAATAAACCACGAAAAAATTGAAACCATTGGAGAACTAACACGCAATCAAAAGTATAATAACTTTTAATACCAATCAATACACAATTACAGACCAGTAAATATTTCTAATTGCAAACGAAATTGTTCCCTAAGAGGTATCAACTTTAATCACCGAATAATAAATATTTTCTAAATATTTTGAAGTATTATCCGGACTCTCTGTATTGAGACCGGCTATACACTATTGTAAGAAGCATTGGACAACCACGGTGCAAAAAACAAAAATTTTTGCCTCAAATTGCTATTTATCTTATTTTATTTATTTGGTCTCCGTATTTGAGCCATGGACAAACTAACAGGTAAAGAACAGTTTTATCAACTAAAAGTTACTAGCAACTAATTTGACACAAGCATATGTACCGCTAAATCTCCCAACTTGCACACGTGATGCGTAAACATTATTAGTAACGGTGTTGACTGCTATCGGACCCGAAGTCTCAATTTTTCACGTAAAAAATTAAAAGAATTTCGCACGTAATTGCGTTTCAACGGCCTACTCAAGGGAGATACAGCAAAATATTATTTTTAACTTTATTGTAGACCACACTATACACTAAATATTGTTTGATAATGTGTTTCCCACGAGAAAGGACACATTTAAAGCTTTCACAAACTAACGGGTAAACAAAAGTTTCAACACCAATAAGTTATTTACCAAATCATTTGACACAAGTATACACAGAACTTAATATGCAAATTTGTACACGATATGAAAGAACATCATTGAATAACGACGATAACTGTAATTCCGGTTAATAATATATGGTCTCTGTGTTTGAGGGCCTCGCCGTGGCGAGACTGGATACGTCATGATTGCATTTATATAGCATTGACAAAACTAACGGACAAACAAGTTTTATTAACTATAAGTTATTATTAACTAATTTGACACAAATATACGTACCGCTAAATCTCCCAACTTGCACACGTGATGTGTAAACAATATTCAATAAGTTATTACCAAATCATTTTGACACAAGTATATAAACAACTAAATTTGTACACGATATGAGTGAACATAATTTAACCAACGATTGCTGTAATTTTGTTAATAATATATGGTCTCAGTGTTTGCCGGCCTCCCCGTGGCGAGACTGGATACGTCGTGCTTACAATACATGACATACTAACGGGCAAACAACATTTTTATGAGCTAAAAGTTACTTGCAACTAATTTGACAGAAATATATGTAGCGATAAATCTCCCAACCTGCACACGTGATGCGTAAACATTATTACTAACGGTTTGACCGCTATCGGACCCGAAATCTCAATTTTCACGTAAATTTTACCAGAATTTCGAACGTAATCGCGTTTTACGTGCCTAAACAAGGTAGATACTGCAAAATACTACTTGACTTTTTTGTAGACAACATTATACACTAAATACTGTTTAATAATGTGTTTTACCACGAGAAATGACACAGTAAGGGACACGTAAATGGAAAACATCAAGTCCGAATTGAACCACCAACCAAATCGCTCCTGTCCCCGAATTCCGCTTATCCCCGAAGTTAGCCAATACCCAAATGGGGGCCTGGGGGCGTAGCCCCCAGCGAGCCGAAGGCGAGTCTATATACTATACAGCCGCATGTGAAACTGACTGACTGATATATGTATACAAATTCTAACATAGTTCTAGAAGTGCTGGAAACTTGAAATTTGGCACGCAGGTACCTTTCACAATATGACCCGGAGGAAAAGTCTGAAAACCGGACTTTTTTTACTTTTAAACCCTCAAAAAAATTCCTCAAAAATCGCGCATTCTTTACCCCTGCAGGCATTTCTTGTAAGCCTGATAGCGGGTGAACCGTTGGAGCTAGCTTCAATCTGACGAAAAATCGTTAGTCAGGAATGAAGTGAACTACAAAAAAGGTCCAGTGACTTTTTGTCCTATCTCGTGTGGTTTAAGCGACAAAAACGCGGGAATGTTTGACATTCCAGAGATTTTTTTGCTTAAAATAAAGTTTTCGAGCCTGATAGTGGCCGAACGGTAGGTCGTAGCTCAAATCTGATTGACCCATCAAATTAGCAAATTGCGCGATATACAGAAAAGGTCCAGTAACTTTTTGCTCTATCTCCAGTGGTTCGGCCGAAAAAACGTGATTATGTGCAATTGTTTTGTAATTTTTACGTGAAACTTTTGTTTTCGAGCTCGATAGCGGCGAAACCATTGGACGGAGGTCGAAATAAGACAGACGTTGGAGTTAGAAAATGAGGTAATCTACAGAAATGTGCCAGTAACTCTTTACTCTATCTCCATTGGTTTTGGCCGCAAAACGTGATTAAGTGAAAATTGTTTGGAAAATTTTCGCCTAAAAATTTACCTTTCGGGCTCGATAACGGCTAAAACGGTTGGTCGTAGCTCAAAACAAATTTTTATAACGATTTAAGAAATTGCGTGATCTACAAAAAATGTTCAGTAACATTTTGCCCTATCCTCAACGGTTTGGCTGCATAACGCGTTTTAAAGTATTGATTTTTTTAAGTTTTACGTGATATTTTTAAATTGCCCAGTGCAGCCTTTTGTCCTAAGCTCTGTACTGCCTAAATTATAGGTCGTAGCTTAAATCTGATGGCATAATCGAAAGAAAAAATCAAATTTTCGACAAGAAAGGTCCATTCACTTTTTCTTGTATCTCTAACGGTTATCTAATCCTATATTATATACAGCCGCATGTGTCTAATATACTATACAGCCGCATGTGTAACTGACTCACTCACTCACTGACTGACATATAGATACAAATTCTAACCTACTTCTAGAAGTGCTAGAAACTCGAAATTTGGCACGGAGGGTACCTTTTACCGTGAAACCAACAGGAAAAGTCTGAAAACCGGGAATTTTTAATTTTAAACCCCTCAAAAAAATTCGCAAAAAAACGCGCATTTTTTACCCTTGCAGGCCTTTTTTTGTAAGCCCGATAGCGGGCGAACCATTGGAGCTAGCTCGGATCTGATGAAAAATCATTAGTCAGGAATGAAGTGAACTACAAAAAAGATCCAGTTGACTTTTTGCTCTATCTCCCATGGTTAAGCGACAAAACGCTCGAATATTTGACATTCCAGAGATTTTTTCGCCAAAAAATAATGTGTTGGGCCGACAGCGGCCGAACCGTTTGTCGTAGCTCAAATCTGATTTGACCCATCAAATTAGAAAATTTCGCGATCTACAGAAAAGGTCTAGTGACTTTTGCCATATCTCCATTGGTTTGGCCGAAAAACGTGATTATGTGCAATTTTTTTGTAATTTTTACGTGAAAATTTTGTTTTTGGAATCGATAACGGCGAAAACCATTGGTCGGAGGTCAAATAAAACGAAGGTTAGATTTAGGAAATAATATGATCTACAAAAAAGGTTAAGTAACTTTTTACTATATCTCCATTGGTTTGTCCGCAAAATGCTATTAAGTGAAAATATTTGGAAATTTTCGCCTACAAATTTACATTCCGGGCTTGATAGCGGCTAAACGGTTGGTCGTAGCTCAAAACATCCATTTAATAAGTTTTAGTAAACGAGGTGTTCTACAAAAAAAGTCTAATAACTTTTTGCTGTATGTCCTTTAATAAGCCTGAAAAAACGCGATAAATAGCAAAATATTTGTCGTGAATTGGAAATTTTTGGAGTTTTAAATATATATTATATGTGGCTAATATTTGTATAATTCAATCAGGAATTCAGGCTTTGCTAGGTTAACGAGTGAATACAACCCCACATAATAAGTTGGCTGAGCGTTAGCTATGCGTCAATAGTAGATAGGGGACAGAACAAATTTTTATTTTGTTCACAGACACGACACCCTCTAAAATAGGCACAAGTGTGTCATTAACCCCCGGTAACTTTAACCCCCCTCCGAGGATTTCCTAGTATGACAGATAACCTCCTGAGTAAATTAAATCCCCTGATGTGTTAACCACCCTGGTAACATTAACCCCCCCTAGGGAATTTATTGGCATGACTTCATGTCAGAATTCTAACAATCACCAAATCTCTTAACCCCCCTTGGGAAGTTCCTGGTATAACCTGATAACCCCCTGATGTCTTAACCCCCAGTAACATTAACCCCCCCCCCAGGGAATTTCCTAGTAGATGAACTCCTGAATACCGCTTATCCCCGAATTTTCCCAAACACCCCAAACAACCCCCTACCCCGGAATCTTCTGATAAGACCAGATAATCTTCTCATGAGTAAATTAAACCCCCTGATTTCTTAGCCCCCTTTAACATTATTCCCCCCCCCGGGAATTTCCTGGCACGACAGTATAAAACCTCTGAGCAGATTAAACCCCCTAAACAACTTAAAAATAATGACTCAGGGTTGGGTTTTTTGTTATATTTACACTAAACAATTCACAATAGCCTACCAGTGCAGTCCTTTCTCCACAGCTCCGTACTGGCTAAACCAGACGTCGTAGCTAAAATCGGACACCAGAATCGAAAGATAAAATTAAATTTCCGACAAGAAAGGTCCAGTCACTTTTTCACGTATCTCTAACGGTTAAGCCGCAAAACGCCCTCAAAGTCAAAAGTTAGGGTAAATCCGGAAAATTAAACTATGGTATACATACGTCCTCTGACTTTGGTTAAAACCAAATTCTTCTTGTCTCCAAATTTCACGAACACATAACTTAACTCTTCTACCACATCAATTGATTAATATTATACACCACACATCTTTTGGCTGAGCGTTAGGGAAGCATTACGACCCGTAAGATTCTCGAGAACGGATACATAAAATTTGGAAACTACACGTCTGAATTTAACCAATCACCGAACTACGCTTATCCCCGAATTTAGCCAACACACCCAAATGGGGGCCTGGGGGCGTAGCCCCCAGCGAGCCGAAGGCGAGTAGTATTATAAATGTGAAAGTGAATTTGTTTGTTTGCGTTGCCTTCACGCGTAAACTATTCAACCAATTGCACTGAACTTTACATAGACATTCTTACGATCCCGGGATGAATATATGCCTATATTCTCATTTCAATAATCCCTCAGGGCTACGCCCCACTGGCCCTTTAAAGTAGCCAAAAATCCCATATTGATCTCTATAAAAGTTATGAAATATTAAATTAAATGATCATGCCTAATATAACCAACACTGTTGTGTGTAAATAATGTTTATTATTTTCAATTTGTTTTCATTTATAGTAATTTGAGTAATTTCTAAAAATGGTAGAAATAACCATTATTTTTAAAACCATTTTATATTTCAGCGAATAGGTAAGTACTAATTTATCTTAGAAAATGTCCTAAAACATAAGATAGTCTGAATTTGACTCCGAAGACTCCCTTTGAAGAAGTCGGCAAGAACTATACCACATGAAAGTTTGCTGGACTGCACTTTTGAACTAATGTACCAATCCCAGCTCTAAATGTACTAAAATATGTTTTAGTGTATAAAAAAAGCAAACATGTAGTGTCATTGTCCATGTAGTTTTAACTATACATTCTATCAAATACTAATTATTAGATTTAAAAGACAATGTTACTATATAACTTTTAATATAATTTTAAAGACTGATATAAAACTCATCTTAGTTCACTTTTGGCAGAAATGAGCTTCTTTAATTTGTAATATATATATATTTTTATCGAGAAATAAGGCAAAATCAAATATGGAACAAACCGTATACTGAGAACAAGTAAATTACAATGGCCATAATTATTAACTTTTTGACGTATTTTCTTGATCGTGAGAAGAAGGCAAACTCAATATTGGCGTCGGATATATAATTTACTCAAACCAGCAGTGGTCATACATGTGCGACACCTACTAAATTGCATGCAAAGCGGCGGGTAACTGCTAGCAGTATAGATATGAGACAATGTTGTTTTACCTTACTTTTAATGACTATTATGAAACCTAAATTAGTTGCATTTTGACAAAAGTAGATCTCTCAGAGCTGTGTATGTTTCTTGATCTGATGGAACAAAAATACTAAGATCGGAGTAAATTATAATCATCATAAATATACACTTTTTAACATATTTTCTTGATCGTAGAAAGAAGGCAAACTATACATTGGTGTCTAAAATAAAATTCACTTCATTCAGAGGTGCTCATACAGGCGCAAAACCTGAGAAATTGCGTGCGATTATCTGGTAACTGCTAGTAGATTATCTTTAGGGGACTGTGTGTATACTCAGTTTATCAACAGAGTGTAAATCCAATATTAAAAGTCGACAAAAATATTTTATTTCAGCGCAGTATGTTTTATAGGGTACGTAGACTTAAAAATTTTCATGAAACTTCATTTATAAATAAAATAGACAATAATGAGTTATGACGGTACATGTCCAGCCATGGAATTCACCTGAGAGTTATTCAAGCCTCAGTAGGCTTGAAGTAGGTTTGAAAGATTTCTCTTTTGCCTGCCGAAGATCTAAAAATTACTTTTCTGTATGACTGTCTGTCTATCTGTATATCTATCCCCAGAACATCTCTAGAATGAAATGAACTTTAAATTATGGATGCAATCTCAACGACGCCTGTTACGCGACACGTTTAGTGACGTATTCCTGCCTTATAATATACCTGATCAACACAAATAAATAAAAAATAAAATGGTCTTAAAAATAGTTTTGAAAACAAAAATAATAATATTTTGTAAGTACATGCTTATTATGTATCTATTGTATGAACAGCTGGCAAGTCTTTTCCCTTTTCCCAAAAATACAGCGATAAAATAATTGTCCTAGCATAATTTATGGTGTTCCTAAGAGTGTTCAAGATAAATCTATTTCTTTTTTTGCATGCTTATATACTTTGAAAAATTTAACCACATTAATACAAGACGTAAAACTGACAGTGCTCTTGATTAATTAATATCCTGTAAATAATATACGTTAAAGAAAAGTTTGATGAACAATTTTGTCCCATCTTTTTTCAAACTGGATTAGTTTAGCTACACATATTACAAATTAAAGGAATCTTTAGACCCTATTGTAAAAGTTAGCTAACGAATAGAACGTTGCGTTGCGATAGAATGTTTTTATTTTCAAGATAAAGGAATAATTATAATTAATATGAAATATGTCTAATTATGAAGTCTACAAGACAACAGGATGTTTAGAGTACTGTACTGTGTAATAATGTGTTTACGAAAAAATCAAATAACGAAAAGTCAATAACAGAATGGAACTTCAAGTTTAAAAGTCAATATAAAACTGTAATACTACACACAAGAGTGGTTTGGGTTCACAGGAAGCCTACTCATACCATACGACACTAATAATTTCATTATATCGTCACTAAATTCATTAGTGTAATTAATTCTTCCAAACGCTAATATTTTCATCAATTCACAAATATTTATACTCAATATTTTTAACTACTTTATTAGGATTTTTTTATTGTTATATAAAATAAATTAATGACAAGAAATGGTTATCTATAACATATATTTTGTATACTCTAAATTACAATAATAGATATATCAATAATAATAAATCACGCTAACAAAAGTAGTCCAATAATACAAACTGTAACTAACGTAAATAAACCAATCCTACGGAATAATAAAGGACCCAGCAGAACGTAACGAAAGATGATTACAATGATGGACAGACCTACAGCGCACTGCCTTTGACTCCAGACTCAAGAGTACGTCATTAGATCGTGTGGAAGCAATGTATCAGATTCCAAGTCTCTAGGAACTTTCTACGGAGCGGTGCCTCCTAGACAGCTAGACGGACGGACTACCCTTTGATGTTTAGAGCCCAAAATCAATAGGGTTATTCCTTTTACCAATAGGGACGTATGTTCCAAGTTTAAGAGGATTCGTAATACGAAATTTGTTTACCAATTCATGTACTTATTCAACTATATTCAACTCTTCTATTTTCCAATAATATAAATAACATTGTATATAGCGTAGTTATATAGATGTGCATGGATGTATTTCACGTTTTTTTATTAATCTGTGCTTCGTTGCAGTACTGCTAATAATAATCCTGTGAGTTTTTTGTTGTCATGTTGGCAACAATACTTGAAATGTAACATTGCTTCTGCCTACAGCTGGAATTCTTTATATCGTTTAGATTAAATTATAAATGATCAAATGGAAAATCCGTATTAGGAAAATATCGACTTACTGACAAAGTAATATAAGAGCTATACCTACATTTTTATAGTCAGGCAATCAGAAGGAACTGCCACAGCCTATCTAAAATGTACAAAGCAGTCTGGAGCACATATTTCTTTGGTATGTCCAGCAATGATGAACCCAGACATGAACTATGTCCCAAGAAACCAACAACTTTGCGAAAATGCAACATGGCCATAATTTAAATAAAAAATATGATCATAACAAACATTTCCACTTACCAGAAATTATAATGACAGAAATCAAACTTATTTTTAGAGATTTTTCATATCTTGAATTATTGAGAACATTTCTAGCAGGAAAAAACTAAAATCATATCGAGTTTCTGAACAGTTTAATTTGGTCTGGCGTTCAAAAAAGGACATTTATTAGTTTAGAGTACAAGTTGCTGTGTTACCCTTCAATGATGGATATCCTAGTAAGTGTCAAGTTGTAGAACGTTTAGGGTACAAAATTGGTTTGTGACTATGCAACCGCTTAGGCAGTGAGCGAATACTGAAAAGCGGAAAAGCTGCTTCAGAATGAGAAAACAAATCAGACAAAGCAGAACTTAAGTAAAAATAAATCTGGGGGCAGAAGTTCCAGACAATCTTATGATATTCAGGTAGTAATTTTCAATGATTTAATCGTTTTCTTGCCTTCTCTTGTAGGTATGTCTAAACTTGTGCGTTTTTCCATGCGTTATGTTGCGTGCGATATGTTGAAAGTGTAGGGAATGTAACGCATGCCTTATTGTTTGCATCTTACGAGTTGCAAGCTCGAATTTTCGTATCGAAACCTCTGTTGAACAAGAACGCAAACCTGTCGGGGATTTTCTGTTCATTGCGTGCACATCTGAGTTTATCAGTCAGTTTACCTTTTACAGCAGTTTATTTTGATCAAATAGCGTAATACATTGTAAAAAATTTAAACACTTCAGACGTAATAAATCTGTTTTTTTGATAACTGTATTATGACTATTATAGTGAAAGGGCCACTTTAAGATTTCTTGATGATTATAAGAAGCACCCTCCATTGTGTGATTTAATTTCCAAGTTGTACAAAACTAAACCGGCGAGAAAAGATGCACTGGAATATTTGGGAACTGAGTACAGTATGTATGCAAATAGAGTTAAGAATAAAATCAAGAGTCCGAGGTCTTTAATTTTCTAAGCACATACAATCATAATCCTATTCTACTACACGCACACCACCTGATAGTGCATGGTACCTAGAATCCCAAAAAAAGATTTTTACGAACCAGAAATGTCTGAAAACAAAAACGTACGATTGTGAAATTTATTGTTATTGTCAGCAGTGCTGTGAAGTTTGTGCGCCAGTCATCTACGTCAAATGACGTTATTAAGATATTGATGGGCCCCGGATGTCCCACACCTGACCGTGGCCGCCCCCGCCACCGCGCACATGTCGGCCGCGCGCCGCGCGCTCGTGCTCTACACCCTCTGTGAATGTAACTCTACAGCTACAGGAAACATCTGTTTGCTCCTTAATGACTCGGGCAAGAAACATCCTAGAGCCCGTGTTTGTAAATAATAAACTGCCTCCAGTAATAAAAAAGGTTCATCGGTTTTAGATTGTGGATCAAGAGCAATCTTGGAATTCCCCCGCACGCACGTGCAGATTGTTGCTTTAGCGTCTTGATACGTATGGCGCTTAAAACTTTAAATTAAGCTTTTAGTTATTTTTTTTTTTTAATTCTAAGATACAAATTGTGAATTGTGTGCTTTTAGGGACATGCTCACAGATCAAAAAGTATAGATACCCGAGTTTGGAAATTAACTACAAAATAACTAGTAAAGCTACAATAATGGGAGCTGCATAAAGATTTAGCTCGTTTATTTTTATAAACATAAAGAAAATAGTTGAAAACATTAACGGTTTTATGTCGATAAAAACGAAAATATATACCGGTTTACCCGTTCAAACGCCAGGGCGCTGTAAATTGATAAAACCTGCTCAATGAAATTTGTGTTACATTGTAAGTAGGGGTTAGAACATATAACAAACCCAAGATAATCACTTTGAAAGCTCCATATAAATATGAGTGGCGAATGCTGAATATTTCGAACCACCCGCGCCAGGTCAAGAATAAATGTTAAGACGGTAATTCGATAATAACTTTTTTCACATAATTTACAAATGCCATACTCAAAAACAGTACAATTTTACTATCTTGTATACAAATTTGGTCTTAATCAGATCATAAATTTCCGAGTTATTATGGGGCATTATAACTTAAACTGCAATGTCGTATTCACAGCAAGGTACAGTACACGGTATGAGGTTTATACGAGGCGCTGCATTCTTTACTGTACTTTACTGTACTTCGTTACATTCTGTCGGGTAGTTCAATACTTCACTGTACCAGTTTATTTCAATCACTATTATCCTGTTTATCCAAAATTTCAAGATTTGTCGTGTGTATCTAAGGAGAGGTGACACAGATTACAACAAAACCATCAAAATCGGTACGAGATACTTTTTATCATATGTAATGACTTGCTGAATCTTCCTGGTATTATTTATCGTATATATTAGACATATAGTTAGATTTGTAGGCGTTTGTTTAAATTGTTAAATTAATAATATTAGTAGTCTATTTTTCGTAAAATAAAACAATATTTTGTTTTTTCCTCACATATACTACCGAATAATTAAACATCTTTCAGGTTTTTTACGAAATTTTGTTTACAATTAGACAATGAGTCACTATAGTGTTGTTATAGTTCAACTAACAAAAGTTTCTAAATTAGAGTTCTCAAGTAATTAATTGATTGGATCGAGTTTTTATTGATTACACCTTCTTCTTCTTGACATACATCTCTTCATGTTATAGAAGTCTTCTGAGTGCAGAACAGTATCCAGAACAAGGAGAGACTGCAGACACGTTTATGAATTTTGGTTTTTAGACAGGCCCCACAAAAGAGAACTATATAAATAGTCATCTATTAATATTTAACAAGTTGCAGTCCATATTTCAGGGCCTTGTTTATAGGTGGAGCGTGGAGCGCGCACATGGCCCCATAAAACTGTGGTAAACATGCGCGTAAAACCGACAAATTGAATAATAATCTAACAGAGCGCGGCAGTGTAGGCTTCCGGCCTTTGGTCTTCTGTGCAACCCCGCCGCTCCGCCCCGCGCCACCCATCGTGCTTCTAAAGGGAAGGGGTTAAAAAAACGTAATGGATAAGATTATAAGAGTCAGGAAATATTCAAGGGATCGCTTCACTAATTTCCCATCGTATTCTGATTAAAATATCTTGGTCCTAAATACTGTAATGAGTGTTTACATGAGGTTCTGTTTATTTTGGGAAATTTATTATTTATTCACTACATTTTTTATCCTATACTATAACTTCCTCTATATCCACTTCTTAAAAAAATTTAAGTACTATACAAAAAGATGTGGGGTAATTCTAATGAGATGGGATAATAATTTTGTTTTCTTTTGTATAATATGTATAAAAGTTTTGCGTTGTTCTCAGATTATCAATATAAGTTTTAAAAGTACCGCCCCAACACAGCAGACCATATTGCAGTCTGAAAATAATCAAGGGAAAGGCAACACGTTTTAGGAGTAATGAATACCAAAAATCATATTAACTAAACGCCATTTCTCAATTGAAGGCGAGATTAATTAAATCGTTAAATCGTCAATTGTATTAACTTTTCACTCTTATATGAGTACTCCATCTTCAACGGCACGGGGTACTAAGCCTTCTTCCAACAAGTTTAACTTTTTTAATCCAGCTAGTCTAAAAGACATGTATAGCCAACCAGATCAAACGCTCTTTTCAGTTTTGAGGGAAAGCTATGGAATATTATTTTCACCCTCACAGTAATGCATCTTCGGTGGATTTATTCTTTGTAAATCTAAACTGATCGTCAGTAAAGTATTTATATTATTTAAAACCTATCTCACCTAACAAGCACATGTTTTTCAAACAACTTTAGAATAGTGATATTAGGTTAATTGGTTTAGGATTGTCCAGTTTAATAGAATTATTCTTCCTATATACTGATCTCGAACTCAGCGCTTCAGGAAAAAATCCATGTACTTAGTCTGAGGTTGATTTTAAAGCTATGTGGTTTTTTCAGTAATGATATGTTCTTTAATTTCTTAATAAATAACTTTATTTTCTCTGGAGGAGTGGGTGAAATATGATTGAGGTATAATTATACACCATTAATCTCCCCAGCGATTGTGGTAAACCTCCCCTATTTAAAATTCTGATAATCGGCGCAAATGGTACACACCCTTCCATTACGTTCCAACCCTTGAACAGACGAAGTCAAATTCATGAAATGCTGACCTCACTTATCTGCTTCTTACATTTTTCACTTACCCAAAATTTAGGAAAATCTCCTTGGACTATATATTTAACCTTAAAACTTGGTCATGTCTACGAAAATGCAGGTACCCTGTATACATTGTAAATTTGTTAGAAGATATTGTTACAAACAAGAATTCTTTTGGAGGTTAAGAAAAAGCCCTTCAGCGACGACTGCTGCCTAAAATGAAAACGTTTTCCACTGCACCGTGTTCGACAGTGAACTGTAGAGCTTCCCAGTCACTGTCACTGTCTCTGCTTTAATGCTGGATAAGTTTCAAAGCTTTCCAACGCCTTCAGGGAAACTGCTGTAATTACTATGGGATGAGAAGCATATTGTCTCATTAGTGCGAATGATTGGTGTTAGACAACTCTTTAAATGACAACGGAGACTAGGTGTGTACGAGTATCTCGTACTAGTATCTGTGCTGGGCCATTTCACCATTTATGGACGGCTTTGAAGTAATGGAGACCATGTTAGTTACACAACATCCTGAGCACACGTAGCTTTACATAGAATCTCAGATCGGAATATGTGCCTTTACCATGGCCACACACTAAAGACTATCATTACCTACACAAAGCTGCCACAGAACGTGTGGGAGTTGCTTTCTGCGACGGCGTTAACCCAATAGTCTCCACACTTTCGCACAATAGCAGACGTTCGATAATGTTGTGGAACGCAGTAGCCCGATGTGGTTCGCTAGAAAGATCGCAACTTACGATATTATAACCTGAATGGTGATGCTTAGTTGAGCGGGTTGAATGCCACAAACGTGGCCAAGTATCTCGATAACAAGTCTAAGGGTTTTACACTCTACTGAAACCACAATGTTCTGTATCTGAGACACCCATTGAATTCATTTGGGTAGAACAAGATAACCCACTTAAGTTGTGGAAGCTTTAAGGAACTAAGTATTCTGTCCACTATCAAAAACATTTTACTTTTCATGATACTTTGATGATATTATGAATTAAATAGGTTAAATAGCAAATCCACTCATAAGGTCCCACTCTTGTCGCTACTCCAGACAGTGATTCTAGACTTTACTCGTAGCGGGTAGAAGATTCGCACCGAGCCAACCAACGTAAGGATGCTGCGATCAAACAAGTTATGACTGTACAGTGTACAACATGTCTATATTAGAGGGCAAGTTAAATTCAGTGTTACTTGAAATTGTTGTCCACATGATACGGGAAAGAAAACAAAGAGTAGAAATAGGGAAAAAATAGTCTAATAAATGCTTACCAGGTGAAAATAAAGTATTCCGCGCACCGTGGAGACACAATCTTAAAGGCACACATCAGCTGAGATTCAACAGTCTGCAGTAGTACCAGGTCAGAGCATTATTTTACCTTTCTTCCTGGAGACGGTGATGATGGAGGTATCAACGTCAAGCATTGATGGGCGGAGAGAGGTGCCCTGATTCCAGTTGACACTCTGCCCCTCCCTCGCCCTGCCAGATGACCAAGGCTGCGGTTGTCCAGTCGACCCTCTCAATAACAGCTGATATATGCGTGTTTTAGAGCTTGTCTGCTCGTCATTGCCTTGTCGCGTTCCCAGGAGTCCCTGGCGCCTGCTCACACATGGTCGGGACAGGGTCGACTGGACCTTAGGGACTGTGATAAGTCAATAATTTTCTTATTTTTGTTGCCAGCCATAATTAAAAAGACAGCAGCACATTGCATTTTTCATAAATTGAATGAAATATAGGAACCTATCTGTGACGTTTTTGAGCTCTCCGTCTAAAAGATCTCCGGAAGATCTGAGCTTCTTGTTTTTCCTAGTAATCTTCATCGGGTCCAGTTGTGTGTTGGTTTTTCTCATCAAACCGCAAAACTCATATTACTCTAATACTGGATTTTCGGATTTCAAGTGCAAATGAACTAAATGCATCTAGGCCATAGATTAAAGGATTAAAAACTAAAGTGAATAATCTACGTTAAATTGTAGCCTATATTAAATTTGACTACAGTGGACTCTATCGTACTCATGATGAAGCAATGAGAATGTTTCTTCAACTAGAAAGTTCTTTTGTGGTCTAGGTGCCTCTGATGTCGAAACGATGCAAAGAGTTCGTTTGAACTTAAAATGGATAAAAAGTTTGTTGATACCTGAAGAAGAGGGAAGATTTTAATCGTCAAAACGTAGTGCTCTTATCTTGGCGGCACATACGACGGGAAATGATCGAAACACTAATACGTTATCACAAAAAATTATAACCTCCCTTATTTATCATTATTATCATCTTTTAAGCCCCAGCTCTTGGCTATGCTGGCTTGCTTTTACTATAGAAATAATTAACTATTTAGACTGATCTTCACCCTCATGACAAATCAGTGTTTGGAAATTAGTCTAATTAATTAATATTATTTCGTGTTTGTATTTCTCTCTTTTTTTAAATTAGAATTGTAACTCCAGCTAATCTAAACGTAGTAGTAACAAAAAGCTACTTAACAAATGAAAAGTTATCATTAATATCTCTTTCCGTTACTCAAGTGTGTTTGTTAACCTCTGAATGTATGGGTAAAATTAATGCACTGTGTATAATAATTTTAGTCGTATAACAATAAAGTCGTGTATAAATATGTATAGACGAGTGAAGTTTGAAGCATAACGCGGTGATTCATGTACTTTTGGCCTAACTAAGCATATCTTTAAAATGTTAGTACAGTTATGATATTTTGTAAAATTTCCCACTAAAGCTACTTGATGGAAAATGATAAAGCCATAACTGCAATAGTCCGCACTCCACTGTTCCATACGACTAACTACCTAGAATATTCGTTTCTGGTTTATATTCAATACAATAAGTAAGAAATGTATAATTTAAAAGTATATAACATAAAGTACGCGAAAAACGTCTGATTTCATTTTCAATGCAAGGATGAACGCGCGCATGACATCGGGTCAGCGTGGGAGACTTGGGTTAACCCCAAAAGGGAAACAGCACACACAGCGCGCGCACACACACACACACACACACACACACACACACACACACACACACACTACTGGAAAGTGTCAGTGTCATAATTTTATTTTTAATGATTTTCACAGCATATCTTGTTTACTCGTCTGTGTCTGTATTTTCCACGTTGGCAACATGGTTACCCACAAGACCAATGTAACCAGGGCCAGTTCCGAGACACTTGGTCCCCAAAGGGCCGATGTTTACAAGGTCCAGTACCGATCTAGAAGTGGGGTTTCATACCAGACTTCTACCATCTAGGTCAATTCGTTCGATAGTTATCGTGCTTAATAATAGAAATCAGTTTTCGTCATGAAATAACGCGAGAGGCATCGCTAAAATATTTTCAGGTCGTTAAATCACGTATGCCCAGTATAAACCACCTTGATCGTAACAATCTATAGGTCTTTCATTCTCGATATGTCCAGTGACAAGCAGACACCCAGAAAATCATGACATTTGTACAACCCCCTCCCCGGCAAACAAAATAGAAATTGTTACAGCCTCCTGAGTTCAAGCCTTCAATGGTGCTCAACGAAATCCCATGGATGTCGATGCACGATCATAGAACTCATTCTTGCAAATGTAGGAATTAAATTTCATGCAAAGTTGAAACTAAATATGTTACAATGCTACACGTTAAAATATCATACGATTGTTTCCACTTTATTTACATATTTAATTAATTTGAGATTTTTCCGTTGCCATCATGGTCACCCTTAAAACGAATGTAAAAATGTTCGCTAACGCTCAGCCAAATCCCATGGCATGACTGCGCTATCAACGAACTCGATGTTGCTTCTGTAAAAATGAGGCTTCAAGCAAAATTTTAAGTCTACAGATTAGCTCGTTCTCAAGATCGTGCGATAAACAGACAAACAGAAATTAAATTTGTCCAGTCCTCGATCTCAGCCACCTATAGACCCTAAACAGGTGATATGCCAATTAGAAATACTTTCTTACAGATTATGCATGGAATACAAATATGTTACATACCCCTGCAGTGCCAGATGATTTACAGAATGTTAAGCTTCAGGCCAAGATTATTGTGCGGCCCCGTCTTCCCCTTGAGTTATCTGAATTTTAAAACTATGCCTAAATAATTAACTTATGAAGACAGATAACTAGAGAGACTTAAAATACAACTTGCAGAATGAAAAGCGTTACTTTTGAACACTCATAAATATATGAAAATATTTAATTTTTTGTTAAAAATAAATATATATTTCCTCTTTATTTAAATTTATAGAGATTATAATATAGGTAGCCGAGATTAATCGGTTGTATCTAACTTTTTAATGTAATATAATATTTGAACTTTATATTTTGAAATTTCATATCTCTTGGTAGGATGTGTACAGCTTTTGTTTATTAAACAAAAACTATATATATATATATATATATATATATATATATATATATATATGAATGTTGGAACATATCTTTATGCAATGCCCTTTTAGTACAATTACATTAACGTAAGATCTTAAATTGGTATACACATAAATTCACAAGTTTCTAAAGTTTCAAAATATGGTATTTCTTTTTGCTATTATTAAAAAACACTAAAAAATTATTTTTAATTTTTTCCCGTTGTTATTGTGGTTATAGAACACGAGCTCCCTCTCATTGGCACCTTGACTTGACACAAACGTTTTGGTTATTTGATGTAGGAACTTCAAGTTTTCAGTGTTATCATTAGTACTACTGTAACGAACAGGTCTTTTCCTTAGATTTGAATAATTCTCAGCTGTTTCTGATAAATGGCAGCTTTTTAAAAATTTCTTACAGAATATCCACCGAATGCAAATATGTCACATATAGTGTAAATTTATAATAAAGTTCTTTTTTAAATCATTCAACGTGGGACAGTAAATATATTATAAATGCCAAAATGAATTGCAAATTTCCGTAGTAGGTCTAAATGTAAAGGATATAAATTATGGCAAGAAGTGATTGTACAAGAGAAGAGACGGCGCCACTGACGGACGGCTGACTGTGGACCAGAACCGATATAGTCTTATTTATGACAGGGAACATGACAAAAACCGCTGGCCCATTAGCCAAAGTAGAATTTGTCACAATTTACGAGAGCCGTGAGACCAGACCAGGCCAGAACACGCAGCTCCAGCCGCTAATAGAGGGATCAGATGTGACAGACAGTGACACACATCGCTGTGTTCTCTGCTCTCGTGTTCTGTGATCCTGATCGTCTCATCAATCATACTCGGATGATCCAATGAAACTTTCCTATATCTCGGGGAGAAATGAGATAGCTCATTGTTTATCACTTAAAAGTGATAAAAGTGATTAAATGAGTCTGCCATGGTTAATTAAGCATAACAGTTGATGTTAAGATGAAATAGAATTTGGAATTGGAAAAATTGTTTATGTTAAATTAATAGCCCTTTAAGACCACTTTTCTGAACACAGAAAATGCAAAAATTGGTTTATCAGTTCTCATGAAATTGCAAGCATTTTGAAAAGTATGGAACTAGGTAATTTAGAAAATTAGGCAACTTTAGGCCCAATAATAAAAACAGTTAAACTTAAAATGTGAAATTTTACAGCCTGTAGAAAGTGAATGTTATAAGTGAATTTATAAAATATGTAATTTCTTTAATAAAAATATTAAAAAATGTAACTAAAAAGATGATAGTTAATTAAAAACCACAATTTTCTTCAATCATAAATTACTAAAATAACATGCCACGCCATAAAATGATATCTCATCCATATTATGTACAAATTTCATACTTTTTATATTATGCAGTTTTTATTCGGGCTTGATTACAAAATTACTTAAATTTCAGTATTGAATTGCCTGTAATTTGACGTGGAATGATAACAAATATATTTTTTTTATCACTTACATTCTTTCTGTATTCAGGAATGTTATCTTAATGCATGCTTTTAAGACCACTTTTCTGAACACAGAAAATGCAAAAATTGGTTTATCAGTTCTCATGAAATTGCAAGCATTTTGAAAAGTATGGAACTAGGTAATTTAGAAAATTAGGCAACTTTAGGCCCAATAATAAAAACAGTTAAACTTAAAATGTGAAATTTTACAGCCTGTAGAAAGTGAATGTTATAAGTGAATTTATAAAATATGTAATTTCTTTAATAAAAATATTAAAAAATGTAACTAAAAAGATGATAGTTAATTAAAAACCACAATTTTCTTCAATCATAAATTACTAAAATAACATGCCACGCCATAAAATGATATCTCATCCATATTATGTACAAATTTCATACTTTTTATATTATGCAGTTTTTATTCGGGCTTGATTACAAAATTACTTAAATTTCAGTATTGAATTGCCTGTAATTTGACGTGGAATGATAACAAATATTTTTTCTATCACTTACATTTTTTCTGTATTCAGGAATGTTATCTTAATGCATTCTATGTATTAATTAGTGAGTGCAATATAAAACAATATTTTCCAAATCCCAAATCGATTACACGTGTATTTTCTCATTGAACGTTTTATATCAGGCCGGGTTTTTAGAGACGTCGCCGAAAATTCCGAATAACATCTACGTCCTATATGCGCACGTAGGATCGTAATAAAATACAGGGTGACAATTAATTCTGGAACCTCTTTTTTAATTTTTGAACCACAATAGAAAGAAATACCAAAGCTCACACGTGCTTACTGGTGATAGTAACGCACACATCTGCCCAATTACCGACCAGATAATCCCTTTGGGGGACGGTCCACAAGGAGTCACACAAAATTCTTAAATAGCAGCATAGGTCAAGTTTGGTATCAAATAAAAGGTCTTACTTAGCAGAGTACAATGCCGCAAACCGGACTTCAAAAGGTGGATTCATTCAGTAGTTATAGCTATTTGAATTTTAAAACAATTGAACAATGTAAATTATTAAGTATTACAAGTAAACACCAATTTTTAAGTAACTGTGACCAAAGTAAGTGTTCAAAATATTCCCCTCCCATCATCTGACAATGTAGTAATCAAAGCCAGGAATCAATAATTATTACCAATAACACAACTACTGTTAGAATGTGAAAGTGGCAGATTGAGTTATACACAGCATCCACAGAAATTTAACGTTTGGGCAGGTATTATAGGAAATCAAATTATGGGCTCATTATTTATCAATGGTAATTTAAATGGTGACTCGTGTCTAGGAATGCTCCAAAATGAGATAACTCCTGCACTACAAGCTGCTCTTGGTCGACAATTTCAAAGAATTTATTTCCAACAATATGGCGCGCCACCACACCTTGATCTCTTTGTTAGAGCATACTTGGATACAATATTCCTTCACAGATGGATTGGAAGATGTGGTGCAGTAGAGTGGCCTGCTCGTTCCCCTGATTTATCTCCGATGGATTTTTTTTCTTTGGGGATACCTCAAAGATAAAGTTTATCGTACTAAGCCTCGAGATTTGGCGCACCTAACAAATCTCATAGTCCAAGAAGCTCATGATATTCCTCGTGACTACCTTCAAAATGCAGTGGATGGCTTTTAAAACCGCCTAGATGATGGGAGGGGAACATTTTGAACACTTACTTTGATCACAGGTACTTAAAAATAGGTGTTTACTTGTAACACTTAATAATTTACA
The DNA here is from genome assembly GCF_021130785.1 of Homalodisca vitripennis. NCBI lineage: Eukaryota > Metazoa > Arthropoda > Insecta > Hemiptera > Cicadellidae > Homalodisca > Homalodisca vitripennis. Next base: position 153,874,970 of record NC_060209.1, read on the forward strand.
TTGTTCAATGGTTTTAACATTCAAATAGCTATAACTACTGAATGAATCCACCTTTTGAAGTCCGGTTTGCGGCATTGTACTCTGCCAAGTAAGACCTTTAATTTGATACCAAACTTGACCTATGCTGCTATTTAAGAATTTTGTGTGACTCCTTGTGGACCGTCCCCCAAAGGGATTATCTGGTCGGTAATTGGGCAGATGTGTACATTACTATCACCAGTAAGCACGTGTGAACTTTGGTATTTCTTTCTATTGTGGTTCAAAAATTAAAAAAGAGGTTCCAGACTTAATTGTCACCCTGTATATTAACCCTGTGTTAAATTTATTTTTCCTGTGTTCATTAGAAAGCACAGGAAAGATACAGAGAAAAAAGTAATAAGGTAGTATATTTTTTATGTGATATAAATAATTTAATCTAAATAACACAATATTTCATTTTATTCTTGTCATAGGACTTAACAGTGTAATAAATATACGAGTACTTTACCATTTTAATTTCTTAACATAAAAATACTTTAGTAAAATGATATGATGTAAAACAACAAATTATTCCTACACCAAAATTTTCTCTACTATATAACTTGTATACAGAATATTTGTATACTTGTATAAGTGAATAATAAAACACTTCAACTAATATAGTGAATACAAATTTCAAATGTAGATAGCTTGCAATGGTGAGATATATTATATTATCCCTTGCAGTTATTAAGATCCTATGAATTTTCACCTCCGTTGGGTTCGATTTTCTTCTAAGGGGCGGCCTCTTTACCACTTTAACCTCAAGGGCCTTTTGAGCATCCCGGGTTCGATTTTATCTCTGTTTAACACCAAGAGTGAGAGGCTATCCGCTAGGAAGCGCATATTCCGGTGAACTAGACGACTGTCCGGTCATCCAAGTGTCGACAGAGTTATCGCCTTTAAAGGACATCGGGTGACAGTTTGTTGGTTTAGCGGGTCGCGGCGAGTGAAGGCGATTAATGCGCGCCCTGACAGGTATAGCGACACTGAGTTATAGCGCAGGGTGTCCCGCAATTTAGCGGCCCATTGGCGCCACCTCCCGCCAGACGCCCCATCCTTCACGAGTCCTGGTCCTGAGTGTCCTGCATGTGACGGAAGCAGGGAACTGTACCGCGGGATTGTCACTCGACTCTTTTCCTTCCGTCACGTCTTGTCGCGTCATTTCGACTCTTCTCTGAGTCTTTTCATTCTCTAGTAGTTGAAGCAACATTTTTTCGAAAAGAACAGCATTGTCACTATGTCGGTTAACTTGATACCAACAACAATCAACCTAATTGAGGGCAGTGGGGTCATATACGACAAACTTGGATTAACTCCTTATAATGTCAGTGCAAATGTCGACTACTACATGTACATGGTAAAGTTTGTGCAGATGTTTGGATGTCTCGACGTTTGAATGATTGGATACTCACAACACACATCACCTACAATGGGTGGATTTAGACGAATATTGGCATGTACATTACTTAGATGTAGGAATCATCACGTAGGCATATTTTTATTTCGAAATACTAAATGCTTTTAAAAAGAGTCAAAACAGAATTAAACTTTAAAGATAGGGAATATTTATGACAATTGATAGAGTCACAGACTCGCAATGCCACATTACATGGTATTTTCCATGAATAAATATCACCTTTTAGTTGTGTGACGCATATAGTAATGAGAAAAAGTGTTATATAACTTTTATTACCTTATATATGGTAGCAGTGATGCATTTTAGCCAATTAGTTTACTTTGAATGTTATTCAATGCACAACATTGAGAATGTGTACACACATGTAAGGTACTAGAAATGGGTTTCCTTTAACTTTGTGGGATAGCATATTTGCAGTAGCTGAAGGAATAAAAACATGAAGGAATGTGCACCAACATGATTCAACCAAACATTTTGCTCCATGACTACAATTTTAGGATTCAGTGGGTCCGTGATCATAACTAATGAAACAACAAACCACAAAGCAATACACCAGACACTATATGCAACCTTTTATGACACATAATGGTCGAGACAACGCATCCGTTTTTCACTGATGGGTCATACGATACTGGTCGACTGGTCTAGGTATATAAATGTTGATGTAATGCTTAGAGACAGAGCCAAGGACATAGAGTGTTGTAGCGAACATGGTTTGGGAATAGAGAGTATATACGTATTGTACTGTGGTAGGTTTACAGGTATTCATACCTTCTAAAAACGATTACCGAGGGTACAAACAAAGGGAGCTAGCCGGGTGGGCGGTAAATTAAGCATACATTTTCATTTAGGGAACTAAACTAATAGTAAATACAGTAAAAGTTTGAGAATTTCATGTTTTCGTAGGTTTGTGTGTATGGTTGCACAGGATGTCTATACATTTCTTAGAAAACAGTTTGACGCATATAGAAGAGATTCAGCACCGATGTAGGTATATTAAAGAGTAAGGCACAGCCGAAGTTAAGATTGGTAACTTCGACTATTTACCCATTATACACGATGTGCAATACAAGCGTTTGACTAGTAGACTTCTCAATGCAACGCATGTACGAGTACGTATTATACTGTAAGCGAGTCACGAGTCTCTTTGTATATCGGAGAATCCAAGGTGCAAATCACTTCTCTTGAGATTCTAACTATAATCGTGTGCACTAATGTTGCAGACATAATTACTGACTTCAAGTTACTGCTAAATAAGGTGATACCACTACAATACACAGCTGTACCGTGTACTGGGCCAAGGGTCGTCTCGTGACTCGCCTACAGTATATACATACATTTTGTCCCAGAGATATACTGGCGAAATAGACATTCTTTTAAGAGTAAGTATAAATAATCATTGGTACGAATGTTGAGTTCAGCTCCATTTCACCTTCCGCTAGGTGCAGAAATGTGGCGTTGCCATAGACTTTGACTTCTGGAATTTGGAGTTAACGTCCGCCTTTAAAGTCAAAACCAAAGTCGGCGACGAAATAGCTCTAAACGAACTCTTTATATCGTTTTGACATCAAAGACACCTAAAATACAATAAAGTAATCTAAAGTGGTGTCGTATCTCAGGATGTGCACTACGACGTTCCAGATACGATCTCTAATCAGTAATTGCTGGAGCAATCGGGTTTTCTACATATGGCACATTATGTGTAGTCATTGGTTTGGAATTGTTTACAAAAAGTCTGAGAGACGATTGTCTGCACATGCGATGTAACGTACCCAATACCACTCGAAAAGTACTTCAATCTAAAAGGAACCACTTGGAACCAAATTCGGAACCTAATTAAAATTGAAGGATTGTAAAAAATGCAAATCGGCAAATTAAAAAAATGTATGCAACCAAACGATCTAAATATAAGGTAAATGTATATTTCCAATTTTTATTTAATTTCTTTGTCAAAACTGATACATATTTTATGTAACAGCTGATCAAAAATTTGTTTTGGAATGTTGATATACGCCATGTTCACGGCGATTTTTCTGTTACGTATTGAATTTAAGCTCATTTCATAATTGTACATGGGCCTCTATAAACTGTTTACTAGAACAAAAAGCAAACTCAAATGTGGCATCTGAAATGTAGTTATTCTAACCAAAAAGCTCCTACAAGCGGACAACCTAAAATAAGAGCCACTCGCAACCTTTGGTCTGAGTCATATAGCTAAATGCAGGTATATTAGAAGCTTAGGTTATTTTGACGCTTTTTATTATTTTATATTCTGTTGTAGTTTGAAAATAGTACAAACAATAGTTTATTATTTCTTAGGTTATTTATTTAGCCATTAGTTTATTTCAGTTTAAAAATGTCTCTCTTGTCATTTAGAAATAGGTATTTTCGGGATGTGAAACATGGTCTTGTTATATATAGCTAACAAGAAGGTATTAAATACTGACGTCTTAATCCACGCGTTTATCAACAATTGGCTAAATTTTAAAGATTGTACTTCATTATTAATAAAGTACTTTTTAATTTAATTGAAACGGTCTACTTCCGTTTCATATATTACAGCACTTATGCTTACTTAAAAATTAAACAGCACTCTACAAGGTTGCATTATAAGTAATTTAACTAAGAGAGCCGGACTTCAACTTTAGAATTCCTCAACATTGGTTTATATATTAGTTTGTGTTATTGAAATCATTGGAGCTATTCAGTTTAGTGTATGGAATACAGAGAAATTCGATTTAGTATTTAGTTACAATCTGGACGACTAATAAAATTATAATTTAATCAATTATTATTTGAACTCGTATTCATGAATCACCAAAAACTGCATTCGATTAGAATAAATACGTATTGTAAAGATGCTTAGGCTCCTTTGGACTTGGAAACTATGAATTTTGGATTGCAGCAGCCCAACAAAATTAATAGCCAGAACTTCTAGGTCCGAATTTTATTTACTCCTGGACTCTATTGGTTGCCATTAAGCAGGTTAATTACTTGGTTTGGGGTCAATTAACAATTTTTTTGAAAAACAGTCGTTCTTAAGTGATTTTTTTAACAATCCGATGCCACGTACTAATCGATTTAATCCAAGAACTGCCACTAAAACTTTGTATATTTTATTAGGACAATTTTTAAAACCCCTAAATAAAATTAATAATGGTGTATTTAATATTGTAATGCTGTAGAAGCATTATAAAGAGTGTTACTACAGATGCAAAAAAAAGATAAACGAATAAGCTTTTTGTAAATAAGTACTTGATTTATTGTAAAAAAACAATAGTAAAAGTTACAATTCATTCACAATTACTACTAAGATTCTTTTCATATCTATCAACTAACAACTTTACAACATAAAACAAAATGTTAAGGGTAGCCAGTATTGTATACCTGACTAAAAAATTAAAACTCGATATGAGTGTTTATTTAGTTTGTTTAATACGCCTGGATGAATGAAATTACAAAGATACACCATGTTTTTTTTTATTTAAATAACCACTAAAAAAAGACTGATAGCTCTTGAAATGCGTTAAAACTAATAAAAATATGTTACGGATGGTCGATGATATAATACAGGTACTGAGAAGTACTATAATAACAGAGCTTATAAATATTCTTTACACTCAACTGCCAAGAGGTTAAGCAAAATGTTTTCCATCAAAATGCAATACATTTATACTTAACACTTTCACTGCAGGCAACGTCATTTGACGGCGCGACCGCGATCGTATAAAATGCCGACAACGTCATTTGACGCCTCCGTATTTAACGTAGTTTTAAGTGCATTCCGACGTCATTTTACGGCGTGTTAGCTCGTTAAATGTGTTTTCTATACTTTCGGTTCTTTCTCTATGGATTTCGCTCGTTCAAACCATCGATGGTTGAATAATATACCGAAATATTAAAAGTGACGCTGTTCTGCGTAGTTTGACTTATTATTGTGTCTCATACGACTTAGAATTATTACTAGTTGTGGAAAATGGATGGAAGAATTATTAAAGTTAATGAAGTGCTAGATAAATTGGTTGGTGCTTCAAGTGATAGTGACATTATTGGCGACTCAGACAAGGGTCCCGATTTTAGAATAGATGCAATTCTTGGAGATGAAAGTAAGATGGCCAATGTTTATAAGTTGTTGTTTTGAAAATTTGGTTATAAACACTCTACAATAACGGTGCTTGTGAATGATATGTATAGTTATTAATTTCCCTTTTTATTTATTGTTTTTAACAATTTATCGTTTATTTTCAGCTTCTAGGGATGAAGCTATTGAAGATAGGTCTAGACCTGGTACAAGCAGGCTGAACCTATTAATTTTACCCTTACTGCCCAGTACTTTTAATAGGACAAGTAATGATAAAAGTGATGAAGTATTGAAATTTCGTTTATGAAATGTATATTGATTGTTATAATAACTATGTAGAAAAATATATTAGTAAATATATTATTATACAAAGTATTTTTAGGTATTTTGCAGGCGTTTTTAGTTTTTTTTTAAATAAAGTAAAATTCTAAACCATTTATCTCTATCCTATTTAAAAATTTTGAGTAAAATTTTATTTTTACTAATTTTTCTATAAAGAGGAGGAACCAAGGTTCAAAATATGGTCTCAAAATAAGTCCCAATACATGTGTAATTAATAGATACTAAATTATAATTTTTTTAACGAGAAAAACGAACAGTATTCAATAAAATTGGCTTCAAATATGGCCGGCAGCGAAAGTGTACGTGGTTAATGGTTATCTAGATTGCTTTCTTATATTGTAATTGAAAACTATGTATTAAAATATATTTAAAATCAAAATTATTTTCTTAATGAATATAACACAAAGTCCACAATTTTATAAACAAAATTACGCCCTCGTGATGGTTATCAAGATTGCTTTGTTATAATTTAAAATTATAAACTTACAATAACTGTTTATCTATAATTAATACAATAACATAAATTACACATTATATAAATTAAATTAGTCCCACATAGGCTACAAAGGCATTTGTGCTGTCTATTAAATTTGTTGTTCAATCATGCGCACTTTATTTATTATAAAAATAAACACAGCAGGAACTGAACATTGTTATTTTAAAATTGAAATAAGCAATAATTCAATGTAATCCTAATCAATATCAGGAATCACTATCATCTAACCAAGAGGTTTCGAGTTCCTTCTACATGAGGTCAATACAAATTTGGACTTGGGTTTAGATTGTTTCCCAGACAGGTAGGTTTAAGAGTATATCATTTGAATGTGTTTGATCTATTACAAATGCTTATACTACAACAATTAATTATGTGTTGATATTTAGCGACATCCATTCTTGTATTCCGTAAAAGATCCTGTTTCCTTTACTTGTATAGCTTGAAAAATTCGGATAAACTCGTACTTGTCTGCAACCATTCTGTCCCTAAGGGTTCTGTGCTCGTGGTTGTGATAATGTTATTACAATATACTATATAACTTGGGTTTTACATAATTCTGGATGCAATTAGTTTTTGCAATTTTCAATCCATTATCATTTTTTAAGTTTTGTTGTTCAAATGATTTAAGACAATGATGTTAATATAGAAGTTGACTCGTTTTGGCTCACAACCTCGTTTAAAGCCTAATGATAGTAAACACAATGCATTATGTAGGATCTCTGAATCGACCGGAAAGGGTGCAAGTTTGCTTGAACAACCGAGCTAATCAATCTCTCTTATACCGGCAACATTAATAAAATCAGTATGAAAGCACTTCATCCTTTCTTGGAGACCCGAAGAACTGTCGCAAAAAACAAAGAGGAGTGAATAATAATTCAGGCGGAAGGATGATTTCCAAATGGGAGGATTTTATGTAGGTCAGAAGTCAAGGGTCGAGGCAGACATGATATTTCCATTTGGCGGCGCTTGTGACCGACTATTCCCCTCGCCGCGACTATCAGACCCTGGGGAGTCCACCCCACTTGCCACGCCGATGAAACGCCCATGTTAATTGACACCTCATCCTCGCTTATCATCCAATATTTCTAATCAAGTGACTTACTAATCAATTTACTTCTTATAACGGCAACACACTGCGTCTGGGTGAACTAGGTTTGATCTCGGGATGTAACTTGTGGCTAGGGCATGCGCACCATGTAGGCCAGTGTGTACAGCTTGCAGGTGGCTTGTGTATGCTTGGTTCAGATTTAATGTTACAATATATAACGTAGTGATATAAATAAAATACAAGTAGAAGTCATTAAAATAATTATTTTATTTTACAAAAGGCTTTTGTCTGTATATTTTATAATAAGTAATTCCATAATTATAATGTGCAAGGTTTAAGAAAGACAAAGAAGATTTCTTAATCCCTTTAATATTTCCCCTTTTTCATTACCAACAAGGCAAAATGTACTCAATACATAATCCTCTACTTCTTTTCCAATATTTTTCGTAGTTTCTGTAGTCAAAGGCTTGGCTTTACACGCCTCTTTTACGTTTAAACATAAAGGTTTTCAGAAGTAGTTCTAATCTTTTATGAGCATAATTGTCATGTAATAATTAAATATTGATGTAACATAATAATATACATGCTATATATCATTGTATAGAGGACATTTCAGGTTATTTAAAAACTGCAAAAACGAACGAACAAAATATGAGTTTTAAGTGGTTTACTCCCCTTAACAAACTTTTGCTGTTACCCGAATAGTTTATTTAGCTAAAGGGTTTTCGGACTGGTTTTGTCTTCTTCGTCCCCTGTCATAATTTCTCAACTGCGTGGAAATTACCTTGACACAGTGAACGGGTTATTCTTATTTAAAATCTGTTATCTAATAAAGTTTTGGGATTAAGTTGCTCAGTCTTTTGTATAGAATGATTATTACACTTTAAAATACTGCATTGCCCTATAAAGGTCTGAGCAATACATATGTTTCACAGCCGTACATATGGTTTAGTTCTATTATATGCAGTTAAACTACTACTGTACAATACATATGAATTTTATATATATATATATATATATATATATATATATATATATTTATAGTACAATGAATATGTAATAATAATGCACACAGTAAACATTACTTTGATGCATGTTTGACTTTAATGCACGTGTTCTTGAAACATTCTATGATTGGACAGCTCAGTAGCTCGTTCTACAGCAGAAGGAATGCGGGGAAATGCAGAACCCTGTCGTGTAAGAGTCGGTTTGCTAGAGTGTTCTCGAATTATTCTTTATTATTGTTTACATTTATTATCTTCTTCGTTCATAATTAATTACAAACGAAGAGTACGCCACACTACGTGTCGCAAAACCGGCTTGTTCGCTGTTTGCAAAATTTGAAATATATAGCTAATTTCTTTCTCGAAATGTCCTGCGGACAGATAATCATACATATAAATTGTTTATACTTCCCCGAAAACAAAAGAAAAATTGTGTCAACCTTCAATGGCGCTTACCAAATTCCATGGTTGGATACGCACCATTATAAAACTCATTCTTGTCTATGTAAAAATGAAGTTTCATGCATAATGTAAAGTCTGAAGATAAAATCTTACCATATGATACATTCTCATCTTTGTTCATTAAGTTCTTTTTTTATAGCGGTTAAACGTAACATCTGGAAACTGAACTGGAGCTAATATCAACATTCACTGTCATAGCAGTGTTAAAACAATAGAAGTTCCGGTGAACAATGAAAGTTAGGATGGGTATTACAAAGCAATAGTGTTCTTTAATCGAATATTGTCAACCGAATTTTACAATTTTTTTCTTCTCTTTACTTTATGAATAAAAATTTCACACGTTAAAATCTCAAATGCACGTACTTAGTTTTTTTACAAATTTATGTATACTGCCATTTTTTGTTGCCATCATAGTAACCCATAAGGCTAATGTAAAAATATTTGCTAACTTTCATCAAAATACCATGACCATGTTCATGGTTGACGTGTACCATCATCGACCTCAATAGCTAATATATAAATGAAGCTTCATCCAAAATGTCAAGCCTATAGGTCAGTTCGTTTTCGAGATATCTTATGGACAGACAGACAGATAGAGAGACAAATTTAATAATATTTTGCCAATCATACGAGTGATGGATTTCGGTGAAGCTCAGCCACTCAGTTTTTTAAATTAAAATATAACAGCTGCTTATATTCGAAAACATTCAGTTTTACATTATAATAGTTGTCTGGAAATGGCATCAAACTGCTAGATTTATGGGTCTGCGGAATGAGACAATGTTAATCAATAATTTACTATATAATATAAAATAACTGAACTTGATAGTGGCGGTAGACTAGATGTAATATATAGTGATTTTTCAAAAGCATTTGACAGGGTAAATCATGATATTTTGCTGCGCAAATTATTTCTCTTAGGATTTTCATTTGATTTTTGTATATTTATGGCGTCATATTTACAAAACCGAACTCAGTTTTGTGTCAATGTTAAACAAATCTTCTTGTGTTTATACAAGCTCCTCGGGTGTTCCTCAGGGCTCAAATTTAGGACCTCTCTTGTTTTTAATATTCATTAACGATCTCCCCCGTTGCTTTTCTGATTGTAAATGTCTATTATTCGCTGATGATCTTAAATTATACATGCCTATAAAAGATGATTTTGATGTAAACTTATTACAAAATTCTTTAGACCAGTTGTATGTTTGGTGTTTGACTAATAAGTTGGAATTGAATGTAAACAAGTGTTTTGCCATGGCACACTCACGGAGGAGGATTCCTGATTTTAACATTTACTTCATAAATAATAAAGCTTTAAAAAATGTTTCTAAAATTAAAGATTTAGATGTAATTTTTAGTTCTTCATTCTGTTTTAATGATCATGTCCACATGCTGGTGTCGATTGCATACAAACTTCTGGGCTTACTGAGACCTTAGTGTAGCAATTTAGAGATAATACAAAACAAATTTCTTAAATTTTTATTTTACAAACAACATAATTATGTATGTCCTTACGACATGCCCACTTCTAATTTAAGGGAAATGTTTGAGATTAAAAAGTTTTCCATAGGAAGGGAACTAGCCTCAATGAGTTTTTTTTATGTAAGTTACTTAATAATTCAGTTGATAGTTCATATTTGTTAAGTCACATAGGTTTGCATGTACCACATCATATATTTAGAGAATTTAATTTATTTGCTTTACCTAGATGTAGAACAGTTTCGCATTATAATTTTTCTTTGTACAAGACTCTACGGTTTCTTAATTTAAACCAATTAAACCTATATATTTTTAATGATAATTTGGAAAATATTATGTAGCAACCTTTTATTTTGATTTAATTTATTGTTCATTGTAGAAGTGTATGTGTACAATGTAGCAAGTTGTTATTTTTATTTAAATTGTATAGAGTTCATTTATTTATGTTGTGTAAAGAAATTTAAATATTAATTTGTGTAACTGCCAGCAGTTTAGTTTAGTTTAGTTTGTTATGTAAAGTTCATATTAAGAGTACATTAATTTTAGTTAGGATGGCTGTTTTGGGAATAATTGAAGGTTTTTATACTTTGTTTGTGCTATATCATGTCCTGTAGCTGTCATGTAAAATTGAAAAATAAATAAATAATGTAGGCCTAATATAGCTAACTCGCTCACTTTTGAGTAACATAGTAATATAAACATAATACTGCATACAAGGTTTAATTAAATAAATAAGTAATGAAATTATAAACTCAATTATGGCGGTTCGCGAATATGACAACTAAAATAGAAAAGTTGGAGTTAAGTAGTATACAAAAAAGTTAACTTAAGAAACTACAAAACCACTCTAAATACATAGTCAAGGAGTCGAGTGCCAATTCGTGTTGAATAAGAGTCTTCCTCGAAATTGATAGGTTCCTTTTCGCTAAGAGAGAAACCGATCTGGCCGTAAAACATGGTGAGTGACGAAATATGAGGGTTGAATGTGTGTGTGTATGTGTGTGTGTGTGTGTGTGTGTGTGTGTGTGTGTGTGTGTGTGTGTGTGTGTGTGTGTGTGTGTGTGTGTGTGTGTGTGTGTGTGTGTGTGTGTGTGTGTGTGTGTGTGTGTGTGTGTGTGGGTGTGTGTGTGCGCGCGCGCGTGTGGTTAAAAATCACATTTGTTTTAGCTTAATACACTTAAAACTAACCATAAGACACGAACATTAAAACTATTTAAGATTCTGTCAAGAACCCTGTAAAGAACTACCTTTTTTACTGAGATTAGAGCGTTTTAGCCTCTCTGTCACGTAGTTTAATTCTGATATAATTTATATAATTCCTGACGGATGATTTTAAGTGTATCACGCTAAGAAAAATGCGATTAGCTTGTACAAATTCAAATTGAATCTCGGCTGATGGATTAATAGTGTGTTTAGTTATATACCATGAAGTTTAGTAATGAAAGGAAATTCCAATAAGTTTTTTATCTGCCATTATAAAAATTAAGTGCCCACAAACGAGTAAAAAAATAAACAAAATTGTTTTATTAAGTCTTTACTTGCTCTAAACTGGGCGTTCCGCAGGGCAGTATCCTCGCCATTTCTCACCTTTTAATGTCCCGTTTATGGACAGATTGTTGCCAGGGACGTTTTAATTTACCCATAAACGACAATTTGACAAGTGGGTTAGTAAATAAACTTGTCAGCCGCCCTACGCTGCTGGAGCAATGTTTAGAAGGGGGAAGACTTTGTTTGGTTTACAGAAAGGACGAGCTCCCTGTCTCTGTAACCAAAATCCGAAAACGCAGGCTTAACCGTGACCATCACCACTCCTTCACTTGTATTAACTCAGTTAAATTCAGCTATCAAAATGAAAATGGCGTTAAATTACAGAGGGCAACATAAGTTTGTACGCAGTGGCATTGAAGCTAATTTTTTATGAGTAATGTCGGCTGTTGAAAAAAGTTTGTGGATGGATGTACTATATAACTAAGGAAAGGAAACATATGGGGGGTTCAAGCGTCTATACGTACTATAAACAACCGGATTGACATCGGATACTGTAGTAATAAACCGATACAACAGAATATTGAATACACCCGACAGAACGAACGAAAGTCTTACCAACCAATACTCAATTTTATACTGAGTTTGTTTAACAATTTGTTTATTCTGTGATTTTCTCGTTGCCAACAAGGTGACCCAAAAGTGCAATGTAAAGATATTAGAATTGTGTATATATATTTTGATTTTGACCTTAGGGCCCTAAAATCGATAGAGAGTTATTTTTTTCTTGGACAAGATGAACTTATGCACCAGGTTTCAAATTTTTAAGACCGTTATATTAAGTGTTATCGCCCAGACAGACATACAGATTAATAAGGAAACCGTTGTAGACCCTTCGTATACAGTGACTCCTTGAACGCGATATAAGTGAACTTCGTCTGCTGAACAGTTGCAAGTCCCTTGTATATAGCGATAAGTAGTTTGACTCGGGTTGTTTCACTGATAACACAGTAAAACTGATTATTAGTCATACATTAGAGAATAATGTATTTTGTTTTTAGCATTGAGTAGCAGTATTTAAAGAGGTTTAAGATTTGGGGACAGCCAACTAGAATTGACCGTAATTCATAATAATCATGATCATTCTTCATAATCCATTGCATATACTGACCTAACCAATCAGCATACTCAGTTGAAGCTGTGCAGCAGAATGTTGCATTCCCCACACGTCTTTTTCGAGTACCGTCCCAGCCAGTGCAGGAAACTAAACTCGAATAATAAAACTTTCCTAGCTTAAGCGATCTGATCGACTAACAACTAGTGTATCTATCTATTCATGCTCTGTATTTGCTGTAAATAAACTGTAAACAGTTTCCATTGATCTCAATTTTATTATTATTCTCACACAGCCTTGTGAAATATCCTTTAATATTCAAAATTCCAACCCTTAGAAGGGTAGCCATAATGGCCAAAAGTTAGTCATATTCCATGACGTCAGATTCTCAAATATCAGCATTAACATAAACCATCCGCTTGAACATTTTTCTAGATACGCGTCGAATTGCAAGTACCATATTCTACATAATGTATGCGACAGGACGGACTGTCCCTTTTAATTTTGACCCCAAATAATTAGAGACCAAGAGGGACCTTTATACCAAGTTTCAAGTCTCTAGGACAATTATATAAAGAGTTATTGCTCAGATGGTGGAATTCCTTTTGACCTTTTAACCTGAAACAAAATACCGTCAGGGGTTTCCTTGGAGAGAGAGGAAAACCCTATGCACCAAGTTACAACTCACTGGTACTTTTCTATTAAGAGTTATCACACAGACGGACAATCGGGCGGACACTAATATGTGTGCTATACTTCGAATTGTGCAAGATAAGTGGTGCAATAAGTACCAATTACAATGACGTAGCCAGCGAGAGGGTCCAAGGAGGGATCCGGATCCCTACCAATTTTTTTACAATTTTTAACTACTTTTTTAGTAAACGGTTATTATTATTTAAATATTTCAGTATTGCTGACATGTACTGAACTTTTTAAGGAACAAAATGGGGCCTTACTATCTGTCCACTACGGAAAAATAACATTTGTCTGGATACCCAAAATTTTTTTCTGACTACGTTCTTTACCAATTATACCAATTATTGCATTTTTTGTTCTTGTATAGAAGGTAACGCTTCTGAGTAGATTCAGATATTTCAATTTCACTCCTCATTAAGAATGTTTACATTTCATCGAAACAGTTGTGACTGACGAGGCTCGGAATATTTGACCAATAAACACGACTACACCAGTAGAGTAGCAGAAGAGATGGTCAGCTAATTAGTTGCATAGTTTTGGCACCAGCGGGTGGTCTGCCTGTGGCAGTAGTCAGTGTTCAGTTACACGCCCAGCAACTGTCCAGCGCCAGTGATGTCAGCTGATGTGATAATGTAAACAAGCTTGGTCGTCACGGCCCGTCACCTCCATCTCGGCCGTGACAAGTCATCTGCGAGTCACACCTCCCCCTTCAGTCTGGGATCTTTTGGAAAGATTACTCGCAATAAATACTGAACGATTATCTGAAATGGTTTATGCTCTTTAGATAATACAAGCTGAATAGCCCTTACGAAAATTAGACGAACTTTGGATCATTTAAGCAATTGTCTGTTGAGCGATTAACCATTCGCTCTCACGACATGAAATGATTTAAGGAAATACAACTAAATATTTATGTTTTGGAATTGGGTTAGTAATACTTGCCTTTTAAACGATGGATAGATCAAACATGTTTATTTTTCCACAACTTTTCGATGTCTGTCACTGGACTGACAGTTTGCATCGTCTGCAGGATCAAATCGAATCTGCAAAGAATTAGAATAAGAGTTGCTATATTGCACTCAGAGAGTCATTGCTAACTCAAGATTTGTCTCCAGATGGTTTTCTGACCTCTGCTTTATCTCTTTACTACCACACATTAAGAATCATTCAGGAATACGTCCTATGAGGTGTTGGACAATCGTAAATATACACAGGAATGAAGGATGAATAAGTTTTAAAAGTCACAAGTCACAAAAATCATTATTCAGTCACAATAAGACAGGATAGTTCACAGTCCCCATGTACCACAAGAGTGCGTGCGGGGGAAATATTGTAAAGGTATCGATTAGACGATAGGTCATGATAACAAATAAAGTTGGGGCAATCCGATTAAATGGCATCTATTTGAATTTTTCATATTTGATACTGAATAGACCTGTTTTATACACAAGTTTCATAAAAAAAGAACAACAAAACCAAAATCAGGATAAATAAACATACAAATATAACTATCTCTGGAGTAGATTTTCCATGTAAATCTTCCTACCCTTTAAATATTAGTATAATGGTATCGATTAGACGATAGGTCATGATAACAAATAAAGTTGGGGCAATCCGATTAAATGGCATCTATTTGAATTTTTCATATTTGATACTGAATAGACCTGTTTTATACACAAGTTTCATAAAAAAAGAACAACAAAACCAAAATCAGGATAAATAAACATACAAATATAACTATCTCTGGAGTAGATTTTCCATGTAAATCTTCCTACCCTTTAAATATTAGTATAATGGTATCGATTAGACGATAGGTCATGATAACAAATAAAGTTGGGGCAATCCGATTAAATGGCATCTATTTGAATTTTTCATATTTGATTACTGAATAGACCTGTTTTATACACAAGTTTCATAAAAAAAGAACAACAAAACCAAAATCAGGATAAATAAACATACAAATATAACTATCTCTGGAGTAGATGTTCCATGTAAATGTTCTCACCCTTTCAGATGAACTCTTATCCGATGTGATACAAATGTTTTGTACTTTTTTTGTGAACATCATGTTTTACCTCATCCGTAATTATTTTTGAGTCTTTTATAATCATACAATTTATAATTTATGTAGTATTCACTATTGAAATACTTAAAATGACAACCTTTTCCGGATTATCCTAACCATTAACATCTCCAGAGTTATCCAAATTTAATCTAAGATTAATTACAATTAAGATTTTTGGTGAATCGTAGTGGGACCTCAATTTGAAAAGGTAGTCACCGCCATAAAACTAATTATTAGCGTTTTATGTCCTACATCGACATGGCACGTTTACATCTTTACGTAAAGTAATTAAATCATTATAAAGCAATCCCATGTTAAAATATTGTGAAGTAAATAATAATAATTTTATAGCTTTACTAAACAAAGCTTATTTATAGATCTGGTGTACTTTTACCAATATAAATTTATTCTGATAATACCTGTGGTGGTTTGATATGTTCTATTGGTGTAAAGATGGCTTTATTCGTCAAATAAGATTCCCGTGAATCGCATTATTATACTGTCATGAATCCTGGAAGGATGATTAACTGATCGCAGTTTCCTGTGGGCCCGCGCCGCGCCGTGTCAGATTCCTCCTAAGCGACCCCTAGGCGCCGCCAATTACGCGTAAGAAAGTGCACACAGACGTCTCGTCACCTGACCCCGGCGTATATCACGTGACGACGTCAGTAGCAAGTGTGGGGGGGGAGGTTGGGGTGGCCGACATTCCATTCATTTCCTGGTGGATATAAACATTCACATTGACGTATGTGGTTCTGAAGAATATAATACATATACATAAGTTAGATGAAAAATACTATTTCGTCATGTAAAATACGATTACGTCAAGCTAGACAGAACAAAAATTTAATCAATCAGAAAAGCGCTTAGGAAGATTTGCAAACGAGACTTAAAACTAAATATACCGAAACAATAGAATATAAAGACCGGAATTAATTTAGCATTTAAAATGTTTGCATTAAATGATATTTACGTTTCAATTCATACTATTCAATTTCATACTGTAATGTGATAGTAATAGTAATAGTAATTTCATTACTATTTCAATTCATACTCTCCTTCATACTAGATTGAAATACACTTAAACGTTAAGGGACTCTGGGTTTCTGGGGCTTTAAATAATGTAGGCCTACTCATACTATAGTCGGACAGTAGTTTAACACGTTGATTGCGGTACTCGGGTCTCACTAAGTATATTGCAGTGAAGGTTTTAATTTAATATCAACTTCTGAAATTTTATATTATTTAACCAAATTCCATGTTTCTTAAAAATTTAAATTTCCTCATTGTTACTCATTGAATTAGTTTCATTCTCACCCTACAAGGCTCCGATATACTGTTCTTAAAACTTTAAATATTCAATTATTCAAAATTGGAACCTGATGTGGGACAATGGTTGTAAATGTTTCTAAAGAATGAAAACATAGTTACAAAAAAGGAACTGGGGTCATTTATTTCTCAATTACAAAAAAGTAACAGGGGTAATTTATTTCTCAATATTATCAATCATTTATACCTTGTAGGTAAAGACATTATTCAGAAATCCTTGATCCTTGATCAGTGAATTCTTCATCAGCGAATTCTTCATCAGTGAATTTTTCATAAGCGAATTCTTCATAAGCGATTCATCAGTGAATTCTTCATCAGAGAATTCTTCATCAGCGAATTCTTCATCAGCGAATTCTTCATCAGCGAATTCCTCATCAGCGAATTCCTCATCACCGAATTCCTCATCAGCGAATTCCTCATCAGCGAATTCTTTATAAGTGAATTCTTCATAAGCGAATTCTTTATCGGTGAATTCTTTATTAGATAATTCATCAGTGAATTCTTCATTAGATAATTCATCAGTGAACTCCATCAGTGAATTCTTCATCAGAAGTCCTCTTGTCTCCATACTTGTTTTGAGATGGAAACAAGTTAGGGGGGGGGGGAGTGTTGAAGGTGTCCTCCCCCCCGTGTCTATGCCGCCCCGACCATCGCGACATAGTGTAGCGGTCATCCTCTTCATTACCGCTCCCATGGTCGTTACATCAAGACTCCGCCCCACATCGCCTTACTAGTAGACACAATAGCCGATTGGTTGCAGATGGGTGTAGAAAATAGTGCCTGCTTAAAGAGGTTCTTGAGGAGCTTGAGGGCGCTTTTAGGAGTCGAGCTGAATAAGATGAAGAATCCGACGAGTCGCAGAAACTTTCCCCCTTAGGCTGTCTGTACGCCTGTCCTGTCGAGTTGAAGGTCGAAGATGGACCAGAAAGTGTTCGGTGTTTCTTTTAGACCGTTAACTCAAGGAACAACAGAGAGATGTACTTCCTGAAGATCTTCCTTGACTTCCCGAGGTTAGACCTTCTTCGCTGAGGACTTCTCCGAAGATACGCTGGTAGTTGGGGCTTTCGTAGACTGCCTTTTCTTTTTGTGGTTTCTACGGAGGTGGATTTCTCAGTGACGACCTCCTAGAATTCTTTGATCAACCTTTCAAAAAGGTAGTTGGTAGCCGGAAACTTGGTTAACTCTTCTTCTTGGTTGAAAACCTCTCTATCAACCGGGATGACAAACGCCTCTGTTTAGTCCTTGAGCTTCTCTGTTACTTCTCCGAACTGAGCTTTGTTTGCTGGAAAGAAGAGCTTTTAAAAACACGTCCGACTTGCACAAGATCTAGAAATAAGACACCTTGTATCCATAGAAATAGTTAAAATTGAAAAAAATTCGGATTGTTACAGTTTCCATGTAAACAAATACCAGTCCACATCATTGTTCTCTAATAAATTGGGCTATTGCTCTATCTTACTTCAGGGCAGGGCTCTGACACACTGTCGGGTATGGAAACATCTCCAAACCGGTAGGGGGTCGTAGGCACTCTCCGGGAAATCTTTAAAATATTAGGTCTTAAAATGGTTATTTTATAGTACTTTTGAACCAATAAAAGAAGAGCAAAGTGGATGGTCAGAATGTATAAAGTTTGCAATAAAATCACCTTAAGTTTTCATACTTTCAGAATTTATATACAAGATTTAACTATATATAATAAATACATCTCAACTCATAGTTTTCTGTGAATGATTTAGACTATGATTAAAAACAATGGAAAACCACAATAGTCCATGTCAGTTCTCAAAATAATACGAGTGTTGAAGCTTTCATGCTTTATAAGGTTTTTATCCAGAAATCGACATCAGTATGTTTTTTAGAACTTTAAATTGAACTTGGATTGGATGAAATATATTAATTTTATATTTCAAGGACAAATTGTCTGTATAAACGAGTAATGGGATGCTTGTACGATTTTTTAAGTAGAAAACTTATTAGTCTTTATTTTGTATATTTTGTATCTTATTGATATATATATATAATCAATTCTTATGACGAACAGTCTCATAATGGAGTAAAACTCATTATGGAGTGTTTTACGGTACCGTTAAGGTTTTAAGTAGCCGTAAAAGTTGTCAAGAAGGGTTCGCCGATGAAAACCTATGTTAGACTTAATTTTCATTCTTTATATTTTCTATCTTAATATTTACCTTCAACAACTTGTGATCGCCCGTATTCAATCAGAAACGACACGCATCTCTCCGCATCGCCACAGCAATGCCTTCAAAATCTCTATGCATAATTGGGATAAAAACATTCAATGATTTGTTGCATAGTTTAAAGATCCGTTCAACTGAATCCTTTAAAAAGAATATAAAACAAGATTGTACGAAACAGGCTTTTTATTCCATGGATAAGCTACTGAAAGGCACTACTGGTCCGCAAATAATGAACTTGAGTCTCATTTTAAAATTGTATTGACGCTATTTTATACTAATTAAAAACCGATTTATTCGATGATTACATTATTTAAACATACATTATTTAGCTACTTGTTGTTTTATAATTTGATAACGAATTTTATGATTATTTTCTATACGGTTCTGTATCTATCCTTGAAAATAACGTTTTTATTTGGTTTGTTGAGAGCGATTAATCATTTCCAGTAAGTCCCCTGTACACTTTTAGAGGCATTATCGACCCAACTGACAGTTTTATTCCGAAAAAAGTATTTTTAATACTAAAAGTGTGATAGGTTGGATCAGTGCCCTTACAAAAGGTAATTGGTAAAGTGTGTTACTGCCTATTAAAAATAGTTTCCAAATTTCACATTTATTCTCTTTAAATGAAATATAATTTCTATTTATTTTTAAAACAATACAATCTACAGTATTTATTAATCAGCAAGAACGTAGCCAGGAAGAAATTTGGGGGAGAGTCCAGACAACTGATATTTTCCCGTAGTGGACAGAGTAAGGCTCCATTTTTTCCTTAAAAAGTTCTTGACCCGTTTCTTTGTTGAGAACGATCTTTCAGTAGTGCATGTCAGTAATACTGAATTGTTTAAATAATAATATTCGTTTACTAAAAAAGTAATTAAAAAGTTGCAAATTTGGGGAGGGTCCAGACACCTTGAACTCCTTCGCTAGCTACCTTCCTTGTTAATCAGTGTATGACCATACCATAGCATGGGCCGAAGTCTGTGCGCGAAAGCGACTTCCTATTTTAAAGAAACTTTACAAGATCAGACAACTAATTTAAAAAACTATATTTATGTAGTAAACAATATTTAAAAGTAGAGCAATTACACAATGTTAATAAATAATAGAGTGAAAGAAATATACAAGCAAGCAATTGAACAACTATCGAGATGATGACACGAGCGACGGCAACACGGCTGGGAAGTAGTTATATTAAAAAATTAGAACTTACATCCCCTGCCCTGTATTTTCTTGACAGTGTGTGTGCGCGCGTATGTGTGTGTCTGTGTGTGTGTCAGTATGGTGCCCGTGTAATCCAGTGATCAGTCACGCGGTGGGGAGTCTACAGATTGTCACTAACGCCTCCGCTACTGCCCCAATCTTCCAATATAACATTTACTTTTTCGACGTACTACTAATTTTTCTAGGAATAAAACACTGTGTGTGTATTTGGATATTAGCCAAAGTGCCAGATGCTTCTTAACTGTATTAATTCTTAAGCACATAATAAATACGAAATGTGTAAAAGATCAAGTTGGAAGAAAAGTATCAGCCATTGATATATGAATGACACCAAATAGTGCCGTGATGTAATCATACCTACCGAAAATTGGACGGTTTAAAATACTTCTTATTAAGTTCCATTAAGTTCCTAGTATTAGTAACGGAAATCCCTAGAACTGCGTATGGATTCAGACTCTGAGCACGCCGGTTTACGAGTAATTCCAAATACCTTATACTCATTGGTGAACAGAAATTGGCATTTCGTGTACGGATTATATATTTTTGGTGCATTGGCGTCTAAGTCTTGGTGGTGAGGATTAACTGCCGAACACTTGCTCTTTGATTGCCCTTTAGCAATATGCCATCTTTGGTAGTTTGGACAAGGGTAGTGAATTTCCCCAGGAAGACCTGATAAGTTGTTTCGGTGGTTTGTGGAACTGCTGAAATCATAGACTGGTGTGCTCATTGTGTGCTTCCGGGGTGCGCAAAAGGCCCTTGAGGCTTAAGTGCACGGCAGTAGGCCGGCCCATAGAAGGAGAAGAAGTCTTGGTGGTATTTTTTTCTTCTCATGGTTATCAATTTCCTAGTCTGAAAAACTACCTAACTGATTCAGCGTATAGTTCTTCCTTGTCCTGAAACTCGTAGTCCTTCCGGATTTCAACCGCTTTAACCTTTACCCCAACTCAAGGCACCCCTAGGTGTTTTTCTGTTTTTTTTCCCAATGTCAGTACGGTTTCTGAAAACATCTTCACTTTAAATATACCCGGCCTCTTCATCTCCTCGTCTCTTTCTGGCTCCAGCTTCCAGACCCTATCCCGACCATAGATGTGCTTGGATCCCGGAGTCTTTTCCAAGATTTTTTATGTAAATTTTATTA
This sequence comes from Homalodisca vitripennis, assembly GCF_021130785.1. Taxonomy (NCBI): domain Eukaryota; kingdom Metazoa; phylum Arthropoda; class Insecta; order Hemiptera; family Cicadellidae; genus Homalodisca; species Homalodisca vitripennis. The sequence goes on from NC_060209.1 coordinate 153,896,569, forward strand.
AGATTAAGGAGATTTACAATAATGTTCAAAAGCTCGGGCAGGTTACCATAACTAATTTAAAATACCAGATCAGTACTAACATTGGAATTTAGTAATTTGCTCGTATTTCCATGTCTTTTATTATTGGCAAGATGTACATATCACAAAGATTAATGTCAGATAACCCTCTTACTAATAGTAGGGAATGTAAGTAATTTACTAAACACACAACATGCGTCTGACAGACCAAATATTTAGAGGATTTAACACATTGACTGAGATGACTAGTTAACAATGTATTCTGTAGCTTGAGATATACTGTATAAAATTTAGTTAAATTATAACACTTATAAATTGTGTTTCTTAACAACGGCCATTCGAATTTAAAAATAAAATTGGTATACCATAGTTATGGGACATCAAAGGGCAAAATAAAAGTGTTGCAGAATTTCTTAGGTAATTTACAAAAATGTTTGTTTTTATATGTATTTTCATACTTCATAAGGTTTTACGATAGCGCCCATACAAAAGGTTTGAAAAGTGAATAAATTGGAAAATAGGGTGAACACGTAATTGCCTTAGTTTACGAAAACTAAACTTTATATATACGTAGGACTTACAGTACCAAGGCTTGGATGTTTGTCAACAAGTCTCACTAATAAAATGTGTCGAGGTGACATCCGTTCAACTTTTGGAAAAACAATGAATATCTTAGGTCTAATTAGATATTCTACATAAACACTAAAAGTGTTAGACGATTCTCAGGTAATTTACAATAATATTTGTTCTTATCTGTTTCCTCATGTTGTACGGTTTCAAGATAGCGGCTGTGCAAAGCTTTGATAAAACATGTAATAAGATCCGTAAACATCGAATAATTACAAATGAATATGTGTAGGGATACCAACATAATTAAAAACTGATTGCATTTGACCAATTCTAAATAATAAAAACCTTTTATTGTTTTACCATGTCATGATTTTATCTTTGTCATTTTGTATGATAGAGTGTCTAAGTTTTTTTGCAATGCTTATTTATATTATGTAATGCTTAGTTTTTAGTTTATCCTGCCAACATGCCCACCTTTAAAATCAAAGTTATCATAGAACCAATTCTATACAGATTTAATTTCCAGAATAATAATATATATTCTTTTAATATTTCAATATGACAGCCTCACATAAAATGAACTTGATTTTTGATTAGGTCGAAAGGTAATTTTATTTAGTAACGTAAGCATGTATGTATCAGTTTCGCGTTGTTTACCTACTATTTTTAATTTTCATAGAGATTAGGATAATATTTTGATTTTATTTATATTATATTCTTTTTGTAATTTATTTATGTTTTCTAAAACCAAAGTAATTTGTGAAAATTATTGTTTTTTTTAAGTTTCCAAGAGGTGAATAAGCTAGTCGTGATTAAAAAAATGCAAACAAAATTTTAGCTGGAAGAAGGAAACCCACTTATGGGCAGTTTCGTTTCCGGAGCTATGCCAAGTTGTAGACAAGTAAAAATAAAAATATTTTTAACTTATTAAAAAAAAATGTATAACTACATAATGCAAAAGTGCACTCTAGCATGGATATCTATATTATGGGTCCATATTAATAAATTATAATTTGTTTTAACCAGTCATGTTAATTTTTTCAAGAGAAGCCCTTTGACTTGTGTCTTCTCATCTCACTTGGAGGGGAGATAAGGTTCACCATAATATTACTAACATACTTTCTCCCAATATCTCAAATAAGACACCATTATACTTTGCCATGTAACAACACTTAAGTTTCTTCTTCGTTGTTTATGAGATCGGCACACTCATAAGGTGCTTTAATATTCTTCGGTAGGCAAAATCCCAAAACTGATTCTTTGATGGCAATCCAAAATGCCTACACCCACATTGTTGTGTTTTCTGGGAAATACACGATGAATGTGTTTTTGTCCGAAACGAGATTTCGTTGGACGGACTCCTGTCGCGCTGCAATATCGCGGGATTACGGCAGGGGGCTGACACCCGAGGGTGGTATTAGCATGTGTCTACCGCTATATAACCCGCTCTGGCCCTGCTGCCTGCAGATCTCACCATGGACTCACTGACCAGTTGCGTCTGTGTGGTACTGCTAGTCGCCGTCCTCACGCCTTCAGGTACACTCTTGTCTAGTAACTTTATCCTTGTCTGAGAATTGTGGTTAGGGTCGGATTAAGCATTAGGAGGGCTTCATTTAAATCAATTTAGGCGCTAAGACACCTTAAACAACGTACTATAGATTATAAACAATCGGTCCACGCAGGGCCTTTTTAAAATTGTATCACCTGTATATCTATGTTACTACTCTTATTATATAGGCTCGAGACTCGAAACGTAGTTCATATGTTTCTTTTGGTCCAAGGAAGAAATATACTGACGGGGTCAAAATTGTCATAAAATAAAATTCTAAAATTTTCACATTTTCATCTTAAGGGTTACCATAGCAACGAAAATCACAGGATAAACGAATTTTTACACAAACATGTGACACTTTATAATTTGGCATAGTAACAGAAGTGATGAAGTTATTTTGTTAGATTGGTTGATAACATTTCGTCACGATCTGTCAGGCACATCGATATTCGTTTTTATCGTTAAATTTTATCATACAAATAGAGTTTTAAACTGTTTGATAGGACCCGTTTTCTGAAAAAAATAAATGTATGACCACATTTAGGAATCACAACCTTAGTTTATTTAGAAAGACCACAACTTATAACTACACGAGCTAGAGATCAATATTTTTGTGGCAACAAAATCCCTTTTGGCATCAGAGGTATTTTATTGTATTTTGTTTACAAGGCACGTTTTAGACCTGTTTTATGAGATGCATAATATTCAGAACGAGTGAGGTTGCCTTTACATAGTCTTGGCGATCCTTTAACGATTATATTAGAGGATATGCAGTTGTGTTCTACGAACAGATCAGGTACTGGCCTAATTCGGTCTAATCGAATTAACTAATCCATAAACAGCCTATTATCAAGATGCCGATGGGTTTGTAAATTTCGAACATCCCTACAAATCTATAAATAAAACAAAATCCCAATAGATTGCTTTGTTTTAATAAATATTTACACTTTACAATTCTTTTATTACTTGAGTATTAATTTCTATTAAAATTAACTTGACCCCCATCACACTCTTGGAGAAGGTCCTTCTTTGTGTGCAGCCCTACTTGTGTCCACGATTAAAGTTGATCAATTTATGGACACGTTTGAAACATCAGTAAAATAATAGAGAATAGACATTTGGTTTCTTTAAAGAGACAATTATGAAGACACTTTACTTTAACTTAAATGAAGACAGGACATATGGTACTTCAAATGGTTTTTATTTTATTGATATTTATTATACTACACTCTGCTGGAAATAAAACTTGTTTTTCTCTTTAGAATTAATTTGTGTCAAATATAAGTTGTTTTTTTCCATAATGTTTGGCTAAACATATAAAACTCTGTTTGCGATATACAACATGACTGGCATATTATTTTGTGGTATAACAACACATTATAATCTATGTATATAAAAATGAATGTTTGTGTGTTTGTCCTTTATAGACTCAGAAACTATTTGACCGATCATTATGAAAGTTTAAATGTATATGTATTTTTCCACGTAGAAGGTTTATATGCTATGCCTATTGATGTAACTCACCACCAGGAGGCGCTGCAAAATATATAAGTTATCAAAGCGCCTGCACATTGTAAACTAAAATTACGAGATAGTTGTGTATAATAACCACACACTATGTGAAGGCGCTAAGTTTTTATGGATATTTGTCTTTCAAATGAATTTCTGTTTGGCCTTATAGCTTGAATGTTAGACCACTTTATTATTAAGTACATGTACGTGTACAATGGCTATAAACATACACTTTTGGGAGATTTTCTTGATAGTGTCAACAAGGTAAACTCTACATCGGCGTTGACAATATAATTCACTTGAACCAGAAGTGCTCATACACGAGAAAAGCTTACAAAAAGCGTGTGAAGCCGCGGGGAACAGCTAGTTAAATATAAAAGGCTGAAAAAAATCAATCAGTTTTATTGTTTGTCTTATTGAAATTTGATCCAACATGGTTGATTCATGACATAATTTCGTGTAATGAAGTTAAAAAACAATGTCCTACTTATTTTCTGAAGTCGCATTTTTAAACATAATAAAGTTTTCTCCCCAAAATAGCGAATAAAATATTTGTATTTGTTGCTAAATCCATGTTGTCATTGGCATTTTTAAATATTTTCCAGCAGACGAATTAATCCATTGCAAACAAATTTAACTTTCAATGTTCTCCAAAGGTGATATGAACTACGTTTTCAGAAAAGAAATCAATCAATATTCTGATATTTCTTGAACATCCGTTATTTACTTCTGAGCAATGTCACTAATACATTAATAGCCTAATCATGATATTTTGTAAAACCTGCGTTTTGGAAGCTATACATAAATGTCTTTCACATGTGGAGGATCTTTCGATCGAGTATCGCTTAAAATGAAATTAAAAATTACTTTATTAAAGGCAACGTCCTCTCTAAAACTTATCCTAAAAAACTTAAAGTAACAAATTAATATTAATAACGAAACATAATTCCATTTATTTAATGATTTGATGTGTCCAATTTTCACATTTTTACTGAAATTTGGAACAGGTTCCCGAGGGATGCCTCTCAAATCCCTACGGGCCGAGAAAGATAAGTGTCACTCGGTGGGTAAGTCCAAGCCTATCCCTTAGTAGTATACTGCGTTCACTTCACAACTGATTGGGCCAAGTTAAATCAATGACTCTTATCAAGTTTGAACCCTTAAACTTCAGACTTTGATTACTTAACAGTTTATGAGAAGATATTGCATCCAACGCTAAAATATGTTGCCATTTGAAACACTGTGGTTGTGCGCTGTCTCGCGGCAAACGAAGGTAACGACGATTAGGATGTAAATATACTACTATATGATTGTGTAAAAACTCGTAGTTTTATGTTTAATTCATAAAAATGAGGATTCTACTATCAGATTAAAATGGATTAAAATAAAATATTTAGTATAGTAGCGCTATACCATCCTTTAAAAACAGAAAGATAGTTTTACCGAACAACATTTGTGCCACACAATCCCCACACGGGTGAAAGGTCTATTCTCTGGAAAATCAAAGCTTCAAATTATGAAAACATAACCTAACCACTGTTTATCCCTAGTCTGACATAAAATGTATTGTTGGTATTGATTACTTAGAGAAAACCAGCTTAGATACCCGTAGAGAAGTAACCATACAATCACACGAATCTAGAGTTTGATCATCGGCTAAGCTACAGATATACTACATAGTGCTCAACAGTGACTAGGCTATTTTTCCTGATCAACATAATTTGTTACAGATGTGGAGTCATACACAGACGTGTACATAGACGGGACGGCAGTGGAAGAGCAGCCACCCAAACACCCGTACCTGTGGTTCGGTCCTCGCCTGGGTCGCCGCAAAAGGACTATCGATGAGGCAGTCCTGCCCAAGAGTCCTATATTTGAGGAAGCCGTCATCAGCGTCTTTGACGACACACCGTGGGCGCTTATGCCTTTGAAAAGTGAGGATTCACGAGACTAGGGACTTATTTCATCCTCATTTATAAAACAGTGCCAGACTATAAAATGACACCATATCCTTGGTTTTTTCCTAGTTAAGAATTATTTTTTCCAAACAAGGAGTGACAATAAATGTTTTAAGGTAAACTGTCATCAGTTGATCATAAACAAATTCTGTTAAGATTCAAAGAAATAAGAACCATCGCTTCACATGCATTACAGTAGTTACTTATACTCATATTCACAATGGGGTAGTTTAAATACAGTAACATACGGGATGATCATACAATCCCCTGCCAAGTTTAGAACAGTTGTAATGGTATAATAATTCATCCTGAGCATGTTTCTAGATCAATATGACCTACTTTCTCACATATTAAACATTTTCAGGTGTAGACCCTTAAAAAGGGACGCCCTCAACTTAAAACATTTCAAACTGTAACCACACTTTTATGACACATTAAAAAAGGAATCTAAATCAAGGGTTTCAAATAAATATCATACCCTTTTATCTATTGCTGTTTTGATATATGTCAGGTCAAAGATAAAATTGAGCAAATTAACAAAAATTCACCTCTATAAACAGTCTGCAAAATATCGCAATTTGTGCTAAATGTTTAGCTTTGCAACCAATTAGGTTTTAATAGTTTTTGGGATACCTGAAAGTTGCCAAGTACGTAAAGGTATGCGTCGCGATTTGTAATTTTATCTACATTAAAAGTGGTTTTATGGGTTTTTAATTTTAATACATGCACTATTAATAGAGTTATGCAGGAAACGACCAAGCTCAAAACAGTGTACTACTATTTTGTACAATACCAGATCTTAATTGTTCGTCTGTCCGGCAGACATGCAGGAGCGTGCCCTGATGGGGATGAGCCCACGCCAGGAAGAGGAAGTGCCCGAGAATTCCAAGGCCCCGCCTTTCGCCCCACGTCTGGGCCGCCGCCGCAAGATGCTGCCATTCTCTCCTCGCCTTGGCCGCGAGCTCTCCACCGAGCCTCTTGACAGATTCGAGAGGAGCGTCTCCGACGAATCAAATAAAACCCATTAAAACTATGATAAAGTAGTTTGATAAATAAACATTTGATTTTTCATTAAGGTTATTGGTGTTCTTTGTACTACTAACTAATATACTCTGGTAGTCCCGTTCTGTGCCAAAACGCTTAAGGACACATAAATCTCCAAATTCAAGGAGAATAAAAGCCATTTGACAGCGGATATGTGAAAGGCTATTCTTCCAAATGCAGAGTGTATTTAAATAAGCACCTTCTCTGGACAACAAGCTCTTCCTCTCCAAGATTAAACAAAGAAGTCATGAACTGTGCATTACCTACGTGTGGTGCCGCGAAGAAGGTTGTCAGAGCCAGGGGGGAGATGCTACAGGATATACAAGGTCTTAGACAAACTTAAATATTTCAGGAAACTTTTCCCATTTTATCCTAATGAAAACCTTCCTGGAACTTCAACATATACAGAGTGTTCACAAAAGGGTGTCACAAATAGTACAAAGCAACAAACAACTGATACCTCTCAACTGTGACATGTTTGGCGTTCCATGCTTGTAGAAGCGTATCTTTAAAGTGGTCGTGCTCGCTTACTCGTTGACGGATTTCTCATAAACAAGTAGCCTACCGTTGAAATTCTAATAAAAATGTTCAAATAGTTGTCCAGTAAATTTTTTACAACTATACTTGTGTTTTTGTTTTTGACTTTTAATATGTTCAACAGACGTAAATTTGTTACAATCAAAGAAAAACACAATATTTTTTAATATTTTCCTTTTATTTATTCAAACCAATGTACCACATTTAGTCTCTTTAGCTTAACTAGAGTTAGAGATCATATTTTTTGACGTGACAACGTCTTAAATTAGGTTGCGGCTCGGAGTCACTCATGAAAAAGTGTAACGCCCGGTAACGTTACGATGCCCGTCCAGTGGGTCCGCCGCACGGGATCCGCACGGGATAAAGCAGATAACTGTGGGTCCGCCGCACGGGATAAAGCAGATAACTATGTTTATTCGTGAAAATGTGGAGTGCTTAGATTCGTCATTTACAACAACTACAACAATAAAGGTAAATAATTGTACACTGATATTTCATTATCGTAAACTATGATTGATTGATTAATTGTTAGATTGACACAAAAGTTGAGAAACTGAGTTTATAGGTTATGTCATACTATTGACAAATGTTGATAGTGTTAAGTAAATTATTAGTTTAAATCACTCTGCAATCAATCGTAATTCAGTCGATTGAGAAGAAACAGCGCGTATTGCTAGTCAAACATTTAAAATAACAAATTATAACCTCTAACCTGTCATAACAGTGCGACCAAACAAACGAACTAAACCGACCAATCACCACGCGTGGAAATAGAATTTAACTGTGTTTAGCAAGAATTTCAAATTCCAATTTTAGTAAATGTTTTATTCAACTTTACCATTTACAATAACAAATTTTAATTAATTTCAAATTATGTACAATGTTTTAGTAAACAAAATATATTTCTATAGTTAAAATTTGTGCAATTCTTATTTTCATTCAATTCCTTGTTCCTATTGTGCAATTTAATAATATTCATATCAATAAATATTCTACCGAGAAAAAGACGTTGTCACGTAAAATCTTCGCCCGTAAAACCGACTTTACAGGCAACCATAATTTTTTTTTAATAATACGAAATGGCGGCTAGCGGCTAAATAAGACATTTCTCGACATATGTTTATATGACATTTTTGGTTTCAAATAATGAGTACTATCAGCCATTGATGTTTGTGACACCCTTTCGTGAACACTCTGAATTAGCCGAATTGGTCCAATCATTCCAACTAACACTATATAAGTAATAAACTATATAACAGAATATAATAATACTATAATACTATAATATATATACTATAATATATATACTATAATAGATATAGCAAAGAATAATAGACACTGCGAGTAATAACAAGACCTGACGGTAAGTTAACTGTTAGTTGTGCTGTTCACTTGCTATACTCAAAAAGCTGTTTTTTATCAAACCTTTCAAACTGCCACAGCTTTCTATTACTTACTATCTATAATGTAACGTTTTTTACAACGTTTGTTATAAAACATATTAAAAACAATTAACATCTCTATGAACAATAAAAAAAATTAAATAACAAATAACAGCCTGTTTTATTTAAAATAAGGCTTCACAATTTTATTGTTAAAAAAGTATATTAAAGTCCTTCAATTAGGTTACCTGTTGCCGTTTAAGAATAATAAACAACTAGCACAAGCTTCCAGTGATGGCCAGTAAACAATGGTTTTTTATCTTATTTAAGCCTTAGCGTCAGATATATCGGCTTCAAAGTGCACTGGTTTTTAAGTGCACTGGTTTTATCGGTTACAGAGCCGAGACTATAACAATTAGTCTAAGTTTTTATAACTTTATTGGCAACAACATATATCAGGCCCTTCTCCGTAGACTATTAGTCTCGACTCTCTAAATGAGAGATCACGGGTTCAATCCCGGGGAGGGCCAATAATGTATAGACACGAAACAGTGTGTGTACTTTGAAAATAAACCAGTGTACATCGAAGCCTACATGGCTGAAGCTGAGGCTTAAAAGAGAACACAAAAACATATCAGATGTTGTTATGATAGACACCTGATTGTCGTCTGATTGTTGGTTTTAGTTCTGAAATAACAGATCTTAAATTATATTCATCGAAAAACAAAAATTTGACTGAATACTATCTTTAAGTAGCCCTGAAAAATGTCTTTAAATTCTTTTGCTCAAAAACAACAATATATATCGCTTAAGGAAAGTGTAGAGTCAAATATTTGTTGAAACCTTAAGAGTTACAACAAACTTGCTATAGTAAAATTTGCTTAGAATTGTTTAACAGTCTTATAAAACATCCCAATTTTTATTTATGTTATAAAATACTCGAGATAAAAGTTTTTCACAAATACGAATAGCCAACGTCTTAAAATAGGTTATTGGTTGAGATTCGTTTTGTTCTGAGTGCTATGATCGGAGAAAATGCAAAATATCATCCGGTAATTTTGTTATGAGGATGTTTTGCAATAAGCAAAATTTTTATTATACACGGTGAAACAAAAAGGTTGAGCTAGCTATGCATTTTCAGACTTTATGTATGGTTCTAAGCTAAAAACGAATAATAACTTTTTTCCAGTTTCCACTTCGTTTAGCCGCTAGCCGCCATTTTATAATTTTTTAATAACAAATTGTTATTTATATAACTAGAAAAGCTAAAGAAACAGAATTTGGTACATAGGTTTGCAAAAATAAAAGGAAAATATAAATAAATATTGTGTAATTTTTTAATATTAACAAAATGGCGTCTGTTGCAAATTTGTACAGTCAAATAACAAAAAAATATATACAGTTATAAAAATGTTCTAGACACCACTAATTTACCTCCTGAAAGTTTCATTTGGATAGATTAAACCGTTTTTAAGCAGTTGTAATTTGTCTCGTTACTTATTGGATGAAACTCGTAGCTTGTGTAATCAACTGTTCTATGTAAACGTTGTATTATGACATGATTACGAGTTTAATAACTATTTTAGTAGTTTAACTACTATTTTAATTTTTTACATTTATAGAGTGAAAGCATAACATAAGTAACAGCTCTTCCTATTTCAACATCGTGGCAACAAGGTTAACCAATTAATTTCTTCTGTATTTTATCTCAGTGAACTAAATAAATGTGTACATGTAAGTTATTGAATTTGGTTTCCTTAGACATTGTGGGACGGCATATTTACAGCACCTAGACTGGATCGAGAAAATAGTATGATAAAGCGAACATGGGTTGGGAAGTAAGAACATGTTCTTTACTGTATTGTCACGTGTCCTTTAAATATAGATGACAACTGCTATTGATAGTGTAAGTATTAAAATATGTGAGTATAATTGATGTTGATTTTAGTTCTTTTAGTTTTTAATAACAATATCTACATCCATACAATTTAGGAAACTATACCATATATTGTACTGTACTGTGTGTATATATATAGTTTCTCGATAAAAATAGAATACTCCAATTTTAAAAATATAATTGATTACAACTAAAGGGTGATTTTTTTATAGGTGTGGTTTTTAAGTTGGCACCACTATTAAACACAACAATTAAATTTGAATAAAACAGCTGATCTTTGTTTATTATCTTATGTAATTTCGATATTTGTATTGTCTAGTGCGTATTATTGTATAGTAACCATGAACAGACTTACAAAAGAAGAGCGTTTGCGAATAGTGCAATTTTATTTTGAAAACCGCAGTTCAGTTCGGGCAACTTACCGAGCTCTTCGTCCGATTTACGGACCTCATAATCGTCCATCAGAGTCAGGTATTCGAGCTTTGGTTAATCGTTTTCGTAATACCCACACTCTTGTTGACAAGCATCGGCAGAGACGCCGCACAGTAAGGACCTAAGAGGCTGTTGATGCTGTTGCTCATAGTGTTGAAGAGGATCCAGGTGTGTCGATTCGTCATCGTGCACAGCAATTAGCGATCTGCTACTCAACTCTATGGAATATTTTACGGAAGGATCTACGCCTATATCCATACAAGATTCAGTTGGTGCAAGAACTGAAACGATTAGACTATCGCAAGCGTCTTGATTTCGTTGAATGGGCTCAACATAAGATAACACGTGACCCAGCTTTCGCAGGCAAGATTTTTTTCAGTGATGAGGCTCATTTCTGGTTATGCGGCTTTGTCAACAAACAGAATTGTCGGATTTGGAGTGATGAAAACCCAAAAGAATTTGTTGGTATGCCCCTTCATCCACAAAAACTTACCGTTTGTTGCGCCATTTGTTGCGCCACGGTGGTGTTATTGGCCCTTATTTTTTTAAAGACAATGCTGGCCAGACTGTTACGGTAAATGGTCAACGCTATCGGGCAATGTTACGGGACTTTTTCTTTCCTCAGCTAAACGAACTTGAAGTGGATTTAGAAAATGTCTGGTTCCAACAAGACGGCGCGACGTGCCACACGGCAAACGACACAATTGGCCTCTTGGCAGAAACATTTGGTGAACGTATCATCTCATTTAGAGGTAGTGTCAACTGGCCCCCACGGTCGTGTGATATCACGCCAACAGACTACTTTCTGTGGGGATATGTTAAGTCTCAAGTATACGCTGAGAAGCCACAAACTTTAAATGACTTGGAAGCTAACATTCGTCGAGTTATTGGCGGAATTCAACCACAGCGGCTGGAAAGAGTATTCGAAAATTGGACTTCTCGATTGGGCTTTCTACGCGAACGAAATGGAGCCCATATGCCAGAAATCATTTTTAAACGTTAATGTCATGACACTGTAGTTCAAATAAATGCATTTTTATGTCAATGCAGGTTGTTTTTCATTTTTTTATTTAGTTTTAAAAACCGCACCAATAAAAAAATCACCTTTTAGAAGTACAAAGCCCGAAATATAAATTAATCGCAATTTTGCTTGGCCTCTGGCCCTCTTAATCAAGAACACTGAAAATGGGTACATGACATATGACTGATTCAATTTTAAAAATATCATAGGACAATATCATATTACATCACAAGTGCTTTCACTAAGAAAGCTATGAACTTTGACTTTGGAGTTTCTCTAAATTGGTCAAAAATAAAGTGTTACTGGAATCGTTGGAGCTATTCAATGCATGGAATGCTGCATAGCAATTGCTGGGGAGCCGCGGATATGTGCTAGTTATTCTGCTGTCGCATAGATTACAATAAGACCAAATAGATGGGCTATGCCTATCTTGCCAACATTGGGGCAGGTGAAGCCAGGTCCGCCATGTTGTCGTGGGATAGAAACTCAAAACTACGCTCAGATTTGTGTAAAAATTCAGTTCTCCCGTTTCAATCAACTCGTGATCTACCCTACTTAGAATAAAGAAAATACTTTGAAACTTTGTATGAGTGAAGTCAATAAGCTATGGATGCCTGTGGTATCATTCAAATGTTCAAAAAACTTAGTTTTGCAATTTAAATAATTAAATAAAGTTGAGAATTATGTTTACATTTTAAAACTTGACATAAAAAAGTTAGTCGGCTGCTACTTTTGCCGTTTTTTGGTCAGGCAAGTTTAAAAACGGTGGAAAATGTTGTTGAATAGTTGAAGTTTTCAGAACATATTTTCTTTTTTAATTAGCTCTTATGGTTTGGCCAGAAAGTTATTGTTTGTGAGACGTTAGTTTACGAGTGCCGCGACCGCTTGGAGCTCAACGAGCGGTCCGTGTCGAGCCATCTGTTTCCTCGTATCGTACATTATAGCATATTATAAAAAGTGAGTAGAACACGCTTTATTTGTACTTGTTTACAGTAATTATTTCAAATAAAATCACATAAGTTATGTAATTAAAGAAGGAATTCAATCTGAGTTAATACTCTAAACAAGTATAACTAAGAGTTTATTTGCTATTTATTTTTTGCATATATACTATAATATGAGCAAAGTTTGTATATGCGGGTAAATTATTAGATGAGTGAAACATGACTTTAAACCTTATAATCCTTCAGCTCAAAATATCCCAAAATACAATATCTAAAGTTTATGTTTACATATTGTAAAAAAGTGTATAAAGGTTTAATAAAATATTTTGTTAAGTCTGTAAACATTTATTATACAATTAGTAAGGCAATAAGTAAGATTTATAGATTAATTATAATAAAGTATGGAAAATTACTTAAATGTACAATAAAATATAGTTTCAACTTTACAACTCAGTTAATTAATTGTAACTAATCTGTAATACACAGTTGAGAAGAGGAGGAAGTTTTAAGTCATATATTATAAATGTTAGTTTATTGACCTTCGTTTATTGACGCTTTATCAAACAGTCCGAATTCTGAGAAATTGATCCTAAGAAGGAACAATCTTCTGGTTGAAAGTTTAATTTTTCCTTTTTATTGAAGCATCCAAAAGCAACACATGACATAGGCATTGTGTGTTTGTGTTAGACAACATCATCCACAACATAAACAAGTTAAACAAGAGTAAACAACAAGATGTTTAGCAACACGCCGGAGGCACACGCGTCAGTAAGCAGAGTGTATAGCAGGTCACTACAGTAAGCTCGATAAGGGCGAAGTGAAGAGCGGGGGTGCAAGGCGACGCTCCTCAGTAGGGTGACTCACGCCCGCGCCGCCATATTGTTGAGTATTAGCCGCTCCGCAGTGGCTTCACCTGCGAGCACCCGATGTCCTATCTATTGGTCTTATTGTAATCTATGTGCTGTCGCTAGTGTTATAATATTTACACAAATGTTTATATCAACCTTTGTTTACATAAGTTCGTATATGTAATAGTATAGGAGCTAGCAACGTTTTCGAGAGAGAATTTCAGGTCAGCCGAAATTTTGATATGCTGTCTTTCTTGCTCTTTCGGTTGGAGTCCGGGCTATCTGGCTGGCGGTAGTGGTTGCGTTTATTAATGCGCATCTTACCTGCACAGGTAAAAATCCTGGAGCGCTTCGGCAAATGGACAACATGGCGTCAGTCTAAAGTCACATGTTTGTTTTGTTTTTGTGTTATTTGTGATGTTTATTTATTAATTTCGCTACAATCGCCAGTGGTAAAATGAAATGTATTTCTGTAAAGGACATAACGATAAAATCATTCTTTTCGTGGTTGATAAACTGAAGAAGTGCCAGGAAATTTTGAATATACGTTTAAAATATAAATTAAAGTACCGTGACATTGAACTGCCTACTGAAATAAATGAGACAGGTGGTTGGAGAGAGACAGTTTGAAGTGCTTTTTTTTAATTACAGAAACACATTTCATTTTACCACTGGCGATTGTAGCGAAATTAATAAATAAACATCACAAATAACACAAAAACAAAACAAACATGTGACTTTAGACTGACGCCATGTTGTCCATTTGCCGAAGCGCTCCAGGATTTTTACCTGTGCAGGTAAGATGCGCATTAATAAACGCAACCACTACCGCCAGCCAGATAGCCCGGACTCCAACCGAAAGAGCAAGAAAGACAGCATATCAAAATTTCAGCTGACCTGAAATTCTTGTTTTAGAAACGTTGCTAGCTCCCGTACTATAAACAGCTGATAGTGATGGAGAGTTTACTATGAACATGTGACTAACAACTGTTTATTCACCAATACATTTCTTATGGAGATTTCTTCAACTTTAGAGGCTTGTGGGAATCACCCGAGTGATTTTTTTCCATATATTATGATATTTCTCCCACCGTTCTTGGCACTCAAGCTTTAAAATGAATCTCATAAAGCTATGTTATTTGCTTCAAAGATCGAGAAATTTCATGGGGACTGATTCGCTTGCAGAAGTAAATAGATAGATTGACTATTATAACTGGTTTGTTTATCTCAGCTGATTCTTCAACTTTCATGGTGAAATACCATCACCACTTAGAGAACGAGTTACCCTGACTAGTGCTTATTTCGGTGTAGTATTTAACCAACACTATAGACGAATAAGAAGAAGTAATTATTATCCAGTTAACATAAGTGAGATTAAAGGGAAGTCATAGATTTTAATAGGAATGAAACTTTCTATGTAATTAACCAAAGTAATCTAAATGAATAATATATTAATTTCGTGAGTGTCGAGTTAAGCTCCAGTTTACCTTCCTTTTAGTGTAGCGTTTGAAATACGATGCTGTCACTGACTTGACTCCTGAAATCTGGGGTCGTGTTCGTCTGAAGAGATCCAGAAATAGTCGGCAACGAAGAAGCTCATAATGAACTCGTTGCACCGTTTGACATCACAGTCAACTATACTAAGAAATATAGTGTAATATAGGTGAAGAGTTATTCTCATAGCTCGATAGATGCGCAATTGCATTTTTTTATATCTTTTATCCTCTAGGTTCCAGGAGTCAAGTTTGTGAGCGTCAGATTTCAGATACTGGAATAAGAGGAATAATTAATGTAGCTAAACTCGACATTCATACTGAATCAACCTTTCCCACCATACCTACGTTATATTAGTTTTATTATAATTATAAAATTAATATGTTTTGGATTCACTTTGTAAAGAAATAACAGCTTACATAAAATATGTAATGAATGCATTCAAAACTCAACCTTTCGTCAGCTGACAAAACGTTCACACCTTTATAATCTGTACATGAATGTAGGTGATTTTTTTTTTTGAAAAGTCTAGTTGACGTTTGCTTAGACTTTCATCGCTGACTTGGTTAGGTTTGAGAGCTAATTCAAACACAACGTTATTGTATTTTTATTTGAAAACTGTTCTGTTTATAGTCTTACTACGTTAGATGAAGTGGTTATTCCGAATACAAGGTATTTATTTACATTATATATTATATTATTTAACTTGGCCTATTAAATGGTAGGCTGATGTAATTAAAATTTCAGCCAAACAAATTTCAAACACACTCTGTAATATCAGAGATTTATTATATTGTTTTGTTTAACTGACATACAACACTCTCAATAACTATGTGTATTCTCAATCTTTTCATATCCTTGATTTATATTTCCGAGAGGTGGAGAGGTTCATAAGCCGCACCCTGATTGTTTATATTTTATTATATTTGAATAATTCTGATTGTTGTACATCTGTCAATTGTTATAAATTATCTATTGTAATTAACAATATATCTATAACAAAGTTTCTAAACTCTAGACCTTGGTATCAACACTATCATTGAATATCGACCATGGCACAATGATTGTATTATATCTAATTTTTTTATTACGTAAGTTGAATATTAACCAATTTGTTATCGAATGTTGGTTATTCTTACTCTGGGCGGCAGTATAACAGAGGGCCACCACAACACTCGAATCATTGATAGCCTATTTCTGATTATTTGAAATACTGAACAATTCAAAAGCTAAATGTGAAATTGAATTACCGGGCAAGGTACAATAAGCGGGTAGAGTACAATAAGCGGACTCGATATTTTATATAGAAATTATCAAGTAATGGTAATTAATTTGAACAATTACTAATCATCTGCACCAACTGTACACAAATTTTGGTACTTTGGGATTATACTGACCACACCCAGACATGAATCGTTATTCGACATTTTGCTTCTACTGATTACTAGATTAGCGTAGAACAATATTTCGTCAATATAAAACAGGAATTGTCTTATCGCAAACCCCTCCCCATCCTCAGACAGAGGTAAAAGTCGAGCGGTCTAGTAGATAACGTGAATGCAGAGTCTCGCCGCCCGTTCAGCTGGTGCGTCGCTTAGTTGTACTTCCGTGTTTTTCCTCTGCATTTCTCCAGACACAAAAATTCAACAAAAACAAACATTACCAAACTAAAACTAAACTCTTTATTGAAAAAACACTCAAAACTTGTTTTTATTCTTGATCATATTCCGCCACCCAAAATGCGAGTGCCTCTGGCCATCAGCGCGGACTTCGGTGCTGCTGATGTCAAGGAAAGAAAAACATCCCTCGAGATAGTACCTATCAGTAAAATATAAAATTCTAGAGGGGCTGATCAGAAATATAAATTGAGTTGTAATGGAAAGGCAATTATGTACCATGCAAATCATGTGATGCCGCGCGGCCTGCCGTAATCGGGATTCTCGAGAAAGATAAGATAACAGCGACAACAATACCGATCACAATACCTGGAAATGCTTTTAAGTTTGTAATTTTGTAATTAAAAAGTTGTTTTTTTCGTTCTATCATGTTTATTTCTATAAATTTATATTTTTGTGTTCTTCATACTGGTGTGGTCGGTATAATCCGAAAGTACCCAAATTTTTATATTCTAATCACAATTTGTTCTTTAAGTAACTTCTTTTAAATTGAAAAAGATAGTTAAATTTAGAAAATTGTAATAAATAACACTAAAAAATGAATTTGCCTACTGTGCCTTTCTCGGTTTGAAGATATTTGTTTTGTTGTTACGTTTTCTTCATTATTTAAATGACATTTTTCCTCTCACCTGTCTTAATTGTTTAATAGTTATAGTCTAAAAAAAAATATTTATGACAAAAAAATAAATATTAGAAAATTTGTATTTAACCTATTTACCAGTGATAGTAAATTACGTAATTGTTTAAACTATATCTATAAATTTGAAACGTGACTTTATTTAGGTACATTGATATCGGTTGTTGTTATTCAATATATAAAGTATTAATTATTTTAATAAGTTATATAAAACCCATATTCACTTATCGTACTCTGCCCCAATAGGCACATCCAGTTTTAACTTGGCATAGTGTAGTCATTGATACTTCTTATATATCATAACAGAACTATCAATCGATATAAACATATAATTATCTGAAATTCTAAATAAATCATAGCGTATTTGAAAAAAAAGAATTAACTTAATTGAAATAATCTTGTAAATAATAAAATGGCCATAACATAAAACAAACAATTAGAGCATTCATAATACGAGTAGACTTTAATAAGCGGCCTACACTCGTTATTCGATTGCTATTATCAAATGGTTCAATTGTTTGTATCCTAAGGATAATTTTACAGTCTAATTTGTTTAACTTAGCATATGATTTCAACTTATTACTTATACTTACATAGTAATTTTAATGTAAACAATAAACAATTACCCAGCAGGAATCACTTCTGGCTGTTTATACCTTCCAGTTTAACCTAACACGGAGCACAGCAAAAACCGATGTGTCACTTAAATCTAGGCAACCTTATGATGGATGTCCAGGAGTGGCACATCACTAACCGCACATGTTGAGATTCTGGGGTGCAAGGGCAAGTGTGGTTGGTAGATCTAGTCTACTGTGAGAGATGACCGTTGGGGTTTGTTTCCTAACTATCAGAGGTTCTTACTAGCCTCAACAAGGGTGTGCCACCACCTACCTGCTTTGACTGGAGAGGCTGGTTTAGAGCTGGCCTCCCCTTCTTCCGGGTGGACATAACTTTGAGATTAGTGCCCTAATTCTTCCTCATGAATCTGAGCCTCTACCCCCTGCCTTACCCATCCTAAATATTTGTCACTCTGGAAGCAGTGCTAAGGTTCTTATATATATATATATATATATACGTTAAACTTGATAAATGGCAATAGCCTTATTTAATTTTAATAAACATTGAATCGCAAAAAGTACTTGCTCCGCCGGGAGTCGAACCCGGATCTCTCACTTGCCGGGTGAATGTGCTACCATTACACCACAGAGCGCTTACTTTTTCCGATTCAATTATATTTGTATTTGGCCGTATCTGTCACATATGCGTTTAAATAAGCAAACTAACATATGATCGGTAGACCAAATAACTGTCAAATGACTTTTATTTACGTTAAACTTGATAAATGGCAATAGCCTTATTTAATTTTAAATAAACATTGAATCGCAAAAAGTACTTGCTCCGCCGGGGAGTCGAACCCGGATCTCTCACTTGCCGGGTGAATGTGCTACCATTACACCACAGAGCGCTTACTTTTCCGATTCAATTATTTTGTATTTGGCCGTATCTGTCACATATGCGTTTAAATAAGCAAACTAACATATGATCGGTAGACCAAATAACTGTCAAAATGACTTTTATTTACGTTAAACTTGATAAATGGCAATAGCCTTATTTAATTTTAATAAACATTGAATCGCAAAAAGTACTTGCTCCGCCGGGAGTCGAACCCGGATCTCTCACTTGCCGGGTGAATGTGCTACCATTACACCACAGAGCGCTTACTTTTTCCGATTCAATTATTTTGTATTTGGCCGTATCTGTCACATATGCGTTTAAATAAGCAAACTAACATATGATCGGTAGACCAAATAACTGTCAAATGACTTTTATTTACGTTAAACTTGATAAATGGCAATAGCCTTATTTAATTTTAATAAACATTGAATCGCAAAAAGTACTTGCTCCGCCGGGAGTCGAACCCGGATCTCTCACTTGCCGGGTGAATGTGCTACCATTACACCACAGAGCGCTTACTTTTTCCGATTCAATTATTTTTGTATTTGGCCGTATCTGTCACAATATGCGTTTAAATAAGCAAACTAACATAATGATCGGTAGACCAAATAACTGTCAAATGACTTTTATTTACGTTAAACTTGATAAATGGCAATAGCCTTAATTTAATTTTAATAAACATTGAATCGCAAAAAGTACTTGCTCCGCCGGGAGTCGAACCCGGATCTCTCACACTTGCCGGGTGAATGTGCTACCATTACACCACAGAGCGCTTACTTTTTCCGATTCAATTATTTTGTATTTGGCCGTATCTGTCACATATGCGTTTAAATAAGCAAACTAACATATGATCGGTAGACCAAATAACTGTCAAATGACTTTTATTTACGTTAAAACTTGATAAATGGCAATAGCCTTATTTAATTTTAATAAACATTGAATCGCAAAAAGTACTTGCTCCGCCGGGAGTCGAACCCGGATCTCTCACTTGCCGGGTGAATGTGCTACCATTACACCACAGAGCGCTTACTTTTTCCGATTCAAATTATTTTTGTATTTGGCCGTATCTGTCACATATGCGTTTAAATAAGCAAACTAACATATGATCGGTAGACCAAATAACTGTCAAATGACTTTTATTTACGTTAAACTTGATAAATGGCAATAGCCTTATTTAATTTTAATAAACATTGAATCGCAAAAAGTACTTGCTCCGCCGGGAGTCGAACCCGGATCTCTCACTTGCCGGGTGAATGTGCTACCATTACACCACAGAGCGCTTACTTTTTCCGATTCAAATTATTTTGTATTTGGCCGTATCTGTCACATATGCGTTTTAAATAAGCAAACTAACATATGATCGGTAGACCAAATAACTGTCAAATGACTTTTATTTACGTTAAACTTGATAAATGGCAATAGCCTTATTTAATTTTAATAAACATTGAATCGCAAAAAGTACTTGCATCCGCCGGGAGTCGAACCCGGATCTCCTCACTTGCCGGGTGAATGTGCTACCATTACACCACAGAGCGCTTACTTTTTCCGATTCAATTATTTTGTATTTGGCCGTATCTGTCACATATGCGTTTAAATAAGCAAACTAACATATGATCGGTAGACCAAATCGGAAAAAGTAAGCGCTCTGTGGTGTAATGGTAGCACATTCACCCGGCAAGTGAGAGATCCGGGTTCGACTCCCGGCGGAGCAAGTACTTTTTGCGATTCAATGTTTATTAAAATTAAATAAAGGCTATTGCCATTTATCAAGTTTAACGTAAATAAAAAGTCATTTGACAGTTATTTGGTCTACCGATCATATGTTAGTTTGCTTATTTAAACGCATATGTGACAGATACGGCCAAAATACAAAATAATTGAATCGGAAAAAGTAAGCGCTCTGTGGTGTAATGGTAGCACATTCACCCGGCAAGTGAGAGATCCGGGTTCGACTCCCGGCGGAGCAAGTACTTTTTGCGATTCAATGTTTATTAAAATTAAATAAGGCTATTGCCATTTATCAAGTTTAACGTAAATAAAAGTCATTTGACAGTTATTTGGTCTACCGATCATATGTTAGTTTGCTTATTTAAACGCATATGTGACAGATACGGCCAAATACAAAATAATTTGAATCGGAAAAAGTAAGCGCTCTGTGGTGTAATGGTAGCACATTCACCCGGCAAGTGAGAGATCCGGGTTCGACTCCCGGCGGAGCAAGTACTTTTTGCGATTCAATGTTTATTAAAATTAAATAAGGCTATTGCCATTTATCAAGTTTAACGTAAATAAAAGTCATTTGACAGTTATTTGGTCTACCGATCATATGTTAGTTTGCTTATTTAAACGCATATGTGACAGATACGGCCAAATACAAAATAAATTGAATCGGAAAAAAGTAAGCGCTCTGTGGTGTAATGGTAGCACATTCACCCGGCAAGTGAGAGATCCGGGTTCGACTCCGGCGGAGCAAGTAACTTTTTGCGATTCAATGTTTATTAAAATTAAATAAGGCTATTGCCATTTATCAAGTTTAACGTAAATAAAAGTCATTTGACAGTTATTTGGTCTACCGATCATATGTTAGTTTGCTTATTTAAACGCATATGTGACAGATACGGCCAAATACAAAATAATTGAATCGGGAAAAAGTAAGCGCTCTGTGGTGTAATGGTAGCACATTCACCCGGCAAGTGAGAGATCCGGGTTCGACTCCCGGCGGAGCAAGTACTTTTTGCGATTCAATGTTTATTAAAATTAAATAAGGCTATTGCCATTTATCAAGTTTAACGTAAATAAAAGTCATTTGACAGTTATTTGGTCTACCGATCATATGTTAGTTTGCTTTATTTAAACGCATATGTGACAGATACGGCCAAATACAAAATAATTGAATCGGAAAAAGTAAAGCGCTCTGTGGTGTAATGGTAGCACATTCACCCGGCAAGTGAGAGATCCGGGTTCGACTCCCGGCGGAGCAAGTACTTTTTGCGATTCAATGTTTATTAAAATTAAATAAGGCTATTGCCATTTATCAAGTTTAACGTAAATAAAAGTCATTTGACAGTTATTTGGTCTACCGATCATATGTTAGTTTGCTTATTTAAACGCATATGTGACAGATACGGCCAAATACAAAATAATTGAATCGGAAAAAAGTAAGCGCTCTGTGGTGTAATGGTAGCACATTCACCCGGCAAGTGAGAGAGATCCGGGTTCGACTCCCGGCGGAGCAAGTACTTTTTGCGATTCAATGTTTATTAAAATTAAATAAGGCTATTGCCATTTATCAAGTTTAACGTAAATAAAAGTCATTTGACAGTTATTTGGTCTACCGATCATATGTTAGTTTGCTTATTTAAACGCATATGTGACAGATACGGCCAAATACAAAATAATTGAATCGGAAAAAAGTAAGCGCTCTGTGGTGTAATGGTAGCACATTCACCCGGCAAGTGAGAGATCCGGGGTTCGACTCCCGGCGGAGCAAGTACTTTTTGCGATTCAATGTTTATTAAAATTAAATAAGGCTATTGCCATTTATCAAGTTTAACGTAAATAAAAGTCATTTGACAGTTATTTGGTCTACCGATCATATGTTAGTTTGCTTATTTAAACGCATATGTGACAGATACGGCCAAATACAAAATAATTGGAATCGAAAAAGTAAGCGCTCTGTGGTGTAATGGTAGCACATTCACCCGGCAAGTGAGAGATCCGGGTTCGACTCCCGGCGGAGCAAGTACTTTTTGCGATTCAATGTTTATTAAAATTAAATAAGGCTATTGCCATTTATCAAGTTTAACGTAAATAAAAAGTCATTTGACAGTTATTTGGTCTACCGATCATATGTTAGTTTGCTTATTTAAACGCATATGTGACAGATACGGCCAAATACAAAATAATTGAATCGGAAAAAGTAAGCGCTCTGTGGTGTAATGGTAGCACATTCACCCGGCAAGTGAGAGATCCGGGTTCGACTCCCGGCGGAGCAAGTACTTTTTGCGATTCAATGTTTATTAAAATTATATATATATATATATATATATATATATATATATTATTCATTATGTAAATATGTAGAAACATCTGACAATATAAATCGGGAAGAAATATTAAGAAATGAAAGGTTAAATTATAACAAACAAGTATTATAAATTATTTTTTTATTTCTGTTAGTGTAACATTTGCTCTCCTCATATAGGTTGGATTCTTGGGAAATGGGTTGTTCTCTTATACTGATTTCTCAGAAAGGACAATTTTTTTCAAAATAGAGAGGTTGAATTATTGTGCCTGTTCTCATGGGTTACTGGCCTATGCGAGGATCTTATCAAACAAAATAAGGGAGAGTGTCGATACAGTAAAATACAGTCTATAATACTGATAAAAAGGTCAGCAGTCTCAGACGGGATTTGAACCTGCGCTATCTCTCAGATCCAATGTTTGACAACTTGGACTGCTCGGCCATCGGCACTCCCACATGTATTTTACTGTGTGTAGAACAATATAATTGCACATCTATAAATTTGTTGGAATGTGTGCAACTTTTTGCGTTGGTGTTACATCTACCCATCTGTCCCCACCCCAATCTAGGAATAAGGTCAATTGTAAATGGAAATTCAACTACCAGTTTTCCTAAGTCATTCCCTGAGGTCTTTGTACATTTTTCCTTTTTCGAACATTTTGAACAGTTCTTTATATATGTGCATTGCTGGCAACGTAAAGTATTTAATATATTCTGAATTTCTTTTTCCAGATGGGGACGTCAGCGAGTCAACATGTAGACTACGCTACTAATGAGTATTTAATACGATTTGTAGGAAAAGAAAGTATTTCTCCTAACAATCCATTTTGGAACAGATTTCTCTCATTTACTCTAAAGCCACCAGCGACAAGGTAACTCTACACTTGCATATTTTTTAATATCTGTATATTTGCAGTAGGTTATCATTTGATCTGTAAGAATCAAGATTGCAATCATTGGTATTAATATTTGCTTGGTGAAATAAATTGATTTAATATCTTTCATGATGTAGAGAAAACTGGGTTATGTGTTATTGAAACATTTATCACTATATTCTTTTACTTATGGTGTAGGCTGTTTAGTTATATTAAGTACTTCTGTACTCGGACGAGAAGGTATTCGAATTTTAAAGTAGTCTAGTCACATTATCTGGTGAAGCAGAATCAAATCTGTAAATGTGTGTGTATCAGTGACTTTTTGCTGCAGTCTGTGTTTTAAATTTACAAAAAGAAATATGTGTGCTTTTTGTTTTAGAAAAAGTTAATGTGTGTAACAACAAGTAAAAAAGAAAATATGAAAACCTTATTAACCGTTAACCCATTAAGTTCAACAAGATTGAATATTTACCCTAGCAACTAAAATGTTGTGTACTGATTCATGTATTGTGTGTGTGCCATATGTCATGTATCTCACTCTAATATTCTAAATTATTTTATAGGACTGATGATGAAACTCTCATACAGAAAATACTGCCAATGTGTGAAGCTCTCCGGGAGAACAATCTGCAGACAGGGAACTTGGCTTCATTGTTGCATGTCCTGTTCAACCTGTCTAGTCAGCTGCTTGGATCAGCGGAAATGGAGAAGTATGATGGATTTTTTAATAACTAAATATGATGTTTTATGTATATTATGTTATTGTAGAATTGTATCATTATGCAGTTTTAACACTGTAGTACAGACTTATATCTTTGCAAGTCTGGCGTTTGGCTTCATTATTGATTAATAATGTAAATAGATCTCAATAATTGCAATTCTAGTGTTTTCACCAGAAACTAATCCTCTGTACTTATGTGAGGTTTAAACACATCGAATCAAATTATTTATTCACACACAAAGCATAACATATACAGACCATTTGAATGGTTTCAAATGAAAAATTCCCCATATAGACTACAGGCCTGTGTTTAAGGGGAAGAGTCCATATTATGAGTCTTTTCTGAATTAAATTCCTATAGTATGGCTTTTATTAAAATGCAGAAAAGGTTAGTTTACGAGGGGGTACCCAAAAAAAACCGGAATTATTTTATAAAAATTATATATTATCAAATTTTTTACAATACGACCTTATCTCCTTCAAAATAATCTCCATTACAACTAATACACTTGTCCCAACGGTATTTTCATTGATAAAAACATTTTTTGTAGTCATCTTTAGAAATGGCTGCAATCTCGAGCTTCGTTTTTTTCTTAACCTCTTCAACACTGTCAAATCGTTGACCTTTCAAGCCTCTTTTCATGTGTGGAAATAAAAAAAAGTCGCATGGAGCGAGGTCAGGCGAGTAAGGTGCGTGGGGCAGCGGAACCATGCCGTTTTTGGTTAAAAACTGCCTAACTGAGATGGCTGTGTGTGCCGGTGCGTTGTCGTGGTGGAAGAACCAGTCTCCAGTCTGCCACAAATCGGGTCTTTTCTGGCGAACACTGTTGCGCAATCTTCTTAAAATCTCCAAATAAAATGTTTGGTTGACAGTCTGACCTGGAGGAACAAACTCAGAATGAACAATGCCTTTAGCATCAAAAAAGCAAATCAACATGGTTTTGATGTTTGATTTGACTTGCCGACACTTTTTTGGACGAGGTGAAGATGGCGACTTCCATTGGCTTGACTGTTGCTTCGTTTCTGGGTCAAAACCATAGCACCATGACTCATCACCAGTAATTACCTTTTCCAGAAAATCGGGATCATTTTCGAGATGTTCTTTCAAAAGGCGGCAAGTTTCAACTCGATGTGCCTTTTGATGGTCAGTCAGAAGTCGAGGAACAAATTTGGCAGCAACCCTTTTCAGTCCTAAATCTCCTGTTAAAATTCGCTGAACCAAGCTCCAAGTTAACCCACTACTCTCTGATAGTTCCTCAATTGTCTGTCGACGGTCGGTGAGCACAAGTTCACGAATTTTCTCAACATTTTCGTCCGTTCGAGAGGTTGATGGACGTCCAGAACGAGGTTTGTCTTCAATCGACATGTCGCCATTTTTAAATCGAGCGAACCACTCGTAGACCTGAGTTTTCCCCATAGCATCATCTTTGTAAGCTGTATTCAACATTAAAATAGTTTCTGCAGCATTTTTACCAAGTAAAAAACAAAATTTCACAGCTGCACGTTGTTCACTTAAACTTGCCATGACAAAAAACGAAACAAGAACAAAACAGGGTTAGCGAAAAACAGTCACTACGAACGAACAGAATGCACTAGGGCAACGGAACTGGGGTCACTGAGCTCGCAATGGGTTGCGCGACACACGCCTAGCGGCAGGAATGTGTACTACACGCTGCCGGCTGCCAGCAATACAATTCTGGTTACTTTTGGGTACCCCCTCGTATGAGTGTACAAAATACATTATTTTGAACATCATAAAGTATATACATACATACTTATATCTATTCATTTTAGGCACCGCTTAACCACCAATAATTTTTGTGTTTGAAGTTTATTTTTGACGATGGAAGGATTTTGAAGGAAAGAAGATTTTTCCGGACATTTGCCATCGTTCAGTGAAACAAAAAATCAGTAACACTACGTTTCGAGATCTGCAATCTGATCTCTTCTTCAGAAAAATAACTAACCTAACACATAATTACAAACTAGGTTAAAATAAACAAATCAAAATCATACCAGAGCATTGTGACACGCCTATGTCAAGAATCACAAACACCATGCTGTGTGTCAACTTCTCTAACTCTAAAACATGCACTTAATACAAAACTAAACACAACACTAATTATTAAAACTAAACTACAGAATAAAAGTCACAATACGTCTGCAATCATCGAGCAACCAACAAACCAACCAATAACTATCTAACCACACCAGCAAACCACAAATCCAATAAATTTTCATATTTTAAGATAATCATATCTTCTTTTGATTTCAGTAATATGTTCAGCTGGCAAACCTTCAATGGCCTGTTCATTGTGCGATGTTTCACCAAATACCTAGTACAGACTGGGAAAGAAGCTGACCTCATCAGGCATATAGAAACCAAAGGTTGGTTTAAAAAATATATTATTGCCTTTAGAAGAGACAATAGCTTTGTATTTATAGAATCACAACCAGGCGACACAACTTTACTGATAGATTAAATTTATCATATTTCTTTAAAATGAACTATAATATCAACAGAAAGTACAGCCTTTTTTTGGAAAAGAATTATGAGGAATGTATTTATTCCCAGAGTATGGGAACCCTCCCCTCTGGATTAAATTACCTCCTAGCTTCAATAGACACTGTAGACGAAGATTGAATAGGGAATCCTTGGGCCCAAGAATGTTCCAATGACGACAAAAAAACTTAGGTTATTATGCGATTTTTCACCAATTACCTAGTACAGACTGGGAAAGAAGCTGACCTCATCAGGCTAGAAACCAAAGGTTGGTAAAAAGAATATATTATTGCCTTTGGAAGAGACATTAGCTTTTTATTTATAGAATCACAAACAAGCGACACAACTTTACTGATAGATTAAATTTATCATATACCTTAAAAATAAACAATACTATGAACCAAAAATACAGACTTTTTTTTGGAAAAAATATATAAGGAATGTATTTATGCATAGAGTATGGGAATTCTCCCATCTGGATTAAATTACCTCCTACTTTTAATAGACACTGCACTGCTCATTATATTCAATTCAAACAAAGATCGAGTAGAATATCCTTTGGCCCAAGAAATGTTCCGACTTATGACAAAAAAACTTAGGTTATCATTACCTTCTGAGGAAATGGATATGACACTTACTCATATATGTTAGTTTATATTATTATTATTATTCAACAAACAAAATACTAAATTAGTGTTAGAGATTAAAGTCAAGTTAACTGTTGTATAAGTGTAATTATGCTGTTACAGTAGCTGTAAGGGAACCACTTGGCATCAATCACTAAACAACTGTTTAATGTATAAACTGGTTATACTAAATTGTGGTAATTAAGAAGTTTTATTTATTTAATATAGCATAATTATTGATATATGTAGCAACCGAAAAATACTCAAATCTCATTGTTATTTTACAGTGAATGGGAAAGATGGTGATGAATCTGTGCTAAATCGCTATGTGAATACACTGATCGACCTGATAATCTACATGCCCCTTGTGTAAGTACTGCTATATTTTGGTATTTGTAAACTGGTTATTAGTTTATACTTTATCATATTCAGATGGATATTCAAGTTGTTTCAAAACACTTGATATATTTTAGTGTATTGTTCATGATTGAAAGAAAACCAGAAATATTTGTTAATTATTTGTATAGTTTTTAGTTTTTGGTCAGTCTTTTTAAATTATTTAACTAAACTATTATTGTAAAAGCCATTGGCCAAATTACAACCGGATTTTGGTCAAACATTATCTTTACAAACATTCACGGTGAGCTGGCATCATTAAGTTTCGGAATGGTGGATGTTGAAATATTTCAAAACAAAGTAAAAATGCAGTCATATCAAAAAAGGAAATACAGAAAACTGTATTGTGAATAAATGCTCACTTTTGTGTTCTTTAAACTCGAGAAAAATATCCTAAAATATATCACGGACTAGATTTTTTAAACAACCTGTGTCTTTAACTAAATTTATTATTCTTGTTTGTATATAGAATAAAAAATACCAACATTATTTGAATTTTCATGGTTTAGTTTAGAATTTTGATATAGTACTACCTTAATTGTTATGTGATAATGAAAAGATGATGTTCAATGTGTCCAGAGACCTAACATATGAACTGCATGTGGAAACCATCAACTGCCTACTAGTATTGCTCTCTGTACAGCTTTTCACCACACAATCAGCTGACCAGCTACAAATATATAGGTAAGTACCTAATCTTGTTACCAGTTTTTTTTTTAAATTCCAAAATATAAGCGTTGATCAAAACATATACTGCTGTACGTTTTTAAAATTATGTGGGCTACGGTGTAGTAAAAAGAACAAGTTATATTTAAAAAGTATTTGTGAGTAATACAAACATTTTGTTACTGTACATTATAATCCAAACTTTAACCTATTCTCTCCTGCCGGTGCCACTTATAAATAGGTAGTAAACTTTTATTTATCAAAATTGCAAATTATAACAAAAATGTTATGATGTTTTGGAAAACACGCTATTTAGGACTTTGTGCAAAATATATAATACTCCTAATTGTGAATATTCTTGAGATTCATATTTTTTGTTATTGTATATAGACATATTCACTGTTAGAATACATATGGCTTTATGCCTCAACATTTTTTTATCATTGGACAGCAGTGGTTTGAAACTATTTTATGAAAAACTTCAATTTTACAATACTTATTAAATATTCAAGATTCATACTAATATGTTTTTTGCAAATAAATTATATATATTTTGGGAGCCCATTTTATAATATACAAAAAAAAAAAAAAAAAAAAAAAAATATCAGGTAAAGAGCTATTCCCCCAAAATTCTGCAAATCCCATAAAAATAGCCCGATATTTATGGTTTACTTCTTGTAATATAGACTGGTGTACAAAGAGTTATTAGGGTTGTGTACTAAGCTTTTGAATTAACTAAGCTAAGAATTACTTAGCTAAGTGCCAATTTGAATTAGGTTTTGTGTTATAAGACTGTAACTAACACATAAACACCAGCAAAAAAGTATATGCAACCTTATTACTCTCATCAAATGAATTACAAAGCATTGTTTTCTTAACTCAAAATGTTGTATATGTAAGACACTTTATTATACTTATTTGTCTAAAGTTTGTTATTGACAATGGAAAGTGTAAAAGGAGAACAGGATTTCAGACATTTGCTATCATATGTATGTTACAATAAGAACGTTTCAAGGATTGGAATCTATCCTCTTCATCAGGTGGGGGTATTAATACATACAAAAATAAAGAATAGGAAGAAGAAAATAAGGGAAAGAAAAGGGTTCAAACATATCTACTTTCGCCTGTACTGGTGTGACGTGTGATTGAGCTCTTGAATTCTAATACTTGTAACTTGTGCTCAGACTAGTATCCTATACAGTGACAATGCCTAAACTCCAAACAGCTTTCAGGTATAACTGAACTCTTTTTTTTTTTTCTTTCTGTTCTTTATTTTTGTGTTTATTAATACCCCTCTTTACCACCTGACGAAAAGGATATATTACAATCCTCAAAACGTTGGGTTATACGTTTTATATCATTGGTAAAGGTCCAAAATCTGATACTTTATTATATATATTCTTAAAGAATGATTAATATTACATTTCTAATTACTAAATAGATAGTTCATAAAATTATAGGCCCCTGTGTTCACAGAACTGGACATATGATAAATTCAAATTTAAAGTTTTAAATTTTATATCATTTAAAATATACGGTCACATACAACCGTATTACTCTGATATAACAATGTATACATATATATTCCATTTTAAATGATATTTTAAAGAGTTCTTAAGAAATCACAATTTTCATTCTATGAGTTTTATCTTAAGTTAATGTAATAATCTGTCATCATAAGTGAATTACATACTAAAATGATCATAATTTTAAATTCAGATATATAAGGGAGAGAGGAGGCCGTACAAAAAAAACTTGGCCTTAGGCCTCAAAATCTGTAAGTCCGACACTGGTGAAATATAAATAAATATATTGTGATAAAAATAAGATTGTGATGTAATATTATACATATCTTGCCTCTATGTTGTTACTCGTGCTATGATGTCAGCAGGTATTGAAAATTCACTTTCTGATGCCATTATGCCAAAATATTTGGGTGAAATGTATAAAGTCAATGAAGGAAATTACAAGTATAGTGCAACAATGCATATTAATTTAGTTGGTACTAGCCTTTCAACATTTTGGAAATTGTAAGAATTGTAAAAGTTTCTTATGACGAATTGTATGTTTGTATTTATTGTAAAGATATTTATAACAACTTTTTCTGTTAGACAAAAGATTTGCTGTTGTGTTTGGGCCTACTTAGTCATTGCCTTTTTAGGATTACATGTAGACGTAATTTATTTACATTTGAGAAAATCATCCAAAACTTAAACACTGTTCAAATGCTCCTCTGTTTAGAAAATTACAAAGTTAATGAAGCTGATTTCTTTCTGATTTTTGTTTTTACTGAGTATCACATTTAGTTTTTAACATATTAGTCAATTGCCTTTTATAAATAACAATATCTAATGTAATTAGGCTAATGATGGAGAATGACCGTGCAGAGAAGCTGAGTATTGCCCTGGTCCAGAGATATGTACAGCAGCCTAAACCACCACCTCCACCCGGGGGTAGCCTCCTGCTTGGCTTTGCATGTAAGTGTAATTTATATATTACTCTTGGCTCAATGTAAATTATGATGCGTCAGTGACATTTATAATACCTAAAAGCAGTTTTACACTAGTATTTACTCCCTTCTTCAGGTTGCAAATACCTAAAAAAATTATTTTTTTGTTATCTTGACCTACTTGCAACAGTTAAAATAAGAAAATTAAAAGTGGTGTTTTAACCTTTGTTATGCAAATAGCAAAGTGGTAAAACTTGTCTATCCCAAAGGATGATCCAAAACCAAGGTTGGTACAAATTTATGTGAAATATTAAAAAATATGGTATAAACATCTCCTGTTAAAACCAATTTATGTTAAGGGGAAAGTACGCCTATATTGTAAAAAAAAATTTTCAATATTTTTTTATATTTTTTATCTTAAAGTATAGATTTTTCTGAGAGTTCAGTGATATAACTAACACATATATATTTGGGTTTTTATATTTATATGCTAAAAAAAAATTTATAAAAACATGCTAGTCGGAGCGCCCACGGAACCGTGGTCAGACGTATCGAAAACGTTCTGAACGATGGGGAGGGATATTGTTTTGAGCATTTTAATATACATAACTTGCACATTTAATATTACTCTTTTTACTCTTTTTCTCTTTTACTCTTTGGTTTAGTTTACTTCTTATATATGGTTGGCCTTTGGGTAGCTTGTTAGCTTGTTTGTAACCTTTAGTGTGTTTTGTCAGCTGGTATTTTGTTTTTGTTTAGTGTTTGTTTACATTTGAAATAGATCTCAGTTATTGATACCATTTGTGTTTTAGAATAACAAATATGCCTCGATCAACTAAGATAACAAAGAAAAAACATTTCCGTGGGTAATCAGTATGCATCGTGATATCGTCGGGTAAAGTAAATAGTTCAGCTGCAGTTAGTGAATTACGTGAAAGTGATGTGTATGGAAGTGCCTCGTCCTACTCCTTCCTTCTTCTCTGCTCAAGAAGGAAAATAAGTACCAGGTATATTACCAAACACTTTAGAACACAGTTGGTCACAATAATGTAATTGTAAGTATGAAATATTTTGTGTCAAGCTTTGGGTTCATGCTACTGTGTGTAAATATTGTAAAGTAGAAAAATCTTTGAGCTTGAAAGAAGACGAAGCTGCAAGAGAAGGCCTAGCTTGGCAAACTGTTTGTTGAATGTAGTAACTGTAATAATAAGTATTATTTTTGTCATCAGAAAGTAAAAAAAAAAACTAATGGCTTTTATATGACGTGAACGTCAGATCAGTATATGGTCTGAGATCAATAGGTGAAAGATCAATATCCGGAAAACCACTTTCGGTATCCTTGATTTACCTAACCCTCCTAAGAGATTTGAACGCTACAATCCTTTGTTATTAATAGGTCAGTATAGAAGAAAGTAGCAACACAAAAATCAATGATTGATGTCATACAGAAGAGGCAGTGGCATTGAATGAGTCTGAAGATGGTAGTGTGGAGCAGAGACATAAGTGTTTGTTTAGACGGTACATGGCAAAGACGTGGTTTTTCGTCTCTTTGAACGGTGTAGTGTCGGTTTCAATGTTTTGACTCTAGTAAAATTTTAGATACAGAAGTACTTACCAAATACTGCCAATACATGCAAATCAATCAAAAACCCAAAACCTCATTTTTTTTGTGATAAGAATTTTTGACGGGTCAAGTGGAGCTATGGAAGTTGTCAGGAGCTAAGAAGGCTGTGTTTGCTCGTTCAGAAAATAACTAGAAAAGTAAGATACAAATATTACCTGGGAGATGGAGTGATTCCAAAGGTTTCAAACAGTAGTAAATTCTGAACCATATGGCCCAAATTTTCATATGAAAAACTGGAATGGTGATGGCTATTGGGCACGTTCAGAAAAAGAATGAGGGGGTCGACTTAGAAAGTTACGGAGAGAAATGAAAGGGGAAAGTATTGAGTGATGGATTGAAAATTGTGTGGAAAGAAAGGAAGATTGACTGATGCAGCTATAGACTCCCTCCAAAATTATTATGGCCTAGCAATAAGAAGAAATACAGACAATTTAGAGAAGATGAAAAAAGATATATATGGGGGCCATATACTTTCACAAATTGTAGTCAACTGACGAGAATCCACATACATAATCTCTGCGATGACTCGTGGTGTAAATATAAGAAATGCATAAAAGAAAATGAAACTTATGAGCATAAAAATTCATTAGAATAAAGCTGTGATGGATGGCCATCAAACCCAACTTTCCAAGCATTGGCTTCACCAGACCTGCTTAAAAAATGTCTCCATAGGTCAAACACAGAATGTAAACGAAAGTTTTAAATTCTGTGTTTGTGGACCGTTTATACCTAAATTAAATTTTGTAGGCCTGCAAACACTAAGATTTGGTGTATTTTTTGACAGTATTATTACTTTTAATGAAGGAAGTCAAGGCAGAATAAAAAGTGCTTGAATGATTCTAGGATATTATAAAGCTAGGCCAAAACTGTGTTGTTTATACCCTAGCGTCAGATTGATGAGATACCGAGTGAGGAAAGCCGAAAAAAGCTGGGTGAAGAAGAGACAAAGCAAGCTAGGAAAACGGGCAAGAATGGTGAGGAAGAAACTAATTGATGATGATAAGGCCCAAAGGAACAAGACTATGAAGCAGGAATGTTTTAAAAGGTACATTTCAATCATATTTTTGTATACATAAAAGTGTTTTGTGAATTACCGAAAATTTACTTTTTTGACATTAAATGTTCCTTTTTTCAGGAACTAGTTTGTCCAATCTTCATGAAATTTATACCATATATATAAACGTACCTATTCATACAAGCCCTGCCACTTTCATAAGTCTAGGTCAAAAATTAAAAAAAAAAAATAAAATTTTTTTTTAAAAACAAATAGGCTAATTGAAGAAAATATTGAGTATCTTAAAAAAATTCTAAAGCCAAAAATATTGATGGAAATCTTTAAAAGTGGCAGGGCTTGTGTGTAATAGTATGTTTTTAGAAGTGCTAAAAATTTCAATTCGTTAGGTAATCATAGTTCTTGAGAAAAAGGAAACATAAATATGTTGAAAATTAACATGAGCTGGTAATAGGGCGAACATCTCCCCTTAAGTAATAAATAAAGTTACTTAATTCTGTTTTAGACAGTAGAGGATATAATGAGTTATTTTTTACTGGATCGTACTTTTCCAAATTAATTAAATTTGATATTTTATAGCAACATAAACAGAAATGAATCAGTTAAATGGATAATGTGAAAATGAAAATAATTAGAGGAAGGTTACACCTTATCTTAGGCCTAAGGGTAAGGTTGTAGCTCTAACAAAGGGGTTATGAGTGAATGGGTTCAATTTCCAGGTAGGTCAATAAAAGTTTACAAATTGGTTTTAGACCATTTTCCACTAAAATTATGTACTATCAATTGAAATTGGGAGGAGAAAGTAGGTTCTTTAACCACTGTGGAACCACTTTTTTAGGCCGTGCGTATCCAAACAGGTGCAAATTAACTTGCTCAATATCAGCAGGACAGTAAAGCCGCACACCGCATCGAAATGCTCATGTTACTATACTATAAACACAGTACACCATTCTGAAAACCATAAAATGTGAAACATAAAAAGTTGCTATTGTAAAAACAACTGAGAAGAACAATAGAGTCATTAGAACTGTGTCGCGTGAGAATAAATTCAAGCTGATTCTTTTAACTTCTATATAAAAAGTGATGTGTACAGAATATTACAAACGTGCTTGGAGAAAAGTAAAGAAATATCTTTGTTAAGAATATCTCAGTATACTGGTAATGGTGCTCACACAGTCCCTACCAATGATATTTGTGTGAAAGTATTTAGAAAATAAAAAATAAAATCAAATGTCTTTTGGGACCTGAGCTTGTCAGCTAGTGACAGCTACTGCATTGCGAGATATTTCATCAGTGATCTGCAATGGGTCCTAGTACCCCCCCAATATTGACACAGTTAATTCATCCATTATTTATTGTCTACAACTTCTTGTATGACAAATAGTTATTTATGACAGATTATTTGGAATGATGATAACAATATTATATATACTCAGTAGTTTTTAGTAATTAAATAACAAACACAACATGCTTATCTTTATATTGTAAGATTCTGTCTGATAAGAAATAACATCAACTGAACTTTACTACATGTGCTCAACCTAATCAAATATTGCTATTCTCCTGAACTGTTTCAAAGCCAATTAGAACTGAGCTGGCAGGGAATGTCATGTTACAGCTGACGTCTGGAGTTATCTGACGGGGGCCCAGGGTCCGGAGACGTCCACACTCGCCAACCAGGCTGTGCTGCTTGTGCTTGTCCTAATCAATCATTGCAGCAATCCTCGAAACCCTTATAGAGAAACTCTCTGCTCCTACTCGGGTGAGCATCACACATGTTTATATTTAAAAATGTATTTAAAGGTTTAGAATAAATTATTGTAGCAGTATTTATTAACTCATCCAATGTTATGCAGTAAAATATGATTTGAAACCCTGACAAAATATCGACAATTCAACATTAAAATGTGCCTAATGTTTAGTAATATTAATTTGTATAAATTAAAATCTGAATGCCTAAAATACAGATGGCGTTATGACATAAAATAATTAAAATATTAATAAAGCCATTATTCTGCAAATGGTGTTTAGTAAAGTTTAAGTAGATACCCACAGAATTGTACATATACCTATGTACATCTCAGCTGGTTTCCTGGACATACCGGTTTTAGGGGCAATAAACTCGCTGATGAGTTAGTAAGAAATGGCTCATGGAAGCACTTTCTTGCATCTGAACCACCTTGTGGTATAAGCAAGTGAACTGCATAACAAGTTATTAGGAAATGATTCAGAGAAAAGAATTATCATTGGTGGCAGAGTTTCTCTGGACAATCGTTTGTTAGGAAGCTCAAACATCCAGTTCATGAACTGGCAGATGAATCTAAACAAAGATTTTCTGATACAGGTTATTGTCTTTATTACTGGACACAGTCAATTCAGGAATCACTTGCGCACTGTAGGATTCACTACTGATGACACTAGGTGTAGACTGTAATCTAGGAAAAAACTGCTAAAACATTATTTTTGATTGTGAGAGCCTTGAGGTTAGGAGCGGAACCCTATTTGGAACCTCTCAGGTAGATGATGAATTCTATGTCAGCATTGGGCAGAAGCTCTTGGGTCTCGTTGAAGATACAGTGGTAGGCAGGCCCTACTAACAGAACTTGGGGTGTGCAATAAGCTTAGGTTGATGAATTAGGAATTTAAAAGTCCTAAGAGGCTGTTGCAGCCTCTTCCAGTCAAAGTGGGTAAGGAACATTATTCCCTCACGCTTGCTACAACCGTTAACAATAAGGGAGCTTATTAATTTTGTAAATTAATATTCACTGTAATTATTGTAATTTTTTAATTGCACTTCATATTTTGTTAGTGCTAATATTTAAGTAAATATGATCACAACTGTTTATTTATCATATATTTTGTCTATTTCTAGATAATCTAGGCAACCTGTTGACATCAATTTGTGCCACGTTAGACAGAGAAGAGACAACATTATTTCTCTACCATCTTGTCCATAGAAACCTCAACTTCAAAACATATCTACTCTCACGTTCAGACATTGAATCCTTGGTAAGTTATCAATCTTACACACTACAGGGTTTATTCTTCCTACCAACTTGTGTTGTTGAAAAATAACAATGAACACATTTTCTGATACATATTAAATTTGTGTACCTTTATTAATAATAGTTATGGGATTTGTTATAACAATGTGCCAGCTTTCCTTCACTCATAAATCATAGATCTAGTTCTGTGTTTCAATTCTTTCTCTGGAATTGTTCGTTTTTTTAGACGTTGAAAAACTGCATAAAAATGTCAACATCCGTAATGTCCAACATTGGTAATCTAAACTCAACATCCGTGTTTACGGACATTTTCAATAAAATATAATTATAATATATTAAAAGTCACATTAGCTGTTATTTAAAGTGAGCAATTAGATAAGAACTAAACAACCTGTGTAGATATTTCTTTTATTGAAATAGATCCACATATATGTATGCAAAATGTAAAAAGAGGTGCACATTTAGAGTAACACTCTTCTGCTGTATGTTTGGAATTCTGACTTGTTCAAGTGACAAGTCTGATGAAAAACAATATGTTATCTGTATGTGAGTTCTGTATATTTTTATTTTCAAGTTAAAGGATTTGCATTGCTTCACACCCATACAAATTTTACTTATAAGGTTATTTCCATGTTCGTTTTTTTTTATTGGAAGAAATATTGAGTTCAGGTTGATATTCTCTTTGAAGTCAAATTTTTATATTCCTTCAAACAAAAAGGCAAATAAACTAGGCAAAACATTTTAATACTGTTTTTAGTACTAAGGGGGTTATAGAATAAAACAAAGTAAATTATAGCTTAATATGATTATGGATACAAATTACATGAATTTTTATGAAAAACTGCAAACATCTCTATTTGAGCTGTAAGAATGAAGACATGCCTCCGTTAAAAGGCATGGCAATTTTGTGATAAATCACTTAGCTGCCAAAGGGTTCAATTAAATTAAAAAAAAATGTAAGCCTAGTCCAAATTATGTATCTTTATACATATTTAGGCATTAATATATTTTTGTTCATTTTTATCAAGGAATCAAATTAAGACTTCCTTGGAAGTCAAAGATTTTTGCTGAATTTACGTGCTAGTTTTAATTTATTCTTCACAATGTCAGTACTGTAATGACCACCGAACTTAATGTATAAAATATAAATATATAAATTATATAAAATATTTCAATGTTTAACATGTTGACTGCAGCAGATGCCCTACTCCGTATGCTGTCTTATTAAAATAATTATCACTCAAGCCGCAGTGGAGGCATTAAACTAGAAATTTGAATTGATGCCATGGCGTATGGTATTTACAAGGCGTATTCAGAAGTAAGTACCGTTAAAAAACCCCCCAAAAAAAAACAAGTAAAACAATTATTTTTCCAATAAAATTTTATTTCTACATGAAAGCCCAAACCTTAAACTATGTACAACATAGTTTTCACTGAGTTTTCACTGATATTCAAACACTTGTTGTAGCGTGTGATCAATTTGTCTATACCCTCTTCGTAGAAGGTTCCCGCCAACGAAAAACCACGACTCCATGGCGGTTTTCACTTCATCGTCGGTCTTAAAGCGTTGACCACCTAGCTCGCATTTCATGTACAGGAACAAGTGGTAGTCAGACGGTGCCAAGTCTGGCTCTTTTATAGTATAGGATGTTTTAATTTGTCTCATAGGACTGCTGTGACATGATATCTCCATTTATAAGTTTTCTATCGAGTGTCCCAATTGTTTACTGCAGATTACCTCTAATTTTGACTTTGGCTAAGATATAGTATTTTATTAAGACTAATTGTATGACATATTGCATTTTTAATTGTACTCTAATAAATGAACCATATTCAACATGAGTTTGGAAACATTGTGTTGTGCAGGTGTTACCGATGCTGTGTTCTGTTTACAACGCCCCAGACAATAACTGCCATCACGTTTACATGAGTCTCATCATCCTTCTCATCCTTACTGAGGATCCTCTCTTCAACAAGACTATACATTCCACAGTCAGTATCAATCTGAGACTAGTATGGTAATTGTTTATCTGGTAGAATTTAGAAGATTCATGTAGAGATTATTTGGGATAAAATCTCAGCATCAAGAAATTGTATTGTTCATCCAACTGTTGTAGAAAAAAATTCCTCTGTCCTGTATAACAAATTACAAATAAGGAAGTGAGTGATAATAGAAAAAAACCACTTCACTGGATCTTTTCCATAAATATTCATATAATTTAATTGCCAGAACAAGTAATATTTGCATATGTGTAACACAATGTAATATATTAAGTACTACTAAGTGTCCTACATCATCCATGACAAAAAGTTTTTGTATATTTAATATCACATGATCTTCTTCATTTTGAATGTATTCGTTCACTAAATAAAAACATTTTCTATTATGAATAACTTTAAATTTTATTTAAATTTCTTGAAACTTGATTGTATTTTATGTAGTTTGTTAATTTATTGTAAAATGTTTTTCCTGGGTATACAATTTGCTTATTGTACATATTTGTTATATGGATTTTGATGTTGACGTTATTTTAATATAATAATATTAGTGGGGTTTTCCTTATGAATCTGTTCGCTAATTTCGGACATATTCAGATGGTTTAATAACCAACATTCTCTAGCCTATTTCTCTTTCCAGCTTGGCTTTCTCTGTCTAGCCAGTCTAATCTTCACCAAACTCCTCGAGTTATTCTCAGGATGAGTGAATCGCCAATTGCTAGGCAGTTGGATGTGTCTTTGTTATATTTTAATAGTAAATTGAAAATTACCACTCCTAGACTACTTATCTCTTTGGCTGATACCAATATAACTATTATTTACATATCTAAAGATAAGTCCTAAGTGTAGCTAAACAAATATAACTTGTAAGAAATTTATCATTTGGTATTTTTAAGCCTATCAATTTGTTTCTCAACCCTCCGCCTGTCATTAAACAGATATCCGTTGTTTATTTTTGTTCCTTGAATGCCAATCAACGGGTATCCATTGATTTGGTCCGCGGACCCACCCATCTGCTTAATCTAATTTTTTATCATTCGTAGTCAATCAAATATCGGCGTGATTCATATATACCACTGAAAAGGTTACCGAACACAGCACTGGTTTTTTTATGTTCTATGATGGCGGTGTAATTTTAGAACGACATTGCTACTTTCGTCTTTGCAAAAAAATAGTTTCACCCACTTTTTTGTTTTTGTAAATCTTTTTATAACCAAATATTATGTATGTGTTATATATTATTTTATGTTTTTAACAGGTAATCATCCCTTTTTTTAGAAACTTATAACAATTTTGGTTTACATTAACAATAAAAAAATCAAAACCTTAAGTTTTCTCCTAATATTATTATTGTAGTTTTACTCTAGTTTATTGTAAATAAAATAATGACAAATATAGTTAAGTTTACAGTTTATAAAAATTTATAAACATTTTTACAAATTTATGTGTTTTTGATCACGAAACCCACAATTCTTGTACTACTTGCAGGTTTCGCACTAAAACTGATTTATGTATCTAAAGACTCATACAAAACTACACATTTTCTAAAACTAGACAAAATTTCTGACCTTCAGCTTATCTTGGAATTTGAAATTTATATACTAAACTATATTTTCCAGGTACATCCTCCCCCTTTTTACATACAAAAAACATTTTTCCACTCACTGTAAAAAAATCATATGAAAATATTTACCATAGTTACTTAATATCATAGTACTATACTGTTCATTGTGAAGAAAATAATACCAAGTACAGTTAGGTTAGCAGTAAAAAACTATTTTTTTTTTTTATAGATTTTAGAAAGAAAGCTTGCAAACTGGGAAAAATGGCTTGGTGTTTAAGGAAAATACTAAGGGCAGTCGGAGGGTTCAAGGAAATTTCTTGATCGATTTCTTAATAATTTAGGTAGGTAGTGTTCATATACAAAGCAAATTGCTGCACACCTTTAAGACTAGAATTTCACTGCAATGTTTTAAAAATGTAATGGGTATTCAAAGGTTAATGGTCCATTGTACATTCACTTTCAAGGACATGTAGATACATTTTCAAATAATTTTTCTTGAAAAGTTTGTACAATGTATGCTTTGTCCAAAGCGGCTGTGCTGGGAAACACTGTGTTAGAATTTTCTGGAATTTATTCAACTCTATTAATAAAATTTGATTGTAACAGAGGTCTTAGTATTTATTATGTACATACATTACTATATTATTTATTCAAATTTAGCAAACATTTTAATAGAATTACTTTACAGATGGCTGGAGAAGTGGTACAGACAATATAAAATATTAACTATGCGTACAGTTGGTGTTGTTTTAAACAAGTTATTTATGCTGTTCATACATTATATTTTAGATGTTGAAGTCTGTGCCCTGGTATACAGAGAGGATGGTACTGGACATATCTCTGGGAGGCTTGCTGATTCTAGTCACCACACGAACAGTTCAATACAATCTGCTGAAGATGAGGGTATGTCTATTTTATGACCATAATTTTAAACCGCTTTTAATAGTTATCTGAGAATACTTCCTTTCATCTATTGTGTTAGCAAGATGGAAGAGAAATAGTTTTTGAAAATGAAACCTTTATATGCTGATGTAGACAAATTTCTTTCACGAAATTACAGGAATATTTTGATAGGTTGAATTAAATGAATCATGATACAGCTCCTACCCTTCCACTTGTTTATAAGGAAATGTAACTTACTGGTTTTCAAAGAGAGAGGACAATCTTTTAAGCCTTATTCTTCCCTTCCTCATAGGCCACTGGCCTGTGCAAGAATTTTATCATACAGATTAGAGGAGAGAGCCTATATAGTGCAAAGTCAATAATACTGATATAAAGTGATCTATGGTCACACTCAGGATTTGAACCTATGCTATCTCTAACTCATATCCAAAGTCAGATGTCATAGACCACTTAAACATTGTATATATTTATTCCTGATCAGGAAATTTCATTACAGTGACATTCAAGTAATAAATCAATATTGTCCAAAAATAATACTCTTTTAAAAAATGAGTAAATGTTTCGGTTGAATTAAAATAATATAATAGTAATATACGTACCTAAAATATCTATCTGGTTACCTGAACAATATGTTCAATTATTAATTAATTAAAAAATATATGAACAAGATTCTCATTTTTATGAGATAATAAGGACCGAAAGAATGCAAATGCAAAACATCATTTAATAGTGGCAGTATGACTGAACCTGAGCCTCACAAACGCCCGTGAGTGAGTAAGTCAGTTCTCCTCACCTCTCTCAGTGTCAACGCACCCGACCCATTAGTTCAGTGAAAACAACTTTCTGATTTACTGTGTTTGCATCACACGCATATTAATTGTGACTTATATATGCGGTGTGTGGTTAATTATTTCAAGTGTTATCCTCAGTGTCATCTATGGTAGTAGCGTCGTTCTGTGAACTTTTCTGTTGATTATGTTTTAGTGTATTACACAAATTTAAATGACGTCTAGAGAAAGAGATCAATTTTGAAAATTTGAAAGTGGTTATGTAAAACAGAAGAAAAAGGACAAACGTGAAACATTTTTAAAATCACAGCTTCAACTTCAAGATGGCAGATCAGCTCCTGTTGAGGGCTTGAGAATCGTGGTTAAGAAAACTGAAATACTGGTAGATCAATCTATTCCAAGTACAAGTAATAAAGAACCAACTGATTTTTTACCGTTTGATAAGCCTTCAGCATCTGATCCTCAAAACCTCTTAGTTTCTACTGAAGCTGAAGGGATCGTTTTTGATAGTAACAATTCAGGTGTTTGACCTATTTCATTTTCAACTGCTACATTTGATAAAATCGTCAAAAGGACCCTTTGCAAGCAACAAATTTTAGTTTTCCTACACAATCTGAAAAAAGACATTTTTACAAAAAAGTCATGAGCAACGGAGAAGAGATGCATAGGCAATGGCTTGTATACAGTAAAACTAAGTGATAAGGCATTTGGTTTATGCTGTAAGTTATTTGGTAACAACACTGGGTCTCAATTATCTTGCAAAGGTTATAGTGATTAGGTACATCTTGGCAGAGGACCTGAATCCTTGAGACATCACCAAAGCGTTTTGAGAATATTATTAGGCTTATAATAACTTTAAGAATAAACTTTTATTGTTATTATTCTAGTTTATTTTATAAAACACTGAGTTCATTGTATAAACCTACAAGAAAATAACAACTCGAAATTATACCAACATGAATGGGAGTTTTGCACATACACAATCCTTTTTCAAACTGTAAGAGAATCCCTCGGTAACATTGTTCAAGAAGGCCTCACAAAATGTTTTGCTCCAGCCCTCACATTTTCTAAGGACGACTCTGATATTACTGTTGCTTATATTTAATTTTAAAATAGACTATAAAATTGCACATTTTTGATTAGAGAAAAGTTTGCATTTGAAAAGGATTTTGAGTGTGGTAATTGTATTAACATATGAAAAATAACACAATTACAAGTGCAAATTATTGTCTGTATTTATGTAAATTATTAGAAATGCTTTGTTAACATATATTATATTATTATTGAAAATTTATCAATCAAACTTTGTTTTCTTGCAGGATAAGTATCTACACACGAACTGCTTGGCAGCCTTGGCTAATATGTCATCTCAGTTCTACCAACTGCATCCGTACGTGTGTCAGAGGCTCATTGGGTTGTTCCAGGTCCTTGCAAAGACTCATGCACGTGCCAACTCTGAGGTATTCACAAACAAGATTATAGGATTTAAAATTTACTAATGATGAACATAAAGTATGTTCATTAACATGCATTGGAATAATTTGCATCTCATAAGATATTTTAAAACCACTGAAGCACATAAATCTCATTATCCCTCTCATATGTGTATGTTTTCTACTCATTCTTCTCCAAAATTCACTAAATGTATTTATTGTGATGGAATCAACCACAACTAACAACCAGTTAGTTGATTTTTATTAACTGGTTGCAAATTATTAAAACACATTAACACTATATTTCCCTCTCTCATGCCGCAA
The DNA here is from genome assembly GCF_021130785.1 of Homalodisca vitripennis. NCBI lineage: Eukaryota > Metazoa > Arthropoda > Insecta > Hemiptera > Cicadellidae > Homalodisca > Homalodisca vitripennis. The sequence continues at coordinate 153,940,457 of NC_060209.1, forward strand.
TTGGAAGGCCAGAAATACAAATATGTTTTGGTTTGAATGAGTATTTCTTGTGTCAGGAAATGTGGCCATCTCTGATAAAGAACTTTTTTAATGATGAGTAAAGTGAAGTGTTCCTCTGGTTTGTACATGGTCAGCTAGCATTGTTTAATAAAACTATTTTAGCCATGGAAAAAGCAAGTCTAAAGCTATTGATGTTGTAAATGCTTTACAAAAGTTGAAAGAAAATTTACAAGAAAGAACTCTAACTTCATCCCATATAGTGCAAAAGCAGTCCTCTAAGGACTGCAGCGTTGACTGCAGCCAAATCATCAGTGATTTTAATGAATTTTAAAGTCGATCTATCTCTTACACTATACTATGGGAAGATATTTTTGGAGAAGAGATTTTGTCTGGGTCAATGAGAACAGTGTTTTATGGAAAACGTAGTAAGAACTGCAAAAATATTTAATAAAAATGTTGGAAATATCAACGTAAACATGATATCATATTCGTATTACCTACATGAAAAACATGTGTATTGTTGCTAGGTAGTAAAAAATAACTAGTCCCGGCCTTAGTTGTTATATCTATATATACTTATCTATATATATATATATATATATATATATATATATATATATATATATATATATACTTAGTTTTAAATAATCAACAAGAGAAAATTCAAAGGAAAACATTTACATAAAAAATAAACTGTTTATAGCTGTTTGGCTAAAATCCCACAGAGGAGACACGAGAACACTATAAATGAATGAGGAAAGAGTTACAACAATTATTTGAACATTGTTATCATGCAAAGAACTCAATAGTGATAAAATACATCATCAACATATTTTGATAACAATTTGTTACGTGTTTAGTTTTTTAAATTACAACTTCCAGTGTTTGTATTTCTAATGATGTTCAATCATAGTTTTAAAGAAAAAAGTGTGTATGTGTAATTTTAAATATTTTATATTTAATACACCTTAAAACAAATTTCTAATGTATTTGTTCTTCAGTTGCAAAATTACCTTTAGTCTCACATTCAGCAATGGTGAAATATTATGACAAGAGGGACCATTTCCTGTTCAGTAGACAGAATATTCAGATATCAGAATCAAAATCAAATACCTTTATTTTGTAATGTTACATTCATACAAATGAAAATATCGAATTTCAATTAAAAAAATACCTAAAATATATTTTGACTCTTTTTACTATAAGGAGAATACAAATTATAAAATACTCTCATAGGGATATTTTATATAATTTTTTACATTAACTATGAACAGAAAAAACCTATTAGTGATAAAATAAATTAACTTAATTATTTATCCTGACCGAGATATAACAAAACATGGTTACTTACACTAAAAGTTAGTGGTAGTGTGGTAAACCTTGAAGCATTCTTCAAGGCATAGGCCTGCCTCACAATTTGGACACCAATACACTGTGTCTCTCCTCCTTCCATGTTTATTACACACCACACATCTTCTTTGAGGATTGGATTTTTTCCCACTAGCAGGAATCTTCTCAATGAAATGCCTTTCTGTAAGACGAGACGGAGGTGGCTCGGTTGATGGCCTACCATGTACTTGTTTAGGGAACACCAGGTTGATATTTTTCGATAATTTCTTTGATCAAACCTAATCTAAAAGAGAGATGGTCTGTGTTTGGATGTTTGGCCTTCCAGATTACATAGGAATTTAGAATTGTTATATTTAGTAATCGTTTGAACACTTTCAGATACCATTTTGTGCCCTTTCCATCAAGTAACTTTCCAGCATTTGGTCCCTCAAGTCCACTCCACCCATATTTTTGTTGTATTCAACAACAACTGCAGGTTTCAATACTTCTTTGTTATATTTTATACCACGCGGGACGACTATTTTAGCCGGCGGCACTCTAACTGCGCAGTGACTGTCATCAGCTGACCCACTATCGATTGTTTTGCTAAACGGAATCGATAACAATAAATCGATAAATAACTTAACCATTTGATATTTCAACTCAGTAGCTTTAAAACGAGTACGTGTTTAGAATATATTAGTCTATAAATAACCAGTTATTTGCTGAACGAACGATCGAATGTCACAAAACGTACCGCGTACGTCACGGTGCGAGCTCATTGGAATAACGTAAATGTACCACGTACGTCGCAATTCATTGAAGGGTTAAGGTAATGCAAGGAACGTTTGTGCTTGTTCTTTTAAAATCTACATACAGATTTACTATGAAATTGATGAAACAAATTAATTATAATTTGTTCTTAATATATTTGTCTAATTAGAACAGAAGAACTCTTCCAAAGTATATCATCAAGGAATAGTATTAATCGTCCAGCAGAAACTGAAATTACATTTATTGCATGACTGAAATATAAGATGGATTCTCTACCAGCAAGCAAGTATAGGAGACACTGAGGATACTGCTTGAGGTGATAAACTTGTGTCTGTCCCACCAGCTTATCCACAAAATTAACCTGGTATACACTCAGTTTCAGCAAGCAACAGTACAGGAGACACTGAGGATACTGCTTCAGGTGATAAACTTGTGTCTGTCCCACCAGCTTATCCACAACATTAACCTGGTATACACTCTGTTTCAGCAAGCAACAGTACAGGAGACACTGAGGATACTGCTTGAGGTGATAAACTCGTATCTGTCCCACCAGCTTATCCACAACATTAACCTGGTATACACTCTGTTTCAGCAAGCTACAGTACAGGAAGCACTGAGGATACTGCTGGAAGTGATAAACTCGTGTCTGTCCCACCAGCTGATCCACAACACTAACCTGGTATACACTCTGTTGTACAAGAGGCAGGTTTTTGAGCCCTTCCAGCAAGACCCGGCGTTCCAGGACGTCATTCAGAACATCAACATGGTTAGTGGGCTGTATAGTGCTATAGCTATCCAGAAAGTAGATTATATTTTGATATAAACATAAAACAAAGTACAAGAAACAAAATTCTGTTATATACATTAATAAGTGACACTAATATACAACTTTTCTACATAGTCATCATAAAAATTTAGGCACTTTTCATAGCGGTGAACTAGTTTTAAAATTCCAACGATATAAAATTTTGTTACCTGAGACTTCAACTTGATAGTCACACCTTCTCACAGTTCCATGTCGTCATCAAAGCTCTGCGTTGCAAGCCAGGTCTTCATTACTGGAAACAAGTGGTAGTCAGTGGGTGCAAGGTCCGGACTGTAAGGCGGATGTGGAAACACCTCCCACTTGAATACATCCAGGACTTCTTGAGTCTGACTTGCCGTGTCTGGTCGGTACCTATCTTGCATAAAATTTATGGTAACCTAACATCTGCATAACAATTTCGTGTAACAATCTCCTTAATATTTGAGGACAACTAAGTGATAGTTCTGTTATTGTGAATTGCCGGTTTTCTTTAATCTTCTCATCAACTTTAGAGACAATTTCATTGGTCACAGTGCTTTTATCCATCCGCCCATTTCGTTTATCATCATGCAAATTTTTTTATGGATTTTTTATGTAAAAATTGCATTACTGCATGAACGTTTGGTCTTTTTCGCCCTTAGGATTTTCTCCACATATTTGGCACCATGTTCCAGCATTTCTGCCTCAAAGCTTAACTTCAATGATAGTCTGGGGTTGAAGATCTTCTTCCTGCAACTGTGTCATCAGCTCCCTCTTTCTTCTGTTCATCGTCAGCACATAAAGAAGGTATCTTCTGCATCATCTCAAGGTGAATCTCCAAAAACGCAAGCGGGCAACTCTCCTTTCCACATCCTGTGCAGGTATGATCCAAAATAACCATGGCCTGACAAGGACTGTGTGAGTAAGACGTCCACCTTGCCATGCTAAGTGCAATGTTTTCGTCCAACTTCAACGGCATTCAGAAAACTGGCTATCTCTGCATGCTCACAACTTTTGCAACTCGCTCTGCTTCCTCAACTCCGAGCACTTCCTTGCTGTCAAAAACAGGGAAGTCTTGCATATGTTCTTGCCCTTTTAAATCGATGGGCATTACACTTGTGATGACGTGAACCGCTAGTTCAGAGACTGTCCAGTACGAGCTAGCGACCCTCAAAGTGGCTTTTCTCTGAACAGTAGCTGTTCTATTTTGATACTTTCCTCCGAGTGTCGGCCCAAACCTCACATCCATAGAGTAGGATGGAGTCTGTAATCAACATGAAAATTCGCCTTTGCCCTGCAGTCAGGCCTCCGATATCCGCCATAAGTCTGCTCAACACTGCTGTTACTTTAGTAGTTTTTTCTGATAAGTACTGGATGTGCTCCCAAAATGAGAGCTTGGTATCCAGATACACATCAAGATACTTCACTGCAGGCTTTGTACGTGTTTCAACTCTTCCAACTTGAAGTTGAATGATTATAGGAATTCTTTTCCATGTGAACAGCACCAACTCATTCTTTTAAGTCGCTAGTGTTAATCCAAGTTCTAGTAGCCATGAGCTGACACGTCGCACTACAATGTTCTTGTATTTAGACACTTGGATACATATTATACAGGGTGTCAATTAAGTCTGGAACCTCTTTTTTAATTTTTAAACCACAATTTAAAAAAATACCAAAGTTCACACGTGCTTACTGGTGATAGTAACGCACATATCCGCCCAACTACCGACCAGATAATCCCTTTGGGGGACGGTCCACAAGGAGTCAGACAAAATTCTTAAATAGCAGCATAGGTCAAATTTGGTATCAAATTAAAGGTCTTACTTAGCAGAGTACAATGCCGCAAACCGGACTTAAAAAGGTGGATTCATTCAGTAGTTATAGCTATTCGAATTTTAAAACAATTGAACATTGTAAATTATTAAGTATTACAAGTAAACACCAATTTTTAAGTACCTGTGATCAAAGTAAGTGTTCAAAATGTTCCCCTACCATCATCTGACAATGTAGTAATCGAAGCCAGGAATCAATAATTATTATCAATAACACAACTACTGTTAGAATGTGAAAGTGGCAGATTGAGTCATACACAGCATCCACAGAAACTTAACGTTTGGGCAGGTATTATAGGAAATCAAATTATGGGCCCATTATTTACCAATGGTAATTTAAATGGTGACTCCTATCTAGCAATGCTCCAAAATGAGATAATTCCACACCTTTTGAAGTCCGGTTTGCGGCATTGTACTCTGCTAAGTGAGACCTTTAATTTGATACCAAACTTGACCTATGCTGCTATTTAAGAATTTTGTCTGACTCCTTGTGGCCCGTCCCCCAAAGGGATTATCCGGTCGGTAATTGGGCAGATGTGTGCGTTACTATCACCAGTAAGCATGTGTGAACTTTGGTATTTCTTTCTATTATGGTTCAAAAATTAAAAAAGAGGTTCCATACTTAATTGACACCCTGTATACTCCTACAACAGTTTCACTCAAAATATATGTCACATCAATGGATAATATATTTACTGTCATTCTTAGGTTCTAAACAAGAAATCTTTATATTTTTATACTTAAAATTCAGTAAATTTAGAAATTTTCTTCATATCTTCATTTGTCATTTTCTTCCAGAACCTGAAATCACCCTTGAAATTAAATTTCTTTTATTAGTTTATAAGCCACTCCAATTTGATTAGCAGTTCAAGATGAAAGAATTTCTTAATGTTAAAAGAAGTGCTAGCTCACCTGATTTTTAGTCTGCTTATATCATTGACTAATACTGATAAAACTGTTACTTACATCTTCTGGTGGGTAGTTTCAAGAGTTTAACTAAAAATATGCAGAACATACTGAACAACTTTTCATTTAGTAATTTTAACCCTATTGTAATCTCACCATTTTGAAAAGACGTTATTATGTTTTCTTTTACATCGATAAATTTGTCATGCTCAGCATTTTTTTCAATTAATGAAAAAAGTTATACCATGCTATTTTTGAGGCCAAAAGAGTCATAGTTTTATTTTTATAATTTATTTCATTTTTTTTTAATGTTTCAAAAACGAAACTACATAGAAGGCTAATACTATTAAAGATGTAAATTATTATAATTAGTGCTTAATTGCGTTATATGCTATAATAAAGTTAAAATTACACAGAATTATTATGATAAAAGTGCGTATTTGATCAGGGTTATGTGTGAGGTTTACGAATTTGAAAATTTGGTGTCAGTACCAACTTAGGGCCACCAACGTTTCGTTTCAAGAAAACTTCAATTTGATTATGTGGCTTACTGTTCAATTTTTCCTGTTCACCTAGAGATTTTTAAAAGAAAACACACAAAGCTACTTAAACACAATTTAGTGTTATGTTTATTTATAAACAAACACAACATAGTAAAAAATGATAATCAGGTATTAATGATTACAAGAAATGTTCGAAATGCCTTACATCAATTTCTTTTACACTGGAACACCATCTGACAGGTAACAATATTAAACTGTTCAATGGCAGGCTGTGTTTTTGTATAATGTAAGCATTGTTTACAAAACTTATTAAAAAAATACTGTTTGTCACTTAAACATAGTCATATATATATCGATGTTATATAAATATATATATACTGTATATATATATTATATATATATATATATATATATATATATATATATTATATATATATATTATTTATATATTAAAAGTGAAATTATGAAGAATACACTGAACTAAATTTTAGACCTTAAAACATCTTACTGTAAACAAGTTTTTGCAGTAGATTTAGCATTCTCGTCATTAATAAAAAACAACTTTAAAAATAAAAAATTATTATGATATTTATTCAGACAGTTATATTGCATCATGGCCCTATTGCTCTTTTAGCTAAAAGCTAAGTACGAGTAGTATGCTCTAATACTTCTTTTGTTTAAAAAAGAGAGGATAATACTTAACTACATGGACAGCGATAATAACCTGACTAATACTTCCACTTCATTTATTATTCATTAAATGGGTTGGATCTATTATTGAACTAAAGGCGAATTAAACTATAGTATTTTATGAGGCATCAATGTATCACTGATCTTATTTTTATTGCATTTTTTCTGGTTTTTGTTTTTAGTGATCACCTCTGCCTTTTTTAAATGTGTCAAATTTTGAAAATATTTTAAATCCTTCAAAACTATCAGCTTTAACCATCCAATTCAGTGAAATGAAAACTACCTCTTTAGCGGATGTGACTTTCTTAAATACAACTTAAACAAACAGAAAATACAGTTTTTTAAGTAGATTGTGAAAAAGATGAACGTCAATGAACAGTCAAGAATCTACTTGTAGTCCTAAATCGTACCGAGGAAGTAATCTCGTTATTGATTTCACGCTTACAACACCTTTTAGCTATTTCAGGGCGGTTATAATTAGATGGACTCTTTTAAAACAGATACCCCTAACGAAAGCATGTTTCATTTTCACGATGATCATATTTCAAGTCAATAACTTTGACTCGTATTTCTAGTGGTACATTCGAAGTCAGCGTTCCTTGCAGCATTCACGTCTTAGTGAAAAACGTGAAGCTTGAGTAAATAAATAAACGAAAAAATGCTCACAATTATTTATAGTAGTGCAAATGGAAAAAATAAAGCATTATAGTTTACTTGATATAGAACAGAACAACAGAAATAGTACCCGAGAAAAACATGATGGACATGGGCTGTGCTGAAGCCTGATCAGGCTCAGTGAAAACGTGTGTCATGCAAAAACATGATGTCTAGAGATAAGCTGCCTTCCTACTAGCGTATCATTCAGGTCTAACTGTGTTCTCGGAAACAATTCATTCATGACAACAACTGTTCTAACAAAAATGTTCCTTTCCCAACCCTATTCATCAACATTCTTCCGTAAAATATTCAAACGCTAAGCAACATTTTTTGTATGTCTTATATTGAAATGTACGTGTAAAATAGATTATAATGTTCAAAATCCAAATTGTACCTAGCAGTAGTTACATATTCTTCCAAGGTTGAATTTAGTGAAAGTCTGGGAAGAGCAGTAACATATTACGCGTGTGAAATATAATTGTATATATTATTATGTTGAAGACAGAGATTATATTGGATATTCTGTTTTAATCACTATGTCACAACAACCAACATTGTATAAATGTTTATTTTTTGAGGCCTTTCGATAGCAAGGCTATCTTCGTCAGACACACGAAAGTTGTCACAGGTTTCGCTGAGGTACCAGCAAAAGTGTAAGTCTACAGCTAAGTTAGATCTCCTGCGGACAGATAACAGACATTTTTACATCCCTCGGTTGGCAAAAGCGAAATTGCGCTGAAATCAAATCTTGTCACGAACTTTTCAATATAACTTTCTACTCTATTATTTCCTTTTTACTGTATCAATAACCTACATGTGTTAAGAATCTCAAATGCCTGTACTCAACGTGTTTTAAAAAAGTATTTTATTTTATTTTGCAGTTTATTCATTTTGTTCTGCTCTCGTTGCGATAATGGTTACCATACGACCAATGTAAAACTATTTGCTAACGCTCAGCCAAATCCGATAGAGTGACAAGAACCATAATCAAATTCAGTGTTGATCGTATGGAAATTAAGGTTCATTAAAAATATCAAGTTTATAGGTAAGTTTGTTTTTGAGATATAGTGCGGACATTCGGAGATAAAATTTGTCCAACCCCACGAGTGATAGGCTTCGCTAACGCTCAGCCAATTGCTTAAAAACATCTTTCAGCTGTATTACAGCGTACATGACTTGACGTTAGTTTGAGAGGTACAGAGAAGTTAGGTAAAATCTCTACACAAGACCAGAGCGACATTACAATGTTCACGCGCTTATGTTGGTGAAGGAAATTTCCAGAACTAGTGGCTTACATAACTCGTTAGGTAAACCATACTATTTTAATATGTAATGTGGAATATATCTCACTGATTTAAACTAAACATCAAATTCTGTTGTATTTATAAATGAATGAACCTCTTTATTGCTCCCAAAGCAGTTCCAATTCCAAAGTGGTTTCATCGAGGCCACTCGGGAAATTTTATGGGATTGTTTCAATTGAAGGAGCGACCGTCGGACTGAAGTATTGAGTTAGCCGGTGGTGTGGTGTGTGCCGATGGTCGTGGGGGGGAGTGGGACATATTTTCAGGGGTTCGACGAAGAGGAAGTGAGTTGTAGCTGATATGGCCGTCATTTTGGCAAGGGCCTCGGCCCATTGTTGTAGAGCTGCTCGACGCTACTTCTCGTCAACCGTCCGCACTGTCTCGCCACGTCGCGCGTCGCACACCACCCCCGTCGTACCCTGGATGGTGGTCGATTACTATATTTGATTACTTCATTATTGATGTAATGTACCCAAAGAGCTTATGTTGAGCTCATTATGACTGAAGCACAGATCAAGAAGTTTCTGTTCGTAACTATACAATGGTGTTTTACGTTATTGTTTAGTTGAACACAGAACGTAAGCTGATGTGTCTGATCTTATTGCTCATCACTGAAACTCAATCTGCCACGCCATAATGTGGTCAGCGTTCACGACCATTAACGTTTTCCTAACGATCGAACACCTTATATCGAAGTTAAATCAGTGAGATATATTCCACATTACATATTAAAATAGTATGGTTTACCTAACGAGTTATGTAAGCCACTAGTTCTGGAAATTTCCTTCGCGCCCCATCGTGAACATTGTAATGTCGCTCTGGTCTTGTGTAGAGATTTTACCTAACTTCTCTGTACCTCTCAAACTAACGTCAAGTCATGTACGCTGTAATACAGCTGAAAGATGTTTTAAGCAATTGGCTGAGCGTTAGCGAAGCCTATCACTCGTGGGGTTGGACAAATTTTTATCTCCGAATGTCCGCACGATATCTCAAAAACAAACTTACCTATAAACTTGATATTTTTAATGAACCTTAATTTCCATACGATCAACACTGAATTTGATTATGGTTCTTGTCACTCTATCGGATTTGGCTGAGCGTTAGCAAATAGTTTTACATTGGTCGTATGGGTAACCATTATCGAAACGAGAGCAGAACAAAATGATAAACTGCAAAATAAAATAAATACTTTTTAAAAACAGTTGAGTACAGGCATTTGAGATTCTTAACACATGTAGGTTATTGATACAGTAAAAAAGGAAATAATAGAGTAGAAAGTTATATTGAAAAGTTCGTGACAAGATTTGATTTCAGCGCAATTTCGCTTTTGCCAACCGAGGGATGTAAAAATGTCTGTTATCTGTCCGCAGGAGATCTAACTTAGCTGTAGACTTACACTTTTGGCTGGTACCTCAGCGAAACCTGTGACAACTTTCGTGTGTCTGACGAAGATAGCCTTGCTATCGAAAGGCCTCAAAAAATAAACATTTATACAATGTTGGTTGTTGTGACATAGTGATTAAAAACAGAATATCCAATATAATCTCTGTCTTCAACATAATAATATATTACAATTATATTTCACACGCGTAATATGTTACTGCTCTTCCCAGACTTTCACTAATTTCAACCTTGAAGAATATGTAACTACTGCTAGGTACAATTTGGATTTTGAACATTATAATCTATTTTACACGTACATTTCAATATAGACATACAAAAAATGTTGCTTAGCGTTTGAATATTTTTACGGAAGATGTTGATGAATAGGGTTGGGAAAGGAACATTTTTGTTAGAACAGTTGTTGTCATGAATGAATTGTTTACCGAGAAACACAGTTAGACCTGAATGATACGCTAGTAGGAAGGCAGCTTATCTCTAGACATCATGTTTTGCATGACACACGTTTTCACTGAGCCTGATCAGGCTTCAGCACAGGCCATGTCCATCATGTTTTCTCTGGGTACTATTTCTGTTGTTCTGTTCTATATCAAGTAAAACTATAATGCTTTATTTTTCCATTTGCACTACTATAAATAATTGTGAGCATTTTTTCGTTTATTTATTTACTCAAGCTTCACGTTTTTCACTAAGACGTGAATGCTGCAAGGAACGCTGACTTCGAATGTACCACTAGAAAATCGAGTCAAAGTTATTGACTTGATATATGATCATCGTGAAAATGAAACATGCTTTCGTTAGGGGTATCTGTTTTAAAAGAGTCCATCTAATTATAACCGCCCTGAAATAGCTAAAAAGGTGTTGTAAGCGTGAAATCAATAACGAGATTACTTCCTCGGACGATTTAGGACTACAAGTAGATTCTTGACTGTTCATTGACGTTCATCTTTTTCACAATCTACTTAAAAAACTGTATTTTCTGTTTGTTTAAGTTGTATTTAAGAAAGTCACATCCGCTAAAGAGGTAGTTTTCATTCACTGAATTGGATGGTTAAAGCTGATAGTTTGAAGGATTTAAAATATTTTCAAAATTTTGACACATTTAAAAAAGGCAGAGGTGATCACTAAAAACAAAAAACCAGAAAAAATGCAATAAAAAAATAAGATCAGTGATACATTGATGCCTCATAAAATACTATAGTTTAATTCGCCTTTAGTTCAATAATAGATCCAACCCATTTAATGAATAATAATGAAGTGGAAGTATTAGGCAGGTTATTATCGCTGTCATGTAGTTAAGTATTATCCTCTTTTTTTAAACAAAAGAAGTATTAGAGCATACTACTCGTACTTAGCTTTTAGCTAAAAGAGCAATAGGGCCATGATGCAATATAACTGTCTGAATAAATATCATAATAATTTTTATTTTTAAAGTTGTTTTTATTAATGACGAGAATGCTAAATCTACTGCAAAAACTTGTTTACAGTAAGATGTTTTAAGGTCTAAAATTTAGTTCAGTGTATTCTTCATAATTTCACTTTTAATATATATATATATATATATATATATATATATATATATATACAGTATATATATATATTATATAACATCGATATATATATGACTATGTTTAAGTGACAAACAGTATTTTTTATAAGTTTTGTAAACAATGCTTACATTATACAAAAACACAGCCTGCCATTGAACAGTTTATATTGTTACCTGTCAGATGGTGTTCCAGTGTAAAAGAAATTGATGTATTGCTGTTACAGGTAATTGACTTCTTCACAAGTAAGTTGGAGAAGGAGGAGAGCCAGAGCACTGATGTCAATGTAGTCATGTCCCGGGTGCAGCAGGCTGCCATACAGTGGCCTACAGAGAGGCTTAAGGTAATCCCTGAAATATGGAAATATGCCAGATTTATATTAATACAATATGCAGTTTAGCATCTAATATTCATTTTAATTTAACTTATTTTTAGAGTAATATTTGTGGCCTCTTAACCCTTTGAGTTCCAAGCACTTATGAGGGGGTGGCTCTGTCAGTGCCATACATTTATGACAGGTCACCTCTCTCAGTGCCAAGCACTCTTTCGGTGTTTGTGTTGTGTTCTGTCAAATAATTCATAACTTAAAAAAAAAAATAAACATAATGAGATTATTTTTGCTTTACTATATAGAGAGAAAGGTAGGCTATGACTTATTTTATTTATTTGAATAATAAAACATGTTAACATTTTGGAATACCAAAATATACAACAAAAACTAATTTTTACATTAAAAAAATGTTGAAACACAAATTTACTAATTTTATGATCTTTATTTTTTTGTATTTTTCATTGCTCTTAATGTACATATGAAAAAACATAAAAAAGTTCAAAAAATTAAGTATCTGTATAACTAAGTTTAGATTTTTATGTATATTTGATATATTTGTATACCACTCAACGAACTTTTTTTTGTGGGGGAAAGTAGACTGCAACTTATAATATGTATTTGATTGATTAAATGTGTAGAAACTTTTAAATTAAAAATTATACAACAAAATTAAAATTGGAATATTAGTATTTTTACATTTTAACCCTTTGACTGATCAACAATTTTTTAATTTTTTTTTTTCCAAAATTGATATGATTTTTAACAGGGTTATCCCTTAAATTGATAGGCTAAAATTAGCTTTTTTGTAGTGTTTTACTAGATAATTTGTAGCTTTATTATGTAATATAATAGAAACTTGAAAGTAGTTTTGTTCTTTAGACATTTAAATGGTCTATTAGGAAAAAATATAAAAAAGCCAAAAAAACGACTTAAAAATATTTTTTTAATTTTTGTTTTTGTTTTTTATTTATAAAAAATTTTTTTTTTCTTACTTTGTCAGTAGTAAACTAAAATAATTTTTTGAAATTTCTTATTGACAGTAATTTATTCTAAAAGTACGTATTATTGTCAACAAATCCAGAAAATTTGAAGCATATAAGTTAAAAAATGCATGACTTATTGGTAAAAATAATAAAAATTTACTTACGTGAATTTGAGGCAATCTGTTTGGAAATCTGGAGTCAAACACATTGAATGTTCTATATTAATTAAATTTTTTTGTGAATCCTGTCTTTAAATACACTTTATTTTTAAAACACAACACTAATAATAAAAAAGTTATTATTTACAATATTTACAGTTTTTAGTTTTTATAATTTCAGTGGCAAACATGCTTGCCGAGGCATTCAGCATGTACACCAAGACCACACCTTACACACACTGTCCGAGACCTCCGCTTCTTTCCTTCAGGATGATTGTCACCTGAACAGGTTCGGCACAGTTTTCTCCTTCTTCTCAGGTAATTTCCTGAGACCGAAACCAACTGATGGAACCATCACCACCACCCCGGAGATTTTGCGGGATTTGCTTACTTGCAAGCCATTCCGAAAGAAAGATCTCCTATCACTTCTTTCATGAACTCAGCCCTCTTCAGTTGGCCTTGTGTTGTATTTAACTTGTACAACACATATGCATTCAGCACCATGCGTCCAAAAAACATTAAATATTACTTTTTTGGCATGTTTCATGGTCCTCCGCTCATCCATGTACACATATAACATCTGGTCGGTTGAGGTCAATACCCCCCATACCTTTATTGTACTGACGAGCAATTTTTGTTTTGGTCCGTATCAATACACGTCCCACTTCTTCTGATGGAGTAAGTCTCTGAGGCAGCCTGGCAGTCAGTAGACAAAATCAAAAACTGAGATGAAATTTGATTTTTTCTCTCTATGAGCCATCATTAGGAGAGGCCCTTTCCTCATATAGGTTTTCTGACCCACAGCATATTTTTCTAATAGTTGATTAGGAATACCTTTCCTATCCTTTCTGAGAGTGCCCAGTCATAAAGGTATTGTGCTCATACAAAGTCCTAGCAAGAGATATCGAGGTGAAAAAGTTGTCGAGATATAATTGGTGTCCCTTGTTCAAGCAATTTGCCATTTGTAACAGTTGCATGACAACTGTGCTACCTAAGCCAGTCTGTACCACTCTTTCATTTTCCTGAGTCCTTTGTGCTCTTTGTAGCAGTAGAAAGCTACACAATAACGTGTTATTGAGTCACAAAGGACCCAAAGTATTATTCCCCATTTATGGTGTTTTTTTTTTTGGGATGTACTGAGTCAATGCGACTCGCTTCTTCGTGCCAACCAATGATTCATCAACAGATAGAGCCTGTGTTGGGGAATAATACTGTTTTGAACAGTTCTGTTTGCATGATCAATGATCGGTTGAAAACGACCACAAGGGTCATAACCTGGATTTCCATGTGGAATTAATTTGCTTACATCTACAATATGGAAAAATTTTAAAATAATTTGGAATCGGTTGCATGTCATCATCTTGGCAAAAAAAGGGGGGTAGCACTTGTGAAATGAGTGTCCAGTAGCTAGTTTTATACTTGGCTTTGTAATCATTCCCATGTTTAAAATTTATGGACAAATAATGCTTTCATTTCCAGCAATGTTACATCAACCCACTTCCTGACTCTGCTAAAAGGAGGCAGAGTCTCTTGATTTTTAGCAATGTATGATCTTGCGTATCGATTTGTTTCATTTACAAACACCATAAGTATAGCTGTTGTAAAGAACAGGTTGAAGTACGCAATTGGTTTAGAATTTTGTGGAGGACAATGTTTTGGCCCAATCAATTCAGCAAACGTGAACCGATGATTGTAAGGTGGGTCATTGCCTTCCTCCACTTCAACCCAACTACTACTGTCATCAGCAGGATCATTTTGTTAGACATCAGTTTGTGTAGGCCTAGGCCTACCATCTTGGTTGCTCAACTACACTAGGCCTAGATGGAAGGGCTCATCTTCCTCTGACGTCAACAGAGGTACACTAGGCCTAGATAACATCAATGGTCTGTTACCTCGAAATGAAGATGATGTACTGGGTTGGTCAGGGTTAAAAGTAGGGTCTTCATCTGTGTCCGTCTTCAAAAACTATATTCACTAGAACTATCTTCAGATTCACTACTGTCTCGATTAGATCCATTTTCTGAACCAGTGTCACTAGATTGGAAATTAACACCGGCCATCTCTAACAATGCCAATCAAAGTATCTTCACTCACAGGAGAATGCAGTCTCTTTTTACTCATTTTGAACTAAAATTATAATAACCGGCAATATAAGACAGTAATAACCTCAAACGAACCGATACACACCGTGACACAATAACTACTACGCGTCGGAGTTGAGCAGGACGGACCGAGCTCAGACGGCACAGCCTTCCAAAGTGCAATGTCGTTAAAGTTCGATGTCGAAACGTTAGTATATAAAAGGATGATTGTTATTTTTTAAATTAATTAGATATTATTCCTCTATCAATTGAAAAATAGTAAGATTTATTTGGCAAATTAATAACGCTGAAATAAATGTATGACACAACAACGATATATCGTTTGCATATAAATTTTTCGCCCAAAACATCAACAACGATATATCGTTGTGTATCACTTTTCGGTAAATTCACTCACAACGATATATCGTTGCGTATCAGTCAAAGGGTTAATGTAGAAAAAATGTAATCTTTTTATTTGAACACATTTTTATGTACCTTTTTATTGTTTCTTATGTAAGTAGAAAGAAGCATAACTTACCAAGTTTCAAAAAAGTAAGTATTTGTAATATTGTATTTTTGCTTTTCTTTTGAAAATCTGCACTTGCATGAAAGTGGTCTCATATTTTTCAACCAGCTTTTATCAGTTGTAAAAAATTAAATCAAAATAGATTGTATATTTTTATTAATGTATTAATTTATTAATGAGATCAAGCACAATGCAATATGGCAAAATTTAGGAACAGAATAATAAATATTCGAAAAGCCAACCTAGTCGGCCCTCTACACTTTTTGAAAATACCCGTGGGCTGATTTCGTCGGTTCTTTGCACTCAAAGGGTTAATGTTCTATGCAACCTGAAGAAGGTTCACTTCTGGTTGGCTTACACCTGCCAGTGGAACATATTATTAGATACAGTAAAAACCAATCTGTCACTTAAATCTGGAGAATAAAAAGGATTTCCAAGATCACTGACCGCAAATGTTGAGATCATCATCATCATCATCATCATCAAATGTTGAGATATTGGAATAAAAATGGGTGGTTGATAGGTTTAGTTTAATGTGGGAGTGGATAGGTCTCTTAAAATGTTACATGTTTTCTCAAGCCCATACATGTGGAGTATTATCTCTCCTCGTTGTCCCCTTCCTGGTTTGACTGGAAGAGGCTACAATAGAACTACCCTCATCTTCTTCTAAGGTGACAAGACTGAGATAGTACCCTAGTTCTCATGGGATCTCGACAAGAGGCGGTCTCTACCTTCAACCTTATCCATCCCGAATATCCTCGATGCAATGCAAAGGTTTTACTAGAACTGTGTGCATTAAGGCGCTTCCTTATCTTCTTGCCTTAACCCTTTTAATGCTGACGTGCGCTGGGGGCGCTCGTCCGGTTTTGTTATATTGTAGTTTTAATTATTGACCAAATGCCACTAAACTTTGCATACTGTATCTAGATACTACTACTATTGATACAATAAAATCTTTTTTATTCTATCAGAAAAAGAGGGGGATTCATACTTTGTGCTTCGGCAAACACAAGTGTTAAAAATTTTAAAATCATGTACCCTATATTGTAAATAATTAATTTTAATTTTTTTATAACCTACTTTCTTTATTATTTCAACAAACAATTTTATACATTGGGCTAAACAACATGTGTAAATAAAGTGATTTTGAATGAAACTGACTAAAATATGTCTTATTGAATTTTAGTGTAAAACTTTACAAGGTTTTCGATAACATGCTGTAACTTCTCTATTTTTCAATGTAAGTTCTTCAAAATGGTGTGTGTGTGTGTGTTAACAATTAAATATAGTACAATTGCCAGTAACTATTTTTTTAGTTAAGGCTAATAATAAAGGTACTTTTATATATTTAAACCCATTTTTTTTAAGATTTTGTTTTTTATTTTTTGTTTTCTACAAATATAAATTATATAAATTTGTAAAAATTTTAATACTAATTTTTTTAAACCCTCCACATTATTACGTAAAAACAACACCTCAATGGATAATTTCCTTCAGTAAATAAAAAAGTTATACATTAAAAAAAAATAGTTGTCAAATTATGGAAAAAGGGCCTGGCATTCTTCGCATTTACTTTTTGAAAACAGGCTGGCATTTTTCGCATGGTCACTGAAAAAATGTCTGGCATTAAAAGGGTTAAGTTAACAAAAAAAAAAGAAAAAGTTATATGGTACCTCTCAAGAGTAAGACATTCAAAATTAAACAAGTTAATATATCATGATGGCCTAAATAGTCTGAGCAAGATAGCCTATACTAAGATGCTTATATAGAGTGAAGTTTCACACAAAATTTTGTCTATAGCTTATATCATTATCAAGATATCATGCAGGCAGACAGAAATTATATTTATTCAGTCCCTTGAGTGACAGGCTTCTATCAATCATCAATTAGTGAAAAAATAGGATATATAAGTTATGTGTACATGGAGTTATCAGTACCGGCAGTTATCATGTTTATGACATTATCTGTGGTGTGACATTATAACTGGGTCAGAACATTTTTATATGTCTCTCGAGTTAGCTTGCTGTCGGTTGCCATCATCACAGCTAGTCAACTATCTCATTATTGACATTTGTCATATATTCCATTTAACATTTAAAAATATAGTTTATAAATGTATACTGTAAAAAAGTTAAAGAATCGTTTATTCTTAATTCTATGTATATATTCTATAAAATGATGACAATGCATACAATGCAATTGTGATTAAACTTGAATGAAATGTAGTCGGTCTAGTTTAACCTTAAACTTCTTTAAATAGTTGTAAAGAAATTCACTAGATCACATTTTGTTTATGTGAAACCTCAACTAAGCTGCTAGATATGGAGTTATGACTTTCTCATGAAACTGTGTTGAAGGATTAATAAAAAGAGGATTTATTATTGCTGTTTGTCACCTATATTTGTATTATATGTGTGAAGATAACACATGTTGTCTTTATCATAATGTGACTTGCCAAGTGTTAACCCTTTTAGTGCCAAGAGCCTTTATTTAGGCTCTCATCATTTTCATGCAGTACACAACCATTTATTGACTAATATCAATAAAATTAGTACTGATTAATGAATTTTATGTAAAATGTACTACACAGCAAGTAGCACTGCATAGATTCATGTAATATTCAAATAAAATTGTTATTTTATATACACTAAAATGTTTTATCTAGACACATGCGTTTCTATGGTAAAAATCAGTTTTGTACTTTGTTTACTGAGAAATATATAAATATTATATTACCAAATTTTCACATGTTTTCTTAAATTAAATATATTACACTATAATACAGAGGTTTGTTGAGTAAATATTTTGTCAGGCATTTATTGAGCTCTTAATTTACACACAAAAAATAAAAAAAGTATCTAACTTTTAAGGTATACAATTTTAATAGATCAACATTTCATAAATTTCATTACATGTCATTGTTCTCTTATTAATAGCAAAAAAAAGGAGGTCAAAATCATTAGTTTATTATAAAATTTAGCGAAATGAGAACAATTTATATCTATGTGTGTCATTCGTAAAATTGCCCTGGTGCTACTGCGACATACCTCCCAGCAGCTATGCCGCGGCGCCCGACGGGACAGCCCGCACCAGTAACTCTGGTGTTATGTGATGCAACCTGCCCAATGTGCTTGGCGCTAAAAGGGTTAACCTAGTGTATCCAATATATTTTTAACCACTCATGATATGAATGAAAGCTACAAATAGATTGCAGTAAGAGCTTCTTGTTAAGAGCCAGCTGTAATGAAATGACAGAGTTTTTCTTCATGAGAACAATGGAGCCATAATAACAATAAAATCAGATAGCCACTTGTATAGCCAGCTCAAGAATGGTCTTAAATAGCAATAATAAATATTTATTCAGATGAACATATGGTCAAACAATATGTTTAATCATAAAGTTTTGGGAAATATCTTATTTTAAAGATTTTTTTCTTTTATTACATGAACATGAAGTACAGTAATAGTGTCATTCAAAATTCAAAGAGAGTATGTCATTACAGAAGTAAAAATGTTAATATATTTTATGTCATTCAATATTAGTGCAGTTCTTTCTCAGCTTGGCGTTGTTGCATCGGTAACAACGCATAAGATAATACGCATCAAAAAAACTTTAGTCTTTTTTGTAAAGTGTATAATTTTTCAATATTCAAACAACAAAGTATCTACAATAATGAAATTTTTTCTAAATATCTAAGAAACATAATAAAGTAACGAAAAAGCATTGTGATGTGTATTTGGGTCTGGCATAGTAGTAATTTACAATTTGTTTTTTCCCACCTTGAGTACGGACTTTGGCATTGTATAAATAATTTTTAAACTCTTAAATGCTAATGTTATGGTCATAAACCAATAATAAATGCTTCATATAACATAAAATAAACATAATCAAGGGGTTTTTTTATAGTAGTAACTACCATAAATACAAAACGGTTTCGGGTTTGATAGACTTATATAAGAAAACTACTGATCCTGTGAACTCTCTTCCAAGCCAACCACCGTTAATTTAAGGTGGGCTCTCCAACTGATTGTATCACAGATCAGTGACTCTCATAAGTATACACCAGACCGCAAATATCCCTGACGTCAGGTGCAGGAATCAAACCTGCGACTCCAAGGCTATCCCCTGCATCTGAGATTAACACATTAGACCACACAGTGAGCATGAATCCATGCCAGTTCTAGGGTTAACTATATTCTTAAAACGGAACATGTACCATAATTCTACCATTAAGAATTAGAGAGTAAAAGTGTTTGAGGTTTAAGATTGTTCTTAGCCTAATTATCATTTTTTTGCAGAAATTTCCAGAACTCAAGTTCAAGTATGTGGAAGAAGACAAGCCTGAAGAATTTTTTATCCCATACGTGTGGTCTCTGGTGTCTCAGCTATCCAACATGTACTGGGACTCTGCCTTGTTCAAGCAGTGCTGATAGTGACTAGGTGCTGGCCAGACTATACAGTATAGATTGGTGAAATAATACTTGTCTACTGTGGCATGTTCGAACAGTAAATACAAGATGTTAATAAACATTTCGTAAATCGATGTATTAGTTTTTAATATATATTTATTTTTAAGATAAATTATGGAATACGTTTCTTGAATGACATAAAAACATTTATTCTAATAAATATTACGGACAACTATTTAAGAAGATTTTGTACTAAGAAGCCATTCATCACCATTTTGTTGCTCTTATGTTTACAATATAATATCAAATTTAGGCACTCGTCGTGTAGTACTGCTATCCAGCTACCCAGGGAATTTGTAAGATTCATAAGTTTTGATCACAATGTGTCCATATGGTTTCTAGTCAATTGAGACACAGCCCGAGGTCTGCTATGTACAGGTTGGCTAGAGAGCATTAGCTACACATCACACAGAGTATGAGCTGAGGATCGGACTTATCAATAAGCGGATTTGAATAATTACTTCTCGTCTATGGGTTGTAGCGTGACGGTTAGCATTGAGAAACTGAGTTTTTTTAGAAGTAATAAATGTACAGAAGTAAGTTCTTCCTTTGCGTTTTCTCCCGTGTCACAGAATAAAGTTAAGGAATTAATGATAACAAACACTGCATTTGGTGCGGATGGAATATCCATAAAAATGGTTCGGGGTTTGATTCCCTACTGCATTAGTGCAATGACTCACCTTATAAACGTCTCTTTAAGAACCGGCACTTTTCCAACCAGCTGGAAGCGGAGTGTGGTGATTCCTCTTCCAAAAGTCCATAATCCTACTTCTATATCCCAGTTCCGGCCAATATCAATTCTCCCAGTTCTGTCCAAAATATTGGAAAAAAGTTGTTTCAGAGCAGTTGGTCTTATTTTTGGAATTTGAGGGGCTGTTACCAGAGTCTCAGTCAGGATTTCGGAAAGGTTTTAGTACATGCTCAGCACTCCTCAATCTAGTGGACGACATGCTTTCAGCTAAGGATGGTTTGGAGAGTTTGATGACTGCATTGGACTTCTCACAGGCTTTTGACTCTATAAACTTTGAGTTGATGCTGGCAAAGCTGGCTTTCTATCGATTTGATGAAACTTCAGAGTGATGTTTCTCATCTTATTTATCTGGGCGAACGCAGAGCACAAAGGTTGACGGGAAATTGTCATCAGCAATTCCTAGATCTGTTGGAGTTCCTCAAGGCAGTTGCCTGGGACCCATTCTCTTCCTCATATATACCGCAGATCTGAAGGATCAGTTGATATACTGCTCGCTAAGTTCTTATGCTGATGATTTACAGCTGTTGTTGTCTTATCGAACCGGTGAGTCGGCTGAAGCTGCACGTAAAGTCAACAATGACTTGGAGAGAGTAAAGAGGTGGTCAGATGATCATGGTCTTCGGCTAAACTCCAATAAATGTTCTGTTTTGTAGTAAATGGCTCATCTTTGAATGGCCAATTGGTAAAGTGCATGGCTGAAGGTTCTATCCATGTAGACGGTAAGCCTTTGAGTTCATGTAATACTTTGAAGGTTCTTGGCGTCACTCTTGATTGCCAACTCGACTTTTCTTATCACGTGAAATCCATATGTAAAAATGTTACAATCAAGATGAAATGTATATCTAAGCTAAGCACAATACTCCCAGTCTCATCTAAATTAGAAATTATAAGATCAACAATTTTCCCATTAATAACATATGCCCTTCCAACCTTTGCTTTTTGTTTAACACGGGAAAACGTGATGGTTCTCACCCACTTACAGAATAGGGCATTGAGATTTGTTTACAGTTTGAGGAAGTTTGATCACATAAGCGAGTACCGATTAAATGCTGGGGTGATGTCGGTAGAGGGTTGCTCCCAGAAGGCCAGAATATCTTAGGAGAAAGCTGGTTTTTAGGCACGAGGTGAGTCAGCGCTGTACTCGACAGGATGGTCTATTAAACCTACCAAGGACAAGTTTAGAGATAGGGAAAAAGGCATTTAGACACTTTGGACCAAAAAAATATAATGCTCTGCCCACTGCAATAAAAAACCTCACCCTTTTTAAAATTTAAGAAAAGTGTTACAGGCATATTTAATTGATAAATGTTACTCGTAATTTTATTATTGTGTGATCTATGTATAATGCATTTTGTACACTTTGACAGGAGTTGTCATGAAAAGCAGAGTTTGTACTTTGATGAACGCTTGACCAATAAAGACATTTTTATTTATTTATTATTTATAAGCCAATTCAATCTTGTAAATAAGAGGGTTGTTCAGAAATTAAGAGCCATTTTCATTTCACAACAAACGTATGTTTTATATATATGTATAAAAGTAAATCTTATAAGCTACTTTCTTACATGTTTTCCATACACATTGATGAGGCACTTTTCTTAGTGGCTAAGAAGGTTTTTAATTCACACAGGAATATATCTTTCAACCAGTTGTTGACTGTTATCTTGAGCTCTTCATCACTCCAGCTAAAAACTCCTCCAGCTTCAGAAAAAGGACGCAATCATTACATAACAACATAGTCTTCATGAAAATGTGTTTTTGCTTATGGTCATCAGTCTAAAGACATAGGATCCTTTGTGTGTAAATGTTGCTGTAGTCCTGAGTATTAGTGTGATTTTGTAGACAAGTAAATATGAAATCATAGGAAATTCGTTATTAAGTTCATGTAAAATTTTCATTAACTTTGACCTAGTTATCAATTTGAGTTTTTAGATCTTCGTTAGTAAATTTCATCAGCTTTTGTCATTATTGCTACTGCTATCTGACCTCTAAGTAGGCAACATCACTTTTGTACTTTCCTTTTATTCATAATATTCTCTAACCACACACTGAAACAAATCACAATACATTTCAGCAGGGTTTACATGTTTAGTGCTGAATAAACAAATAAATAACAGTGAATTTCATAGTAAACAGTATGTTGTACTAATATATTCATTGTAAATATCATAAAATCAACACTGGCAACAATACAACAATGAAACTGTATAAACAGGTAGCTTTATAGAATTTTGGAAGAAAATCCTACTCAAATTTTTACGAGTAAATGTCCCTTAATTTCTGGATGACCATCATACATAACTATTTGAGTGGTTTGGAAACTACATTAAACTAGAGGTCTTTTAGATTTTCTGCTCACTGGACTGCTAATTAATGAATTATTATAATGCTTCATTCAACTTTATTAAAGAAATTATGCAGGATATAAACACTAATTCTAAATGCCATTTTCTTTTGTAGAACAAAGAATTTAGTTCCCTTTTAAACAATGGTAAAATATGACCCTGGCATGAAAATAGAAAACAAGCTTGGTAGATAAGATTTTTTCTGTACACCACTACAGAAGTGAGCCCCTAACTCAGCAGCAGACCATTTTGTTTTAGTTTAAACTTTATTTCAAAGCAATACATGTGCTTATTTTTTGTTCCCTGTACTTGCTGCTCAAGCTTATGTTATTGATATATTTTCTGAACGTCATTAAAAAATAAATTTTTACTGCAACATAAGACTTTTTATGATAGACTATGGTACAATATTAATTAATTAGGAACTAGATCGAAGTAAGTATTTATCCTATAAATGTGACCAAATAATATCATAGTACGAGTAAAACTTAACATATTGTCTCATCTATTTTAAGAAAAGAGTCAAGAAACCCTTTTTGTTTACATAAACCGACTGTTTGAACTAGTCCATGGGATGACTTGGCTAATGCTCAGTTAGTCATGAAATAAAATTTACTCATTCATATGTACATGTAACTTTATGTTGTTTATGTTAAAAATAAAATATTGAAATTTTTATTAATGATAGAAGGTTTAAAATGTGTTTTGATTTACAAGAGTTTTACAGTACAGTTTTTTTGAAACTTGTTTACTTCCCAAAATGAATTTTTTTTAGCATAGTTGTGACATCTAAGTAAAGTCTGGAGGACCTGAACTTTTCATATTGTACTATGAATTTGTATTTGGTATTTAAAAATTGACACTTAGAAATGTGTCACAATCCTGAGAGTTAACATGAAACAAAACTATACATTTATAGCTTTTGTTGAGTAGCAGCTACATTAATTCATTGTAGTGATTATTTACATCACATAGATAAGATTAATCAAGAGTCAAAACAATCAAGAATCTTTTAGTCTAATCTTTAAACGAAAGTGATTTGTCTTTGAATAACGAAATATTTTAATCTTTAAATGAGCCACTATACATTTATAGATGTGCTTTATTTTTAATTCGAAAAACTACATAAATATTTAAAATATTGCTAAATTATAGAACTAACCTAGGTTTGATAGAAAGTGATTACTTGTTTTCTGTAAAGTTAAGATAATATGGGAAAATGAACTCAAATTGTAACCTGAACCGTATAGCAGTAATACAGGTACAATATATGTAAGGATAAATATGTTAAACAAATAAGTAAGTCTCCGGTCTCTATAATTAAGTAAGTAATCTTTTTATAAGTTAGCCAAAGGTTGAAGGGATTATTTTATTCTATATGGCCATGTCTTCATTTGTATTAAGTGAGGTTTCATGAATACAAGGTACTTATTTCTTGGTTACATTGTTTTGTTGTCACTAAGTAACTTTTATGTCATAAATGTAAATAAAGCATTTATTTCATATTGGGTTTTATTTTTATTGATTGTTTTGGATTAATTAAGGAAGTTGACGGATGTAATTAATTTCACATGCTTTAATTGCTTCCTTACATTGCTTTTTAGTTAGAAACTAGAGCCGGTGAAAATACATTGGATTAGTTAATTTATTTTTACTAATATTAAGTTATTTATTAAGTTTAATCTGTCTTTGTAAATGTATATTTCTTTTCTTTAATTTATTCCTCCTTATACCTTGATGTTAAGTTACCAAACTCATTGGAGTGTGACGCATGTAAACAGATGAATCCAGTTTTGGGTTTGTAAAACCAAGATCTATTGGTCTAATGGTTTGATCTGTACGTTTTGCAAGCTTTGCTAGCTTATACTAAGTATATACAGTACATGAACATTGTTATGTGGAATCAATAAAAGTTTAGATATAACATTAATTTATATGATAAAACATATTATATAGATTAACATTTAAACCATTTAGTTATTAACCTACTGTAAAGAATAACAATTGTCTCTGAGATTATCAATGTAAAATTTTTATCGGCTGCATGAACCAATACTACAAATATTCTACTATTTTTCAACACATTCTTATATTGTATTATATAGATAAAACTACCATTACACTTATAGTAGCTAGCCCTACTCTAAAAAAATAACACATGTGAAAGCGTTAACACTCTCTATGACTAATTTTTAATTTATATCACAAAATTATGAACATTTCTGTAAAAGGTAGTGTATTAATTAAATTAAAGAGTCCAATTATTCACTCAGCTTACTCAGGTATTTTTAAAGTCACTATCATTAATCAATCTTAAACGTTTGAAAAGATTTTATTTGACTCTTTGAGTGTTATTTGGGGCAGTTTCAGGATTAGAGAATGTGAAAATGTCTGTTCCTTAACCCATTGTGGGCGGTACAATATCTGTGTGCTTGATACACCATGGCCGAAGATATTGGTAGTGCGAGACTGCGCACCAGTGGTATACAGTCAACCACATGTTATTTGTGGAAATTGTTTTCTGCAGTGTTTGTTATTTTAACATATCCATTTTTATATATTAGCTTATACATTTTTCAGATAAATAAATCTGAACAAATAAATAGTAGAATAAAATCTTTTAATCACGTTTATTTATTGGAGCTCTGACCTGAAGTTATCCAAAGAAAAGAGAAATAGATGTTGAAAAAGCAAAATATAATAAAAGCTATCAAAAACAAGGAGGTAAAACTGCACGAGGTTTACTATTGTTGTTATGGGTCGTTTTACTACAGCCAGTTCTTCAGCAATTTTTCTTCCTTCAAGTATTTCTTATTTCTAAATATACACTCAAAAGTCGCTGATACAGGTTTTGATCACCACTACTGTTAAGTAGAACCTTCTCTTGCTTATAAACCCCTTTGTGATATCCAATTTAAACTTGGCAATACAAAGATAATTAATTTTAATACCTAAAGCTAGATTCATATCATACAGTGAAACAATTTGTCAAATATAATTGCTCTTATTTGTAAGGAATGGTGTCTCTAATATTGTAAATTGTATTACATACATGTGTAATGATGTTAACAAATATATTACAATGTTTTCCAAACTAAGATAATTCATTTATTTCAACAAGTATTCCATGCTCATAGAGTTAATACCAAGGTAACTCCATTCTCCAGGCACAGCTCTAATTAAAGCTCTTTTGAGTGAATAAAAAGTAAATAAATGTTTTGACTCATGGATTGATATTTGACTATTAAATAAAATAAGTTAACATACTGTTCCATCATCAAACGTAAATTTTTTATGTCAATGATGACTAGTTTCAGGAGCGCTGAGACATACAAAATTGAGATTGACGATGGAAAGGTATGTAACCTTATTTAATTTAACAGTAATAAAGTAAAAATGTCAATATTGTTATCTCAATTGTTTAATAATAGTTGTTTTAACTATAACAATTAGACAGGTGCTGAAAGAAAAATTCAAGACTTGAAAGAAACAGCTAAAAAACAAAAGGAATTTAGATTTATTTTCTTTACATTGGTTGTCAAATAAATAAGAAATTAAAACTGGTATAAATACATGTAAATCTTATTTATATTCAATTAGAATGTACTTTAGCAAGAGAGTTGGGTACTTTGGTGTTATCCTAAGGTGTTTATGAACGTTCATATGATGAGCATGAATTTGGGTACTATCTCAAGGGATGTTTTTCTTTTTTCACCAGAGTGCGAGTAGGCGCCACATGCTGATGACCAGGAACATTGCTGATTGGTTCTTCCCCGACCTTAGATCCTGTGTCAGATCGTACCACAAAAAAAAACATCCCTTGAGATAGTACTTAAATTCAATCTCAAACATTACACGCTTGTAATGGTTAACTTTAACTTTTTCTGTTTATATTATGTACATATGTATTTATCTACTCATATCATAATAAAAAGTAGTACATAGGCATGGAGTTACCTCCATATAATACCAAAGTACAGAGAATTTAAATCATGATCCCTGCTGCAGTACAATTTATATTACTCATTCCCTAAGAACATATTTTACATAGGGTCACTTATACTGTAGCTGGTTTATACCTTCCAGTTGAACCTACCACTGGGCACAGTAAAAACCAATGTGTCACTTAAGTCTGGTCAACCTTATGGATGTCCAGGAGCGGCACATCACTAATTGCAAATGTTGAGATTCTGGAGTGCAAGAGTAATTCAATGACTGTTGAAGTTGGTGGAGTTTGTTCCTTAAGTATCAGAGGTTCTTGCTAGCCTCAACAAGGGTATGCCACCCCCTGCCTGCTTTGACTGGAGAGGCTGGTTCAGAGCTGGCCTCCCCTTCTTCCTGGGGGACATGACTTTGAGATTAGTGCCCTAATTCTTCCTCATGTATCTCGATAGGAGGTCTTAGGAAAAAATAAAAGACAACGTAGCAGTTAAAACATAATTAGTGTAATTTTGGTACACAAACACACATAGCAAATTAAGACGAAACAATTTTACATGACATACTTTAAAAAAAAGTTACGAGCATTTACAACTCAATTTCTTAAGGAAAGTAACAAAAACAAATATATTCACAAATGTACTGTTCTTGTGAATTTACAAACTAAACCTCAAGAAGTCTTTTTGATTTGAAGCTGGAGTGGCAAATTTATTCAATAACGAGTGATTGGATCTATGGGGTTCAAAATAGCTTCTGAGTGTATTAACAGTAAATATTATACATTTTCGTCTGTCAAAGATGATTTCAATCTGGTTTTGATAAGTTTCAGTTTAGAAAATGCTCGTTCACAAGAGACTTTCCTCAATGTGATGCCTAGAACAAATATATTATTTTTGAAAGTTGTGAGTATTGTAAATAGTACTTGTTATATTATAATTCAATTTTATATGCACACTTGATACAACTATTGCATAATGTATCAAGTGCACTCATTACAACGCTTTGCTCTAGATGTCGTGGTCTTCATCGTCTTGTTTTCTCTATTGTATTTGCAACGGTCGCGGGCTCGCTGCGCTCACTTATTTCTCAAGAATTGTAGTGACGGAGCAAATAGCTCATTGGACCATGTTAGTGCCACTCTTTTCTTATTCCTTCAGCTACTGTACATAGTCCGTGCCACAATGTCCAGGAATTCTAATTACTATGGGTACCTTAGTTCATATCTTCACAATGTTTTGCGCATTAAATTGAATGTTATAGCAATGTTTAAATAATATCCATAATCTAGTAAATGGCTAAAAATACTAAAAATCAGATAATACTATACCTTGAGATTGCTGTTTAAAGAACACTAATATCCTTCGAATTTCCCATTTCATTGTAAACTGTGGCAGGGTAGCCACCCAACCGGGAAACCGGAAATAAGCGTGGAATTTTTCTGAGAACCGGGAAAATTAAAAAAAGCAATTATAAAATCAAAACATAGTTCGACAGGTTCTTGAATTAAGAATTTATCAGTCTCGAAACGTATTATACGCGACGTGGATCGTGAAATTGTTAATGAAGACCGACATATGTTCGCGAGCTTCATCTGAGCGTTGCCTCCACTAGTGTAGTAGAGTTTATCTTGGTTCGTTCGTGTGCCGTGGTAAATCTCCTTCCCCCCCAAAAAACACTTAACAATACATTGGACAATTTAAAATCGGCCGACCGCTCCGGGCTTCGGCACTAAACGAGCGGTACGCATAAGCGGTAAAACGGCAGAGCGGGGTGGCCGCGATACAAACGGGTTTTATGTATTTAAGTATTATTTAGTCGTCGAAGTGGGGCTATAAACAGGCTTAATAGTTCGGTTCATTGAATAATATAATATGTTTGACGGTTTAACATACCCGGTTTTTTTAATACACCAGAATTTCACTTAGATTTTTGCCAGGCCTGATAAGATATCTTATAGAGAAGAAAATAATTGGTAAGCTACTACAAGTAACGCCAAGGCGCGTTTGCGTCCGACAATGCAATGACAGAATGAGCTGAGGGCTGAGCAGTAGGAGAAACATTTAAAGCGCAATTAATTTTACATGTTAATCAAAATAGAACTGAAATAAAATTGTATTGCGTATTGGATTTTACAAAATTAATTAAGTTATATTATTACATTTATGTCATTTAATTGTTTTAGTAGGTTATAAAATTAAATTTGTTTAAAAAGTTGAAAATTATATGACGAAAGTATTTTTTTCAGGTATACCTTATATTTAACAGGTTCTTTCAATTAATATTTCACAACTTTAATGACCAAGATGGGGCTATCGCTACTTTAAAGACTATTGGGGCGTAGACTGGAGGATTTTTGAAGCAAGAATAGACTCATATTCATTCCAGATACCGTAAGTTCATGTAAAACGTCAGTACAATCGGTTGAATAGTTTACGCGTGAACGGAAAACAAAGAAACAAAGGCTTTTTCGCATTTATAATATTATTAGGACTAGGATTAATCGACAAAACACTGATATTTTGTAAGTAGCAACTAAATAAATACCCAATGTTGCGTAAAGTATAATGTCTATACAGGAAAGAATGAATTCGATGATTGTGCAAGTCACTCCATGGAATCGGTTGAGCGTTAGCGAATGTTTTACTTTAGCCTTATAGATAACCGTAATGGCAACGGGGAGATAGAATAAATAACTTTGTAAGAAAACTGAGATTTTTACATGACATTTTTATTTATAGAGCAAAAAGAAAAAATAATAGTGGAAATTCATTGTTAAAAGCCGGTAATACGATTCAAGTTCAGCGCACATTAGCATGGTAATCCCTTTTCAAGCTCACCAGAACTTTTATTGTTTGAACAATGCTACGAAATCTAACTTAATGAGTAAAAATGTGAATTTATCATGTGGCAAGATATCTCGAGAAGAATTTCATATGTAAACTCGCATGAAACTTAATTTCTGCCATAACCGTATATAAGGAGGACTCAAGGGGCCTAAGCCCTTCCCCGAAAATTTTAAAGACAAACATTAAAATTGTACCTAGTAGTTTTTTTTTTTTAAGATAGAACACATTTACTATCTTAAAGCTTGACAATTGTCTTGGGGAGATTCCCGAGTCTATTTTAGGAGGACATTGTTTAGCTCCTAAACTAACCAGTGTGTCAGCCCCTGACAATTTTCTACATACGCCACTGATTTGTGCATAGACAGAAATGAGCTCTATGAAGGTTTATGTTTGAGAATGGAGTTTGGCTGACGGTTTGAAGCTTATCACTCAGTAGGCTGACACAATTGACCTTTTGAAACTTCAGCAAAATCTGTTACGTGACACGTGGTGTGGCGCACTCC
Organism: Homalodisca vitripennis; assembly: GCF_021130785.1. NCBI lineage: Eukaryota > Metazoa > Arthropoda > Insecta > Hemiptera > Cicadellidae > Homalodisca > Homalodisca vitripennis. The sequence continues at coordinate 153,971,120 of NC_060209.1, forward strand.
TACCTTTGTATCTCTGTTTAAGTTTTGCTCGAAATTATGTGATTTCAGGATGGCATTGTAATGACGGAGCCATGTTAAGTGTGAGTGTGTGTTTGTGAAAGATTACTGTGATGGTATTAGGCTTTTACAGTGATTGAGTTATGGCATGGCAGACAGTCAATACGTTGATGGATTCCCCTGTTACAGAGATGTAGTTTTAGATGAAGAAACTGACGTTATTTCAAGACAGTTTGTCTTTAATGGAGACGAAAGTGGTGGAGAGATCTGGTGCCGGCAAGACTCTAACATCCGCTTCTGCAAGAAGATCCGGACGAGGTAAATGGCCATTCAAGTGGTTGTGTAGAATAGATGTCTGGTACACTACGACTAATTCTCAGCAGTTATAGATGTAGTTATATTGCCGTGGCGTGTATAAGAATCTTAATGAAACAACATCCCATTCACACACCAACCAGTCTCAGAAATATTATCTAAACAGTCTCAAGCACGTTTATAATTTCAGCACGATTTTGAGGGCTAAAAGTTGTCGCTCAAAATGAGGATACAACTACGGAAAGTCTGTAGTTCAGGTGGTAAACAATGTTACTGGAACTTGTAAATACGAGCAATATGTTTAGTCTTGGCCTTTTTTTGGATGTAAAAATGAATGTATACGAACAGAGTGGCGAATCACATTTGATTAAATTTGTACATCTAAAGAAAGGCCGCGACTTTACTTTGTTTACATTAAATTTAATCTTGTTTTGTAGTAGCGATATGTCTATTAGTAGCTAGTATTTCTAAGTATATGAAGGGTAATTAACTTACATGATAACCTGTATCTCAAAACATAACCGGATATTTGACCATATATTTGCTTCTCGAATACTACTGTACTACTGACATCTCTCGAACAGTCAGTGTATATCTTATTGAATCGTAGAATATGAAGTTAAAAACAATAATGTAAGGAATACGTTGATCAAAGAAGTATTCATTAATATGCCTAAAGAAGTTACGCCCAAACTCAGTTGGCAGAGGATTAATTTTCCTAGTAGAATAATAATTTACAGTTAAACAGGGCCTATTTTTCGATTTTGCGATAGTAAGTAGTTTGTCTGAGGGCTTTCGAAAATGTCTTTTTAACACGGTTATCTATTATTGACATCTTTTCAGCGCCGCGGAATAAAGCACAGATTGTTCTTACCTCTTAGATTTCAATGTTACATAAAATTCAAAAAAACCAAGAAATCCAATTCCTAAATTTGAAGTGCATGGAATAAAATTGTTATATCGGTAGCTCAAAAGTAAAGTTTTCGATATAAGCGGTTTACATTTTTGAACATTTAGTCATGCTAGACTCGAGCACATTGGAGCGCTTCTTCCGAGAGCTTGTCAATAGTTAACGATAACCTATTGCTTATATGATAGATTTTTCATGGACATAGACATTGGTGTGATGGCATTTCAATCCAAAGATGGGCTTGGATGAATAAAGATGCGGTTTCGGCATCAGAGATACATAGATTACAAATTATAGTGTAATATATAGGTGAAGAGGTATTCTTATTGCCTAATTAGGTGCACAATTGAATGCACTACGATGTTTCAGGCACGATCTTCAATCACAGTGGAGTAACTGAGGTTTCTACACATAAGGTAGCTATGGTGAGAGGGGTTGATTCAATGCGAATTTTAGTTTAGCTCCAGTTCACCTTCCTCTTAGTGGAGTGTCTAGAATTCAACGCTCTAGGAATCTGAAGTCATCCAAGTTCGCCTGAAGAGATCCAAAAACGTTAGTGATGAAGAAACTCAAAATTATCACTTTACATCGTTTCGGCATCATAGACACTTAGACCGCAAAATATAGGAAGGTGAACTGGATCTGAACTCAAATTTACATTGAATTAACCCTTGTCACTATAGTTACGTTACGTGTAGAAAGTTACAGTGTTAAAAAGTAAATTATATAAATAAAACCAAACATCTTAGATAAAATATAATTTAGAGAAATTACATTTTAAAACACGGACACTCCCATCAATCTTTCAGATACACCTGTAAAATTGTATATCGGTTGTATTTAGTCTTTTTTGAGTTCTTGGTTACAAGATATCTATAATTGTTTTTGCAGAGTTAATGCCTTCTCTTACACACAGTAAAAATAAAAAGATGTTTCCAGCATTATACGAGAAAGTCTAGGCATTAAAAATATTTTATTTACTTAAACTAAATTTTATTTAAAACATTCTTTCCCTAAAATGTTCAAATACTTGCCGTCTCAAGTTACTGTCAATATAATCAATAAGCTCCCTGGAGTTATCAAATGAATGAATAAACCCAAACAATTCAAATCTAGATTAAGACACTTTTTGTTGTCAAAGGCATTTTACTCAGTTGATGAGTTTACGATGCGCCGCTGGGAGGAAAATCAGCATTTTATTAATATTTTATTTCTCATTTTCTGATATCCTAAATATGCAAAATACAATTATATATTATTAGGTTCACACATTACTGTGAGGAATTGACTGTGCTTATGATAACTAAAGATAGTTTTCGTTTATAGATTTTTAATCAATATTATAAAATAACGTTTGCAATACATTTTTGTAAATTGTTTTACTGCAATAAAGAATTACTGTTATAAAACGTGATTCACACGGGCCCTGTATGTACTGTAAAGAGTCATAATATTATCTTTCGCCATTTCATTTTGAGCCTGGTTACAAAACTGCCCGAAATCAATACTTTGAATTACAATAAATGCATGGTGTAATCATCAAAAACATTAATTGTTTTACTTTTCGTGTCTCCAGGGTAAGCACCTCAAAGGTCTGTGTCTATGAAATAAAAACCAACTACCTTAATGTTGACCGGACCCTTCACTAAAACAATTAGCTCTACCAACACTACTGGCATTAGCTCTGTAAAGTGCAGCGAAATGAAGTTAGTTCCCTTTCTCACTGCGCTGCCCACAAACATTACACCCCCTCCCCCTGCGCTCGATGAGTCAACTGACTCGGTTGTCTGTGCTCTGTGCCATAGCCCCACCTAACTTTAATGCAATTTCAGCATTGCGTCATTTGCGCTATATCTTGACAATAGAAGTGCTCGAGATCTCTGATTTTTATACTTTATATTGACATTACTACACCTTGTCTCACTAATGTTTAAAGTTTACTTCAATAATTTATTCGCTTCAAATTTATGAAATGGAATACTAACGAAAACTAAAAAATTGCTCAAACAGGAGAACTAAAAAAATAACAGCATGAACAGATTAAGAGCACTACTTATAGGCTCTGTTAAACTAAGCATAATGATTTTTATAACTTTTAAATCATTTGAATCAATCTTTACTTTTGCACGTTCTTTGTTAGCATTTCAAAAAGTTTTTTTTTCGGAAAAGGATACTTATACTGTATTTCAAATATAAGTAAACACCATGTATAGCTGAATAGGATTTGTGGATACTTTAATCATTTCAAGTAACGTGTGTTTCTATACAATTTAAAGATATAGGCTGTGGAATTTACAAAGAAGAATGCTATATCAGTTATTTATCACCGTAGAGCATTATATTGAATTTAGAGAAAAAAGGTAATGCAACCTGAAAAATGTATTGACATCTCTCTTGTCTCAGCCATAACAATTGTGTCATTCAGTCTCAATGAGGAATCTAGTTACTTAAAAGAGGTCAAAAGAGAGTAACCATCCTATTATAGCATGACGACAACCTATAATTTTGGCAAATTTGTTACCCTGTTAGTGCATTACATCTTACTAAAAGATGATACAGTAATGAGGCAGAATTTGTAGGTACTATCTTATCTCAAACTAAGCTATCTTAGATGTTCGTTGAGGTTATAATGTCCCGATAGAAAACCCGTCAATAGTCCTACGAATGATCCTGTCGATTATGATAAGCGTGTCAGCTTGATTCTGATCAAAGCTCCCAGACAGTTATTGCATCTGTCTCAGTCAAGTTGCAGTCCAGTCCTGTGTTTCCTCTCTTTTGTTCAGTTTACACTTAAAGAATGCTGTTCTTAGCCCGCGTTTTGATTGAACTCACATTAGAGTGTGGAGGCTCTTTTCTGTTTAACTGATCAGCTTTTTTATTCCTTTAATCCTGAGCGCCATGACCCGCAGAGAAGAACAAGTTAATTATTATTTTCCCATGAATATCACAATACGATTTTACATATTATCAATGTTTTCTATGGAAGGACGAAGTGCTCTAAATCATGGACGTAGCCAGAGAAGGCTCCAGACCCCCAAATTTTAATTTTTTCAATTACTGCTTTTATTATTATTTATATAATAATAATAACTGTTATCACACATCTGCTTCAGTTCTATCATTGGTCTTTGCCAACCTAATGATATACTACTTAAGTGATTTTTGAGTTCTCTTTCCATTTTTATTCCAGCTCAATTCTACAAAGTAGTTTTTCTTTAAATTGTACTTTGTAAAATCACTTCTATAACAATGTATTAATAAATTCTACTAAGGAGACGTCAGGAACTTCTTTGAATCGTGTCGTTGTCTGTACGCATATCCGTCAGTGCGATAACACTTGATAGAAAGGTCCTGAATACTTGGTAATGGGTTCTTCTTGGTCCAAGGAAGAACCCTATTGTTTCGGAATCAAAAGGCTAAAGGACAGTCTGCCTGTCTATCCTTTTGCCCGTCTGTGCAAAAATAGACCTTGATAGAATGACGTTTTAGACTTGAAACTTAGTACATACGTTTCTCTTGATCCAAGTAAGAAATTTATTGAATTTGAGGTCTAAATGTCAGTCCATTTGTCTGCCGTCCGCACACTATCTTTTCCGTTACGCCGTATCCGTTTAAGTTACTAATATACTAGTACTAGTTGTCACCCGCGACTTCGCACGCAATTTTTACAATAAAGGCCCATAGCCTACTATGATTAAACTACTTATGATTATGCCCTATGATATTTTAAAAACGTAGGAAATATGCACCAGTTACATACTGTATGTTCTTGGTAAAGACGATCAGAATTTAAGGGACTGATTCTCAGGTTTTGCGTGTATAGAAGAATTTCTGGTTCGAATGAATTAAATTCCTGGGGTTACCTTGCTGCCTCGGTGAAGACAAATATAGATATCAAATCCTAGTTCGGTAATAAAATTGTGTATTTTCATACCTGGTACTTTACTTCTGATCTAAAATATTTAAATTTCCACGTTGAGTTTGACTAGTTGTCTCGATGAAGAAAATATATTAAAAATCGAAGACGGAGAAGCCTACCTTGGTCAAAAAGTGCCTACATCGGGCTGTAAATTTCCTTCTATTATAATGTATTTAAGGTGCTACATTTGAGTTTGCCTTACTGCCCCAACCAATATATATATATATATATATATATATATATATATATATATATATATATATATATATATATTTAGACCTCGGAAACCTACGTCTCTTAAAAAGGGAATATTCCTACTTTTAAAATCTTTATTCGATATATCCAGTACCATACTTGCGTTTGCCTTGTCCCGATGAAGAAAATATACGTACATACTTAGGATATTGAGAAGCCTACTACTGTCAAAAAACATCTACTGTGGCTAAGGGAGTAGTCCATACTAAGTTTATGCAATATTTCATAATGATCGTTTATAATAGGTTTTTATTTATAACAGTCTTGTTATTTTTTGGACTGTAGTCTGGGAAAAAAGCTCGTTAAGGCATGATAGTGTTCATTAATCTGTTTTTCCTTAAGCCACTTAAAAGATTCAATATTACAATGTAAAACAAGCCAACCCGTTTTAAGTACTTTATGTGTGAAAATTAACAGCCTTGCTTAATTAAGGTGGGTTTTTTATAACCGTGTTTAAATAGTATTTCCAAAATCAATATTTAAACAAAGTATTTCTAATACATTACATGTTTTTAATTTATCACTGGCGATATCTGGAATAAAAGCTATAGAACAACTTTGTCTTTTTTATCTGTATTACACTAGTGATTGATGTAATACCACTTAAATTTGTACTTAGTTTAATTTAATTACATAAAATTAAACTGTAAACAAATATTTTAGTCTCTTTGAAGAAATTCAGCTGAAACGTCGTAGAAAGTTTAAAAGTGTCAACAGCTATTTAGTGTCAGTTAAGTTTGGATTATGAAATCACAATATTAACATTATTATTCCAAATTCTAAAACTTTTCTAAATTCTGGGAATCTTTTCAATATTTCTCTTCATATAAGCCTTTATTGGACTTAATGAATATTCAAAAGAAGAATTATCCAAACTGGTACAGCCTTTCTCGGAGATTAGCGCTTAGACAAATTCAGCGATTCAGTTTTATTTATGAGATACTATCTTTTGAAAAAAAAAACAACTGTGCCAAAAACTGCGTCAAAAATAATGTAGAATAAAGATTGTAGCCGTTTCAAACACGTCATCAATCATTTATATTATCAGTGTTGAACTTTTGTTTTTTCGTCAAACGCGTTCTAAAATCCTCAATATTAATCGTATCAATATGTAATCGGCATTGACTATATTTTATTATAAGTGGATAAGTGCAGTTGCCATAGCAGTAGCTATTTTTATTGCTAGAGAGGCGTCGGCAGTGGTAGCGGCGGGCGTCGGGTCGCGTCGGACCGAACTACAGGTGCGTCGCGGGGCGGCGCGGTGTGCGATAGCAGGCGCCGCGGCGGCAGTAGTCCCGCAGTAGTCCCAGCGCTCTGAACTCTGGTGTCCTCGCGTCGCTTATAATATAACGATAACCGATAACCTTGTGTGTTCCTGTATCATCATAACAAATTAAATATTTACATACAATTAGTTTAGCAGAGTTGGTTGGCAATTAACAAACACCATACCATATTTTAGTATTGGTAATAAGTTTGGTAAGTTTTAGTTTTAGGAAATAATTGACTCGTGGTTCAATAGCGGCCTATGTGAAGCAACGTAAGTCAGCAAAGGATACAGGTCTATCAGCGTTACTGTGTACAGGTAAGAAACTTTTTACTCTAGTTTTAGGTTATTGTCATTCTTCCTGTGTATGAAACTTTGAATTGCATTAACATGTTTTATTCGACTTCACTGAAATGTATGTAATACACTTCATAAAGTACCAACGACAAATTCTAGGGTCCTGTTTTGTTTTTGTTCTTTTACAGGATTTCTAAACTATTCTTTTGTTACAGCGAGCTTGTTTAAGTTATATAATACGAGTGTAATGATATTTAATAAAGCCATGTGAATAAGCTTAGAGATTCGGTAACTTAGTTTGGGCAAAATATATATTATCTTAGGTGTGCAGTACATTACAAAGAAAAATAATAATGCTTTGATGTTCAAAATGTTTTGAATTTTTATTATTCTAATCACATTAAATATTGTTTGTAAAAGAAATAATAGACACGGCCAGTATGCATGAAACATTCTAGTAATTATTTATGAAAACTTTGTGATACAAACAAACTATTAATCTAATAGTTAACACTAGTGTTAAAACTATTCAGTCAGTAGTATGGGCGACTGATTCGTAGTTGTTAAGTGAGTTTCAGTATACCTAGTGTTAAAACTATTCAGTCAGTAGTATGGGCGACTGATTCGTAGTTGTTAAGTGAGTTTCAGTATACCTAGTGTTTAAAACTATTCAGTCAGTAGTATGGGCGACTGATTCGTAGTTGTTAAGTGAGTTTCAGTATACCTAGTGTTAAAACTATTCAGTCAGTAGTATGGGCGACTGATTCGTAGTTGTTAAGTGAGTTTCAGTTCACTTCGTGATATTTAAAAACTTCAAGCGCAATCATAATAATATCAACTCGCCGCTTGTTGTTATCCAAGACGACGAAATACGTTGAATAATCAAGTTAAATTAAAATTTATTACATTTTATTACGAAACTAATGCGGAAATAACACCTGTTTTCTTTTTAAATTATAAAAAATATTTGAATTCTGTTAAAATCTATTTTATCGCATAATATTATATATACATTTCAGAATATCACATTTCTTGCTGTACATTATATGATAATTTTGTACTAAATTAGGACAACTACAAGCTCACGTTGTCGTATAAATTATTATTTCACTTAAAATGACAAAATATTTGCATACTGTGTGTATTTTTAGGAATTGTTTGTAGATTATTGACCTTGATTAGATTAATTTCTTACATCAAAAAGATCAGTCTTATTTTGTTTTTGGAATTATCCAAAACAAATGTATTACATATTTACACACTTATCCAAGAAGTCTCATCTTTGCTAAAACTCTACATAAAAATCAAATTACAAATGTCACAATTGGACAAAAATAATTACTTTGATTAACAAGTATTTAAATCCAGAAATAAATCTAAATCAATATGGGAAATAATTTATAACCATATTCTTCAAAGAAAGATACATTAAACTATCTTACTTTAATACATTTCTGCAAATATTAGTTGGAAAATCCCATCTGAAAATTGAGCGATGAAAATCATAGCTATAACTTCGAAAAAGTCACATCTCAGTTCTGCCTAAGTTTCTAAAATTTCTAGAGAGTTAATTAATAAAAAGAATCACTGTAAATATGTAAAAAAGTAGTAAATATTTCGAAATAATTATATACTTCCGCATGGTTTAATACATATAACTCAACAAGTACTGCAATTTTTCATTGTCTTAATAATGTTATTAATTCATTAGATCAAATATTTTAGGTAGCCTGAGCAAGGATTACGATTGAGTAAATCATAGAGTTAAGTAACAGAAAACAGGCCATTCATAAACGTTCATTTAGATTAAGTTAACTTTGTAAATTTGTTGGAACATTCTTCGGCAATGGGCTTACGTAAAATTACCATGTGTACAGTTCTTGATCAAGGTTATCCACAATAAGGTATGGACTTAGCCGGCTGACTTGCGTATGTGCAGGGATGTCCTTGAGACTTTATAAAATGGTTATATTGAGTCACTTTTATGTTATGGGGTCATTTTGGAGGCTGTCAAGTTAAAAATCTTGAAATAGAATTCCAATTTCAGGAATAGTTAGGCAATTTGGTAAGATGCAGTTTTATATGCCCTTCTTTATCAAGTATGTAATAATGGTATATAGTTGTGTGTTCCACTGTAGGTAATTATTTATAAAATTAAACTGGAACTGTTCGTATTCTATAGTCAAAATTTTAAATAATATTTTCAAATGGTTGGGTTTTTAAGGACAAATGATATTGAAACATTAGAGGCATATTAGTAAAACTCATGTTATATTCAACATAAGACTTAAAATATAATTCTATGTTAATAAGGTATAATACTTATTAGAATATAGTTACTTATACGATTGCCGCCAAATTGTACTGGATTGTTCTTCCAAATCCGGGCTAGAAATCTAACCAGCATTATTTTTTTAACATTTTGATAAGGAGTTTTCAAAATATGGACAATTCAGATCTGAATCATTACTATTTCAGATCGGTTAAGTATGTAGTTTTATATTTATTAACAATACATTCAGAACTAAAAGAATTTCCTGTTTAATACGCAAAAATTATTCCAAGCACAAAAAAAACTTCATACAATATGTCGAAAATAAAAACTGCTCATATTTTTGACTGTACTGTATATGCGTTTAATAATACAGTGTGCTTTGCATAGCTGAATGCCTTATTAAGAACTAACGTATTTAAAAAGAAACTATTTTGGGACTACCGATTTAAACCCTTCTTAAACCGCTTGCGTATAATTGTAAATAATCAAAATCAACGTTTAATATCCCATAAACATAAATGGTAAAGCTTCATTTTACTGCTCTTGAATATCTAATACAACATATGTTAAATTCAGAAATGGAAAGTCTCACTTTATTTCATTTTATCTCAAAAATACAACATTGAGTTTTTTTAAAATAATTATTTGACCGGATAATACGTAAGAATTGGTCAAATGTTTAACACTGCAACATTAACGACGTGAACTCCGAGTTTTAAAGTAGACTGCGGATTTTTCAACAAAGAATTGAACCGTTCTTCCGAATGGTATCTAAACAGGTTTTAATTAGGATTAATTATCTTGTTTGTAAAGGAACAAGACGAATCACATTTTCCACTGAAGAATGAGCCCAGCATAAAAGAAGATTTTAGAAAAGTTCTGCTCGTTAAAACTTAAAATTTACACGTTGGTTGATGAGATTGGCAACCCACGTGGCTGTTGTATCAGATTTTTAATTAGTATAACACATTTGTAGCGAGAACCTCCAGTTGCCAATTATTTACAACGGTGTTATTACAAGTTCGTAGCGGATGGTGATATTAAAATGTAAGCGCCAGACTCGACGGAGACATTAATTAATGTTTTACTAATTAAAATAGAAATGGTTTTGAATTACGAGCAGCGGACTTCGACTGCTCTCGTGCTTTCCTCTCTCTTGTTTGATAACATGAGACAGAAATATATGTTACGCGATACAATATTAAAATAAACAATATAATTTACGAAAACTATATAATAAAATCAAAGCTACACTCCTTTTTTCAACAAAATCTAAGTGCCTTGTCCAGTTGTTTGTTAACGTAGTTGAAAATCATATCCCTTACCCTCCATTTCATTTGCAACCCAACACGAAAGTTTATAAACGCCAGTAGGGGTGTCATGTAACATTTTCAACAGGAAATATTTGAGGTTTCAAAACATATCTGGTCAGTTCTGGACACTCAGGGCTCATATCAAGCTTCATTAGGCGTGGCGCAAGAAGAAAGTTCCCACAAAGTTGGATAATTTAAATAGCAATATTTCTCTAAACGTTCCTGTGTTTAGTAATGATTATTTACAGAAATTCTCATTCCTGACAACAATTCTACCGTGATATTTATGCTATGCCCGTAAACTCGGGATCAACTGGTATCCTAGCACTTTGGACATTAAATATATATTACTAACATATACCGTAAGTTGTATTTTTGATAACTTGTAGAAAACAACGTACCACGATGAATTGTCAGTCGCCAAGACCTTTCATGGCGTTTACAAAACCTTACCTAATTAGAATGTTGGGCTTAAAAGTAAATTTAGTTATCATAAAATCCCTGTCTCGAAAAATGTAAAACGAATTTATATATATATATATATATATATATATATATATATATATATATATATATATATATATATATCTAATTACATTTTTATGATATATGCTTCTGGTTACTCTAGAAAGTCTCCAAACAAAATAAATAAGGACTACCATTTTGTAGGATGATACAAGTTTAATCCCTCTCGTACCACTTTATTGAGGTACATTTAAAATTATTGACCTGTGCCTTTGTATCTTCTCGAAATCCTCCATGTTAAAAGACATTAAACTGTCATTTATGTCAGATAAAGAAATATGTAGTAAAGTTTCACATGTCATTCGCAGCTATGTAGAATTGAAGTTTCATGCCAAATTAAAAATCTACAGATGATCGTTGTCAAGATATCCTGCCTATAGTTAGGATTCGTAAAGGCTCAGCTACACACCAATCATCAATTACTGTACGACGTTGCTTAAGTAGAAATGATGTTTCATGCAAAAGTTCATAGCTCAATTTGTTCTTAAGATATCTAGTGAATAACGGACACTCGGACTAATAAACAGACAAAATAATAGATTGTACTACATAAATTTTAGCAGAACCCTTAGCTAAGTTTGTAGCTCAATTCATTCTAGACATATTTCCCTGAGTTATAGACTTTGCTAACAATCATCCCATGGAAGAACATGCACCATCATCGAACTTGAATTCTAAATGTAGCTTCATACAACATTGGGTATTTATTTACAGGTCAGTTCGTTTTAGAGATATTGTGGAGACAGATGCAGAATAGAAATTGGTCCAAAGTTACTAGTGATAGTTTTTGATAGTCATTCTCTTAATACCGATGATCTTTTATCAGTTACAAAGGCGGGGTTAACGGGGCAAACCCAGCAAGTTAAGATTTTTTGGTTTTTGTTCTCTAATGCTAACAATGTAACCAAGTTATTTTATTCTGAAAGCTAATGTTTTGGTAAGAGAAGGTTATAATTCAGATAATTTTTTATGGCCAGTTTCTCAAAAAAGTATTTACTGGTTGGGTAACGGCTTGTGGCTATAGCGATAAGCAGGACGTGTTCAGACTGTTGCAGTGATGTGGGGTTGTTCTCCCCCTCCCTCTGTAACACTCAGGGCACTTGAAACTCAAGGGAATAAATCAGCGCTGTCTAAGTCCGCAAGATAAAATTTTATTCAGAACCATGTAATTTAATTTCGCAATTCATCTCGCAGCTCAGCAGCGCTAACATTATGGAAAGAAATTCACAGATGTTGCTACTAACATTTGTAAATTGTAACAATATTGTAGTCTACGGCATCAAATGTATAGTCTGTATTGTAACAGGTACGTTAAATAGTATTTAAAACTCTGTTAAGATAAGTGGAGTTGATTAGAAAATATTAAAACATTTGTATTTTAAAGGCCACAATTTATATACTATTAAAGATGTATAATTTTTATTTCAACAGAAATTAACATCCTAATAAGTCATACAAACAACGTTATAATTCAAACAGTTTCTGAGTTATGATTTTAATAATAAAATATGGAAAGGCAAATGTTACAGGAAGCGAAATTTGTGTGTGTGTTGATTTCATTGTGTTAGAGTATTTTTTTCTTTATTTTAATCTCTCCTTAAATAATACTATAAATGCGAAAATGAAGTCTAACAGACCCAAACAACACAGAACTCACACGCTTTCATGTGTATACTGTTTAACCGATAGTACTGAAATTGTACATGGACATTCTTAGGATACCTACTATGAATGAACAATTTTGTATTTTGAAAAATCCCTCATGGCTACTCCCCATTGGTCTCTAAAGATGCATTACAGCAAAAATATTAATAATTTTAACCGTGTTAAATATAATCAACTGTACTATATAAACATTGTTTTATGACAGCACATATGTACAATTAATTTAAATACTTTTTCAGTTTCTTTAAATTTATGGTGCGAAAGCATACTGTAAGCTTGGTATCAATACTTCTTATTTCAAATCTTTTCTGCAACCGCTGTTGTGTACAGAGTAAGAAAATTAAAGTTTTAGTAAAATGTACTTTTACCTGTTCATTTTAGTAAAGATTAAGTATGCAGTGCGCTCGGTCAGTAAATAAAGACTGTTATAAAACCCATCTTAGTAGTCTTTTGAAAGAAGTATGCTTCTCAAATATGTGTATGCATGTAAATCTTCTTGACCGAGAAACAAGGCTAAATCAACTATGGAACAAAAGTACTGACTGTTGTAAATTACCATAAATATCTACATACTTTTTGACTGATTTTCTTGATCGGTAACATAGCACTCAAACATTGGCGTCAGGAATATAATTCACTCGAATCAGAAGTGCACATACACCTTATGGAATTGCGCGCAAAGCGCGGTTAGCTGCTAGTTAAAAGATATCGAAAAATATTTCCCCACTTTTTACAAAAACCCTGTATATAAGTCTTGAAAAATATTCCCCACAGGTCCTAGAGACAAATTAAAAGGCATTGATTTTAATATTTGTTATTGAAACGGTTGAGGGCAATGGTGCAATGGTGGTTTAAAAAATGCAATTAGGTATTCTTTCTGCAAGTACTTCTGAATCGCTAATGTGCAATCGGTCAGTGGGTTGGAGCTTAATTAATCAGGGATAAATACTGCTTCTAAGTGACTAACGTGATGATTATTCAAATAATTGTTGTGAAAATTTGGTGCTCTTTGAGTATTTAGCGAGATTTCAATTGGTTGACATACTAAAATTGAAGTAGTGTTTGAATATTTTCTGACAAAAAAACAATTAATTGCTGACTAAAACTCATAATGTTGTTCTTTTGATTCGTTCAGTTTTTGCTTGAACCAAATAGTAAAACTACTTTAATAAAAACCGTAGTCAGGGCAAAGCTCTGAGTTTAGATAAAAAAACTTAGAGTTTAGAAGGTGGTTTGTGTAAGGAATGCAAGTTAAGATTAATTATTAAGGTTTATCCATGAAACCCACCAAATTCTTTCCCACAAGTAAAAATACGTAAATTAAAGTTTCTAAAGGACTATTCTGAATAAGAAGAACAAATAAAAGCTAAAATAATTTTAATATCATTATTTTTTGGGCAACTAAGAAATGTTTAGCCTGACAAATTAGTAATTCCCAAATTAAAATTTTGATTAACTCTCCAAAATATACTTTTTAAAAACTGATTTTGTCTTTTAAGGAACGTAATAAAGAGAATTCAAAAATAAAAATCAAGCATAAAAGTATCATATGATGAACACCACTAAAATATTGCAGAGGTTAAAGACACTACCGGATTTGAATCTCCTCGGCTTGGAGGGTGCTGTAAAAACGACCTGACATGCTCCTTATTGTTTGTGATTTTGTTAACAGGGTATTATAAACATTATTAATTTTTATTGTATATCTGGAAAAATAACTTGGGTATGGACATTCACTTGTGTCTTGATTGAATAATATTAAGCCTTTTTGAAAATTCAACAATGCTTTACGCCTCCATTCACCTCCAATAAAAATTATATTGGTAATCATGTTTTGGTAAAATGACTTTGAGAAATTTGTCGCTTAGTTCGTGACTCGAGTTGGGATGGCTGTAACTACCCTAAAGGCTTTTCCCCGAGACAGTGTGTGACGGTGGTCAGTGGTCTTCTGTAGGCTGACATCATCCCTGGATTGATTTTTATCATCTTGTATTGCTGTATAACCTGATATCTGTGATAGTTTCGTTTATTCCTCTTTCTCATTGGATTGATAAGCAAATAGTTTGGGCAAAGAATTACACTCGTGACTGGTGGGATCGTTTTTACTAAGTAGGTGTTAAAGGACCAGAACATTTCATATTTTAACATGTGATTTAGAACTGATTCATGAGTAAGAATTAAGTATCAAATTTCAACAGCATGGGTTGAGTCTGCTTTCCTTCACATTCCATGTCGGCATTTCGTGAGTTTGTCCACGCTCAATTTAAAAGCCCCTCAACAAAAATTACGTAATGTCATTGTTTTTAACATTCTCGTCCTAACCTAAGATGTGTGTTGCTATTTCTACACTCGAATCATCAGTTGAAGAGACGAATTCAAATTGAAACAAGTAAATCATCGCAAAGGTGCCAAGAGCGTTAGCTCAAAGAATCGCTCTCGCGTCGTCACGAAGTTCAGATCCCAAAAGTGTAACCGTTCTCTACGAGTTACAAATCCCAAAGGTCAGATCTTTGCGTGACTGAGACCTATCGCCGTGCTTATGAGTTCATAATTAAAACGAGAACCATAATAAATTCTCATTTTGCACACGTTTTTGCGCGTAAAGGTCAATCCGTGACCCTTTTGGGACCGTACCTCTGTGACAGTCGGATGGTTTTCTTTTTAGAAGAAATACGTTCTTTGCGGGGGAGTTGGTATTTATGTGTTTGTGTCAATGTGTATGTGAGAGACCGCTAAACATTTAATCAAACATTGGCTGTGTTAAACTAGAAATAATGTACATTCTGAGAGAGAATAAAAATCACACAACAGAGCATTTCAACATTTTTACGCCGACATTGCAGGTTAATTAAATGGATTGTTTGTCAAGAATACAGCACAAACACGCCGCCCCGAGGGAAGTGAGTCTGTGATGGTATTGTTCCTTCCTTCCCTCAATACCGACCAAAATAGCTATTAGGGATGTTTCATTACATCAAAACATTTCAGCTCTTAGTTAACTTACAGTCAGGTACTTATATAATTAACATCACAACTTCCGTAAGAACTACCACAACTACGTCAAAGTGCCTAAGTAGATTCAAAATATTTATTTATCATCAGATACAAAAGATATATTGATATTTATTTATCAATAACAAAGCATATTACCTTAATGAAACTTCCCCCTAAATCAATCAAAATATGGTTATGTTAAAATATGTAGATTGTTTTGTTTATCTCCAATGTAAATAAATAATTTCTTACCATAATATAAAATTTAAACATTAATCTTAGTTTTACTTCGAGCAGTGTATTTTTACATAACTTATGTATTTTTTAACAAGTAATATAAAAACAACTCGATTCTCACTTTGGTTCAATTCATACATTGATACCTGTAATGTTATCCAAGTCAGTGTACTTTAACTTTAAAATGGGTCTTTTCCAGTATGTCCCCGCATTCTCTATTTTATACAGTAAAGTCAATATTTAGATTTTAATTTTATAATTTCTTTAAAGTTGTGTTTAATTTAAAACGTGTGATTTTGTAACATAATATAAGTGGCGAAATAGAAAGGAATTAAATTATAATATCTCACGGGATTTGAATTGAAATGAAAAATTTCAAAGCTCGATCGAGTAGTGGAAAGTAGTTTAATTTAAGCAATATATTAGTCATGGCAATATAAACGTGGAGCAAGTTTGCAAGCTAATAGTATAAATCGAACAAAATAATTTATGTAAACATGAGTTTCAAATGGTTAAATAGTACGAGTTTACGTATTAAACTCGTATGGGTTTTGTAAACATAAAGTGTAACACGGTACATTATTTAAAAATGAAGGTTATGTCAAAATATAATTTATATAATTTATATATCTATATTTTTGGCCAAATAGTTGACCTTCATGTGAAGTGCTGATACCGACTTTTTATGAACACGTCTAACGTTCAATTTAAAGTGTGCCAAGCTTGAAATACATGATCAATTAACAAATAATGTTTGGTATTCATAACCTTTTTGATACCACCATATTTCGAAATGCATTATAAATAGCGCGGCTGCTGATAGATTTCTTTCTAAGTTGAAATTCCTCTATCGACTATTGGAAAATATTTTTGTGCTTATAACACAATTCAAATTGACTCTCGGATCTTGAACTATGGTGCCTCACTATAAGTTACCCAGCAGGAAAAGTGGTTTGATGTAATGAAATATTTTTTAGGAACTGAGGTAAGGAAGAAACAATGCTATCATTGTCTCGCTCTCCTCAGGGGTAGCATGGCGGCTTGTTTGTGTTGCAATCTTGACAAACACTACATTTAAGTAACCTGCACTCGCGACAGAGAAATGGTGAAGTGGCTTACTTGTGCTTTTTTTGTTCTCTCACAGAATTTACCTAATATAAATAAATCCTTGGGGCAAAAACTAGTTGTTTGAAGACAAAAGGAGCGTTGATACAAGTTTAACAAACTGGAACTCTTCATGGCAGCAATAATACTGTACACTCTTTGTATGCACTGCATGTTCATAATGACACTCAACCCTGTTCGTTTTGCACTCTCAGTTGATCTATGATGTATGAGTTGGTCTTTGTTCTTTCATAAAGATTTTGTGTTTTAAATATTTCCCTATTAGTTTCTTGAAAAGTTGAAAGCAAATTGTAATAAGGTAAAGCTATTAATATGGTTTTAATATCTCTTGTCTTGGATTATATCAATTTCAACCACCACAGTTCAAAGTGGTTCTCTAAAAACTCAATTTAGAATAACATTTGTATTTAACGTAACTATAGACTATCGTAAAAATTACTGGGAAAACAAATTGTTTTGTTTGGGTTTTTGTTTTTTGGAACATAATATTGTGGCCGCATGCATTGAGTCTTCAGAACTGGCTTCACATCTTCCACAAATGTCCCTATTCACACAGGAATAGTAGAAACTTTAATGGCCAAAGCACAGTTCAGGGCAAAAAATATTTATATAAAAATACTTAGCCATCATGCAACAACGGAAATATGAAATTATCGTTACCTTCAGTTTGTATTCTTGGATCTGAGCCAGCTACTGATTCTGGTACTTATACATCATAGCTACAGTGACTGATTCTGGTAGTTATACATCACAGCTACATTGACTGATTCTGTTACTTAGACATCAAAACTACAGTGGCTGATTCTGATACTTAGACATCACAGCTACAGTGATTTATTCTGGTACTTAGAAATCACAGCTACAGTGACTGATTTTGGTAGTTATACATCACAGCTACATTGACTGATTCTTTTACTTAGACATCAAAACTACAGTGGCTGATTCTGATACTTAGACATCACAGCTACAGTGATTTATTCTGGTACTTAGAAATCACAGCTACAGTGACTGATTCTGGTAGTTATACATCACAGCTACATTGACTGATTCTGTTACTTAGACATCAAAACTACAGTGGCTGATTCTGATACTTAGACATCACAGCTACAGTGATTTATTCTGGTACTTAGAAATCACAGCTACAGTGACTGATTTTGGTAGTTATACATCACAGCTACATTGACTGATTCCGTTACTTAGACATCAAAACTACAGTGGCTGATTCTGGTACTTAGACATCACAGCTACAGTGATTTATTCTGGTACTTAGAAATCACAGCTACAGTGACTTATTCTGGTACTTAGCCATCACATCTACTGTGAATTTTCCTGGTACTTGGACATCGCAGCTACAGTACCTGATTCTGGTACTTAAACATCTTTGTAATAATAAAAATACTTCACGAAAGAACATAACGTACGAACTCAGTCTCAGTACGTCGTTGCCTAACTTTTAGTTCACATAAGTCTGTTTTTAGAATAGTAAAAACAATTTTACCACTGCCTGAGAGGGAGCGGATGTTTGAATATTTGGTGGCTTTTAGTCTGAATTCACCATTAAAATTGTGGAAGTATGAAAATATACGTAAACAAACTAAAAAAAGCGAGTGTATATTATAATTTAGACTAAATAAAAAGACGAAACAACACACAGTAGCTCATGCATGTTTATTTGAACTCAACGTTCGTGATAATAGCCTAAGTTATGTGTTCAACCGAACTGACATGACATAAACAGTTCACGAGAGACCTAGTTTCATTTGCCTCCAGTAAAAGGCAAACGTCAAGACAACTCGGCGAACAACGTTAAGCCGTCTAATACACGGATCTCAACCACCCCAATTTAACCCAGAGAAGCCCGCCATACTCTTTGTTTGTTTATTTTGGACTGTCTAATCATTCATGCCACATTTCATGTCTCGCACAGAGAAATGTGACCTTATTTTACAAGTTAAGTGAAGGAAACGTTATTTTATAAAATAGTAGTTTCATTATTATGTGCATTTTCAATTATTCCTTGGAAATTTCATTCACTACAAAAAGAAATTATTAGATACCATTCATGTATTAAAAAAGTATCATAATTGACGTTTCCGGCTTTATATAACAATACTGAATTTGCAAGTCCTATTTTTTACTCTATGAATAAAAACGTCACATTTTAGCTTTTGACTCAGCACGTTTACAAAATTAGTTATCCTGCTCGTTGTCATCATGGTCACTAAAGGCCAATCTTCTTTAAGTTCAGTCAATCCTCATGAAGTGACGTTCAAATTATCGAACTCAATGTTGCCTATATAGAAATGAACCATCATGCAAATTTTCCAATCCATAGTCCATGTTCGTTCTTGAAATATCGTGTGGAAAGACAGACAGAAATTGTTTTTTATTTAGACGTGCGTTGTCTCTGGTAAGGCTCAGCCAATAACTAGCCAAAATAACAGAACATACAAAAAAAAAACATTCTTTCCCGTGTCGTTTGTTGCACAGTACATTCTGTCATATGTTCGCTCATTTTCTCTAATTTTCCAGCAACTCCTTCCTCCAAAAGTAAAGAAACATACTTAATTCCAGGAGACCCACAGTGATGTTGTGTTGCCAATAACTAGCTCTTGTCCAAGCTTAATCTAGACTTCGACAAATCAATAACTTTGTCTGGTAATTGATCTGAAAATAGTAACAATATATCACTCAAATGTGATAAAATTATAAGCATTTTTCTCAGTTTCTAAACATTTTGTTTTTGTAGTGGAAACTACATCGATAAAAATGATTAAAAAAATGATATTGATATACTATTTATATTTCCTCCAAACGACAATCTTAACTGGTTGACCTAGGAACTGGTTGACCTAATCGGTCAACAAACACAAATAGAAACTTTTGAAATTGCTAAATATAATTTAACGAGTTTTAAATTTAACGGGTCTTATATTATGCTACTTTAAAAATCTAAAATCATTTCTTATCTAAAATAAAAATATTAGACTTATAAACAATAATATGAGAATACTGCAGTGCAAGGTAGATAACAGAAATTCTCTATTAAGAAACTAAGTTTCTTCATTTGTTTAGAGGTATATATTTTATAAATGGTGGAAAAATTATATTTGCATAGATACCCAGTTATATAGAAACTTAGTTGCGTTTAGTCTCAGTGAGTTGAGCCCATCTAGTTTCGCCCCCATAAATCACCCTGAAACCTCGCCCAATTGTTCCACTTCTCCGGCTGTTCCCTATTTAGCTAATCTTGAATCTCCTCCTCCTCATTTATAAAACCTTAACTACCTAAAGTATGAACAACCCACTGTTCAGTGGCTGATATTATTTACCACAACGGATTTTTATTGTTAATAACTCGAACCACTCTGTAATGTATAAAATAAACAGAATTAATAGTAATACTGTTCACACTCAGAAATATGACTGTGTGAACTATTAGATTCATTTTTATCAAAGTACTTTATTCAGGAATATTCTATCCAAAATAGTTTCTTAGTTTTTAAATATAAGTTACAGAATTATTCGTTTCAAAAGACATTCTGTAATTTGAGAGAGAGACTCTAATTGAAAATATAGGCATTTTAATCAGTTTGGGATGTAGATTCAATCCTATTCTTGACAAGCAATGCATTTAATTAACTTTCACTCTTTGCAAAGAAACGTTGAAAAAGCCTAAATTGGTTTTTCATTCTCTCATTTATTTCATATAGCAGAGAAAATTTCTGGAAACTAGTGGCAACTTTGTTAGAAATGTGTTAAAGATTGCTACTCATGGCAAAGAAATGTTGAAAATGGCTCACTTGTGTTTTCATACCCTCTTTTATTTCATCTACTAGAGAAATTCCTGGAAAATAGTGGTACCTTTGTTGTTAGAAATGTGTTAAATATGTTGCAGTCTCAGCTGAATGGCAACTGGTTCAGCAAAGAATGCCTAAATGTCACCTCTTCTGCGCATTACGTGTTTTGTTTAAGCGTTACCAAAGTTGAACGTGGAAGAGTTGATCGAAATTTCAACGAAAGCATACTGTACCGCGGCTGTTGAAGCAGATACTTTTCGACTCCTTACAGAAGTTTGCAGCTCAAAAAAAATTAAAACCAGGGATTATGGAAGCAATTAAGAGACTCCTAGACCACCAATTCACAGTGTATCATGAAAAGCTCATAGGGAGCCATTTTAGTAGTCAGTCATACGAACCGAAGGAATTTAAAGAATGCTAGATAGAATTTAAACTACATTTCTTCAACAATGCAACATATATGAAACGGTGACCTCAGGGCTTCAAATCACTGACCCTTAAAGTTTTAATGAAAGGTGAATGTGTGTAAAAGACAGAAAGTTCAAAGATTCACAAAAGCACTAAAAACAAAAATACTATTTATTTATAGCAGCATCGTAATTAATCATTTTAGGTGATTCTTTCTGAACAATTGGCGTGTACATTTATAACCGTGTGTGGGAGGTGGTCCGAACCCTTTTCCAAATGTTTATTGGCTTCCTGGTTAGAGTGCTACAAATTAAACAAATACTAATTGTATAAGTATACCCAGATAATAAAAAAACCTAAATAATCATATCTAAATAATCAGTTAATCAAATAACATGAAATTTTAAATTTTGTTGCCTCATGGTAATGCTTGTCTTCGTCAAAAATGGTTGCAGTATGAAATTAAATAAGTATTTCAAATTAAAATTTACTGTGTCCAATTAATGAAATGCCATTAAATACTACACTCAATCAAATATCATGAAATTACACGACCATTAACGTTCTTCATTTCGGCCATTTAGAAATAATTCTGGTATTTCATTTCTAGACTCTGACCCCTACGCAATGGCATCAGGTTAAATTGAAGAAAACTGTGTATTATAGTCAATTTGTTGTTCCCAAGGAATTGTTTTAAAGCAGTAGCATTTCTCAATATATAGTATAAGATGTTTGTTTGTTTTAATAACTACTTGAAGTTGTTTAGTATGTATAGATTATTAAATGTTATTAATACCGAATCAAATACTCTTAAAGTTTACAACTTTTCTTTTTGTCTTATAGTGGTTACTTAGAAATAATTACATAATTTCTAGACACTCTCACAGTTTTTAAGTTTACCACTGATTACTTATGTAAGGTAATTGTCTAGATTCCTATCATCATATTTTCCTTCAATAACCACTCAGTTTTAACCATAAACATGTATGTAATATGTAATAAACATGTAAACGTAATATAAGAGCGCGCTTGTAAGCGCGCTCTTATATTACGTTTTCTTAATTCTCTTAATACTTTCTATAGCTTTTATTAGTTCGTTCGCCAAATAAAACATAACCAATAAAAAAGTTTCGAAAAATATTCACGACTCTTTCATAATAAAGAATAATAATAATATGCACTTTGTAGTCAACAATTTTAAAGCAAATTTTATACGGGCAAATTTCGAATATCTCTTCTAGATTTAAGATGGCGGTTATTCCGAATTTGATTACGACCTCAATTATGAAGCATCGTACTATAAACTGGACATGTGTATCATGATTCTCAGGATTTTTTCTTGCATGCTTTTTGATATCTCACAAGGATTCAAAATAGCAGTTATACAACATTTTGAGTTGTATATGATATCAACGAATCATTCAGTTGAATATCTTTACAAGCCAAATGTTTTAATTTAGCTACCTATTTTAAAGTATATTGTAAAAATAATAATACGTCCAATAAGATATTAAAACCCTTTTAAACGGACAAATAAGTGATACGAAATAAAAAAAAACCGTTAATGTCCGTCCTGGAAATTTCCGTTACGTTTCCCTGAACACTAAACGTTATTGTTGAGAGCTTGTGGTCAGAGCAGATGAAAGTGCTGCTGTAGATGTTGACCGCAGACTTCTCTACCCTCACTGTTACAGCCCCAGAATAACTACAATAATGCTGCCAACTTTACATTCGTTACATTCCAAAGAAATGTAATGTCACTTAAAATGCTTTCTACTTTATAATACTTTCTCATTTATGAACGGTTTGTCTTAATAAAGTTAATCCTTCTTTAGGAAAAGTGATTGACGAGAAAGTAGTTTTGTTTTATTGATTATATTTTAAATAGTTTCTCCAGTTAGAATTAGAATTTACTCCTATCACCTTGATTTATACTAGAAGATAATGGTTGCTATCTTGAAATGAATGCAATAATGATGATAAATCCTCTCATATACAGGTCACATATATGTAGACCATTTTAAAAAACCTGCCTAGACTTTTAGGTTACAACTCGAACCGATTAATTAATACTCGTATTTCATTAAGGCATGGGCTAGGTAGAAATCTTTTTAAAAGGTAGGAAACTAGGGCATACAAAATGTTCTGTTGAAAAGATTTTATAATGCTCAATTAGTTTCAGCGATTGTTTTGTTAAAAACAATTTTCTTCTCAATTCTAATATTTGTATATGAAATAATCAGACATACAGGAAAGGTAAAAATTTTCTATCAGGCTCAAACCGGTTATTACATTTTCTTTATAAAAAACTAATATAACCCTGCTCATAGTATTTTACAAAATATTAAGTCTTTATCTGCTTGAAAAAGTTATTTTTCTACCAAAAGAACATTAGTCATAGTTTCTTTTTAAGGTAACCTATCTGTTTTCCCACCCATTTTCAAAAAATCTCAATCAGTCTTCACATAATAAAAACATGAAACATAAAGTAAAAGTATAATAAAATTAGAAGTATGTATATGTTTAATAACTGAGGTTTCATTATGACTGTTATGCACATAGCCACTAAACTCATGTGCTTAGGTAGCTTGACTAAGAAACTTTAATGAGGAAATTTTTGATTTAACAGCAACTTGTAAAGTTTTTGCTCATATAATGATATAAAAAGGTTTTAGTAAATGATATACTCAATGAGTTGTAACAAAATCCACATATATGCGTAGATTAAAATATTGAACACTAATGTAGAAACAGAAATTCGAAACATTTATATGAGTCTAATAACTTGTCACCCCTGTATATAAATACTTTTTTACGTTCTGTAATTTCTATAGCATAGAAAATTTAACCTGTTATGGTAAGAAGACTTTGAAATTTTCAATTTCAAATAATGTCTTTATTTAAGAATAAATGAGCTGTATAAAAAAAGTTTCAATTAACTTGTTTACTATATCGTGCCAGTGTTCCTAGTAGACAGTTTTGTTTAGCAGACAATATTCCTCTGCTGACCTGTAAAGCCACCACTAGTGAAGATTGCTCCGTGCCCCCGTTTACCTGCAGTAGCTAGCGTCTGGGTTAATTAAATATATTGTCAGAGGAACCGTTGTAGCTCGCTGTAGGCGGAATGTTCAATCTCAGATTGGAATTAGGTTTTGTTCCTTGTATCATACACTCTAATCTCATTTATGTCTGTGGTAGTAATTTATTTTTAAGACAATATACTTTATTAAACCCTTTTTTATACACTTTGAATCTTTTTTAGTACTTCCCAATGACAAACAGCCAATAAAATACAAAATACGTAGGATGGAAAAATTACTGAGTGAACTTTACTATTTGATTTTTGATCTAAAAATCCCTTTAATTAGGAGTAGTCTACTAGTCAAAATTAAATAAACACATTGCAAAAATATGTATAAATAGTATCATACAAAAAATTATAATAAAAAGCAGACAAAACGAGATATAAAAATGTGACAAAAAAGGACATTCATAAAATAGATTATTCGTAAAAATAATTAAGATGTTTATATGGTATCACAAATATGACTAAAGATAATAAATACAATGAGTGAAACATGCAAAAATAATATGAACATTAATATAAAGATAACAATGGTGTAAAGTACAATCCGTACTGTCTTAATCTAACTTGGATTGAAGGGAGTCCAAGAGTCTCATGTTGTAGGCTGTGCTTGAAACAATCAACCTCCGGCAAACAGAATTGCGAAGCAATCTGCATTCTCGCCATAGGGATGAAATCATAGTAAATTTATCACTGTTAGGTCCTTTATATATTCTGAAAACATTTGATTTAATTCACGTTTAGGTTTTACGAACGCTAGTGAATATTGAGTTTAGCTCCAGTGCACTTTCCTCTTAGTGCAGAGTCTGAACTCTGATGCTATTACCGACTCGACTGCTGAAATCTAGAATCATGTTCGTCTGAAGAGATCCAATAAAGTCGGCGATGAACAAATTATATTGTTCCGACATCAGACACGCAGACTACAAAATATAGTGTAAACTAGGTGAAAAAGTGATTTGGAGCTAAACTCTCACATTGAATAACCCTTCCCACGTTATGTACAAAAAGTAGTGTATTGTTTACAATTACCGCCTACAATATTGGAATAAAAATTATTTACATAAAGTGCAAAAAGCTTTAAAACCAGCTCATTAAATTTCCGCTTTTTATTCCAGATTTCAAAGGGAAACAAAGACAGCTTTGGACACTCTTGAAAGCAAAATACCTAGCATTACAACGAAATTAATTTTCCATTACATTTACATTAGGCTCGTTCACCGCCTGAGTGGCTAATTCATAACTCAGCTAAGTTCCTTTTAAACACTTGCGTCTCTTGGGTGAGCTATACATTAATCGTGTTGCTATCTCTAACGTGCATAACCACTGCTCCATCATATTTGGATTTGTTTTCAACCAAATTGTGTTCTTTTTTCAAGTGTGGCGAGGAAAATATATCATCCTGTTTTTTTTATAAGTAATTTATAAAAAGTGCTTAATCGATTTTGGAGACAACTAAAAGACAACGATAAATAAATTTAGTAACTAAAATCACAAAGAGGAATGCGTAATATCAAATATAAAATGTTGAAATATTGGTTACATCTTTTTGCTTTTTCTTTAAATTTCTAATTTTTGCATACTACAATAAAATAAGTTTCTTAACATATTATATATATATATATATATATATATATATATATATATATATATATATATATGATTGCTACAATAAGGAGTACAAGTATAAAAGAAACTCCAGTTTGTCGGAAGGGTTTAATGAATAACAGTTAGCCCGGGGTACGGAGGGTGGGGAGCGGGGTGCTAATCTTCTCCAGAACAAAAATAAGGGTTATCCAATCAAGCTTTCAAATTAGCAAGTCAACTCGAATCTTTTTACTGACTATAATGTTATTATAAGCCTCTTTAATATATAGCTTGAAGCTTTTAAGGCTCGAAAATAACGTAACAGTTTATGACAGTAGTTCAAACATTTTGAGCAGCAATTACTATCAAGTTTACTAGTTAACTAAACTGAGTCTTCAGTACTTGTTTCAGTTTGGTAGAACGGTAGTCAATGTTTTTGTATTTCTAATATAGATTTTACTTTACATATTGTTGTTCCATAATATTGTTTATGGGAATTAGCAGAGCTCTAATTAAACGAGTCCGTATTCGTTAGTACTGTATCAAGCCATAAGGGTTTAAAAATGTGTTTTTTTAAACTCTAATCAAGAGAAAATTTCTATTATTTAGATAAAACCCATGTGATAGAATAGGAACGACTGAGATATTAGAGATAAGAAAAACTATAAAACCTTTCACAACAAGGACAAGGGTTTCATTATTTTTGTTGGATTTTGCATATCTTCACGCACTGTGAATCAAGATTCCTTACACAAGGTTATAATTATAACCGAAAACTAAAATAGGAGGAAAGGGGCGGGATGAGGCCTGAAGCCTATGACACAGAACTGATCTGCAACTCTACTCGATCTGCAAGTAACAAAGCTGTAGTCCCAATTATAGTGCATTCATCGAGTGTTGAGAGTGTTACACCGCCCACCACTGCCGTGATGTGGTGAAAGGCCGGTTCACATGCGGTCTCACACAGCACCACTTCACTCCTTCAGCCAGATGCCGAGTTTCACCTATTAAACTTTTATACATATTTACAACATACTGTTTTTTTCTGTGAAGAATTTGGGCTTGTCAGTAGAAAATGGTTTTCTATTTTAAAGTAGTAACTAAAACACAGTTATTAACATTCCAACACAACCCACACATGCTATAATACGACAACATGGGTTTTCCTGGGTTCCTCCCCCAAATTGGTCTCAACACTCTGAGAATCCATTATAGATTCAGCCCGTTTTCTTCAACCACCCGTATCCTAGCCAAAGCTTAAACTGACCATGTCTTTCAATACACCAGCTGCTCCCTTGTATATCACTAAATATATTTTCTAACCACTGGCTATCCAATCTTTTTGGGAGTGCCGATGACCGAGCGGTCTCAGGTATAGAACTTTGGATCTGAGCTAGAGATAGTGCAGGTTTAAATCCTGTCTGTGACCTTAGGACATTGTTTTATCAGTATCATCGACCTTGTACTGCATCGACTCTCTCCCATATTCTGTTTGATAAGATCCTCCCACAGGCTACTTGGGTTGTGCATAATAAGGCTTAAAAGAAGATCGGCCTTTAAAAAAAATCACACAACAAAGGACTGAAGTACGAGTATATACGTCTATACTATTTCGTAAAACACCACTACACAGTTACACTGTTGGCCAATCACATGCCACCAGAAAATGCAAACAGTTTTACGATATTTTTGAAGAAACGCGCCGCAGTTGATTTCTTTATGTTAATGCCTCTATAGTGGAACAGGGAATGTACATTTTTAGCTTATTGCGTGAATGTACAGAATCTGATTCGTTACCGTTCACGTGACTTTCAAACTCTTTCTCATAATTACTATATTTTAGCGTATAGTTAACATATTGCTACATGCGGTTTTTTATAAACGGACAATATTGAAAATAGGGTACATTTTGTGGTTAAAGGTATCTAACTCGATGCACTCACTTTACAGTGCTGTTAACTAACTCTTATCTTAGTTACAAATAAGATATACAAGAAGGATACAAATATCTTTCCCGGTTCAATAAAGCCAAATTAATACGCTAGGACGATGATAAACTTGTCGTTGTTCAATTTATTTAAATATTCAACAAACTCCAGGTAGGCCTATTTGTTCTGCTAATACAAACAACAAACCCTATGTTTATAAAGTTATTGAGTAACCAAAACTAACTGGTAATAGGCTATCCCAACACAAATATGTAAATAGTGTATTAAACAAGACGTTCTCAACATAAAAAACACATTAGCGTATTATACCTACAGATATAAATTTCATAACCAATAACCGTCGTGGAAAAGCCGGATATATTGCTGTTCCTGCTACGTTGTCATAATAATACGAGCAATCCACTGCGGCAGTTATGAATATGTTTGCTTCATCTTTTTTAACAGAGTCAGAAGTAATATTTCGCAAAGGAGAAGTGAGTGAAAAGTCAATGGAACAACCAAATAACTGTTATACAATGAATAACTGCCTTTTCTATTTCCTTCAAACATAGATCATGTGATAAATAATGGAGCGATTAAGTTGATTAGTGATTTTAAGCTACACACACACACACACACACACACACACACACACACACACACCACACACACACACACACACACACACACACACACACACACACACACACACACACACACACACACACACACACACACACACAACACACACACGCACACGCACACGCACACGCACACGCACACGCACACGCACACGCACACGCACACGCACACGCACACGCACAGCACACACACACACACACACACACACACACACACACACACACACAGTAGTTGGTAGTTGTCAGCCGTAGCGTGCGGACGTATTTCAGTGAGCTCCGTTATCTACTCGTACTCTGATATAATGAGTGATTGTGGCCAGTGTGCGGATCCTTTACCGGATGAAGATGATTTTGCGATCTGTTCACTTTGTAATACAAAATATCATTTTATTTGTGCCGAAATCTTGGAGTCTACATGGAACAGAATGGGACAGAAAAGACGTGATAGCTGGAAGTGTAAAAAACTGTTCAAGTAAGTCTCAAATTCTTAAAGATATTATAGTTAAACTCCAGGATGAGTTTTTTAAAGAAGATGGAGGAAACTATTTCATCTCAGTTCAAAGAGTATAATAGCAAACTTAATTCTCTAAAACAAGAAGTCAATAAATATCAGGTACAGCTCGAATGTTTAGAGCAATATAACCGCAATAGAAATATACAAATTGAGGGCGTTCCAGAAATTGACAGTGAGAATATGATTGAAAAACGGTTCAAACGTTGGCGCAGTTTGTCAATGTACCGATTAACTATGAAAATGATATACAAGCAGCCCATAGGATCCCAACTAAGAAAACCCAAAGGACCACGACCAATAATTGTACAATTCTCTGACAGAAAAAAACGTGATGCAATTTTAAAGAAAAGCAAAAAAAAAACGAAACTGGTCTCAACGAATTTTTGCAGTAACGTGCCGGTATCCAATGTTTATATTAACGAACATCTCACTCCATATACTAAACATCTCCTCTTCCATACTAAAACGCTGAAACAAAAAGGATTTAAGTATGTGTGGACCTGGGAGGGTAAAAATCTTTATCAGAAAGGACGATAATGAAGAATAAAAATACGTATATCGAGTGTTGAAGATATTAGAAAACTTGGCATTGACATCCATGGTGGAGATTTAGGTGCAACTAATTGAATTAAAAATAAAACTTTAATGTGTATAAGTTCAACGTATATGCCTAGTGTAACTAAAAAGGACGACTTGATTATATTTTGCCTAAATATAAGAAGCCTGAGGAAACACTTTGATGAACTCATTTTGTATTTGTCCACTCTTTCGGAAAAAATAACTATAAATTGTTTTTTGACTGAAGTGTGGATAAAGAGTGGGCGAGGAGGCGAAATACCAGATGACAGGCTACGATATGTTTCTGCAGGACAGGCCAGACAACCAGGCCGGTGGAGTCGCCGTGTACGTGGACTCTGCACTGCGCTGTGAACACCGCCTTATCTTGATGCCCACAGCCGAGGTGGTCAACGTCCTGATTGATGTCAGACTTAACAACGTCCGTCACTAGACTGTCCCAGTATGGTATATATAGACAGTGTAAATTTAATATAATCAATTTGAGGATGATTTTGTAAATATTTTGAAGTACTCTAATGATCCCCACAGTTATTATTGGTGATTTGAACATATGCATTTTGAGAGATAAATTACATGGTTCTGGTAACAAATTATTTAAATTTGATCTCTGCACATGGTTTTGAAAGCCTAGTTAATAGTCCCACCAGAGTTTGTTGATAAATACTCGTCTTGTATTGACCATGTTCTTGTAAGAAACTCAAAACAACTTGATTTTAAATGTAATGTAATGGAACTTGATATAACTGATCACTATGCATTAAAGCTGGGTATTTCAGGTTACAACACCAATTTTTACTAGTTCAGGTTTTGTAAAAAGTCTCGATTACAGAAAGATGCAAAGGCAGCTAGCCTTGGCAGACTGGAGCGGAGTGTTGAACGGTAATAATGTAAATAGTATGGTTAAGGCTTTTTATAGTGTGTATAATTTATGTTTACGAAGCTTCATGTACATTAAAGAAATTAAATTGTAGAAATAAAAAAAGAAAGGAGTGGATATCAGAGAAATTGATAGATCTGGTAAACTGGAAGAATAGTTTGTTTAAAAGATATAGTAGGGATAGATCCAATGTAACTTTAAAGAAAGAATATGATAACACGGCTAAATTCGTAAATAGATGTATTAAATATGAAAAATTAAATTATTATTCTAGGTTGTTAGGTGATTGTAATGGTGATTCTAGGAAATACTGGGGTGTAGTTAAGAAAATCTTAAACAAAAAAAGAAAATCACTAGCAACCATAAAGATAGGTGATCGTTTGCTTGCGGGTGGCGGGAAATTGAAACCATTGTAGCCAATGCCTTTAATAATTATTTTTACAAAGGTAGTGCCATCCCTTAAGGAGGAGGCATTCGGATTTGATATTTTCCTCAAATACATGTTGAGGCTGATGTCTTATTAGACTCATTTAGGATTAATGTTATTGATATTTACAGAGTTAATAAGTAAAATGAAAAATAAGAACAGCACTGGCATAGATGGCATAAGCATTGTACTAGTTAAGAATAACATAGATCTTTTTGTACCATTATTTTTATAGTATTTATAGTAAGTCTCTTAGAGCAAGGTATATTTCCTGACGAGTTTAAAGTAGCTATGGTGGTACCTATATTTAAGGCAGGGGACACCACAGAAATGTCTTCATACCGCCCGATCTCTCTTATAAATACTATAGCTAAGATTTTTGAAACATTAATTAAAGAAAAGTTACTGGACCACACTTTCAGCAGTATAATTTTTTTTTCTAGTAATCAATATGGTTTTTTACCTAATAAGGGAACAGATTTAGCCTTAGAGAAACATGTAACTTGTATTACAGATGCAGTTGACTCTCACAAAATTTACTCTGGCTATTTATTTAGACTTAAAAAAGGCTTTTTGATGTTTTGGATATAGATATCTTAGTACATAAGTTCAGAAGGTATGGGATTGGAGGCTCTGCATTGGCTTGGTTAACATCTTTTTCAAAATCCCGTCAGCAGGTAGTTAGAATAAATAACATCAAGAGTGACGCCTTAAACCTATGTTATGGAAACTGCTCAGGGGGGAGTACTTGGTCCACTCATGTTTCTTATCTATATTAACGACTTATTGGATATCGACCTCAACTCTTCCATATTTGCATATGCTGATGACACAGCATTAGTTTGTTCAGCTAGCAGCAGAAATAAACTTAAATTGAAAAATTGATAAAGACTTAGTGAAAGTATCTGAATGGTTAATTACTAATAAATTATTGATAAATGCTTCTAAAACCAAATGTGTACTATTTTTTGATAACGATAAGCCCTAAATGCGAGTTAGAAGATATGTTTAAAATGTTTTGCCATAGTCATCAGTGTATGTATGTGTGTAAATGTCCAAGTGTGGAAATAGTTAGTTCAATTAAATACTTAGGGTTTGTACATAGATAGCCATCTCAAATGGGGTGAACCATATACAGTTCTTGGGGAAAAAAGTTAAGACAGATTAATCATTCTTTGTACCACATGAGAGGATTTTTGAATAGCCAATTTTTAAAAGTATTTGTATGTCTCCTGGTTTGAAAGCATGATAAGATATGGTGTCATAACATTATGGTGGCACGTATAATACCATACTGAATCCTATAATTATGTGTCAAAGAAATGCATTGAGAACGGTTTTTTTGGCATTGGGCGTATGGGTAGAGTAAGCAGTTTTTTTAACGATAATAATATTCTTAATTTTTTCAGTTGTATAAATTATGTGTATTAATGTATATTTACAAGTATTTAGATGAGTATCCAAAAAGACAGACATCTCGATTAACGAGAACTGCTCAATATGATCTCCTATATGTGCCAAATTATGCAAAAGAAAAATGTAGACACCAGTTTTTGTTATGCAGGGTTAACTTTATTTAACAGGTTTATTACAGTATATGGTAATAGTGTATTTCTTGACTCTAAACCCAAATTTAAAATGAAAAGCCGTGCAGTTTGTATTAAACCTTGGTCCTTGATAATTTATTTCTATTTGTTATATTTATTAAAATACTTTATTTATTTCTTGCATGCTTATCACACCTTATGTTGTATTATGCCTGTTAATGATTTCTATGTTGTATTTATTATTGTTATTGTTGTTGTTATTAATTTGTTATTGTTAATTATTTATTATTGTTATTTATTTATTTATTGGCTGTTTTTAATTTACACTCATGTGCACAAATGTACTCAATATTGTTGTTTACTTTTGTCACTCATATTTATTGTTATATTTTGTTAATATCTAGTCTATCTGTGACTTATGAGTAGCATCTATTTATTACAAATTAGTTCGCATTGTGATTGGTTTGCCAACATAGAGACTAAATATTTTTTGACTTGTAAGCTGCATTCCCGCAACGCGCCTTGCAAGGTGCCTTGGGGTAGTATATAAATGTAACATGTCTTTTTCTGAATAAAACGAGTTTGAACTTGAACTTGAACTTGAACTTGAACACACACACACACAACACACACACACACACACACACACACACACACACACACACACACACACACACACACACACACACACACGGTAGTAGTTTTGGATAGTAGTCCGATCGTCGGAGAGTGCGCTGAAGAGAAAGCTAATGATCTAATGAAGAGAGTTGCTCAGGCCTGCGATGCGAGTATGCCGCGGAAACGTGGCATGAGCAAACGCCCTGCGGTACACTGGTGGAATGATCAGATCAGTGTCCTTCGTAAAGAGTGCCAGAAGAAAAGACGAATATCTCAGCGTGGCTACCGACGACCTAATTCTGCGGAGCTGTGCAGAATACAAAAACAGCGCGCCGCCGGCTGAACAAAGCTATCAAAGATAGCAAAAGGCAATGCTGGGAGGAGCTCATAAATGAGGTAGACAAGGATCCGTGGGGCAGAACCGTACAAGGTGGCTATGACCCGCCTAAAAAACCAGACAACACCGTCGCCCACATGCCCACAATTTCTGAAGACGATCGTTACCGCACTGTGTTCCCTAGGCAACGGAAATTCGAATACCCGGTAGTGCAGTGTGAACTGGAAGAAATCCGCCAGTTTCAGAAAACGAACTGATGGAAGCGTGTAACCGAGTAGGGAATAGTAAAGCACCGGGATTAGAACGGAATCCCAAACATCGCTTTAAAAACAGCAATTAAGGCAGCACCAGCACTGTTCTCACTGACGTCTACACCACATGCCTCAAAGAAGGGATTTTTCCTCGAAAGTGGAAACAGCAACGACTGGTACTGCTTCCTAAAGGAAAAAAAAGCCACCAGAAGAACCGTCATCTTACCGTCCACTATGTATGCTAGATACGGCGGGTAAGATACTTGAACGAATCATCCACCAGAGGATTGAGGCGATAGTCCGATCCACTCCTGGCAGACAATCAATACGGTTTTTTCGAAAAGGGACGATCAACCCTGGATGCGATCAACCTGGTTGTAAACACGGCCAAGGATGCAATCGCAGGAACTAGGTGGAAGCGTGGTACGAAGAAATACTGTCTAGTGGCCACTTTAGACATCAGGAATGCATTCAACTCCGCAAACTGGGATCGGATCATGCAAGCCCTACAAGAGAAGGACGTGCCAGAATACCTATGCAGGATAGTGGCTAGCTACTTCACGGATAGAATCCTGAAATATGACACAAAGAATGGCCCAACGGAATATGAAGTTACTGGAGGTGTTCCACAGGGGCTCAGTTCTTGGTCCTTTGTTGTGGAATATTATGTATGATGGCCTCCTAAGAATACCACTACCAACTGAAGCAAAACTTGCAGCATTTGCAGATGATGCAGCCGTAGTGATTGTCGCGAAGCATCCTTGAAGAGATAAAACTAATCTTCGACATCGTATTTAGACGTATTAACCTATGGATGGATATGATGTACTTGGAGCTGGCCAAGCATAAGACCGAAGCAGTGCTTATTACCGGCAGAAAAGTAATGGAAACTGTCAAGCTGAATGTCGGCGTACAAGAAAATCACATCACAACCATTTATTCGATATCTGGGAGTGATGCTTGATGCCCGACTAAACTTTAAGCAGCAAGTAGACCACGTGAGTGCCAAAGCAATCAGTAGTAAGAGCAAGCCTATCACGGCTCATGCCTAACGTTGGAGGCCCAAATCAGTGCAGAAGGAGCTTACTTTCGTCAGTTGTCACCTCGGGTGCTGACTTATGGAATCTCCATCTGGGCGGATGCCCTTGAAGTCCAAGAGACAAGAAGAAAAGTCGCATCCATCTATCGACTAAGCGCCTTGAGAGTGTCCAGTGCCTTCCGCACAGTATCAGAAGAAGCGGCGTGCGTTATTGCCGGAATGCTGCCTGTCCGAGTGCTAGCCGAAGAAAGGCGAGCCCTCTATCAACGACGAAAATCATCTGCGTCGAGTCTTGATGAACTTAGGACCGAAGAACGGCAGTATAGTATACGCCGTTGACAAGCGCAGTGGGATGCCGCGGAGAAAGGTAGGTGGACGTACCGCCTAATACGACAACTGGATGCCTAGCTGAATAGAAGTCACGGAGAAGTCAATTACTATATGACACAAATACTATCAGGACACGGTTGCTTCCGAGCATATCTCTATCGCTTTAAGCAACGATAATTCGCCGGAGTGTCCGTCCTGTCCTGGAGTCTCCGAAGAATGCAGAACACGTTATTCTTTATGTGCCCTAGATTCAGTTTGCAGCGTGACAACCTGGAAACTATTCTTAACCGGACACTGCATCCAGAAACACTAGTAGAAGCTATGCTGTCATCGAAAGCTACATGGGGACGCCACCAGCACATTCGCCATGGAGGTGCTGAAAGAACTAAGGTCTATTGAAAGGCAGAGGTACAAACTCCCGCAATAACTAGACGAGAAGAAATGACTTCAACCACCTGATGAAAAGAGCAGAAATGCTAGATTCTCTCCCTGCGATGTAATGCCTAACGGCGGTTTCCACAGGGTCAGAGGACTGGAGTATAGGGGAAGTTTTTTAGTCGGTATTAGCATTGGCTTACAGTCACCAGCCAATGTTCGAGTCCGACATACCCAGGCAAAACACCTAAGCCTGGCATGCGGAAATGCATTTTTTTTCACAACCCCTAAAAAAAAACCACACACTGCACACGCACGCACGCACGCACGCACACACACACCACACACACACACATTCGCAATATGTAGAATATATAAAATAGATGTAAATATATTTTAAAAATTTTTTTACATATTGCGGAAGAGACCATTGCTTTCGTCCAAATAAGTTCTAGACGACTATGTTATGTATATTATAAAACACTAAAGGCTCATTGCGGTTCCATCAGATGCGATTTCAAATGTAGGATTGGCAGAAACCTTTATGTTCGTGTAGATCTGTTCCCAAGCATCAATAAAATGTGTGATAGTCATTAGAATGTCACATTTTTGGTACCTCAACTCTCCCCACTGCAACGTGCTGTAATCACTTGGGTTTAATACGGATATTATCGAATACTAATACATTCATTATTGTAAACAATGGTTTTCTATATATATTTTAAAGCCTTATCCTACTATATTTCCGAAGAACACTTGCGTAATATCGTGGTTTTTCCGCTAGTTTACTGGTTGGGTAACTGATTGTGGCGATAACGTGAACGTGCTCGGAGTACTGCAGGTGTTATAAGGCTATAAGTCGTTATGTAGTAAATCGGAACCGATTATCCTCCTTAGTCAGTTACTAAAAAAGTCGAGTTTAGGTTACTACAAAAGTAGAGTTTACTGGTTGGGTAACTGATTGTGGCGATAATGTGGACATGACCAGACTATTGCAGTCGTTATAAGGCTATAAGTCGTTATGCAGTAAATGAACCATTATCTATCTTCCTTAGAAGGTTATTAGAAGAGTAGAGTTTACTGGTTGGGTAACTGATTGTGGCGTTAATGTGGACGTGACCAGACTATTGCAGTCGTTATAAGGCTATAAGTCGTTACGCAGTAAATGAACCATTATCTATCTTCCTTAGAAGGTTATTAGAAGAGTAGAGTTTACTGGTTGGGTAACTGATTGTGGCGATAATGTGGACGTGTTCGGACTACTGCAGTCGTTATAAGGCTATAAGTCGTTATGCAGTAATTGAACCATTATCTTCCTCAGTAGGATACTAGAAAAGTAGAGTTTACTGGTTGGGTAACTGATTGTGGCGATAACGTGGACGTGTTCGGACTACTGCAGTCGTTATAAGGCTATAAGTCGTTATGCAGTAATTGAACCATTATCTTCCTCACTTCCTCAGTAGGTTACTAGAAAAGTAGAGTTTACTGGTTGGGTAACTGATTGTGGCGATAACGTGGACGTGTTCGGACTACTGCAGTCGTTATAAGGCTATAAGTCGTTATGCAGTAATTGAACCATTATCTTCCTCAGTAGGATACTAGAAAAGTAGAGTTTACTGGTTGGGTAACTGATTGTGGCGATAACATGGACGTGTTCGGACTACTGCAGTCGTTATAAGGCTATAAGTCGTTATGCAGTAATTGAACCATTATCTTCCTCAGTAGGATACTAGAAAAGTAGAGTTTACTGGTTGGGTAACTGATTGTGGCGATAACATGGACGTGTTCGGACTACTGCAGTCGTTATAAGGCTATTCTCTCCCTCCTTTCTTACTCTTATGGGCTCTTGTAACCCAACGCTGTATTATCCTTCACCAACTGAAATATAAAAATTAAAATATGGAAAAATACTTTAATTAGAAACATTTTACGTAGATTGCTATTAAATTTAATGTTTTATCTCTCAAGCCACAGAGAACGACGGTTTCTTCAGGCTGAACGTTTAAAAATTTTAAACGTGTTAACTATAATAAACGTTTTAAATGAAATGTCAGTTAATAAATGCAAAAAAGATGTCGTCACATTTACACAATTAATAATAAATATATCGAACTAAACAGGCAGTATTAAAATACTTATAACAAAAATTTTCTTAAACATTTATTCGTAGAAACAATTTTAAACTCAGTATTTTATATTTTGCTTTCCCTGACAAATCAAAGTTTTATTTATCTTTTCTTATTG
Organism: Homalodisca vitripennis; assembly: GCF_021130785.1. Lineage (NCBI taxonomy): Eukaryota > Metazoa > Arthropoda > Insecta > Hemiptera > Cicadellidae > Homalodisca > Homalodisca vitripennis. The sequence continues at coordinate 154,008,801 of NC_060209.1, forward strand.
AAATATATTTTCATCTACAAAATATTACAATAATTAGTGTTGGCTAAGACAATTAACCTAGAAGCTGATGTTCCATCCGGATAAACAAACTTTTGATTTCTAAGGTCTCTAATTATTTTATATAATGGATGTTATTCACAAAATATAAAAAATAAATTGAATAAAGTTTTGTAATCAACTTGTTTGGAATAAACTTTTTGAAACATCCATTTAAAAATGAGAAATGGTTTGAAAATTGCATTTTCTTTTAGACCTTGATAGCTTGGAAAAGTTAGGGATATATTCCAATGAGGTTTGATACAAACATTAAAATAAATATATATATATATATATATATATATATATATATATATATATATATATATATATATATGATCTCCCGTAGGCTTTATAATTATTTCCCAGGAACTGTCTTAAGAGGGGACAGTTTTTTCACGATTAATAAAGAGTTTGAAAGGAAAATAATTCCAAACACTTGCCATTGTTACATGTTACAAGGTTACAACATTTGGTTTCAACTATAGGAATCTACCCATTTCTTCAGGTATATAAAGATTCCTCTTAACATATGTTAAGAAAGTATAAATCAATATATGGTGATGTATTCACAAAAATAAAGGAAATTGACAAGAGAAATAAAACATAAACAATTTAAACGTGTATTTCTGCACATAGCTGTGTGGTTGATCACTCTACGACAGCATAATACAAGCGCAGTAAACAATACATGGCACAAGGCGAGAGAGGGTATAGGTTAGGTTCCAATCCATAGCATAGTTTTATATCCTTGCAACACATAACGAAAGCAAATATCCGAATTCCTGATTTCCTTTCAAATCAACTATAGTCAGTTATAAAAATTGTATTCTTGTAAATAAACAAAAGGCAAAATATTTCATTTAAATCTGAAATCATTAATATGCGTTATTTCAAAAATAACTAATTTATTATTACATGAATATTTATACTGGGTAAACTTTGATGTAGAGTAAAAATTATAAATGCGAACAATGTGTCAGCCGCAAGTGCTTAATTAAATGTATAATTTGTCAAGAACACAACACAAACAGGCCACTAGCCTGAGGAGGACGAGCCAGTGATATCATTGTTCTTTTCTTGCTTCAGTTCCAAGAGAAATGGCAATTAGTTTTATTTCATAACGTCACAACATTTCACCTGTTACGTAACTTGTTGTCAGACACTGGTAGAATTAATATCACAGTACACTTCAGGGAAAAGGTTGTTGGGTTTTCTATACTGTAAATGGATAAACTATTATTATGTCATTATTCATAGAGGAGAGATTTAATTGTATCTATTATTTATATTGATTATATATTGAAATTAAGGCACATACATAATGGCAGTTTAAATTTAATTTATAATATCTTCTATAACTCAAAAGTGTTTTGGTATGTTGCACGGATATATATGCATACTTATGTGTATATTAACATTTGATCTCACACTTCTATATATATGTATATATATATATATATATATACATATTTATTTATAGAAAAGTGTGAGATAAAATATTTATATACACATAAAAGTTCTTTTTGTGATTCAGTGTTGATTGAAATTATGTGTGTGTGTTTTTTTATGAGAGACATACTATGGTTATTAAATATAACATCTGTTTGTAAAATGTTTTCAAATATATTTGAACATATAAGTAATCATTTCCTTATATCAAAAGTCCTGGTCGATATGGCTTATTTTCACACACACATATAGTTTGTAATTTATTTGAGGATTAACTGTTTGATTCCGTTCCGGTAGGAGGTACTCTCAAATTGGCAATGACTACCTTAGCCTGCCTGGAGGCTAAATATTTGAGGGAATAGATGGCAGTAATTAATTGATAAGAAATATAAGAACATCTGCTCCAGTTTTATGTTTAAATTTTGAAAATTTCCCACATTCCACATTCTGTAAATTACTAACCCTACTCTCATCTCTTACTCTTTGGAACAGCGGACTTATCCAACTTAACACTGATAATGGTGCTTAGGAATAAGCGATTTTGCTTCGTAAAACTGGAGTGAAATTGTTTTGTTGAATATGGTAAACTTTAAAGCAAAATAATACATTAGTAATAGTGTAGATTTATAGTTGCCATTAAAACGTATTTTAGTCTGTGGATTTGCAAAACAATAATGTCGTGTCAGTGTATGTGTGTTACATGCCTATTTATATTACACAAAAGAAGGGAAAGGGTAGAACGCAACTTTTTCGAAAGGGTTTAATGAATAATAACTTGCCTCCGGCGCGACACTAATCTTCTTTAGAACAAAAATGAGGATTATCCAATTAAGCTTTCAAATTAGCGAGTCAACTCAAATCTTTGTACTGGCCTTAATGTTATTATATCCTAATTAATGTAAATCTCTAAGTAAGGATAATCTTGCAAAGTTCTCTTGCAGTGTGTTCATAGTAGTCTTGCAAAACAGGACGAAACATACAAATACAATTGTAGATAGTCAAACACATAGTGCTTTATAAAGGATTAAATTTTAAAACTAAATGTCTGCTAATCTTGTTAAAATTATACATATTTCTATATCCGCATTAAGACAATTAAGATGGTTTAACCTATTTTTGGTTGGGAAAGTGAGTTTCAAATTATAAATTCATAATCCTTTAAAATAAATTTCAGTAAGAAATTGAACACTTTTGTAATGAGGCCCAAATAAAAAAGATAAACATGTTAAATTTTGAAACTATGGAAACATGTGTTAGCTTCAAGGAGAAATATGTTTTTTATAATTTAATATTTTGTCATTGTTTATTCAACTTATTTATTGTGGATACTATTTAAGAAATTTTGTTATCAAATGAAAATACAAATCTTACCAAAGTTTTTCTTAGTATGGAAAAAATCTTCTTTGAGCCTGATTATGAAATGTACAAAAGTTCAGCTCCATATCATATTTGTAAAAAAGATAAAAAATATTTTTTATTTCAATTCTTCAAAAAATGGTTTCTTAAAGGGCTTTGACCAAAATTCTCTTTAAAAATAAACACATTTCCAAACGAAAACCGATTGCATGATCTTATACATTTTGCACTACGTAACACTATTTACGTAAAATTTCAAATTTTTAGCCTAGTTCTAAAAGGAAGAAGGCACCAGTGGCTTAACAAAAAAAGTAAAACTGTTAAGGGGTCTCGTACTTTTGTTTTAATATGCATAAATCTTTGGATTAGAACAAAAGCCGAGATGTGTAACTAACTGCAACGCTTAGATTAATAGCAGAGTTAAATTTCCTATGATCGATCACTCTATTTACGGAATCTCAATGCTTAATGTTGCCAAAACATTATCTAACTCGTTTATGTATTTACTTAATTTTAATATTGTATTAATTATTCTTGGGCCTATACAAAATTAAAAAAAAAAAAACTAACTTAGACATCATTTTGTAAGCACACAAAATTTATTATTCCATTTTACACGAGTAATCTTATGATTCTATTATATCTGTAAGATTATTAATTTTATAGAAACGCTTTACATATATTTGTTAGTGTTTGAAGGAGAAGGTATGAAAAATGACGTGTACATAACATATCACGCCTGTTCCCTCTAGAATAGCTATAAGGGGTGACGTAATGTAGGGTTAGGGGAAGCGTGACAGTCAGGGTAGTCCCATAGCGTGACAATTGTAGTCACTGTTAAGATCTAGAGACTAGGCACGACAGTCCTTCGCATCTTGTAAACGTTCAGGACACCTTGATGTGTATCATGTCAGTCTACACTTATATGGCCAAAGGGGATGGAGTGAATGCAAGATGAGGGCTAGCATGGCATTCAGAGTAACCCACATAACGTTTCAGGGGTAGTCATTGTAGAGATTTAGTTGCCAATCCTAACAACTTTCCGCGTCACGTTACTAACTAAGGGTATGCTACACTGCGTGTCACGTAACAGGATTCGATGAGGTTGCTTACAAAATATTAAATATATAGTTTATTTTTTCTCGAGATGGCCTGCGGACAGACAGACGTTAATACAGGAAATTTTTAAAATCCTCAGGCACTCAAAGACAATGAGCCAAATCCCACGGTTAGACATACGCCATCATAGAACCAATTCTTGTGTTAACCAAGTATAGTGCAAAATTACAGGTTTATAAATGGTTTTTCTAGATATCTTTTCACATGGTACATTCAAATTTTTGATCATTAGGTTAGCTTTCGTAGCAATGTTCAAATAATACAAGTTTCGGCGAGCTATAAGGGATGCAAAACCGCTAGAGTGCGCTGAAATAAAATCTTGTCCCGAATTTTAACATCGACTTCCCACTCTATTATGTTTCCTTTTAATTCTATAAATTAATATGGATTATGTTGAAACCTCATATAATTGTATTCAGTTTGGTTGCAAATGCATTTATTCTGATATTTTCTCGTTTTCCATCATGATCAACACACCCGTGTAAAAATATATTCGCTGACGCTCAGCCAAAGCCAGTGAAGTTTGATGATGATGTATGTCACTCCTTGGATTTAACTGAGCTCGATAAATATATTTAATTTGAACTTATGGTAACCACTATGGCAACTAGAAAATATCACAACAAATACATTTGTAAACCAACTGAATAAAATCATGTGAGATTACTGAATCGACTCTCCCCTTATTCTGTTTGATGAGATCTTCGATCAAGCCAATGGCCCATGAGCAAAGGCAGAATAAAGCGTAAAGGGTGAACGGCCCCTCTCCTTAAAAAATAAAAATAAAAGAAAATAAAAGAAAGTAAAAAGAAAAATAATTGAGTGGAAAGTCAATCTTAAATCGATGACAAGATTTCATTCAAGCGCACTCTTCCGTTGTAGTTCATCGAAACTTTTATTTCACCACTTTTATAAAACCTAACTTAATAAACGAGAATATGAATGTATCATGTGGCTAGATATTTTCAGAAAGATGTCATCCGTAGACTTTTAATTTTGCATCAAACTTCATTTTTACACATAAATTCACGAGTTTTATGATAGTGCATGTCCACTACATAATTAGGCTGAAACAATTTCTCTTTTGTATTTTAGCAGGATTTTAAAAATTGTATTTCTTCAATATTATCTGTCCGCAGGATGTCTAAAGAATGAAATGAGCTATAGTTGTAAAATGGTGCATGTAACCTCAGCGAAGCCTGTTATAAGACGCGTGTTGTGTGTACTTCTACCTTGTACTTCTACCTAGTTGTCCAAATATCAAATAAATCATCCAAACCAATAGACCTGAGATATGGAGTCCCTCAAGGGTCTATACTCAGTCCTGTGCTTTTCCTGCTTTACGTGAACGATATAAAATCATCGCTTCTGCATGGAAAATTGGTGCAGTTTGCTGATGATACGACTCTTTTTTTCAATGCAATGTCAAGCGAAGTTTTGGAACAACAGGCTTTTGTTGACATCAACAACTGTGTCCAATACTTCCACAGCCTCAATCTAACAACAAACTCTTCAAAAACCAACGTTTTAAATTTTGCCTTGCGCACTGCAGGCAACCAGTGTGAGCCGGCCATTTTGTTAGATGACTCCACACTGGAAGAAGTCTGCTCTACAAAATTCCTAGGAATGCACCTCGATCGAGGGCTGACTTGGAATGAGCACATTGACCATGTTTGCGCAAAAATATGCTCAGGCATTTTTGTTTTGAGATCTTTAGCCAAATACTGTCCGAGTCAGGTACTGATTACGGCGTATTACGGCTTGATTTATCCTCATCTTGCCTACGGAGTGGTCCTTTGGGGAGCTTGCGCAAACACTCAGTTTTCAAAGAGCATTCAGACTCCAAAAAAAAGCAATTAGAGTAATCGCCAAAATCAAATTTAGAGAGTCGTGCAGGGAAGCTTTCAGGAAATTGCAGCTGTTGACTCTGCCGTGCCTCTACATTTTGGAAACAACTTTGTTTTGTGTGAGTAAATGTGCCTTAACCAGAGGCCAAGACATACACATGTATGAGACGCGTGGCAGAGCAAACTACCGGACTGGGAGACACAGAACGGTAGTTTATGAACGCCTACCCTCGCAAGCGGGTGTGCAGTTCCTCAACAGACTGCCCAATTCAATTAAACATGCCCCAACGTCTAAGGCGTTAAAGACTCGCCTCAAACGCTTCTTGGTGTCTCAGGCATTCTATAATGCGGGTGAGTTTTTGGCATTTGACTGGGAGACCGCCCAATTATAAGACTGACTCTGCTGTGCCAAGTGGGCTGCATTGGCGAAGAATGAAAGAGGCGTGGTTGTAAAATTGTAAGTATGAATGTGTATTGTGTGTATGAATGCTTGGAATTTTAGAAACCCCGTATTGACGTTTGCCATACAATGTATATACAATGTCGCTGCAATAAAAAGATTTTGATTTTTGATTTTGATTTTGTACTGAAGCCAAAAGTAAGTTGGTTCAACCTTAATACAGCATTCAAGCCTAAAAAAAATACAGTTTAAAAATAAATTAATCTCTGATTCCTGTAAGAATTATCAATAAAAGACTTCGTGACGGGAAGTTTTAATCGAATCACACTTAGCTTTACCTAATACACTAACTTTCTTTCACCTAGACTAATCAAAGTAACTTAATGTGTGTACTTAACGCAGATTCCTTAGTGTACATAATCGTCAATATGAATGAAATGTGTCTGTGTAAGTCACTGATGAGCTTGTAACTACGAAAGTCAATCTCAGCTCCTTAGAATTAACTAATGAAGATGGAGGCAATCAGGAGATTGTGCTCTCACACGGGATCTCACTCAACTCTCAATCCATTCTACTGTTCACTCTTACAATTAGCTCTACATCGTGTTTACAAAGCTTGTTAATGTTTTACAAATACAATACAATGTTTTAGTTGTACATTAAATATAAATATTACTTTTATGATGATATATTAAGAACGTATAGCACTAATAATAAAATATGTGAAAATACATAATTTTAAAATTGTCTTACGTTATTATTAAAAAAAGTATAAATTTACTGACACAGTCATTCTACTATTCCGTATGTCTATGTCTTTTTATTAGAAAATATAATAATGCAGTAATGTACAAATGGTAAATATTGTATTGAAGGAGGAGCTCTTCTTATTGGGAAAACCATTTTCTATTCAAATATAACTCAATTCTTTTTCACCCAACGTTTTATACACATATTAATATTTATCTTCTTCCACTTTTAACGGTAAAAAACTTGTATTAAGCTTTACTCAGCTAATAGTTGTTCTAATGTAAAATTTTGTACTATTTAGAATTGTTAATTTACACCTGACGATGTCATCTTTGATTTCGAAAGGCCTCGAGTGAAAATATTAAAATAACTGGATAATTGTGAGTTTTCTTTTACAAAATAATAGAAAATGGTTAATATTGTATTTACAAAGAGTGATAAAGTTTGTATTACTATTGTTACGTTATTTGCAATTGTTCTTGTGCTAGTTTTGTTGTATTTGTTTTATCTTTATGGATTTATCTTTATCAAGCGCGTTTTATCTTGAGGCTAAGATTATTTAAATGCATACTTTGCCAGGAGCTGTAACAGTAGACTAAAACGCTTTATTCTGTACTAACTGTAAATCCTTCATGTTTATTGATGAATAGAATTTCCACCTCACACCTTTCTCGACAGATTACAGTACTTACTGAAGTCAAAGGAAATATGTAACTGGAAAACCCAGCTGCTGAGATAGAATTGAAGAGTGTAATAAAAACAAACACTGCAGACGATCATCCACTTCAATAAGTAAGAAGTTCGTTAAAATATTCCACTAAATTGAACATTGAGAGACAACGGAATATGAATATTTTCAACGAATGCGACTCCTTCGTTACAGCTTTCAATGAGGATATTGTTGGTGTTGATTTAAAGTGTAGGTTGTGACGCAATGTGACAGTCTGCAATATTTGAATTCCATTTGATTTGCTGACATTCTTTCATTTCTTGTCAATCTTTTCAGTTAACTGTTTTATATTGACAAAATATTCTTGTTATTCATTGAAATGAAGAGAAGAACAAAGTGTTGTGATACTAACGCGTTTGTCCAAAGATTTTTTGAAAAATTACTGAAAACTTTCTACAGAGTATGAGTATAATAAACTAAAGTATATAACAGGATAATACTCATATACACTCATACAAAGTAGCATATCGATGTACGATAACAATTTAGTCCTTGTTTGCTATGTTATAAATAATACTTACTTTTTCAAGTAATATACAAATTTCTTTATTTAAATTTCTTGACGATGGATGTATCGTGAAGAAAATAGGGTTTGCCAGGCATTTGCCATCGTTCAGTGATACAAAAATTCAGTAACGCTACGTCTCGAGATGTGCACCTGGGGAAGAAATCAAATTGTAGATCTGAAAACGTAGTTTAATTGATTTTTTTAAATCACTGAATGATGGCAATTTAAAACCATGCTTCAAAATGCTTTGCCGATATGCTTCCATAGTCGTTTAGAATGCTTAATTATGGAGAAATATAAAAATATAGTTATTTCATTACTTGTATCTGATTTTTAAAAAATTACACAATTGTATTTGTAAGTCAGTTGTATAAAAACTAGTTGATGTAGAAAATACACAAATAAACATCTCGAAGGAATTATTACCAACATCTAAAACGCTGCAAATGCTGCAGTGGCGTGTACTTAAGGGGAAGAATAAAATAAAGGGAGGATAAAGCCAGTTTACTATTCGAAAGGAAGCTGAAAGTACAGTCTGGACACCCGTAATGTGGAGCATTTATTGGGAACACAAAGAGAAATGTGACCATAAAGTGCGGACGAGAACCAGAGCTCTCCCTTATAACTACTGCTTTCGAAAGTGTTATGTGCAAGTCCATCCTTTCCGCGGACACTAGACTTTTATAAAATCTTAAATCGCCCTGCGGTAATATGTGTAATGGTCGGTAACACTTTGTCACCACAATGGGTTTGTAGGATCATACAACTCCTAGTCGTAAACGAAAGCCGGAGGCAAGCCTGTTTGTCCTTCTGGATTCCACTATTGATTCCCAAACTGTAACACTCGTCAAAGAGAAATGTGGTTAAGGGGTTGATTATTGTAAATAAACACATTTATGATGAAAACAGGGGGTATTGTAAACGTTACTTTTTTCTGAAAATGTTTTTGAAGAAGTTTTTATATTTTAAATATGTCTTCTGTTTCTGGACTAATACAATTGGAGAGATAATTTTCTATTTAAAGTTATACACTAAAAAAAATAATTATTGGAAATATAACTTAATAGTTTTTAGCCGAGTCTTCAGAGCATATGCAACCATCGTGTCGTGGTGTACATAATATTTATATAAATATTAATTTAGTTGATCACCTCCTCCATACATTCTAAATTTGTATAGCGTGCTTACACGTGTTCGACGTTTCAACATAATCTTCAGGCTTTCGTAGAATATCCTCAGGCCAATACGCCAGATGACAGTCGTTTAAAATCACTCATAGTTTCATAGTTATATAAATTTATGTAAGATTGTTATTATTAAAAAGTCAGCTCTAATATTTGGTATCAATAGAACAAGAGGAAATAATATTTGATCATCATTTGAATTTATCTTTAAATGTTATACACCGTATAAATGTAAGTACCGGTCCTGAATAATTGCATATATTTGCTCAATGACATTGAGACTTCTTCCCGATCCATATCAATAAAAATACATTATGGTTTTACCAATGCTCCAAGTGAGTTTTTAGTTCTAAAGAAATATTAGTATGTGCTCCCGAGGTGTAATACTAGACGGCAGTTAACTCTGGTAATTAAGTTTGAGCCTTGGCCACAAAGGAACGACATATTTGAGTTTGAAACCAAATAATGATAGATTATTACGACATAAGAACTTCATAAAACATGGTATTGTTTACCAACAATATTAACATTATTTTTATGGGAGGAAAAGGGTGAACCATCTATAAAACTAGGTGGAACTTTAAATGGAAATTAATTTCTAAGCATTAAACTGGTTATTTGGAATCTGTCTCTTAAGATCAGCTATTTTGCGACAAATTTATATCCAATAAAAAAAAAGACTGCGAAATAAAAATTCTCATAATATTTGTTTCCAGAACTCTCGCTACTAAATATTTCGCGTACTAAACAATTGCGAGGTAAAGTAGGAATGATAAATTCTCGTAGATAAATTAATCGCATGGCTTAATAGTGTGAGAGCTGAGCTCTGCAAAAGTCCAGAGATTTGCTGAGTACATAATGTGGTCTGAACTGCCGCATTGAGTGGACTTAAGGGCTGGCACTCCCTGGTGTTGGCAGGCTACCAGACGTCGATAACAGAGGGTGACAGATGGACACGCGCACGCACATACACGTGCTCGCAACCACTTGGACGTTACTACCTTTCAGATTAATGTCTCCTTGTAAAATCAGTGAAACAGTCTATAAGTCAATTGAGTGCTATTAGTATTTCTCTTTTCAAAATGTGGAATCTTTCATGTATAAAATATAATGAATCTTTTAATTATTGATGTAGCCATTATGGTAATTACGTAATTGAAAGTGTAATTAACATGTTACTTTAGTAAAATTTAAAGATGTTACTGAAAGAATTTGCTTATGGTTTTATAACATACACATTATAAAATATTCAAATGAATTATAAAAAATTGCGTCATTCAAAAACTGTTATGCTAATAAACAAATTATGGTTGTAACAACGCAATATAATTATACTGGAATAATTCTAATTACTCATACTATCGGGAAAGGGGTTAAAAAATTTTTAACTTTGAATAATTAAATTGTAGATAATATAAGTTATATATCGTATCAGATTACATAGGAAACATTTTTACAGCTCCAATTGGCGTTAACGATGAATTAACGTATGTTCAGTTTGTGGACATAAACGATGTAACGTGGTTTTAGACATGCTATAAATGCAGGGTTTCTCTCAGTTGTTCTCAGAAGGTCAAGGCAACCAAAATGGCGCTGTTAATGTCCAGGTGAAGGTTTCTGGGGAGACTCCCGTGGGCGATCCAAACCCGGATGAAGTGGGACAGCATTGGAGTGAAGCGAAGATGGTAATTTTTCTTGTAAATGCCACTAGCCTTGGGTATACTTGGGCATACAACAAATAATAACAATAAATACTAGTGCCGCACGAATAGTATGTGGGTGTCTTTCTATTGCTTACTTATTGTTCCAACGAGCACTCATAAACCACACACTCACTACTAGAGATTCCAAAATGGCTCTGTACTAACATTCTCTGATGCCCATATAAAGAAAATAGCGGATAAACAGTCAAATTTGAGTTTTAGATTTGACAGATTGATTTAAATACCTTTAGCAGTGTTATATTAAGAATGCTTACGTTATCAACTATGCTAGGACAGCAAGATGAGGTGCCTGGTGATGTTGGTGATGTGGACACATCTGAGCAGTAGCCAGCAAACCCAACCCTGCCCCTTCAACTCTATGTGCTCGTGTCGTACCAACAACTCTACCTACATCAGAGACGTCAGCTGTGTCGGGGTCCCCTTCTACAAGCTTCCAGGTGAGCCGGATAAACATTACAAAATACTTTCAGGTTGTATAAATGAATTGCTACAAAAATTATCGTGCAGTATGAAATATATAATTATAGCTTAGTCTGTGTTATCGGTACGTATAGAATATCTATGTCCAATGCTGTAAGTGGTGATGAATGGAAACTTTATAGGAAGTGAATATATCCTAGGAAGTTTGGTATTCCTAATGGATCGTTAAATTAAAAACAAAGCAAGACAACCCTAGGAGCTGGTTAATTTTCAGAGTATTATAATCTGCCCAACATTACATCAACAATTGCTTCGGGTTTCCTAAAACATTTATAGCGCAATAGTTGCGGCATTTACGTTTGGATTATCCTGAAAATATGAGTAAATGGCGCGACATGACACCAACGTTTGCGTCATTTTTGTTGGGTTTCCTTATATTAAGTGACGTAAATTTAACAGATACAAAATTTATGTTAGGGTTTCCTGAATATACGAGTAAATGGAAAGACATGACAGTAATAGTTGGGTTCTTTTGTTTGAGATCTCTGAATAAATGGTGCAGAATTGTATCAACACTTGTGTTATTTACGTTTGAGCTTCCAAACATAAATGTGGAATCGCAGCATCAATAGTTGTATTATTTGCGTTCTATTAGAAGAACAGTGCTTAAAAAGTTTATCGTATTAAAATAAATAGATAAAAAATAAAAAAGCAAATAAGATTTGATTATGGAGGCATCAGCCGTCGAAAATTGGTACTAAAAATGGCTGATTACTCATTTTTGCACAAACTTAAATATTTCATAGTTTTTAAACAGTTTTCAGTATTCAAAGAATCTCAATTACTACTGGTAGAGATTTTGCAAAAGTAAGATGAAAAAAGATGTCCATAAAACACTAGTTAATCTGGAATACACTGCACGGGACAGATTTAATTAAATCGTTTTCCTGAATACACAACACGTGGTTGGCTCTTTACTATTTCATTGCATCTTATTCAAATTAAAAATTTAAATTAAAAGCCACTTTCACAATGAAGAAAATGTTCTGTTTTATTTTCTTTATTGTGATAATTTTAAACTCTCTTGTTATAAACCGAGATGACTTTCACAGATGTTTTGGTCTTGTAGTCAACAAAAGACTATTACCACAGTTATTTATTCTTAATTTATATTTTATGCTGTGTTCGTATATTACATTAATGTTTATCTATTTTAAGTATATATTATCAAAGTTTAAAATTAAGTTAAATTAGTAAAATTAAATTAAATTTAGTCAAAAAAGTCATGGCATAATATTTCAAATAATATACTTTTATCTGTTATGTTCCAAGAATTACTGGACCTTATATTAAAACAAATCGCCCTGAGATTCAAATTTAATTTTCTCTCAAAATACAAATTTAATATCACACTTCTTTTAAAAACGTTTTATAGTTCAAGGCATATTTATTGACTGGAGTGGAATATTGTACAAAAAATCTTTTTGAGCAAATTTCTAAAACTCAAGTAAATTTTTTGGTAACGATATGTTACTAGGTAAAATATATATACTGAAAACAATTGCTAATGGTTTGAAGGTATCAATATAATATAATTTTTATTAAATTTAATCAGCAACATTTGTTTGTCATAACATCATTTAACTTGCATTTGTATTCAAAATATAAATATAGCTATTTAAAACTTTCAACAAAGGTTTATATGTAAATAGTTTGTGTTGTGTTGTTATGCGCTTTCGGACTATTGTTAGGTTTCATAAAAATCAGTTAATCGAAAAAAACTATTTTGTAAAATGATAAAATAAATAATTAAACAAAAAACACACACGCATGCCAGCACGTTAAGGTAACAAACCATTGTACCTTAAAGCCAATTTTGCTAATATGCAAAATAAGTTTTCAATATTATCAAAATAATTTGTGTGTGCGGGTTTTTTTTTTATTGTTCGTTCTAGCTTATAATGTTAATCACCCATAATTAAAATCCCACTTTTCCATACCGACAGAGCAATTTTATATACAAGAGCTCTGATTTTAATTAAAGTTTTTTTTTCCATTTTTCAGATATTATTCCATATTTAATAAAGGAATTACATAATTTGATACTATGGGATTGTATTACGAGCCAAAATGATTACTTGTGTGTATATTAAGTGTAAGAAACGGTTTATATATTTGGAGAACTTGGTATTATCCATATGTAAATTGTAACCCGTTATTAGTATTCTATAAAATACGTCACAGTAATATAAGTATAATTAGTATGTTAATATTATACACATTTATTTTACTGGAATACATCCTTTCTGCTTAATGTAATCAGCTAATCCGCCCTCTAGTTTTTCAACCAACTCTACCTAACTGAATATTCATGTTGATTTGATTACCAGAAGTTTTAAACTGGGCTTGCTGTGAATAGCTTGTAACAAATTTTATCTCTAACAACCTTTTTTACGTAAAGCTTGCTTGAAAAATTGAGTTTACGCAACATTTTTTTAACTGTTTTGACTAGAAAAGTGATAAAAATATTATTATTCATAATGTAGTAACAATTATTTTTCCTGGTTATTTCCTAGTTGCTACAATTGAAATTATTGCTCATGTTTAGCCAGCTGCACTTGATTTTAGAAATATCAGTAGTTTTAATTGTTCAGGTATTGTAATTGCCTCAAGCACTCCTCTTTTTAAGTTCCATGATTAACGCAAGTAAAAATTATAAAAGGATGAAATTGAACATGTTATTATGTGAGGCCTGATATAAGAACTCCTGCTACCAATCGACCTCACCACTGACCCTGTATAGTCGAGTCACGATAATTGATGGTATTTGGTGTTTGTAGAACTGCCTCATAGTCACATCTCACACCTTGACGTGGTAGGAGCCGGCCTGGACTACGTGGACGGCGATTCTCTTGGCGGGCAGGTTGAGACTCTGCGGTTGATCACCAACAACATCATCGACATTGCTGATAAAACATTTGCGTGAGTAGAGTTGAGCAGTTCTAGCATGATGGGTGAATTTTCTTATATAAAATAAGTCATTTAAATCAACTTGGGATCAAAACCCTGGAGGGAGAAATGTAGGCCTTGCAACTATCCAACTTTCTAGAAAACTGTATAGTGGGTTTTCAATGATTTTTTTCAAATACTTCTTAGTGTGTGTATATTTGTAAATGTAATCGAAACCTAATTACAGACTTCATCATTTAGGAGGAAACACAGTGTTGAGAGGATGACACGTAAGAACTCCTTCCATAAATAGCATACCCTCTCTCATTTTATAAATACAATTACATCTATATACTCTGATATTTATCTTACCGATATTTATCGTAGTCCCGTATGATTGAAATTCAAAGTTTAGATTAATTCTCCATATTACCCTTCGGTACTTACTCGCATGAGCCGATCCAGGCCGTGAGATGTGGGTGTATGTGTGTTTTGGGGTTGGACTGGATGGAACTTTTTCGGGCCGCACAACAAAAAGTTTTTTTTGAATTTGGAATACATTTTAATTTCCAACTCATCTTTTATACAGGCTTGTAACAGGCGGACTTGACTGGTGAAAGAATATTTTGGGGGAAGTCAATATCTCGAGAGTAAGCTATTGGATTTTCATTTGGCAATACTGTGACACTACAATCACACAATAAACCTGAATTTATTTTAAAGTTAGTTACAAAGGATATTGGGGATCATCCACCCCTGATAACTATACTTTGCAATAATTATAGTTAAGTTTAGAGGTGGAAAATAACGATGGTAAATGGCTGCAGCATGTGTTGTCCGCTGCTTTGCATGCTATTTCCTATTGAATAATAGGTAATGTGCCGAAAATAAGTGATAGTCACTGGAAGATATCAGAACAGGTCTGGAAAGTCTTATATATAACATATAATAACTCTATAAATACAGCCGCATGTGTAACTCACTCACTCACGTATACAAATTCTAACATACTTATAGAAGTGCTGGAAACACGAAATTTTAAAATAATTCGAAAACACGTTAAATTTGACCAGTGGATAGGAACACAAAAGGTAGTAAGGGATAGAGCACCGAGTTCTGTACGGTACGTAACAAAGCAAGATACGCAGGCTCTGGAAATGAAAAGCTTTATATTATTTCACCTGTTTTTGATTATCTTCATTTATTGGTGGTTATTCTATGCTAAGTTGATAGCTATCGCGATCGCTCTTTTATTCTACTTTGAAGGGTTCACTTGCAATAGGTCGGTGTCAGCAATATTAGTAAATAGGGAAAGAGTGAACATCATCTATTGTTTAAATACTCGTATTCTCACAATCTCACTGGTTTCAGATTGAATCTTTTTACTGACAGTTGACCTCTTGGTTTAATTATTCATAATATACAATTTCTCCTCTCCTCTCCGTTTTCTTTCTCACTTTTTATAAACAATACATTTCCTCTTAATTTTTTGTATTACAATTTAAAGTTTATTTAACATAATAATGTCTTTCTCTAGTGTTGTGAAGGGCTCCTTCCATCAGGGACGAACAGTTATTTCCTACGAGCAAAAACGCTCAGTGCACTGCGAATTCTGCTTGTATGGAAAGCCATTAGTTTTGAGTTTTCTTCAACGGCCATCGATACATACCTCTCATCGCTAGTGACTGTATTTACAGAACATTAAGGGATCAGAATCGTATGGGTGGAAATCGGTACTTGTGCAATGATGAACTTCCAGGCGAATTCTTAATCCAGGGCCAATCCGTAGCCGTTGAAGAAAATGTATTTGTGCACGACGCCTTATATCCTGTGACAGAGGAGGATATAAACGAAAGTGTTATCTCTCTGCCCAATATTTTAGGATCTCTGATGGCCGAGGAATTTCTAAACATTGGATTTTTGTGTACTGGACAAACAGTGACAGTTGCTTTTTGGCGCTTTTAGGAACAACTGTACCTATTTGATCCACATCCAGTAAACGAAAATCGAACACATGATTTGGCAAATGATATCAACAACCTGGCACGGCTCTTTCAGTGTGATACTTTTCCTGCTTTGGCCTCGTTGTTGTTGTCCAACGCTGCTCTTGATGGGTCTGTAAGACAGTACTCTATTACTCGGCTCACATTTAGATCATCAACATTCAGTGAAAATATACAAAACCTCACAATGCATGAAACCGCTAAAAATTCCGCAACAAAACCTAAAGCTTTTGGAAGAACCAAGAAAATAAAACCTGGACGCCCGAAAATACTGAAAACTACTAGAGAAGAGCAAGTGAAAGAGGCGAAAAAGCGATACTCTCAGCTAAATCCTGAAACCAATCGTGACGCTGTTCGTCGTTATGAAGATGGACATTTCGGCGTAGGACAGGGTAGGGTTCAGGTATTTCGTCTGATGAAACCAAAGGTCTGCGAATTTCAATATTTGCCTAACTCACTTGCTCGAAATATTGTTGCAAAAGGGCTTATGGCACACTATAGCAGTATGTTCTTATACGACATAAATGCATACAAATTGAAAAACTCTGCTTTTTTGTAGTGATGGAAATTACGGTTACTTTGACGTAATAGGTTCCAACGTTACGTGACGGAGCCGTAATAGGTTCCAGTAGCCTATTATTTTTGTCACCTATTACGGGACAGCTCCGGCTCCGCCTGGCGCTGTGGCTCCGCTCGCGCTCGGCCGGTCTGTCCACTGTCACCATATTATTTAATGGTGACAGTTACGTTACAGCCGTAGCTCTCGTAAACTTCAGCAAACACCCGTCACCGCAAACACTGATAATTCAACTTAATTTTTGAAATTACAGGTTAGAGTTGCAATACTAAAACATATTATTATTCGTAATTCTAAATTGCTTATGAACTAGTGTGTCATTTAAAATTTACTTAAGTTAAGTTACTATTAAGTCTTAAACCAGGGCTATAAAGTTGATAAGCCAATACCTTTTAGAATGTAATTTATGAGATACAACGTATTGAAAAAAATATACAAAGTATATTACAACTACAATATGCAAGTTAAAAATATACAACTAAAAAAACTTGTACTAAAAATATGTCGGCATTATAAAAACAACAGCTCTTAACACAGTTTTTGCCTGACATATAATAAGAAAACTAAACTAAGAACAACAAAAAAAAACTTATTGCACTAAATATCTGTTTAGCATTTAAAAACAACAGTTGTTCACATCGTTTCCCTGATAATCTGGTACGTCGTTCTGTAATTATGTATCCTGCTTTTGAGAATAATCTCTCACAGGGGACCGATGTTGCCACTGCACAAAAATGTTTTTTTTACAACTTGTGACAACAGAGGGTAAAAAACTTCATTTTGTTTCCACCACAGTAGTGGGTTTTCTGAGCGTCCGATGCATTCCTCGTCTAAATAACGGTTCATTTCAACAATTGCAGCAGATGTCTTTGAACCTGAAAATACAATGAATTATTGTAAGTGGATAATAAGTGTTTTACAACACGTAATTGAATATGACAGCAGATGCCTTTAACCCTGAAAATACAATTATTTTAAGTGGATAATAAAGTGTTTTTTAAAACCCAATTTAATATGGTTTACAGATTAAATATATTTTAACGTACCTGACGGTTTCTTGGATGCTATCATCTTATCAAGGTCTGCCCAGATAGAAAACTTTGCCTGTTTTGTAAGAGGCTGATTTCCATCGTCTTTTTCCTGACTTCCACTGACAGACGTCACAGAAGTGCTTGTCTTCTTGCTCCATATGGCTGACATGAGCTCAGTGCAGTAGGTTTTTATGGATCCAGCTGATTTTTCATCTGAAAATACTGCAAGCTTGAAACGTGGATCTAACAACGTCGCCAAAGCTATAGTCTTGCTGTTTTCAATGTTAGAAAATCTGGTTTTTAGTCCTTTGAGCAATTCATCAACTACACGTTTGGAGACTTCGCTTAGGGTTTTTCTTTTCTCATTTTATTGCAGACAGAAACTAGTCCATTGATAAATCCAATCACTTGGCTAGCTGTAAGGTAATTTTCCCCAGAGATATTTCTGGTTACTTCTTCAAATGGTTCCAGAACCATTACCAATTCGGAGCAAGTCTTCCATTCATCTTCGGTGAGCACTGGAATTTCTTTATTGATTAAAGCCACTGTCGTTTTAACAGCATCCTTCAACTCTGAAATTCTTTGCAACATATAAAATGTTGAGTTCCATCTTGTAGCTACTTGTAGAACTAGTTTTTTGGGTTCCAGTCCCAAATTTTTCTGTACTTCCCTTAGCTTCTCTGTAGCACTAAGTGCTTCTTTTTAAAATGAGAAACTATAGCTTTTATGCGATCTGTTAAGCTTGACAAACCTTCAATGCATCCTGCAAAATTAAATTAATTGTATGGGCGAAACATCCGAAGTGTTTTAGTTTTAGTTCATTAGTTATAGCCCCTACAATATTACTGGCATTGTCAGAGACAATGATCATGATTTTGCCTTCAAGGTGAAATTTTTTTACAATTTTGTCTATTTCTACCGCCAAGTTTTACACTTGTATGAGAAGATCTGATGACAGAACACTCAAGTAAAATTGATTTTAATTCAAAATCGTTAGAAATGTGGTGGGAAGTTAGAGCCATATAACTCTCTGTGTTTGAAGAGGTCCAAGTGTCAGTTGTCAAAGTAACATTTGATACTGTTAGCATTTCTTGTCGAACAGCATTCAAACACATCTCATATTCTGCTGGTATCATAGAAGATGAAATGGTTTTTCTGTTTGGCAGAACATAGTTTGGATTTAGACCATTGACGAACTTTTTAAAACCTTCGTCCTCTACTACTGAAAAGGGTTGGTAATCTTGAACAAACACATTTAAGAGGAGCTTGTCTAGTTTCTTCTTTTGGGTTTCACTAATTTTTTTCTGCTGAGGTATGAAGGACCTAATGCTTGGTTGGTTATTTTGGTACAATATTACACATTGAACTATTAGTGGCAATGTTGTCAGAATTTACATTCTGCATCGGCAATGTTGGTGTTCGATGTAGTCCTGTTTAAAGTAGAGGCCAAAGAAGGAACAGCAAGGGGTTCAACCACATTTGATACCGGTAAGTGTTTCCCTCCTGGCGGTGGCAAGCAACAGTGGTATGTTTTCTTTCTAAATGCTTTCTAAGGTTAGAAACTGTAGTTTTAAAACTTGCCAATTGACCACATAAATCGCACCTAGCAATTTTACTTACGGGATCCGTAGTTGTGAAGTAAGACCACAAATAAACTAGTCTTCTGTTTTCTGTTCATTTTGTTTCACACACCAGTCACACAAAATTAAAGATATTAACTACAAAAAACTGAGTGAAAACTATTAAAACACAATTTTATTAATGTATAAAACTAGTGGAAAAAGTCCAAAACACTACTATTAAACTATTAATACGGTTAGAACTGTCAATAACCAACTTGAAATGCACAAACACGATAGTAGCCCTCAGAGTCAGAACGCAAGTGCATTGAAGTTTTCGTGTCATAACACGACACGAATGGTCTGTGAATCACGTGTGAATGACGTGACAAAACTCAAATATAGTGGACAGCGGTAACGTAACGAATCCAGTGTCAGTGACACACCGTTCGTTCCGTATTACTCGTAGTTTTTGTAATAGGGTGATGGGTAGAAGTGGACAGATCCAGACTGTTTCTCAGATAGCCGTTTACTAAGTAACTGTTATGTTTACGTGACAAAAATAATAGGTGTTTGTTGTAACCTATTACAACGGTGACGGCTACTACGTGGTAATAGTGTTATTAAATCCTATTACGTTCTGTAACGACCATCACTACTTTTTTGAAGATGATATATTGGTATGTCCCAGTGCGAAGCACGTCTGTTTGAGAAAGAAAAGGATAGGAATAAATGGTGTTGCGGTGAAGGTGCGTACAACGTAACACGTTTGCTTCCTCTCAGTACACCATTTTATTTAAATCGACATTTCATGAATGCGCCTACAACGACCTATTTTCTTTTTGCACCCTCGAAATTTCTGGTGGGTACCGGCCCCCTAGTGGACTTTATTTCTTCAAGATCGAAGGAAGAATGTACCACCAGGCGCACAGTTTGGACACCCCCGGTCAACGGTTTGCTACTAAGGTCGGACACGTACAAATTTGTTAACCGGTACCGCCTATACATTTACGACGGTGAACAGCGCAGGAACATTGCCATGGGTAGATCACTTGATATTGGAACTATTGACGCCATTGCCAATTACTTGGATTCGATCAACCCTTTCATCGGGGATTTCCGGCGATTAGGTAATGGGCCATCGGTAAACGCTCATTTGGAGTTCTAGGTAACAAGTCGAGCTACTCATGGTAATGTTCTTGGCGACAGGAATAGGGGTGTTGAGGTGCACGCTGTGTCCAGCACTGACGAGCAGTGACCGAACCACGACGACTCACCGTCTGGAAAGTGAAAGCTGGAAGGCCGTCAACGATTGATCTGTTCAGTCCTCTGATGGAGCCCTTCCAGTACCCACTGCTCTATCCACGTGACACTTTGGGTTGGCAAATTGGCCTTCTTGATAGCAACGGGGAAAAAGCTTCCGCAGTACAACTACACGCGTTGTCTCTTGTTGTCCCATCCTCGCTTTTCATATCTCGGCCGTCTCTCGCAAGCCTGGCAGGTCGAGATGTTTGCGAGGTATGAAGAAGAGCGACTGCGGTTTATTAAATTCTCACAGTCAAGGTCGTCAGTCCAATATGTCATGCGGATAGGTCAACTAAACGAGCTTCTTGATGCTCAACGCAATGCTCCGGCAGGAAGACACGTTAGGGAAGACATTACACGTGATGAAACCGTACAAGGCGAGGGTGGCGCAAAGCCTGGTAAAATTTACGTCCCAAGTTCGTTTACCGGTGGGCCCAGATACATGAAGATTCATTACGAAATCGATTCCGTGATTCGCGCGGACATTCCCTCGGTTGAAGAGCCCGGCGGGAGACTCAGGAAGTTGGTGCTGCAACACATGAAGCCCTTGTGGTACAGAATATCGCACCGATTTCCCCTGCTGGGATTCTACGAAAGGTCACTGCACTAAACATTTCCCAGATCCTTCTTGGCAGACCACACACGTTGACGACAGAGGCTATTGCTATTCAAAATTATATTAACATTGCTATTCATCTGATTTCTTTATTTCAACGGCCTATATGTTTCTCTTTAATTGCCCATATTTTTAACTTGAGGCGGGACATGTGGAATACTTTACAACGAACTATTATTTCCAGCTTTCTCGACATTGACTTACTTCTAATTTACTTATTATATCATGTTATATTTTCCTGCTTACTGTGACGATACCAGATAGAGGATACTAAAATAAAGAAGTGTTTTTTTTTTTTTTTACCAAATTTCAAATACAATAATTTAAAATCACAAATTCCTAATAAGCTGCCAACCTCGTGTGACATTAAATACATCATCCGCTAACCAACGTACGAATACTACCGTTGTCTCACCTACAGTTATTAAGAATAAACCTTATTACAACCACGCACATGCTATTAAATAATTAGATATATGTGTATCTCTAGGAAAGTCTTAATAACTTTAGTGTACAATTTCGATTTACATATGCTCATATTTACCTAGTTTTTGAAACTGCAATAGCCTTACAAGACAATTTCTCTTACACTAAGTGACCTATGGCAAACTATTTTTTTAATACACGTTAATAAATCTGCATATATCTTCTGCCTAAATTTAGAACACAGCAGAAAACATCTGGTAATAACCCCTGTTGTGCAAATGACACTTTATCTAAGTTTCTTGATTTACAACTAGTTTGTAAGTTTTTCTTCAGATCAACTTTATTTTCTTTATTCATAAAACTACAACAAATATCCCGCACGATATCTCGAGAACTGATTCTCCTGTGGAAATAAATTTTAGCACGTTACTTATTCCCAAAATAAGTAGACATAATCGTATCAAAAATAATTAAGGTCAAAAATGCCGGCAAGGTCATTTCTTTTAAAAGCTTGACCAGATCCCTCATCGAATACTCGGACTTAACCTGTTCCCGAAATACGCTTATCCTCAAATTTGCTAACACCCCACTCAGGGGACTGGGGGCGTAGCCCCCAGCGAGCCGAGGCGAGTTCTATACATAACGTGGTTATATACATATGATGTCTTATATATGCGTTGGTCTGAAAAGTCTACATCATTCAAAAGCGACCACTTCCAGCCATTGTAATGCACTTTCCGTCTGAGGCATTTCTTTTGCCGGTAGTCTGTTAAGAGAATAATACAATTTCGTGTCAATTGTAATCATTGTATGGCAGTGGGTAGTGGAAAAAGAGAAATATAGTTTTCAAGGGGTTGCAACATCATTTCAGGTGGTTTATCAGCGCAAAAAATCATATTTTTTGGGAGGATTAAGACACGAGCGTCAAATTACTTCGTTATAAGAATTGTAATTTTTACATTTAAATCATGAGTCACATGTGTGCCAAATTTCAACTTAAAGAATTAGTGATGAAAGGGTATGTGAGAGCTTTGCCTATTATTATTGTTATATGTCGCAATGAGTTAATGGTCCATTCCTGTAAACTTTATCTTACAGTTTTTATTAATTGCTTTGTTTACGTTGCAAATAACAATCTGCCAGCAATTATAACTGTATTAGTTTTTTACTTTACTTTTACTCTATTACGTATGTAACTATCTATATTGGATGGAAATATAACAATATTATTTTCCAGTTATTTAGAAACATGATCAAAACACATTTCTCATACAAGTACAAAGGAAATCCTTTCATATAGATATGTTACATGGTAGTAAAATATGGAGTTTTCAGTAAATGTGAAAATAAAAACTCTTCTTGCGTAAATAATGTCCTATTATTATACCAAAACGTGTTCAGTGTGAGACGAAAGTTTTAATGTATATTTCATATGAAACTGCTGTCGTTATATATCCACAATTCCACATTAAATGTATCCTTTGTGTTGAACTGGAGCATGGCAACAAAATATGGCAATATTTTAGCTTGCAAATGCACATACTCTGTGTGGCTGGCTTCTACAATAATGGTTGATTAAAAAGTCTGGGAATATAAAGTCTGTGTAGCTGGGTCAAACATGTTCCTGATAAAGAAAAGCTATTTCAGGCCTTATATATAAAATATCAAACAAATGTATATACACACATTGTACCAGTGAAAGAGACCCCATATAATTTTCAATCTCTTCACAAACTGTACTTTAGTTTTATACTATACTCTTCTTTGGCAAACTAAACACCAAATCATTCTCTCATTACGACACTATTTAAAGTGATTCTAGTTATTGGTATGATGGTTGTTATAAGTTAATAGTGAGAAATAATTATGACCGCGACAAAGAACGTAGCCATCTCGGGTAATGTTAAAATGAGAAAAATATGGATTTTAATTTCAACGCTATTTGTTTACTCGTGCAAAAGTAATAAGAGATTTCCACTTTGCAATCTTTTACAATTGCTCAAGGTATACAAATCTGAGTTGCACATTAGAGCTTTTAAACATTCTGATTATTAGATTTG
This sequence comes from Homalodisca vitripennis, assembly GCF_021130785.1. NCBI lineage: Eukaryota > Metazoa > Arthropoda > Insecta > Hemiptera > Cicadellidae > Homalodisca > Homalodisca vitripennis. The sequence goes on from NC_060209.1 coordinate 154,032,853, forward strand.
AATTTATCGATTAGTTAAATAGAAGATTATGGAACAAGCTAACGTCTCTTCAATAAATTTTATTTTACGTATTTAATTAATTTCTTTTAGATCGTGTTATGAATTATGCCTTCGTTTCATAGCAATAATGGTTTAAAAGCTTATCATTTCTAACACTCAAATATTACCTTAAATACTACTTATTTTTCTTCTTTTTTGAAATTCATGTAAATTTTAAATGCTATAATGTATCAAAAAAATAAAGAATGCTACCTACTAATAATTTGTCTTACAATAATTTATATGAAACCATTAAGTGGTAATTTGACACAGTATGACTGTGAGTAATGTTTATTTGATTATTTATCATAATATTACAAACATAAAAAACTGTGAAATTTTTAAACTTAATATTAAAGCCTCACTTAAGTAACATAAAATAAACTTTAGAAGAGAAAAATATCCCAAATGGCTTTAGTTTTAATAGATATATTTTACATATTAAAATATATTTTATAGATTTTTTCTACAGTTCTACATTGTACGTGAATATAGATTGTTATAAAGTTAAAACCCAACCAACCGATGCCAAATTTACGATAGTATACAATGAGGAATGTGTGCTTTTAAGATTTATAAAAATAATTTATTGTAACAATTTCTATAGATATGGATATTTAGTTTATTATTTCATACAATTTTAATATTAAAAATAAAATTATATCAATATTTCTTACGTTAGTATGATTCATTTTTGCAATTTCCCTCCACCATTCAAACGGATGCAGCGTTCCCCCATTATCGTCACTTCATCTAAACTTTCTCCTTTATGACAATTCCAAGGGAAATACAACGAATGGTTGGCAGTTAAAAACAATAGCGGAGCGATTTAAGACAAAAAAGAGGATAAGAAACCGTATAGTAGGGGAGCACAATGGACGGCCACCTACACAACAGCCTTTTGTTAGGGAGCAACAGCTGCCCTTCAGCTATTGTCTCCAAACACTTTTCCACCCATTGTTTTTGTTTCCTTCTTTCAACAGCTTCTTTACATTAATGGCCGTGTAGCCCCATTCATTCTTCTGCCAGGATTGTACATTTTGTACATTATCCACGAGCAGGTAAAATAATTTCCTTCAATGGAGAGATAAACACTGTGCGTGGGCTCAACTAAAACTAAGCAAACGTGGATTACTGATTATACGGGTTTTTTTTCTTAACATTAAAACTTCTAAAATTTGTATTGTCGGCAGTTTTAGTGGTTTGTATCGTAATGAAATAACGTTTATGTGAGCTTATATAAAAAAAGAAAAAAAGCACTAGTATACAATTGGAAAGTGTTATAATTAGAACTATTATAAACAAATGTAGATCAACAGTGTACGTATGTAATGAACGTGGATTTCGATAAAAGACTCTTGATATAAGAAACCTTTGATTTGAATCGTTATGCGGATAATATTCTGAAATGCTGCAGAAAACTGTTAGTAATAATGGCCTCCTTCTCAAGCTGCAGTACGGCACAATAAATTCTTTAGCGAACCAGGCCAAGCCTACATACACTACAATGCTGAACTCCCGTTCTACGCCATGCCACTTAAAATTGAAATACTTCGAGGTAAATCCTTTGAAACACGCTCCCTCGTGCACTTGTGGCGAATATAAATATTAATATGAGCATCGCTACCCCACTGAGCTGAACACGATTCTTCTTGCCAACGTAATAAAATTAACTGCTTAATATTAATTTACCCTGTAGAGTTATATTTCTAAAATTTAACTTAATTTTCAGTTTTCTGCGTACGATTCAACAAGTACACAACAAGGACTAGAAAGTTTTGGTCTAGAACCCGTGAACCAATTAGCACTGTATAAGGACACAACCAAGTTATTCTTTAAATCGAGAGCAACGTTTCTTGACAAAGAAATCGATAGTAATCAATGCCAATTTTGGTGGAGGTTGTAACGGAAGGCGGGCATTGAAAGATTTAAAATAATTTTAATGGGTTGTAGTTTAAAAAATATTTTTTCCTCTCAGCATATTTTTCTTAGCTTGACAAGTTTAAAAACGACATTGGACACATAAATAATACTTACAGTATATCACCGTCACGTACTATATAAATAGAGGGAAAGGCGCTGCTTTCCGCTAAATGGTTGGTATGATTGTGGTTATAGGACGCTGATTTCACGTTTTACAGTTTTTGGTAACTTTGCAGATTTGATTGTGAATATAATTTTATCAACTAAATATGTTTAGTATAAATATCTCAAATCTATAATGAGACAAGGTATTATCTGAGAATAGTAAAGTAAATGGTTTCGTTGTAAAATGGATTATTGCAAGCACTTTACAAATAATGATTTTGAAGTATAGGAAGATATATATATATATATATATATATATATATATATAAATTATTTATCTTTTTCTTCGTTTAAAATTGGCGCTGATGAATGTATATATATATTTTTTAAATTTTATATATATATATATATATATATAAATAAATTTTATTTTCACCAAAGTGTTTAGATTACAAATAACTCCAAATGAATGGTCCTTCATAGCTACAAATTTTGGTAATATTTTTATCGGAAGGCAGGCGTTCAATATTATAGCATAATTCTTCTCTCACAACAGTTTATTTGAGACCCTGTATATGAAACAACCTGTACAATACTACAATAGTATAGTACTGTTTCATAGTAGTCATACTAGTTTTATTCTCAGAACTTACTTCTGACGTCAGTTCTTCAGACTTCAGAACGTGACGTAATAAATAAATGTTGCGATTCAACAAAATTAATTTGCCTCAATAAATTTTCAATATTTTAGTAGATCCTTAGCTTCTAGTTTACTAATCATGAGTTTAAAATAAAAATATAATTTATTACTGTATTTCGATATTGAACATTATTATATTTAATTCAATAGATACATTATTGAATATCGATATGTGAAAAGATATATCAAAAGAGAAATATCGACTGTATTTTTTGTTGCATTTCGAGCTAGTAACAAAATAACAAACTTGGAGAAAGCATTAACTACCGTCAACAGATATTAGTTGCTTTTGTTTGACCTAGGAAGTTTACTAATGTGATCTATGAATATATTTTCAAAAGTTATTGTAACTTATTCCGATGCAAGTTTACCCATTGTACAGTTTTGAGCCTCCTTGGAAAATTTGAAATGATCTCACATGGTATGAGATTATTGTATCTAGTTTTTGGGCCCCAAATATTTTAAGAATGCGCGTCTGTGTCTTTTTAATTCCCAAATGAGCTGCAGATTAAAAAATGTGTGACCAAAAACTGAATGTGATTTACTGCCAGGGTCATTTACTCCGGATGATGGTTGTTTTAGCCGACTTATCGGAGATGAAACAAGTCTGATCAAAAGTGCTGTTTGTGTATATGCATAATATACGGAAGTATATACAGGCAAATAGTGAAAATTGAACACATATTTGTATCTGATATCTTAAAAAATATGATCAATTAAAAGTGTGAGGATTTCAGAAGCGGTTGCAAGACCAAAAGGCAGAATATTGTACTCAAATTGACCGAAATGTAGAACAAACTCTGTGAGTATCTTTGACACTTCATAGAAAGGAACCTGTAGATGAGCATAATTTAAGTCCACCAACCTAAGCTGTCTAAACAACCATACAAAATGTTCTCCTTTCTTTGGTACTAAAAAGCTGGCTAGGCATAGGAAGTCATTGATGGTCTGATCACCCCGTTGATCACTACCATGTTCTTTGATTGCCTCCATTTCTTGTGGAGCAAACTGATAATGTATATTTCTAACGATTGCATCCGAATTTATTTTAAATGAATATTTGACTAAGTTTGTATGGTCTAATTTAGTGGTAATTGTTTCTTAAACTTCGAGATAAATAATCTAAGGTGCCTTATGGGAACATTAATATTTGATTTGCCATCTTAATGATTCATCTGGTTTTAGTCAGAAAGTCACAACCTAAAATGATTGGCACTGGTATTTCTTAGGCCACAAGAAATCAAAAATGTCATGACAAGTTAGAAATTTTGAAGTGTAATACACTCTTCATATTAAATATTATATTTTGTTCAAGATCCGTAATGGCTGACTAATGTGTCGTTGAAACAGATTTTATCACTCTGGGGATATTATTTAAACTCTGAAAACAGCTATTCGATATGATGGAGAATGAAAAATTTGAGTCAACCAACGATTTAAATATCAAAGTTGGCAGGAGAATGGGTGTAATTAAAGAGTATAATTGCTTCACAGCTTTATCATTGTACATGGGTTACCAGCCTAGTCGTGCACAATGACTTATATCTCTTCCGCGTCACATAACCACAATCATAAAATAAATACAAAACCATGACAATTAGTAGCAGAGCGGGATTTTTAATAATATATAATAATGTGGCCATTTTTCTGAACTTAAATTATCATATTTCTGATATATAAACATATTACAACTCAAGTGATAGAGCAGGAAGAAGTTTGGCTTTGCAAGATCCAACCCCAACTATGAATTCATCTCCTGAGCAATAATCTTTAAATATCACTTCGTCACCATCATGTAGAAACTTTCGCGTCTTTTCTGATATTTGTATAGCGTTTGTACCAATCCATGTAAGTTCTAACATGGAGCTCATTGAGTTTGAGCAGGTTTCAATGATTATGCCGGATTTCAGAAGATCTTCTGGATTCATGGTACATCCTGTGATGGTGTGGTACACTAGCTGCTGTTTGTGTGTCCAGTACAGATATTTTTACTTTATGTATGAAATGCTTGTCTCAACAGAAGACCCAGTACATTTAAAATCAACGATCAAGTTGATATCAAAGTTGTGCTTACCATCATGTTTTAACTACGGGAATGGTTCTGGATCTTGTTCATCTATTTCAGACTTAAAGGGCTCTAAGGCTTCCATAGCGAGAATCCAGAGAGATATAGTTGTTCCCAGGTTCTTGGACAAGAATGCGCCCATTCTTGTTAATGGTTGTTTAAGTGGTGACAATAGAGAGAGATATGGTTGTCAGGCTCTTGGACAAGAATTGACCCAAAAGAACTTTTTCCCACTTTTGAATATCCCGAGCACTCCGGTAATGGAGATATCCAGTGAACATCTCCTTAATTTGTGGTACATCCTGTAGTGGTAAATAACTGTTGGTTATCATGGGTGAGCATCATCTGGTGTAGTGTCTAGAACCCTAAGTTGCGGTCCCAATGGCTAAATTTGCCTTTGTAGCAGGAGAGCCTCCTAATTTGGGCCTTCTAAAAATATGGATTTCAAATTAAATGGTAGGATTTGTATGTGGTGGAGCCACAAATCGCATTACAGAGCTAATTGCAATACAGATGCTGAAGATAATATTGTGTTCTTAAATGAAAGGAATGCTCCATATTAAAAAATGGAAAGAAGTTCCTTTGGTTCCATTCTTGTCCATGAGCTTGACAACCATATCTCTCTCGATTGTCACAACTTACACAGCCATTGACAAGAATGGACCCATTCCTGTCCAAGAACTTGGGAACAACCATATCTCTCTGGATTCTCGCTATGGAAGCCTTAGAGCCCTTTAAGTCTGAAATAGATGAACAAGATCCAGAACCATTTCCGTACTTAAAACATGATGATAAGCACAACTTTGATATCAACTTGATCGTTGATTTAAAATTTACTGGGTCTTCTGTTGGAACAAGCATTTCATACATAAAGTAAAAATATCTGTACTGGACACACAAACAGCAGCTAGTGCACCACACCATCACAGGATGTACCATGAATCCAGAAGATCTTCTGAAATCCGTCATAATCAGTGAAACCTGCTCAAACTCAAAGAGCTCCATGTTAGAACTTGCATGGATTGGTACAAACGCTATACAAATATCAGAAGAGACGCGAAAGTTTCTACATGATGGTGACGAAGTGATATTTAAAGATTATTGCTCATGAGATGAATTCATAGTTGGGGTTGGATCTTGCAAAGCCAAACTTCTTCCTGCTTTATCACTTGAGTTGTAATATGTTTAATACAAGAAAAAAACATTCATGTCAAGTTAGAAATTGTGAAGTGTAATATAGCCTTCATATTAAATATTTTTGTAAAGCAGTATTCTTTAGTTTGGTGGACTTAAATCATGCAACAAGGTCCCTTTGCATGAAGGCCCAAAGATACACACAGCATTTATTCTATATTTTGGTCAATTTTAATACAATTTTCTGCCTTTTAGTTTTGCAACCGGTTGTTCAAAATCCGAAATGGCTGACTAATGTGTCGTTGAAACAGATTTTACCACTCTGGGGATATTATTTAAACTCTGAAAACAGCTATTCGATATGATGGAGAATGAAAAATTTGAGTCAACCAACGATTTAAATATCAAAGTTGGCAGGAGAATGGGTGTAATTAAAGAGTATAATTGCTTCACAGCTTTATCATTGTACATGGGTTACCAGCCTAGTCGTGCACAATGACTTATATCTCTTCCGCGTCACATAACCACAATCATAAATTAAATACAAAACCATGACAATTAGTAGCAGAGCGTGGTTTTTAATAATATATAATAATGTGGCCATTTTTCTGAACTTAAATTATCATATTTCTGATATATAAACATATTACAACTCAAGTGATAGAGCAGGAAGAAGTTTGGCTTTGCAAGATCCAACCCCAACTATGAATTCATCTCCTGAGCAATAATCTTTAAATATCACTTCGTCAACATCATGTAGAAACTTTCGCGTCTTTTCTGATAATTGTATAGCGTTTGTACCAATCCATGTAAGTTCTAACATGGAGCTCATTGAGTTTGAGCAGGTTTCAATGATTATGCCGGATTTCAGAAGATCTTCTGGATTCATGGTACATCCTGTGATGGTGTGGTACACTAGCTGCTGTTTGTGTGTCCAGTACAGATATTTTTACTTTATGTATGAAATGCTTGTCTCAACAGAAGACCCAGTACATTTAAAATCAACGATCAAGTTGATATCAAAGTTGTGCTTACCATCATGTTTTAACTACGGGAATGGTTCTGGATCTTGTTCATCTATTTCAGACTTAAAGGGCTCTAAGGCTTCCATAGCGAGAATCCAGAGAGATATAGTTGTTCCCAGGTTCTTGGACAAGAATGCGCCCATTCTTGTTAATGGTTGTTTAAGTGGTGACAATAGAGAGAGATATGGTTGTCAGGCTCTTGGACAAGAATTGACCCAAAAGAACTTTTTCCCACTTTTGAATATCCCGAGCACTCCGGTAATGGAGATATCCAGTGAACATCTCCTTAATTTGTGGTACATCCTGTAGTGGTAAATAACTGTTGGTTATCATGGGTGAGCATCATCTGGTGTAGTGTCTAGAACCCTAAGTTGCGGTCCCAATGGCTAAATTTGCCTTTGTAGCAGGAGAGCCTCCTAATTTGGGCCTTCTAAAAATATGGATTTCAAATTAAAGGTAGGATTTGTATGTGGTGGAGCCACAAATCGCATTACAGAGCTAATTGCAATACAGATGCTGAAGATAATATTGTGTTCTTAAATGAAAGGAATGCTCCATATTAAAAAATGGAAAGAAGTTCCTTTGGTTCCATTCTTGTCCATGAGCTTGACAACCATATCTCTCTCGATTGTCACAACTTACACAGCCATTGACAAGAATGGACCCATTCCTGTCCAAGAACTTGGGAACAACCATATCTCTCTGGATTCTCGCTATGGAAGCCTTAGAGCCCTTTAAGTCTGAAATAGATGAACAAGATCCAGAACCATTTCCGTACTTAAAACATGATGATAAGCACAACTTTGATATCAACTTGATCGTTGATTTAAAATTTACTGGGTCTTCTGTTGGAACAAGCATTTCATACATAAAGTAAAAATATCTGTACTGGACACACAAACAGCAGCTAGTGCACCACACCATCACAGGATGTACCATGAATCCAGAAGATCTTCTGAAATCCGGCATAATCAGTGAAACCTGCTCAAACTCAAAGAGCTCCATGTTAGAACTTGCATGGATTGGTACAAACGCTATACAAATATCAGAAGAGACGCGAAAGTTTCTACATGATGGTGACGAAGTGATATTTAAAGATTATTGCTCATGAGATGAATTCATAGTTGGGGTTGGATCTTGCAAAGCCAAACTTCTTCCTGCTCTACCACTTGAGTTGTAATATGTTTATATATCATAAAAATGATAATTTAAGTTCAGAAAAAATGGCCACATTATTATATATTATTAAAAATCACGCTCTGCTACTAAATGTCATGGTTTTGTATTTATTTTATGATTGTGGTTATGTGACGCGGAAGAGATATAAGTCATTGTGCACGACTAGGCTGGTAACCCATGTACAATGATAAAGCTGTGAAGCAATTATACTCTTTAATTACACCCATTCTCCTGCCAACTTTGATATTTAAATCGTTGGTTGACTCAAATTTTTCATTCTCCATCATATCGAATAGCTGTTTTCAGAGTTTAAATAATATCCCCAGAGTGATAAAATCTGTTTCAACGACACATTAGTCAGCCATTTCGGATTTTGAACAAAATATAATATTTAATATGAAGGCTATATTACACTTCACAATTTCTAACTTGACATGAATTTTTTTTTCTTGTGGCCTAAGAAATACCAGTGCCAATCATTTTAGGTTGTGACTTTCTGACTAAAACCAGATCAATCATTAAGATGGCAAATCAAATATTAATGTTCCCACAAGGCACCTTCGATTATGTATCTCGCTCAATGAGCTGAATTACTAAGTCTAACAATATGTCCAATTAAGTTAAGAGAAACCTTTCGTCTGATCAAGTAGATCATCTATTAAGACTGGTATTTAAATTTTCAGAAATAATTACCACACAATTATATCATAAAAATGTATTCAAATGCAATATGCAATTGTTATAAAAAATAGACACTATAAGTTTGCTGTACCAAAAATGGATGCAATCAAAGAAAATGTTGGTCGTCTATTGCTTCATGAGGCGATCATACTATTAATGTATCCCTATGATTCGCGAACATTTTTAGTACCAACGTCGGGAAAACACGTTTGGTTGTTCACTTAAACAAGTTAACTCATTAATAGATCTTGAGACGAATCCTATGTAAACTATAGTCTACTTTTTAATATTTTTGTAAAGCAGTATTCTTTAGTTTGGTGGACTTAAATCATGCAACAAGGTCCCTTTGCATGAAGGCCCAAAGATACACACAGCATTTGTTCTATATTTTGGTCAATTTTAATACAATTTTCTGCCTTTTAGTTTTGCAACCGGTTCTTCAAAATCCGAAATGGCTGACTAATGTGTCGTTGAACAGATTTTATCACTTTGGGGATATTATTTAAAATCTGAAAACAGCTATTCGATATGATGGAGAATGAAAACTCTGAGTCGACCAACGATTTAAATATCAAAGTTGGCAGGAGAATGGGTTTAATTATAGAGTATAATTGCTTCACAGCCTTATAATTGTACATGGATTACCAGCCTAGTCGTGCACAATGACTTATATCTCTTCCGCGTCACATAACCACAATCATAAAATAAATACAAAACCATGACAATTAGTAGCAGAGCGTGGCTTTTAATAATAAACAATTATGTGGACATTTTTTCTGAACTTAAATTATTATTTTTATGATATATAAACATATTAAAACTCAAGTGGTAAAACAGGAAGAAGTTTGGCTTTGCAAGATCTAACCACAACTCTGAATCCATCTCCTGGGCAATAACCTTCAAATATAACTTCGTCACCATCATGTAGAAACTTTCGTGTCTCTTCTTCTGATATTTGTATAGGGTTTGTACCAATCCATGCAAGTTCTAACATGGAGCTCATTGAGTTTGAGCAGGTTGCACTGGTTGTGCCGGATGCCAGATTATCTCCTTGATTCATGGTACATCCTGTGATGGTGTGGTACACTAGCTGCTGTTTGTGTCCAGTACAAGTATTTTTACTTTATGTATAAAATCCTTGTCCCAACATTAGACCCAGTTTAAAATTTACATTAAATACATTAAATTACATATATACATTTAAAATCAACGATTAATTTGATATCAAAGTTGTGCTTATCATCTTGCTTTAAGTACGGAAAGGCTTTTCAATCTTGTTCTTCTTTTCACACTTAAAAGGCTCTGAAGCTTCCTTAGCGAGAATCCAGAGACATATGATATGATGGAGAATGAAAACTCTGAGTCGACCAACGATTTAAATATCAAAGTTGGCAGGAGAATGGGTGTAATTAAAGAGTATAATTGCTTCACAGACTTATCATTGTACATGGGTTACCAGCCTAGTCGTGCACAATGACTTATATCTCTTCCGCGTCACATAACCACAATCATAAAATAAATACAAAACCATGAAAATTAGTAGCAGAGCGTGGTTTTTAATAATAAACAATTATGTGGACATTTTTTCTGAACTTAAATTATCATTTTTGAAATATAAACACATTATAACCCAAGGTGTAGAGCAAGAAGAAGTTTGGCTTTGCAAGATCCAACCCCAACTATGAATTCATCTCCTGAGCAATAATCTTTAAATATTATTTGGAACAATTTGTAATAGCCTTCATATTAAATATTGTATTTTGTTCAAAATCCGAAATGGCTGACTAATGTGTCGTTGAACAGGTTTTATCACTCTGGGGATATTATTTAAACTCTGAAAACAGCTATTCGATATGATGGAGAATGAAAACTCTGAGTCGACCAACGATTTAAATATCAAAGTTGGCAGGAGAATGGGTTTAATTAAAGAGTATAATTGCTTCACAGCCTTATCATTGTACATGGGTTACCAGCCTAGTCGTGCACAATGACTTATATCTCTTCCGCGTCACATAACCACAATCATAAATTAAATACAAAACCATGACAATTAGTAGCAGAGCGTGGTTTTTGATAAAATACAATAATGTGGACTTTGTTTGAACTTAAATTATTATTTTTATGATATATAAACATATTAAAACTCAAGTGGTAAAACAGGAAGAAGTTTGGCTTTGCAAGATCTAACCACAACTCTGAATCCATCTCCTGGGCAATAACCTTTAAATATAACTTCGTCACCATCATGTAGAAACTTTCGTGTCTCTTCTTCTGATATTTGTATAGGGTTTGTACCAATCCATGCAAGTTCTAACATGGAGCTCATTGAGTTTGAGCAGGTTGCGCTGGTTATGCCGGATGCCAGAAAATCTCCTTGATTCATGGTATATCCTGTGATGTTGCACTAGCTGCTATTTGTGTGTCCAATAAATTTTTTTTTAGTTTATTTATAAAATCCTTGTCCCAACAGAAGAGCCTGTACATTTAAGATCAACGATCAAGTTGATATCAAAGTTGTAATTATCGTTATGTTTTTAGTACAGAAACGATTTTCAATCTTGTTCTTTTTTCATACTTAAAAGGCTCTAAAGCTTCCTTAGCGAGAATTGAGAGAGATGTGGTTTTTCCCAGGTTCTTGGACAATAATGGGTCCATTCTTGTCAATGGTTGTCTAAGTGGTGACAATAGAGAGAGATAGGGTTGTCAGGCTCTGGGACAAGAATTGATCCAAAGGAACCTTTTCCCACTTTTGAATATCCGAGCACTCCGGTAATGGTGATATCTAGCGAATATCTCCTGAGTTTGTGGTACATAACTGTTGGTTATCATGGGAGATCATCATCTGGTGTAGTATCTAGAACCCTCATTTGCGGTCCCAATGGCTAAATTTGCCTTTGTAGCAGGAGACTCTCCTAATTTGGGCTTTCCAAAAATATGAATTTCAAGTTAGAGGTAGGATTTGTATGTGGTGGAGCCACAAATCGCATTACAGAGCTAATTGCAATGACAGATGCTGAAGATAATATTGTGTTCTTAAATGAAAGGAATGCTCGCCATATTAAAAAATGGAAAGAAGTTCCTTTGGTTCCATTCTTGTCCCTGAGCCTTACAACCATATCTCTCTCGATTGTCACAACTTACACAACCCTTGACAAGAATGGACCCATTCCTGTTCAAGAACTTGGGAACAACTATATGTCTCTGGATTCTCGCTAAGGAAGCTTCAGAGCCTTTTAAGTGTGAAAAGAAGAACAAGATTGAAAAAGCATTTCCGTACTTAAAGCAAGATGATAAGCACAACTTTGATATCAAATTAATCGTTGATTTTAAATGTATATATGTAATTTAATGTATTTAATGTAAATTTTAAACTGGGTCTAATGTTGGGACAAGGATTTTATAAATAAAGTAAAAATACTTGTACTGGACACAAACAGCAGCTAGTGTACCACACCATCACAGGATGTACCATGAATCCAAGAGATCTTCTGGAATCCGGCATAATCAGTGAAACCTGCTCTAACTCAATGAGCTCCATGTTAGAACTTGGATGGATTGGTACAAACGCTATACAAATATCAGAAAAGACGCGAAAGTTTCTACATGGTGGTGACGAAGTGATATTTAAAGATTATTGCTCAGGAGATGAATTCATAGTTGGGGTTGGATCTTGCAAAGCCAAACTTCTTCCTGCTCTACCACTTGAGTTGTAATATGTTTATATTTCAAAAAATAATAATTTAAGGTCAGAAAAATGTCCACATAATTGTATATTTTTAAAAACTTTGACTCTTTGAAACCTCATTAAGATGACCGAAATTGGAATAAAACTACTTAGAAACACTGTACGTTATTATATACAATATTGAAAAATAATTCCACACGTTCTAAATACAAATATTTCCCGCAATAATATAATTTAGTAATAAATATATATATATAAACCTTATTATAATGGAACAACAGTTAATAAATGAACTATGTATTTTATTATTCTTTAACCAAATATATTTCAAATCTAGGAAATTTGTGTCACAAAATTTGTATTTAAACAGGGAGCAGGACTCGCATGATGTACATAACAAGTCTATTTAATCTAAAATTAATTTATTTTAGTGAAATAACATACTGTATCATATATGTTCACGTTATTTGTGAAAACTCAATATTAATTCTCTACTATTAATACAACCACTGTATTTACTAGTATTTATATGTAAATAATTATGGGTATACTGTAACCGTCCTATGAGTTTAGTCGGGATAGTTTGTTAGGTTATGCTATATATAAACTGGCAATTTAAATGTACAGTTAAATCAAACCGTATCAACTGTAGTCTGTGTTACTGTGTTAGGGTGCGTTCACAAAGAAATCTGGTTACAAGCGCTTGTTGGCAAGCGCTTGCAAGCTCCAACCAGCGTGAGAAAACTCTACATTGTATCAAGCGTGTGCGGTCACAGACAAAGCCTGTCCCGGCTAGCAAGCGCTTGCTACAAGTTCTGACAAGCATGCAAGAACGTTTTGTACTTGTTTTTCCGGCTCTTGTTGACCAAACCAGTCAGTGACAAACAACTGTGCAGTATGGATGTCGATGAACTGATAACTCAAGTGTTTAGAAGAGGGGCTATATTGGACAAACGCCTCAAACTACATGGTAATAGAGTTCAAAAGAGTAAAGAGAGAGCAAAAACAAGTAAACTACACACTGTGGAGAGAGTCAAACGAGTGAGACGTGATGACTGTACAGCTTCTATATTGGGTGTTTCAAAACTCCTTTCGTCTATTTTTAAGCTATTGTCCTTGAGAACTTCATTATTTTATTATTTCTCCAAGATCTCTTTTTTAATCCTACAGCCACCATTTCTTTTTATTTTCTAATTGAAATACCACTTATTTTATGAACTTGAGATGTTGCAAAAATATGGGTTTAGTTTGTCCTAGAGACAATACCTTAAAACACTCTACAGGTCATTTAAAACACACTGTATACTATTAGATGGCTACATAAATATGAAATATCTACATAGTCAACTTCCCCAAAACTTGACTAAAACGCTTTCAATTTTCTTGGGGATGTAACTAAACGTGGTTAACACCATTCTTATATAAGAATAAATCTCACTTTTTCAAATTTCAATTGAAGAAATAGATGGTAGTATTCCCCAAACCTACCTCTTCCGCGGTTAATTGCATGAACACCGACTTTCCTTGTTCGAATTTTTAATTCGACATTTTCAATTAAAAATAACTCTTCATCGCTTAATGAAGACATTGTCTCAACGAGAGCTGAGAAAATATTAAGCTTGAAATGCAAGCGTTTGTTGTGTACACACAACAAAATTCGCAAGCGCTGAAAATAAGTACTTGTAATCAGCTTTCTGTGTGAACGCACCCTTATGTGGCAAATTGTGTTGTAGAAGCATGGCCACGTCACTGCGCTCGCTAGACCTGAGCCAAAATCAGCTGGACGAGATACCACTACAGGCCCTCTGATCGCTCAGGGCTCTCAACTGGCTCAATTTGCATAGGTAATGATAATTCATTCAGGTTTATGTAGTTATATATGTATTTTATCTTTGAAATTTAATTTTACTTTACTATTAGTAGATTTACATAGTGATACCGTTTTATTATTGTTACTCTATAATCTTTTAATTTTTGTTTATTTAATTCTCAGAGCTTTGGTAGTAATTTCTATACATAACGTAGCTATGGTGGTAAGGGTTGATTCAATGTGAATATTGAACTCCACGCCTTCCGCTTACTGCAGCGTCTACAATCTAACGCTGCCACAGACTTGTGCCCTTATGAGAGAACGAGAACACCTCTTCACCTAGATCACTCTTGATTTTTTATTAGGTGTCTCTGATAGCGAAACGAAAAAATAGTTCGGTTTGAGTTTCTTCCGACTTTTTTTTATCTCTTCTGAAGTGCATGACCCCAGTTTCAGTCACCAATTCAGTGACAGCGTCAGATTGTAGGCGCTGCACTAAGCGGATGGAAAACTCGATCTAAACTCAACATTCACAATACCGAAATATACCAAAAAGTTTGGAAGAAAACCTTGTATTTTTTTGATATGTTATGTATATCTATGTATTATCAGTATTAGAATTGTTGAAATATGAACTCGAAATTCCCAGGCCTCAAAACTCTATTCCAATTAAAGCTTTATATGGAATTGAATAAATGCCTATAATGTTTAAACTTTACATTTTGATTATGTCTAAGTAATCAGTTTTAATTGGGATTTGATAGATGAAAAAAACTGGTTTAAATATTTCAAACATGAATTAAACAAAAAAAAAAAAAAAAAAAAAAAAAAAAAAAAAAAAAAAAAAAAGAACGAGGAGAAACAATTTGAAATTCTGAAATACTATTAGAGTTTCATCCTAAGTTAAATACTTTGGCGATGAAATATCTATAATGCAAAGTAAATCATTTCCTAATTTAAGTTTCTGTAAGGCAACTGTGAAAATAATCACCCTTACATGTAAAAGGTTTTAGAATAATCGATTATTAAAACATCTAACAGGTCTATGAATCCACAGTTGTGTAGTTATTACGTTGTAGTTTTCCGGAGAATAATTTGCACATTTTCTTCTAATCTCCTAAAAATAGCAAAATATAATTTTAAAAACACCTCACTATCTTAATAGTTATTGAGGAATTTTTAAATTAAATTATGGGCAGGAAAAGATAATTGTGGACTTTACGATATTGGAGTTTTAACTATTGCATCTCTTAACTTGAAAGTAAGTACAGATGTTGTGGAAGTAAAGAGGAGATTTCAAACATTTCAAGCACTTGATCCACAGTCCAACAAGATTGACAATCAATTTGCGTGCGCTTCTGAATGATTACAAAATGTCTACAACTTTAGCAGTATACAACGTTTAATTTTATTTAAAAACAAAAAAATAGATTATACTATATTATACCTAAAATACTCCAAAACTACTTGTATTAAGAATGAATTATGTATCGTAGGGTGATCGTAAAACGGCTGTTTCAATGATTTTGATTATATGTTATCAAGTCGTTTTATTTGTGGTGTTAAGTATATTGTCATCGAAGAATAGTTTCTTGATTTTGTCTTTTCATACCTATGCGGTACCATATTATGATAGGTATGCTTCCTATTTGAAATTATTTCTTAAACTTTAATAAGAGGCGTGAATGATAACCTTCTGTAATTAAAAACACATATTTGGTTAATTTAAATTTTAAAACGGTTTTATAAATATATGTAATGTATGTGCGTTGTGGCACTATTTCTCGCTAAATAATCAATAGCTTCCTGTCTGTATTCCTCGAGAAGCTAAGAGACAATTATCAATCTATAAGCACAAAACATTTTTTTTTTGAAATAGATAGAGGAATTTCCCACAAAAAGAACTGTAAGGGTATAATCATAAGGACTTTGGAAGGTTAAAAATTATCAATCAATATTTTTTTCTCAGATCACTTTTTTCTTAGTTCGACACACATAAAACCAACTGTTAGATTCATAAATAGTTAAAATAACACCAGGCCACAAAATAAAACTACGATAGTCCCAAAAAATCGGCGTTGTTTGGTTTTCTGGCGCTGATTAAAATTTAATTTCCGTGTCTGACAGTTGTTTTTAGAGTGTCAAGCTAAGAAAAGTGTCATCTGAGATAAGAAGGTTTATTAATTGATATATTTAATCCAAATAACAACCTCCCATTTCAACCCCCACTCAAAACCACAACGGGTGACAATTCATTTCTTT
The DNA here is from genome assembly GCF_021130785.1 of Homalodisca vitripennis. Classification (NCBI taxonomy): domain Eukaryota; kingdom Metazoa; phylum Arthropoda; class Insecta; order Hemiptera; family Cicadellidae; genus Homalodisca; species Homalodisca vitripennis. The sequence continues at coordinate 154,049,461 of NC_060209.1, forward strand.
CTAAAAGGAAATGTATCTACCAATTTCACGAAAACCTAGTTTCTGTGCCTATATACCGTACAATGCAAATTGACTATCTTCTTCAGGACTATATTTTACACGTACAGTATTTAATGCCGATAGTAACCATGGGAAATTTATATTTCAGCAACCAAATTTCATCGCTAGGCAACGCAGATTGGGATCATCTCAAAGATTCGCTGGACAGCCTCTTTCTAGCGGAGAATGACCTACAAGAGCTTCCCCAGGAAACTCTGATGTCTCTGCGACATCTCACTCAGTTGACTCTGGACCACAACAAGTTGCGGGTCGTGGAGTCTGACTCTCTTCCGGAGTCCTTGCAGACGTTGAGTGTACAGCACAACTTCTTAACTCGCTTCCCAGACATTGAGCCTTTGGGAAAACTCACCAGACTTTACCTCAGGGGCAACTGTTTGCAAGAGTTGCCCGAGCATACGTTAAAGAGGAATAGCAAACTAGAAAAACTCGACCTTGGTGATAACTTTATCACCAATATGAATAACATCTTTAACGGTTCTGTGGTGGTTAGAGATCTAACGTTAGATTTAAATAAAATACAGACATTAAACGACGACTCTTTTCTAGGAATAAATGCAGGTAGGGTTATTTTGGCCAATAATAAAATAGAAAACATATCATATGGTGCTTTTAGGGGCTTAGAAAACACTCTGGAATATATCGACTTGGAGAGCAATATGTTGAAGACATTTCCTGCCGCTTTAAGCCGTCTAAAAAGACTGAAGTTTCTCTATCTACCTTCAAATAGGATTAATGATATTGATGAGTTTGCATTTAAAAATATGTATAACACATTAAAAGCAGTATCCCTTTCAGGAAATTTACTCGAAGAAATACCACAGGCTGCTCTAGCCAAATGTGTCAGAATGACGCATTTAAACTTAGGCTATAACATGCTCAACGAACTTAAACATGAAGATTTTATGGGGTGGGGAGAAAACATTGACACTCTACTGTTGCAAAACAATAGAATATTGCGCCTAGGTAATAACATATTTAATAATACACCAGTTTTAAGAGAATTGAGTCTTTCATACAATAGATTAATTGAGATTGAGCCAATGGCGTTCGAGGGTTTATCGACGAGTTTACAGAGCTTGGAGATCAGTTTCGGCCTGTACCAGGACGAGTTTCCAGAGGAAGTCTTGAAACCTCTAACATCACTCGTGTGGCTAGCTATGGACAACAACAATCTCAGGCTAATATCGAGAGCCTCCTTGAATGCATTTAGTAATCTGCAATATCTTAATCTTGGATCAAACAGACTGACTGAATTGCCACATGGCCTTTTTAATGGAAGCATTCATAAAAATCTGAGAGATATTCGTATTCCCTATAACCATATCAACAGGATAGAGCCTTACACGTTCTCCTCGCTGCATAATCTCCAGACAATTGTGTTGACAGGGAATAACATTAGAATGGTCGATTCCTATTCGTTTCACGATTTACCAAACCTGATGACTGTGATACTTTCACAAAACAGAATCAGTACCATTTACGCGAAAGCGTTTGCAAACATAACACAGTTAAAGAAATTGGACTTACAACTTAACGAACTTAGAGAGTTTTCCCTAAACCTCTTTCACAACACTGTGTTCCAACACCCTATGGCACTAAATATTTCAAGAAATGAAATTTCTTCGCTGACTTACAACGAAAACTCAGTACCAATCAATATCAAGATCTTGGATGCCAGCAGAAACAAACTGAGCGAAGTACCTTCAGAGTTTTTGAGTTTCACTGCAAACTCATTGTCTCGACTTAATTTAGGATACAACAATATAAACCAGATTCATTCGTCCAGTTTTGCAAATCTGAGTAGTTTGGAGGTATTGAATCTGCAACACAATGGGATAGTCAGTGTGAAGAGAAAAGCTTTCTACGGGTTAGACAGTTTACAGATACTTGACTTATCTCATAACCACATAAAATCTCTTCAGTTATCACAATTTTCTGGTTGTCCTAGTCTCAGAGTAGTTGATTTGTCTTCAAATCACATAAGAACTCTGTCTAGAGACGTGTTCCACAACACGAGAGTGGAAGCGCTTGACCTTTCGAACAATGAATTTATAATATTTCCGAGCCAAGTTTTAGGTGACGTTGGGTTTACCCTAAGACATCTGGACTTGTCCTACAATCAAATAGACCGCATAGACAGCACCATGTTTCACGAGACTCCGTTTCTGACAAATTTAAACCTCTGCCGAAACAAACTAAACATTCTTCCAGATAACGTCTTCACCAGCCTCGACAATCTCCTTAACTTACAACTATGTCGTAACTCACTTACAGCAAACTTCAAAGAACTTCTCCATTATATTCCTAAACTAAGGAGTCTAGACCTTTCATTTACAGGATTGTCGATCGTACCGTCATTCCCTCTTGCAAAACTTACCCATTTAAACTTGACGGGAAACTATTTGGAAACTATACCTCCTAGTTCTTTTGAAGGACTTCCATCACTAAAATCTCTTGTTGTGAAAGCAAACCGACTCTCCAGTCTCCCGTCAACTTCGTGGGTGAAGATTCCTCTCCTGAAACATCTAGACATCTCATCAAATCCAATAAAGGTAAGTTGAACTTTTATTATAGTGTAACAACATTACAATAATTTTGGAATCTAAAATAAATTAAATAACATCCTTTTGAGCATACGAAATCATTCGTAACCAAATACAATATTTAGTATAAGTATTGCTTTAAATATATTTTTGTAGTCTCACTACAATAGGAGTGGGGCTGTAGACTACCTGTAGTCTCACTACATCAGGAGGAGGTGGTTGTATACTACCTGTAGTCTCACTACAGGAGAGGAAGGCTGTAGACTACCCCTGTAGTCTCACAACAACAGAAGTGGGGGCTTTAGACTACCTTAGTTTCACTACAGCAGGAGTGGAAGGTTTTACCATAGTTTCACTATAGCAGGTGTGTGAGGCTTTGTAGTTTCTGTAGTCTCACTACAGCTGGAATGGGAGGCCAATTTATTGGATTTCGCCCAGTTTTCGGGGAACAATATTTTATTCAATCATTTTTAAATGTGTGTGAGTTTAAAATTATATAACTAATATTTTGTATACATACAATTTTTCTTTATCAGTATTTGAAGTCTTTTTTGGCATACTGTACATAGATCAATGTTTTACAGTTTTCTTTGATTTTTTCATCGTAGTGCCATACTTTAATTAAACGTTCAATCAGCCCTTTACGTGTGGTGACCTTTTCCTGTAGCATTCTTTCTTGATAATTATTAACACATTTGTAATGGATCCATTTAAGGCTAGTCACCTGGCCAAGAAGTCACACTCATGTGTGATTTACTGAAAAGTCTTGTTAATTTTCTTAGCTTTATGGCACGGAGCACCACCATGCATAAAAAAATACTACCTATTTGGAAACCATTCATTTGTAGCTTTTTGCACTGGTAGACGCTCTGGCATCGATGATGAGGGATATACTCAGGGTATTGATCCTTATTTAATCTCTTTTAATTAAAGGTATATGTATAGCTTTGCAGGATATCCTTATATTATTTAGATGTACAATTCTATAATAATACAGGAGGAGATTGGTGTTTGCAGATTATATCCCAGAATATCAGATTTGATCATGCTGTATGTTGTATTCAGGCACTATTACCTAACCCTAAAATGGAATTTAGTAGTAAGCAGTAACTTATATAGCAAATGAACGTTAAGTAATTAGTATTACTCAATTCTTCATTCAATACTCAACAATACTTCAATATGAAAATAAATTCATAAGCTCTTTGTGGATTTATGTGCTTTAATGTGTGTTACAAAACGCGTCAGAAACTAATATAAAAACTATATTTCAGTTGATATCAAGTTTCAATGGTTGAAGTATCTGAATCCTTAAAAATATTAATATTCCCAATTGTTTTTATCTACTCTACTTAGCTTTCAGTACAGTTTAGAATAGTTAATTGTTCTCATTCTGGATCTATAAATACTAAAAACGTGGAATGGATATAATTTGATTAGATAATTTGATTACACCTTGCTTCAAAACATTGTCTAACATTTAGCTAATGTGGACACATTGATGGTGAAATCTCACGAAAGAATCGATTACCAGTTAATCAAATTAAAAATCCATCTTTTCTCAATCTGTCTATAGTATTTAAGAATTGCAGTTTAGTTTTAAAATCTTTTATTTAGCTTTATTATTATCAGAAATATTTTTTTGGTGTCGATAATAAAAATTACATTGTTTTGAATAGTACAAGAGGTATTGTTTTGAACTGCTACAAGCATACAGATTCATATATGTCAATCAGTAAACAGCTATATTTAATACTAGCTTCCCACGTAATTTAATTTGGAAAAAGGGTCACCATGAGCATGTCCTTTTTAAATGGCATTCCAAACAATCCTGAGATAAGTGTTTGTAACTGAAATATATTCCAATCTGATGATTCATTTTCGGTTTTAGAAGTTTTAAAGATGTGGGGCACTAATGCTCGCCAATATTTCTTGATATTTTATTAAATAGCTCCAAAGGTTTAAGTAACAATTGAACTATTTTAGGCTATTGTGGAGAAGTTGGCCATTAGAGGATTCTAAAGTTGAATTCCTTGCCTTTTCAATTAACACGCTTATGATATAATAAATGATGCCATTTTACTATGGTTGATTAAAATCCCAATAAAAAAAAAACACCAGACAAAGAAAAGCTTCTGCAAGTAACATTTGTAAGATGTAACTACAGATGAATAAGAAAAAAACATTGAGTATCACCTGTTTAAATGTGTATAAATATGATACTTATTATTCTTTACTTTGATAACATTTAATATCTGCTGATTAAGCCAAGACCATAAATATAATGGATAATGGAGCGTTAAGAGAGTTTTAAGTAACATTAGAGTGTAGTCCGGAGGGATTTTTGAAATAGGAATTGGCCTATATGTTAACCAAGGACCTTAAAAATGTCCATGTAAAACTCAGTACAATCGGTCTAGGAGTTTTTACGTGATTACGTGTTTGAGTAACACACACATAAACAAATAGACAGACACCATTAGATTTTATATCATAGTGTAGATAATCATAAATAAAGTCCAATCTGTCATAAATGCATAAGTCTGTTCAATGTTACAGTTTTGACAATCATATTTAATGTTCCAGAGCAAGCACGAAACTTGCAACGTCAAACACAGTCCTGCAAAAGTTAGCACATGACAAAGTTTAACGGAAAGTACTCAGAATTCAACATCAAGTAGATTGTTTTAATTTTAGATTTACCTTTGTATTCGAACCACTTTTATCCTAATTAGTTTACCCAAATCAAGGAAATTAGAAAATGAACATACCACCTTTGCTACTACAATGATTTTTTGATCCAAAATAAAAGCATAAAACAGGCAGTATTAATTTCCCCGTAAAGAAATAATGTTTTCCCTTTTTACTAAACAATAAGGGTAAAATAAATAATTTCCGTTAAGAGAATGTAATTTCCTTAAACTATATCGAGCAATACCTGGAATGTCTTAGGGTTTACTTCTTCAGGCATGTAATGTACAACTGATTTAACATGTAAATACAACGATTGCGCTTTTCCGTTTATGGTGGAAAGAGGAGTTATGATTGTAATGAGAACTAAAAAAGTGCTCAGAATACACAAAACAAAGATTGAAATATCCAAAATGAAAGTGATGAATCGAATAAACACTCAAAACACACTTATTGAAAATAATTGATGTAATTTAAGTATAACAAAATGAGAGTCGTACAACAGGGTAAACCAAAAACATGCAATGTAAAATTTGTTATATATGCAAATATTACTAAAATAGGCGCTATAATAACGTCAGCATTAACAATAGGTAAAGTTCAAACCCTTATTGTAGAAGGGATTGAATTTTCAATATTTACAATAAAAACATTTGAAGGTAGCAAACCTCTACCTTTTTTCAAAAAAATTAAGGAACATAAAATCAATTATAAATTTGTCTGTTGAACAAAAGTAAAGTAAGACATAAAAGTTTTTTACAAGAAATACTTCAAAAACATAATATTAAAAAGGTATTTAAAGGATAGATTTTGAAGCATGATTACCTCTCCCATAAAAATGCAAACATTAAAAATTGATTAGCCATCTTCGGGTAATCCTGACTTTTTCTAAGAAAATATAAATACATGCACAATATGATAGTTATTTTGTAATATAATTAAAATCGGTCTGATTATTATTTTAGGTCACTGATTTTTACTATTTTGGCAGGTACATCTCAATTTAAAAGACTCGCCTTTTAGTTCATGTTTCTACACATTAGTTTAAATATGTATTTTATTGCAAGCTATATTTGAAGTAATTTATTCATATACCAAATTAATAATCCGTTTCACGTCTAGATTCATACTGTTTATCCTTGAAAATGGTTTCATATAAATGTTCCTGTTTATTCAAAAGCTAGTAGATTATAAATTTGTAGTTTACATTCTTTAAAAGTACTAATCTAATGTTACAATCTTTATTTAAAATTACTTAAGGAAGGCATAAAATACTAGGCATAATAGTTCATGATAGGATATATTTTGCTTTTGACTTAATAATTACCGGTTTGCAGGTGTTAACATCTGACAGTTTCCAAGGCTTGGAACGACTGGAATCTCTAGAGATGACAGGTCTGTCGCGTCTGGAGAGGTGGGATGCTGGAAGCCTGTCCGGTCTACGTTGTCTCACCTCCCTGCGCCTGCAGAGCTGACCTTGGCTCGGCCACCAACGGTTCCGTCTGGCCACAGTACTCCAGGGAACAACTTCGCTTAGGTGACTTTCTTATGGCTTTTATTTAGTCTATTTGAAGGTTCCTTTTGGTATGTTATTTTGACGTTTTATTTGAAGAAATAACGGAAAATGCCTATAGTTGGTATTAATAAAACGGGCGCTTTACGATTTTAGATATAGGCTACTATCCAATCATGTAAGAGGTCAGAAACCACTTGGAGAGCCAACTGATCAATAAACTAAATTAAAAGAGATGATCAAATTAGATGCTGTCATATCGAGTTTATTCTTATTATGAACCCGACAGTTTCTTCTCAAAATCATGCTGGTGTCTGCCCATCCAAGCAATAATTATTAATAGAAATGTCCTGGAGGATTTAAAGTTGGTAAATAAGTTCCTCTCGGTCCAAGAAAGAACTATATTGATTTTGGGGTAAAAAGGCAGTCCATCCGCCTGTCTATCCATTTTGTGATAGCTAGTTCATTGCTCTTTCTATTGGATGGATTTTAACCTATTATTGGATTCTACTGGGTCTATAACCAGGGAAAGTCTGCAAAATAAGGATTGATCCAGATGATGCGATATTTCGGATATTTTCGTCAATAATAATATGAGTAAACTAATCGAACAGTTAGAAAACAAATCATTATATAACACTACTAGATTAGAGAAGCGTTTCGTAATTTTCTTTATTATATTTAATGTTGTATGTTACTGAGGTTTATATTTTCCTTTTGATCTCTTCTAACAGATTTTTCTTATTGTTATATTTTTGATTGATTACAATTAATTTTTTCAACAGTACAAATTTTTAATATAGTAATGAAAATAAATACTGCGCAGAGAATGTACTAGGGGAATGTTATTTCAACAACATTTATTACAATAAATAATTAATTTTAACCAATGGTAAAATTAATATTTCCAATGGAATATGAGTCTGCAGAAAAGAAAACAGAAATGAAATCCTGATACTTTTACCAGCTATCCGAGAGTTGACAATACACCCTTAGAAACGTCAGCTTGTCATCTACGATATTTTCCATTACGATGTTTTGTGCAAAACTAAGTTGGTTTCTCAAGTTATCAAATGTTAAAACTCCATACAAGTAGTTCATTTTCTGAACGTATAAATTGCAATTGTTAGTCAATAATAGTTTTCTACTACATTCGATTTATTTTCTCCTTGTTCTAACAGGACAGACCAAAATACATCTTGCTTTATATAGTATTTGTGTAAGGATATTTATACCACTTTCTTGGATATTTGAAGGTTACTACGATAAGATGATGTGAAATTAATCCTTATAAGAAGTATTTAATTCTAGAAATCCTGAAACTGTTAAAGATACATCTTTTCTATAAATGTGAACTTTACTAATAAAACTAATAAACTGTAAAAGCTCGAAATCCCAATTGTATTACAAAGAGGAAATTGGAAATTGAGCATATTCAATGATGAAAGTTTCGATTTTGTTGTCATGAAATGTGAAAAGTGTAAAATCCGTCATAGGATTGCAGCGATTAATGACTTGTGATAGTAATATATCCTGGTTCTTTCAAATGCTGTAAAACTGGAAATATTTATAACGGGATAACTAGGCTATTGTTGCGCTACAGGTAAAGTTGGTTCAAGCTATTCCAGACCTTTTGTTGCTTTGGGATTAAACCTAACAATGGATTCTGATTGCCTTCAAAATCGAGCCACATCAACAATCCGATAAAACTAAAAAAAACGTTATATATATATATATATATATATATTTACAGATTGCACTTTACATTTAATTTTAAAGTATTACTTAAATATTGGCATTTTACGTACTTTTCGTCGTAAATATACAGAAACTGACTTTGTCGTTATGTAGTTCAATTATATAAATTTTTGCTTCGAGTAAAATAAATCTCTTAATAAGAGAATTGATTGGAAAATATATACGTTGCGAAAAGTATTAAATATCGATTATGTTATTTATATTTCAGTTGTTGATAAGGAATTAAAAATTTGGATGTATCTAACTGTCATAAAATTATGCTGGAAACGGTTCTCTCAGCTAATGGCTCTGACAGACTGTCATATAAAGTTACTCATAAAATGACTCAATGGCATATATTTTGCTCAAAAGAGCAATCTCTATTTCCAAAATGGTAGGATGCTATTATAGGACATCTTCAGTTTGACACCAAATGAGTGAACTGCACTTGCAATGCAACTTGGGAAATAGGTAGTAGTACCTATTATTATCTAAAACGTCGAATGTATCCGGAAAAATACTTTAGAAATAACGTCTACAATTTTTGATATTTTATTTCTGCTAGGGGGTATTTACCACGAGAAATCGATTGGTTGTGGTCCCAAAAGTAGGAAAATTTGAGACACTCCATATCCAATCCCCGTTTTGACCAAAATGTCTGCCTAAATTTACGAATTTCAGGCCCTTTGATGTTTTAATCATAATCGACTGTATTAAAATAAATCTGCAACATACTGACAATATATCATAGGGCTACAAAGTACTATAATTATTGGGTAACTTGTATCAGCTACACACATTATTAAAAAAAAACTTGATTATTAAGAGACCAACTGACAACTCTTCATATGGGGAAAGAAATTTTGTAAGACTGCGCAAGGACCAGATGTTATTTCCTTGACTCAGACTAAGCTGTCACCGAACGAATTGCTGCAAATGCTGGAATCAACCAAGCAAGATCTCCTTTGGAAACCATCCTACGTTTCAAAACCCGTTTCCAGATATTTATGATGATGCATGAAGTCACTTAAGAGGAGAATTCCCGAACCACTGCTCTGGAATACAATCATCGATCGCCAATCTAATACTTGAACCGCTGGTTGATCTTGACCAAAACCTGTACAATATTGTAATAGCTAACATAGTAGCATCGTTCATCAAACTCAACGTAGACCAAAGCTACCTGGGTTACCATTGCGTCGTGATAGAATGTGAAAAAGATCTGATAGAGCTGCGTTACACAATGACTGCTTCAAGCCGCTCTCTTACCCAAATGAAAAGCTCAGCATTTTGCCCAACATAATGCCAACTACTCCATTCTTTGTCGAATCGCAAGAATGTACTTCACATTGAACGGATTGGGAGATGGTAAACTTTGGGATCAACGAATATTGGCGATAAGCTTAAATGGCAGATAACGGAGTTACATACATCCTAGTATGTCATGTAACTCAGTTACTGACCTATAATCTAGTAACCAGTAATGATTTATAAATGTGAATATGCTAGATCAGATGGAACTGATTTTCCCAAAAAAATAACGGCAAACCATCAACAATCGTGAACCTCAGTATATGATGATATTATGATAATTGCCGCTTATACCATCCAGTTGTTTATTACTGTCACGTTGTCCTGGTTACCTTTAAGAAGTTTCTGTGATATTCTGATTTCTCATAATGAGACACCTTTGTGCCACAATTTTAAATCGCTGGGTGTGATCTGGGAAACCCTTGTCTGTAGTCTAGTTTAGTGGGGACACTACAACGCCAAGGATGACATTAGTTTACCCTATACATATCGTTGTAGCTTCGCTGTGATAACGGCTTAGAGAAGTGTCCTTCTTTACCACGCTCAAAGGGATATGTTTGTCTTTCCTCAGAGAGTTATTAAAGGATAATTCCCATTGTCTACTGTGATTAATAATTAGTCAACAAAATTGTTATTCTTCTGCAGCGATTTTAGTAAGAACACATCGCCACAGATGCGAGGACTGAAGAGGAGAATCTCACTAACAACAGCTGCAGATCATACTTTCAGAAATACTTTTGGGATGTGTTTTTATCTCCAAAACATAGAAAAATCCATCTCCTGAAAGCTTCATCACGGTTCATGACATCTCGCGTGAGCACCGAGGACCTTGAAAGTGTAGCAATATGCCATCAAGGCCACGCTGAAAAGATGTGCTACTGGGAAATATGGGTTCATCGTAGAAATAAAAACTGTTAAATTCTTTTTCAGAACGTTTATTTTGTGAATAATCTTTACAGGCCATGTTTATCAACCATTTTTTTTAAAGTTTTGGATACGATACTATTTCGATTTTTTTTTCGTAAGACCACTAATCAGTGAAATCTGATCTGTCAAATGATATTTTGAGATTTGTTGATTTCTAAAATTTGTTGCACCTACGTTTTGTTATAAAAGCAACATTTTTCAAAAGAAAATGAACGATTTCCATGAAAAAATTATGCATTACTAACTTATTGTTGTATACAATAAGATATACTGTAGGTTTAAAAATAGTGGTCTGTAATGTTTTTGGGGAAGGATAAAGATGCACAAAGAGTTATTTTGCTTCCTCTATTTTATGACGCGGTTATGATGTCTTAGTTCGTGGAACGATTAAATACTATTTGTTACAGGAAGCTTTCCCTCTGGATGTCTGATCGCACTTTGTCAGACCAATTGCACGGGCTGACACTGCCCAGACTCCGCCACCTCCAGATCACTGGCCGGGGTCTGCTCTCTGTGGAGGCTGAGGCCCTGAGCAGTCTGCAGTACTGTCGCGAGCTGGTAGTAGAGATCTCGGGCACAGCGGTACAAGACATACCATCGGGATTCTTCGCCACCTTCTCACATTCCGCTCATCTATCCATCAACCTGCGTGACAACAACCTGCTCTCTCTCACACCTGCAGCTTTCTATGGGAATGTGACCAACTGGGAACACGTTGGAACCAAGCTTATTGCAGGTAATTTACAGTTTAGAACAGTTATTGCCATACAAATTTTTGCAATCAAATTATTAATTTTTTTATTCGCACACAGTTTTTCAGACTCTAATTATATTCAGTTCTAGTAGACTACTCAACATCTGCCTCTTCATACCTTGCAAATTCTAAGACGAAAAATGTCTTGTTCCAACCTATGCCTGTGACATGGGAGTTCAGCATAGATAGAAAACTGGCTTCAGAGATGGATAAGAGAATCTATACAAATCCATTTTTGCCCATTTGACGCTGCTCTATATATAGTCTTAGCTACCCTTGTATATTCTAAGGTAAAAATTGTCTTGTACCAGGAGGACTACTACTACATGACAACGCGTGATTATATGACTCTGGGCTAGTATGGATAGGACACTGGCTGCGCCGTTGGCGCAGATCCTCACACTCAGAATCTCTGCAGATCCACACAGCACCACTAGACATTGCTCAAAATCTAGTCTTGGCCACTACTATATATTCTAAGATGAATAATGTGTTTGTACCAGGAGGACTACTGCTACATGACAACCCGTGGCTGTGTGACTGTGGGCTAGTATGGATAGGACACTGGTTGCGCCGTTGGCTACGAGAATCTCTGCAGATCCACACAGCACCACTAGATGCTGCTCAACATCTGGTCTTGGCCACTACTATATATTCTAAGATGAATATTGTGTTGTACCAGGAGGACTACTGCTACATGACAACCCGTGGCTGTGTGACTGTGGGCTAGTATGGATAGGACACTGGCTACGCCGTTGGCTACGAGAATCTCTGCAGATCCACACAGCACCACTAGATGCTGCTCAACATCTGGTCTTGGCTACCCGAGCGGCAACTTGCACAGATCCACGCACCGGCCGCCAAACCCCTCTTCTTGACCTTTATCCTGGAGACCTCAGTTGTCATGCCAGCGCCCTCAGCAGTGCTGCTTCATGGAGACCTCATCTACTGTTCAGGACATTGCTGGTGTGTTTGGCTCTTGTCAACAGGTGATAGTGGTTTCGGAAAATACCGATATAAGTTTTTTGAACATATCAGGTAAAGGCGGAAAATCTTAAAGTTTAGGAGTTTTATTGAAGCCAAGTGAAAAGTGTAATATAAAAAGTGGTATTCTGTTCCCAATGCATTTTACAAACAAGAGGGTCGCTTTTAAGGAACTGTCTAACTTTGAAATGGCTAAGAAAAAAATACGTAGGTTTAAAATGTCCAAAGAAATCAAATTATACGATTCGTCCATTTTAACTGAAATTACTAAGTTGCGTAATGGTAGCACGTTTATACATATCAAACATTTTACACAGTAATATAGTAAAATACATGGATACCATGGGGTTACCTCTCTACCCAAGTTCAAGTTATAAGAACCAAATATTGAGTTCCAGATTTAACCCAACTTCAAAACCAATTGATCGACTGATTGTATCAGTTTGTCAATGTACTAATTTAGATAAAATATAAAACATCAACTATCAGTATTACATTGGGGGTTTTATATCTTTGCAAATAGAAATACATTGAAAATCTTTAACTAAAATAATTACATCCCAGAATAGGAGTGTTGTAGTAATACAAAACAACTTCTCTACCGACTTAGTTTTGGAGGGTCGAGAGTATTTTTAACATTTATATTGTTAAAACGTCGTTTCTTTATATAAAAAATTGAATGTTTGAATCCTACATGACTGACATATCCTGGTATCAACGAGTGCCTTCCATCCTGTCATAAACTACTACTTCACCCAAACAACTGAATTATAGTTCAGTAGACGTTTTTTACTCAAACAATTTTATAAATGTAAAACAATCCTTAGTAATTGCATGCATTAGTTAGTTAAGAGTTCATGCAGAGTTGATTTCTTAATCTTCACATAATGAACGATTCCAACCAAAATATGAAATTCCTGAATGAAGATTTCTTAATGTAATTAATTAAACATACATTATTTTTGGAAAAAAATGAAGTAAAATACGAATTGGCTGTTATTAGAAATTTAATTTAGTAGACGTATTCGAAATGGCAACTATAAAATACAAAATACGAGTATATTGTCATGATGTTATCCAAGCTTAGTTTATTAATGATTCAAATACAATATGTGTGTTTTTTTATTCTGGTATGAGTTTACACGGTTAGTATTCTTGTTTACAGTACCATAATATATTTAATTATGGATAGTACAATAATATTCAATATAGATTTAGTGGAAAGTGAAGGAATTGAATTTAAACTATGAACTATTTATTATTCCCTAGGTTTCACCGAATCATACAGTGTTGTGCAGCAAACAATTAAAAACTGATACAATTGAGGTTATCTGAGGATAAATTGATATAGCAACACCTAATTAGCTAAGCTTACAACACATTTGACTTTATAATGGTTTATGTTAAATTATTACTAGGTTTAAATAATTCCTTGACAACGAAAACAAATTTGGGAGATGAAGAAATCAAAATATTTATCGATATCAGTCTATAATTATTTGTCTATGTTGGATTTAAGATCAAAAATATGTGGAAATATTCTTGTAAATAACAGTGTAACACCCAGATTTTGAAATAAAATAATATTCAAAAATGGTATTATTTTTTTACCAGTTTGTCTTACAGCTATAATTTATTTATTTTAATACTCATATTATGTTGGTTTATGGGGAGTAAAATTATTGGGGTTCATCGTAATATTATTATTTATATAATACGACACTAAATCGTCTGAACTACTCATTTCCTTAGTTTCAAAACTCTGAGCATGTCCGAAAAGCAAAAATTCGACTAAATACCTGTTTAAAAAAACTCAGAGAAATTATATAGCAATATATGTTATTAAAGACATATTTTAAGGAACTACGTAGAAATAAACAGAGCGAATATTAAAATTCATGCAGTCTTCACATTAGCAGTTTGAACGTCTTACTAACTAGAAAACAAAAACACCATAATTTTATCCAAATTATAGAATGGAAAAATATAACTATTATATGTGTATGTGTAATGTTGGTCCAAAAAAGGTTAAAGCAAAAATGTTCTCATGTAAGTACTGAGATCATCTTTAACTGTACTGTATCATCTACTGGTGTCCAAGGCCTTAATACTGTTCTTACGCTACAAAGATATTATTATTTTTTTACATTAAGGTAAGATTGAACATATTAGCCATGTTACAAACTACATGTTCAGGAACATCTATCTCAAAAAGTACAAATGGTATTTAGTTTATTCTTTTTTTATTCGATCGTTCATACTTGAATCTTTAGTTAAGCGATATGTTCCCAAAAATATGGTTATTTGTTATGTTCTTACGAAAAAATGAAAAATATTTTGTTTTATTTAATATAAAATAAAAAAGTAGTTATATTATTAAAATGATCGTTTAAAATGAATGTATAATTGTGGAAACTAAAATAAAAAAGAATGAACTGAATATCTTTATTAGTGTTTGAGTTACGCGTGCTTAAATGTCAAAATTTCTAGTTTAGGAAAGTAATATAACCTATTATTTACACAACCAGTTTTATAAATAAAGAAATTATCTTATTTATTCGAAAATTATTAAGATCCTTAATTATATGAGTGCAATTTGATTTAGTGTAAATGATAGTTTTGTACAAAACATTATACTTTACATTAGAAGTTGTAAGTTGTCACTATCTCATACTCCCTAGTTTTAATTGAGTCTTCTTGACTAATGTCTTAAAGGGCAAACTTCAGAGAGATCGCTAAAAATAGCTTGTATATGTTTAAACAAGCACGTGACAAAAATACTACCTGATGACAGGGCTGCCAACACAACAAAAAAAAGTAATATATTAACATCAGCTGTGTCTACATGAATATGTCGGTGCACATATTAAAACTTAAGTGGAGCTCTTGATAAAATAATTCGCAATAGATAAAATACTGCAGGGGTTTTAATAGTTTTAGTTTGTATTAAAGTTATAAAAGGGGACACTTAAAATTTAAAATCAAATAATCTATAATTGTTATCAAAACTCGTTTTGACCTATCTCACATACACAATAAAATAAAATAGTTATTTTTGTACTGAATCTGTTAATGCAAGTTTAAGTTTTTGAAATGAGTTTGTCAATAGAGATCATAAATGTAAATAATAACTATATTCTTCAATATAGCTATGTCTACCTTAGTAAGCATATTTTAAGTCACAAGTGACAGGAATAGCTAGAAACTACAGATTTATATCAATAACTATAGTATTACAGATGACAGAAATTGTTCCTTTGCTTTGTGATGGTTGTACAAATGATTGGATGCCACGATTGCTTGCATATGCAAGCGACACGTTGCAAGTTGCATTATAGAACACGTAGCTAACAGCACACCTGTTAATTAAAATATCATTTCTCATCCTGTATTCTCACTTTGCAGACACGCACATAAATTAACAAAAATTAAACATTTGAGTATTTACTAAAAGTACTACAAAAATGTCTTGAGTAGATATTTAATTTAGTCATAAGACGTAAGACGTTAGAGCAGCGTGTAAAAATAAAATTCATTTTTGTACAATGATAAAAACAATGCACTCTTAAGATTATATATCATATCTTCCAATTTCGCTCAAGAGACTTTACTTATTGAAAAACAACGAGCGCAACGAATGACGAATACTCGCAGATGCTTGTTTGCCCGGTGTAGTGGCGGTTATCCTGATAATAACAGTGTACTGGCGGTTATCCTCATAATATTAGTGTAGTGGCGGCTATCCTGATATTAAAAATGTGCTGGCGGTTATTCTCATAACATTAGTGTACTGGCGGTTATCCTCATTAATATTAGTGTACTGGCGGTTACCCTGATAATAACAGTGTTCTGGCGGTTATCCTGATAGTAACAGTGTACTGTCGGTTATCCTGATAATAACAGTGTACTGGCGGTTATCCTGATAATAACAGTGTTCTGGCGGTTATCCTCATAATATCAGTGTTCTGGCGGTTATCCTGATAATAACAGTGTACTGTCGGTTATCCTGATATAACAGTGTACTGGCGGTTATCCTGATAATAACAGTGTACTGGCGGTTATCCTGATAATAACAGTGTTCTGGCGGTTATCCTCATAATATCAGTGTACTGGCGGTTATCCTGATAATAACAGTGTACTGGCGGTTATCCTCATAATAACAGTGTTCTGGCGGTTATCCTCATAATATCAGTGTACTGGCGGTTATCCTGATAATAACAGTGTACTGGCGGTTACCCAGATAATAAAACTGCCTAGGCTGCCATTCTTATGATAACAATTTACTGGCGACATGCTGGTAATAACAATGTACTGGCGGCCATTCTGATAGTAACATTGTACGGGCGGCATGTTGATAATAACAGTATACTGGCGGCCATGCTAACATAAAAACAAATAATAATCATACACACATTTACATGTTTTAGTTTATTAAATATACTGGCGGCCATTTATTATTGAGAAAAAGTCCCAAACTTTTTGTGCATTATCGTTTGAATATACAAACACTATAAACTTTACCAAAAATCGTTTAGATACGTATAGATTATATGTTTAAAGTGAAAAAGCTACCAATAACTATGATTAAAAATAAGAGTGTAATAGATATTAAAGTTTTAAAATTGTTTTTATAGAGGAAAACCCTAAGTAGTTCCACTACAGCTTGTTCTCAAGTAAGAGAACGCTAAGTTCACAGAGTTGACCCACAAGTCTGTAATATTAAAGAGTAACTGCAAATATTGTTTAAAAAGGACACTTTTCATTACTTTATGTTTTAATGGAATATAAAGTTTGGAAGGCTATTTCGACGTTGAAATTATATTAAAGTAAAAGAGAAAATGTATTGAATTGATAAACACAAACTGATGTAGTTTCAACGTGCATTTGCAGCATTTTAAAGAAGCTGATACTAATAATACAATTCTATAAAACCAGTAGAATAAGTTGATATTATAATATAAATTTTACAATATTACCTCTAGTTTTCCTACGTACCTTTCCTTTTATCATAAGAATAACAAAGCACCTAAAATTATTTATTGTAAAACCCATGTTTGCATTTACATATTTCTCAAAATTTATCCTAAACTCCCCAAATTGGGCCATTTTGGGTATTTTAAAATTAAAAACAATATTTGTAAGTTTACTGCAGTCAAATTAGAGGGTGTACAGATGGCAGACGAGGTGTTACGGTTACTTAGTATAAGCAGTATACTCGTACATAACGTGTTGCCTTACCCGTATACAATCATCTGTGATAGGTCTCCACAGACCGTTGGAGATCCAGGCGTATCCAAACTGTTCGCTTCTGAAATAAGAAACCCATTTTGAGGAAGTAGAACTAACCGATCTCATTACGGTTTGTGCAAATAATGAATTTTATGGCATAATAAATGCTATAATATTTAATATTCCTAAAATAGATTATTTAGAATATTACACTTTCTGTTGAAGCGTTAAATAATCATATGAATTACCTCGGTCTCGGTGGTAATTAGACAACAGGTGTGATAAATACCGGGGAGGATTAGCTGTCAATGATAATACTAATTAAAAATGTTTTAACTTATTACTGATTTGCATTTGTAAAATATTAGTTAATTAACTCCCAGTGATTACTATTGTTGAATTATCTAATTAGTCTATAATGGAATGGTATACAGCAGACAAAGTGATGGGACAGAGTAATTACTATTAGTAATTTCGCGCTCCTTTCATATTTTGCATGAGTTTTATTTGCCCTTGAGAGACGTGTATTAGTTTTTTTTCCTGATGGGTCTTTATTAGCCTCTTGTTTTCTAAAGGTTTTATGGAAATGCTATGCAATCTTTAATATATGTTCCAAACGTGTGTTATACCAGTACATGTTTGGTATAAATTTTACTCAAAATAAATGTCATAGCTATGCCAAAAAACTCCTCTTTTCCAACCCTTAAATCATATTACTTAATAACTAATAAATATATAGTAACTACCGAAAAGAGATTGGGTACGTAATAGTTACATGTTTAAAATGAGATAAATTCTATAAATAACTCTGCGATCACAAATAAAGACGAAAAATGTATTTTGCATAAAATAAGAAGTTGTTTTGTTATATTTATGAAACTTGTACCAAAATCCAATCCTAGGAGCATTTTAACATGATTATTAACTCTCCATTTTAAGTTTCACTGGAAATGTGATGGATAAGTTAAAGACTTTATTGAGGTCCATAAATACCTTTAGTTAAACATAATTTTATCTGTGGTTTGTGATTTTGTTTATTTTTGGGTAATGGACCTATAATTGAATTGAATCAAGACAATAATTGAATCATATAAAATTTAGAAAGTGTTTGATAATGTCAATATTTTCAAAACTGGTGAAAATTTTGAAGGTCATTAAAAAAATATACTTATCGTGAGAGTTTTAGATGCTTCCGATTTTTATCAGATCAAAGATGTATATTTTAAAAAATATTACAAAGTATTGATTCTATGCAAATATTATAATTACTCGTACTTTTAATTTTTCTTTTGCTTTTGCGTTATTTATTTATTAACTCGTTCTTTTCCCTTGTTAGCTATTGATATAAATAAATAAACGTTTGATTTACAATTATTATAGAGTTTATTTGTCACATGTATGATGCAGGGTATCGTGAATTATACTGCCATGGGCACATAAAAAAATATATATCCAACATAGAAAAGGTTTTGGTGCATGTTAGGTTTAAATTTATAAAAAAAAATAGGTTTGAATTTTGAAAGATTTGGAATCATAAATTGGGAAGATCTTACTTGAGTTCAAGTCCAGTTTAACTTTGTGTGTTCCATTGACATTTATTCATCTTCCAATCATACTTGTCGGTTTAGTGTGGATTTAATACTGGCAATGATGATCCTTGAAGATTTTAGAGTTCTGGTTGCCATCAAATATTCGAGTGGTCATCCTCTAGTAAATGTCCTCTAGTAAAAAATCCTCTAGTACTGTTCTTTTTTAAAAATCGAGATTCACCAATTGAAAAAAATTATAAAATGTATTACTGTATTTAATAACTCAAATGTTGATCAACTTTGTGTTTTTTAATAATTTTTTTGACAAAACAAAATTCTTCTCAGTCTCATATTAAGTAATCATTCAAGAGAATAAATTCCATGAATGGCTATGGCTATGGCACCAATAGGAACTTGCTGCAACTTCATAAAATGTAAATAGAACTACCACCTCATCTAACAAGTGAACTAATCCCTCGTAAAGCCAGTGGTCGGAACACACTCCGTGACAGAGCAGCATCATAGTATGGACTAAATGCATGCACTATGGGTTGTCGCACAAACGCAATCGGAACCGTAATGCTGCAGCCAGATAACGAGGCTATAATGGGTGACGTAGTGGATTGCACTTACCGCTATTTTAGGCAAGCAGTGTCATTGAGAGGCGAACTGTAGGGAATGTATTCAATACACGCCAAAGGCATTACCTCTGTGAGCCTTTGTTTCAATCCATTGTTTACCAGGGAGACTGAAACTCACCCTTATGAAAATGTTTGTCAATCTCTTCTCTTTTCGTCATTTGTAGTAATACCTTGTAATGTCCAAATTAAAAAGGTAACGAGTTTTTTAGCTATAAAAACTATGCAAAAGAAGCCGTGGGTAAAAAAGGTGTTGTGCTACACACAAAGCAAAATTATTAATAACAAACCTGGCGAATATATGAAAACAAAACACTGTACTACTTACAACACTGTGAGTACACATTTAGATTTTGTTAAGTCTTTTTAGTATTATCGGTTAATTTATCTGACATCAGTCTTGCACTTGGTCTTAGAACGTTTTACTTCGGATTCATTCTTAGTCTTTTACATATTCGGATTCATGGGCGTTTCATTAACAATTCATAAACATGAAAGAAATAGACGAATAGTTCAATAGTACTACTAATATATTACTGAACGAGTCTAGTTTGTTGTTTACGTGTAGAAATAATGAAAACATATAGCCTAGCTCAGTACAATATCACTCGCACTATGTTAGTACCGTAAGTTAATAAATACAGTTTGAGAATCTAAAATCCATCCATTACTTCTAACGTCTAGAGGATTAGTTATTCAAATACATAATAATGTTATTGGAAAATAAAAAAAAGATGATATACATAAAAATAGAACTATATATATATATATATATATATATATATATATATATATATATATATATATATATACCTTATATATATATTCATCATTTACGTGTGTTCAAAAACATTTTTCCGTTAGCATACAATATTAACGCACATAAGTGACCGCTAAACATTCATTGGCCTATTGTGTAAGCTGAGTCTAGAAATATTTTAAAATGAAATATTTTATTTGGTACCAGTTAAAGAAAAATGTACATTAGGTAAGAACGACATAGGCCTTTTAAAGCCTGCGGGAGGTGAGAGTACTTTAAATTATATTTAGATAGGTATAATATAATATTAGTATGCATTGCTAACCTCAATATATTCACATGAGCAATGATTTGTGTTCATTAAATATAGAGTAGTTTTACCTGTTATCGTGAGTAAGGTGGAACACAATATCTAAAAGGGTAATTATAAACGCGTGACGACGTGTTGGTGTACACGATCAACACGACATACAAGAGCTATCGTGTTAGTAAAGTCTAACACTAACAGAATCACAGCACTTGCTTGACATGCTCTACTTACATCCGCACGGGTTTCATTGTTATCCGTGGTGTAATAACAGTGTGGTGGTTTTAATGAACCAACACGAGACCATGCTGCACGCCAACATTCACTAACTGTGCTACTTGGGGCTCCGCGATCCCATTCTACCCTCTTACGGATTAGCTGGACACATTTTACTCTCATAAACAAGACTTTTTAATTTGAAAAAGCAATTAAGGACACCTTCGTCTAAGCTTGTTTAATGTAAACAACTAGAACATATTTGGAGAATATATGCCCATTTAGACTACAATTTAAAAGTTTTATTTGTCGTTACTTTCCCCCTTTTAGTTAACGCAGAATTTTTAACACTAAAAACTTCCAGGCAACAAATAACACCATGTAGCCATAAAAAAGAGGCGCCAATTTTAAACGCTGGCTTTCGTCGCTAGGAGTAAAAGTGAGATTTTTCGGACAACAGCAATGTTCTATAAGCGGTATAAGCTCCAAAGCCGAAGGACATTGTTTTCTTGTAAAGATCGAAGATTTTTATCATACATCAAAAGATGTATATCTACATCAGAGGGCTAACAACTGTGAGATTGACTTTTTATATGCAAGTATCCTGGATAAATTATTATTTCTTTAATATACCAGTTTTAATTGTTTTTTTTTATAACCAATTTGTCAAGTTTTAATGTAACGTAAATATTCTATGAATGTGTGACCCTCTACATAGGGCCAAAAGGAATCAGGATTACTTAGGCAATTTGTTCTTGAGAGATAAGCTGGTGTAAATTTTTAATATATATATATATATATATATAATATATATAGGGCGTTAGTGGGAGAAGGGTTATAACACTCTATTACACGATATAATACGATTTAAACCTAGATAGAAACTTATTTTTACTTTAGTAATAGATTTCAATATACTCGTAATTGTAGTTAAAAACAATAACATATACAAAACATTATACAGCATTTTGCCTTTAAAAATGCATGCGTATACTGTGCAAAACAATACTATTCATAATAATTAAATTTAACCTCAAGTCAATCGGCGTAACTTACATGATAGGATTTTCAGTAGCTTAATCCATTTAGTAGTATTTTTAGCTCTGACATAAGTTACTTTAATGTTGTCCATATAAAAACCAAGCTCTTATTTCAAATTATTTCAGTATATTATAAGTATTTTGATTTCTATTAAGTCTTATAAAACTAAGTTTCTTCAGGTTTCATAATTATTCATGCAATTATTTATAATAATATTTGTCTTATAATTCTAAGCTACAAAAATAAGGATCCAATGATTAAAAATAATTCAGCTCTTATATAAGAAAATGTAAAAAATAAATGTAATGTTTGTAATAAACAATTATTATATTTGAAAAACATTTTCATAATTTGTACTTGGTTTAAGCTTTAAAATATTCTTGATGTGTAAACTATCTGTACTCTACAGCAAGATCTGTTTCAAACTCATAATAAAGTTTCAACCAATGTTTTACCAAATTTTTTTAGGTAAAATCGTGAGTTACTTACATTGAAACTACAATTAGGAAATGTAAATTGTTCGTGATCAGAATTGTATATTTTCCTGATAGGAAATATCAGCAGTATGGGACAGTACAGAAGATGTTGCAACAGCACCATCATGACCGGAGGTATCAGTAATCAGATCCTTGTGATATGTTATCTGGTACTTTAAGAAGTTTTCACGATAACATACCTAGTGTTAATCAACTAATAAATAATTATAATATGTGTTTTTATATTGTTACCTGTGGAGCCGCTAAAGTCAATGTTTAGGAAATTATGTTACTTAAAATATTTGATTTATAGTTTGAGTATTTTCAGCCCTCGAATAGTGATGGTATAAGTACTTCAATGTAACCAAGCAAAATACATACATGTAAAATATTCCGTAATTTAAATCTAATTTAAAATGTTTTATAGCATTTTAATAAATTAAAGAGCACGAATCTGGATAAAATTATGCGTTTCATGATATGTTTAAAGTATAATTAAAAGAGTTCATAATAGAGATTACGGATCATTCCTTTATAGTGTTTTCTTTCAGAACCATCCTAACAATGAGGTTTATTTTAGCGCACATGATAACCTCTATTCTCTGAACTGAATACCTACGCTATCTTCTTAAATGCAATATCTCTTGTACATTGCTCTTTTTACTCTTGCGATTACTCAAGTCATTACAAAAAATTGCGATATTATCACTTACTTAGCTCCAGAATGGAAATATGTACTGGTTTTGTATACCTACAATTGTACTTGTTGTTACGAATCAATTTAACCTGTGAACGCAATGGTGTGCTGATATATAGTGATGAAAATATCGCTCGGCAGGTGGTGAACGGGTAGAGACTCTTAGCAAAGTAGTGAGGTGTGGCGGCGGGAGACCAGGCCAGTTACAAACCCCCGTTAATCATAGTGCTGTGAAAACGCAATGTGTGCTGATATATAGTGATGAAAATATCGCTCAGCAGTGGTTGACGGGGTAGAGACTCTTAGTAAGTAGGGAGGTGTGGCGGCGGAGACCAGGCCAGTACAACCCCCGTTAATCATAGAGCTGTTGAACGCAAAGGTGTGCTGATATATAGTGATGAAAGTATCGCTCGGCAGGTGGTGACGGGTAAGAGACACTTAGTAAGTAGGTAGGTTTGGCGGCAGGAGAGGGAGACCAGGCCAGTACAACCCCCGTTAATCATAGTGCTGTGAACGCCAATGGTGTGCTGATATATAGTGATGAAAGTATCGCTCGGCAGGTGGTGAACTGGGTAGAGCGAACTCTTAGTAAGTAGGATTAGTTTTGGCTGCGGGAGACCAGGCCCAGTACAACCCCTCGTTAAATCATAGTGCTGTGAACGCAATGGTGTGCTGATATATAGTGATGAAAATATCGCTCGGCAGGTGGTGACGGGTAGAGACTCTTAGTAAGTAGTGAGGTGTGGCGGCGGTGGAGACCAGGCCAGAAAAGCACCCCCCCCCGTTAATCATAAGTTGCTGTGAACGCAAAATGGTGTGCTGATATATAGTGATGAAAGTATCGCTCGGCAGGTGGTGACAGGGTAGAGACTCCTTAGTAAGTAGGGAGGTGTGGCGGCGGGGAGACCAGGCCAGTACAACCCCCGTTAATCATAGTGCTGTGAACGCAATGGTGTGCTGATATATAGTGATTAAAAGTATCGTCTCGGGCAGGTGGTGACGGGTAGAGACTTCTTAGTAAGTAGGTAGGTTTGGCGGCCGGGAGACCAGGCCAGTACAACCCCCGTTTAATCATAGTGCTGTGATCGCAATGGTGTGCTGAAATATAGAGATGAGAAAATACGCTTATAGTGGTGACATAGAGACTCAAAAGTGCTGAGTGTACAACCCCCGTTAATCATAGAGTGCTTGTGAGCAATGGTGTGCTCTTATAGAAAGTGATGAAAATGTATCGCTCGGCAGGTGGTGACGGGTAAGAGACTCTTAGCAAGTAGTGAGGGTGAGAGACCAGGCCAGTACAACCCCCGTTTAATGCTTAGTGCTGTGAACGCAATGGTGTGCTGATATATAGTGATGAAAATATCGCTCGGCAGGTGGTGACGGGTAGAGACTCTTAGTAAGTAGTGAGGTGTGGCGGCGGGAGACCAGGCCAGTACAACCCCCGTTAATCATAGTGCTGTGAACGCAATGGTGTGCTGATATATAGTGATGAAAATATCGCTCGGCAGGTGGTGACGGGTAGAGACTCTTAGTAAGTAGTGAGGTGTGGCGGCGGGAGACCAGGCCAGTACAACCCCCGTTAATCATAGTGCTGTGAACGCAATGGTGTGCTGATGGACACCTCATTATGTTGCCAACCATCCATTACCGCTTTGTTGGCCTTCGTTATAACTAAGCTCATTAGTCACTCTCACGGCACCCCATTTCGTGTACCTAAATTGATTTTTCTCCACCCTTACAATATTTTAGAACTTCGCGGGAAAAAAGTGTATATGAAACAACTACGGGTATATTCAAGTGAAAGGAGTGTCACTTTGTTTGTCTTACATAACCGTCAATTATGCCGGAAGAATTTACATTCTAATTATACTGTATGTTATTTTATGTATAATTAATAAACTACAATGAGTCTGTCAGTAAATGTTAAACGAAGGAATAATCTTCACAAATGATCAGATAA
The DNA here is from genome assembly GCF_021130785.1 of Homalodisca vitripennis. NCBI lineage: Eukaryota > Metazoa > Arthropoda > Insecta > Hemiptera > Cicadellidae > Homalodisca > Homalodisca vitripennis. The sequence goes on from NC_060209.1 coordinate 154,074,834, forward strand.
TAAACACTATGTTATCTAATTTTAATTATATTTCACCTCAATCGTAATATTCGTTTCCTCTCTTTATTGTGTTCATACATCTCAACTGCAAACGTAAGTAAAAATAAACCGTTATAGTTCACACAAAATCTCACCATGCTTCTTCCCCTATAATCATTGTCACACTTTATCGGTGTTAAAATTAAACTCATGAATTTTGACATAGTCTAATTGATTTATATAAAATAATTACAATGTATTTTAAGTGCTTTGTGCTTTTCACAATTTAAATTTGTTCACTCTCGCAAACTAAGACGAATATGTTCACGTCACTCCATGGAATTTTGCCGAGCGTTAGCAAACATATTCAACCACAAAATACGTTTGTTATCACAAGTCAATTTAAATTAATATAAATAAATTTAATAACATAAAAGACGAATATTATTAAATACACACATTTGTAGAAACATTACCCATGATCCAAGTACTGACAATAGTTTTATTTGTTTATTTTAACGCATGTGCTTTTTGCGGCAACTTACAACGGTTCGAGAACACAATGAAGATTTAATTTAATTTTCAATCGTTCATTTTCTGATGTGTTTTTAATTATCTTTTGTAACCTACTTTGAAATAAATTCAATCTAAATATACTTCTAGTGCTTCTAGCTATAAATGTTTGAACGTATTTCGTTTCTCAATAAAATCGTTTCAACAAATCGGACAAGCAATTATTTTATGCATCAGATTAGCTGACGTTTCATACACATATTACACTAGAACAAAATAGAAATGGCGCTTATTCTGAAATAATGTGATACCATGTGTGCTGTAATATTTATTAGTTCTGACATGCTTGCCTGGGGAAAATAATGTAATGTTGCCTCGCTATAATAAACAAGCACGTTATTTTAGCTAGTTTATCCTATAAACCCTTACTTTTATACTATATCAATGTCGTCATTAGTTATATAAAATGCAATTTTGGTTTACTGCGTATTTTATATACAGGTTGTTCTGTATACGCAGTAAACCAAAATTGCATTTGATATACAGGGTGTTCTGTATGTTGGTAAAAAACATATATTTCACAAAATGAACGTGGGTCTCTGATGCTTAGTTTCCCATATGTCTGTCTGTTTGTGTTTTTTATAAACAAATCAATATCTTAAAAACTAATGAAGTAAATTATACCTAATTTGGCTAAAATGTTTATGATAACAAGGCAAGTTACTGAAATTATCTTTTGCATTTGCATTGGCGGCTTTTAAAACTTTGAATATCTGAAGAATCTGCAATTTCACTCAAGATTTAAAAGAAAAACAATTTTACGAGGATTCCACCAAAAATCTAATGACACCAAAGCTCGTATTTACATCGAATTATAAATAGCTGATTTAGAGCAGCAGATGTATTGTGACAAGACATGGCCCACATTGAGGTGCTCAGTGAATAGCCAACAATACAAACACTGAATAAACGGCAGCTCTCTATATGGGCCATGTCTTGTCACAGTCCATCTGCTCTAATGACACCAAATAATTAAATTTGTGATAATATTTTCTAAACAATGCTATTCTTAATTCTTGAGAAGAATTGCAGGTTCTTAAGATATTCTATGTTTAAAGATTTTGATAATATTTATGCCAACATTGTTATTAGCCCCTTTTCTGTCAAAAGCATTGAGCATCTTTTCTAAAATTCGTAAAACTACATCGTGCAAAATATTTATAAGAAATCCAAACTTGACTATTATTTGTCCACAGTTACCAAATCGTGTTTACTCATTCTTCCATATTAAGACAACAGATTCATTCGTTGCATACGTTATGATTCTTTTAAATAATTAAACTGTCTAACACACAACTTGATATTCCTTAGTCAAGCTAGCTGGAAACTAAGTTAAATCTCGCCAGGCTGCCTTGACTTTGTTCCAACTCTCCACGACAGTATCAAAGCGGTAAAGTTCACAGTAAAACCACAGTGGCAGCCACAACAAAAGGTTGCACCGTATATTGTTCACGCTGCTGGCCAAACCACTCTTGTATCATTAAAGGGCCTGTCGGTTTTATTTGAATACTTATTCTCACTTTTTAGATATAATTTAATTTTTATGTTTGATAATTGAATGTTTACATTTGAAACAACAACGTATAAATTCTTAGCTGGCGATTGCACACTAACTAGGTTTGCCAATCATTATCAACACTTTACAATATTTCAAATTATTTATTTTGCCGTAATTTAATCAAATCTGAGATGTGGGGTTTTAGTACAGGATTTATCCTTTTGGAAAGTGTGAAGGAGTTTTGTTCTTCAAAAGCGCAGTTCGTTCTCTTGCGTGACTGAGTAAGAGACAGTCTTGTAGATCTGCTTTCAAGGAACTAAATATTATAATATTTATATAAAGGTACAAATTCGAATTGATATTTAATATTACAACTTTTCTTATGCGATCAACTTCTAAACGATCAGAATACGCGCTTTAGACGCTACATAGGTGTCAAATGGTTGCTCATTTTCCACAGGTGCGAGATGTTTCTGGATGTTGTGTTCAAACGAAAGATAAAAGAACAACGATTGATCGATGTTTCTACTCAGTGGAAGAGTTATATGTCGCATCAACTGATTATAGCCGAGTTTTATTGTTGTTTTGTTTTATAATGACAATCTCTTTAGTGAAGTTGTATTTATTAGGATATTTGTTGTACAGTATTAAGTTTGTTATTTATTATATTTTAAGGTTATTTTCATAATTGCAATGAATTAGGATTATATGTATATTGACAGTTGTTGTAGAACAATTATTGATTTTATAATTACTAATAAAATAAAGTAAAAAGTATTTCAGTTTGGACTAATATCAATCACTAGAACGTGGAGAAGCTGTCTCGCCGATGTCCATTGACCGAGTAGTTGGTGTCCATCTGTATCATGTCAGTGGGGTTTTAAAAACAGGTCAACCAGCGCAAATGTGGTCCGAATTTTTAAAAATAAGTTGCGAACCTTAAAAAGGTTAATTTATTTATGATAGGCAATGAGGTGTTACAAAAATTGAACAATGTATTGATATTTATAAATTATTAATAAAAATGGGCTGTTTGCATTATTTATTGATGTCTAAGTATTTTTAAATCATAACAATGAGTAACTCCACGCGTAAAAGTTACATATTTATGGAAAATACTATAAAAAGCAGCAACAGCGTATACATTTTTGAATTTTTTTTTTAATTCGGTAAAGTGTTACAATAAAGAAAGCTTGCTTGCGGGATCAGAAAGGTAGGATTGCATCGGACACTGGGCTTAATTCTCCAGTACAGTCTGAAATAACATTTCCTGCTGCGATTAGTGTAAAGGTTTATTTTAAAATATAATAGAAAATTTAATTATAAATTACGAATAAAATACAGTAATAATTACTGTTTAAATAATACAGTTTAAAACAGTTATAAGTGCAAAATATTTAAAATAGTTTTTCATCATAATCCAGTGTAATTATTTATTCTACGTATTAAATTTCCAACGCTAAGTTTGAGATTATTCTTTTGTCACGATAAAATTATATGTAGGCCTTTACATATTTTTGTAGCGAGTTTGGATTTAAAGCAGAACACCTTTATGAACATTACGGATATAGATATTTTTATTGCAAATAAAATGTTTTTTACGAAAACCAACATCAATAGTACTAGCAAATTTCAATAATTACATTTGTTGTGATCCACCCCATAATACGATGGACTCATATTTTTAAATAAAATATTTAAGTTTTCATGGTTATGAGGAAACAATAATTATAATAAAGTAATAACATCATGAACAGCACAGTTTTCACGAGCTGTTACGTAACATATTTTAAGCCTCGAAAAAGGAATAATATTTATAAAGGAGGAATATACATTTATCCTTTATTAAGATCATCTAGTTGTCTACATTTTAAAATTATCTGATGTACGATTTCAGTTCTTAAATTTAATTTAGGTATAAATAAACATTTCCTTTTAGGTTGAAGTAATTTCGAAATGATGTTGGTTACGTTGAATTTCATGTGCAGATAATAGTATCTCCGATTTCCATGAAAAAATATGACAACAATGATTGGTTTTACTAACTGCTAAAAGAGTGATTCCAATAAAATATTTGCGCCAAATTATAAATATTACCAGTTTACACATATTTAGTTATCCCTTTCTCATTAAAGCACCAAATTCACCAAAGAAATGGCTGCATTCAAAATATAATAGGCGGAATACAAAAACTTGAAATGAAAACTGTTGGGTTTGATAAAGAACGAGAAATTAAATAATACGTATAAATTGGCCAAAATAATGGATACACATTGAACTAGCTTTTAACACATGCTAATTTGTATAACTTATTTTTCATAATATTGTTATTTAGTTTGTAATAACCTTAGCCTTTTGTACTTGACGATGGTCTCGTTGGGACCAGAAAATGCTCTGTATTTAAAATATGTTTAAAAATTCAGTGAAAGACTACTAGTTTTAATCACAACCTTATCTTAACTCTTAGAATAGACACAGACGCAATAAAACAGATGTATAAATATTTCATCCAGATTGTTTTCGGTATCCTGACAATGAAATATGAGGGTGTTGCGAATCAAACAAAGCAGGATCAGAACAATTTGTCGGCTGCCGTTGCCTCACGACCCCGACGTTGACATCTGTTACGGACTTTCGTAACGCCTTGGGCTTCCGTTCCTAAAACCTGGATATGTTGATAAATAAGATATTTATTTCGCCAACTGTAAAATATATTTATATACGTTTGCTATTATAGACCGATAACTATAATATCCTCTATAATCAAAATATGTGAAAAAAATACCATACTCAATTTACTTATGAGTTGTCCCTATGGCTGTTATAGAATTCTGTTCTAGAATTATCTTTCCCAATTAATAACCTTTTATAAAAATATTTCAATGCACAAGAAATCAATAGTTTATCATATTGGATAGATAAATACACGTTTATGGGAAACACAACTTGACGCTTTTTGAAATGTATTCCATTGAGTATGAAATGGTATATCATTGGTCCTACACTTATTATTTTATATATCTACATTGTTCCATAACAAAATTAATAATTATTCTTACAATTTAATAAAATATTTTGATGACGTTCCCATCCTTATTGAACATTAACTTCAATAACTGAAAAGCATTTGCTGACGGATAACTGAATTTATGCAGGAACAAGTGTTATCGCTCAATTTACAAAAAAAAAACTAAAAAAACCAAATTATAGATAAATAAAACTATAAAAAATTTGTTTAGGTTTAGTCTGACATTATATTTATTTATAACGTAATGTTGCTATCTTAATATTTCGACCCAATGCATGTGACAGTAACAAATGGTTAGTTACAACTATTACCTTTAGAAACCCATGCTTGAATTTTATACTTCAAATGTGTAGTCAGATTATGCAAAGTAACTTTCTGTAGTCCAATATAAATTTTAAATCAAGACCATAGGTACATGAACACTTAATCTGCTACTTCCTTTTTGCAGTACAAAGTATATGTGGCTATGTCATGTGGAACTTACCAGAGAATTTGATCATATAATCTATTTTATTTTATTTTTATTACAAAAAAAAATTATTTATGGAAAATGGCAAATTCACCTATTATTGTAAATAGTCACTAGATAGAGAATTGATTGAAGAAGATTGAAGAAACATATTTTCCCATTTCACTACGTTATTATTAGTTTTTGTCCTATAGTGTTTCTACTTAGTTATTTAAAGTCTCAGCACAAAAATTTATAAAACAGTGAAAATTAAACCAATCACATATTATTGTATAGTAATATCTTATTAATAAGCTTTAACACTTTTATACAGCCTTACCTTTTATCATAAGAATAAAACAACACTTAAAATTATTTATTGTAAAACCCATGTTGGCGTTTACATATTTCTCAAAATTTATCCCAAACTCCCCAAATTGGGCTATTTTGGTTATTTTAAAGTTAAAAACAATACTTGTAAGTTTACTGCAGTCAAATTAGAGGGTGTAGAGAAGGCAGACGAGGTTACGTTACTTAGTATAAGCAGTATACTCGTACATAACGTGTTGCCTCATCCCTATACAGTCATCTGTGATAGGCCTCCACAGACCAAAGGAGGTCCGCCTCAAACTTTTTGCTTCTGAAATAATAAAATCATTTTTATAAAAAATTAATAACCAATCTCATTACGGTTGCAGTGATGAAGTTTTTACGGTATAATAAATCCTATAATATTTCTAAAATGTATTATTTAAAGTATTTATACTTTGTGTTAAAACGTTAACTAATCATATGAATTACCTCGGTCTCGTTGGTAATTAGACAACAGGTGTGATAAATACCGGGGAGGATTAGCTGTCAATGATAATACTAATTAAAAATGTTTTAACTCATTAGTGATTTGCATTTGTAAAATATTACTTAATTAATTACCTGTGATTACTATTGTTGAAATATCTAATTAGTCTATAATGGAATGGTATACAGCAAACATAGTGATGGGACAGAGTAATTACTAGTAGTAATTTTGCGTACCTTTTATATTTTCCATGAATTTTATTTGACCTTGATAGACATATATTAGTTTTTAGATTTTCATATATCACTATTATTATAGATACAATTTTAGTTGCTTTTTCCAGATAGCTCTTTACTAGCCTCTTGTTTTTTGGAGGTTTTATAGAAATGCTATACAGTATTTGATACTCGTTCCAACCGTGTGTTATATGAGTACATGTTTGGTATAAATTGGACTCAAAATAAATGTCATAGCTATGCAAAAAAACTCACTTTTTCAACCCTTAAACCATATTTTTTAATAAATAATAAATATATAGTATTTACTGAACATTGAATGGGTACATATTAGTTACATGTTTAAATGAGACATCTATAAATAACTTTGCGATTACAAATAAAGACGTAAAATGTATGGAGTATCTTCTTGGTGATTTAGCCACCCTGTAGATAATTTATTAGCTAAGTTTTAGCGAAGCTTATCAAAGCTGGACAAAATTCATTTCTATCTGTCTACCAGTACGTAATTTCGCACTAAATTTTATTTCTATATTAGAAACACTGACTTTTGATGATGGTGCATGTCATTCCGTAGGATTTGGCTAAGCGTTAGTGAATATTTTTACATTGATCTATGGGTAACTATGATGGAAACGGAAAAACAGAATAAATACATTTGTAAACAAACAGAGAACAAAAGTATGACATTTTAACATGTTAAATTTGATTTATAGATTAATTAGAAAAATAATAAAGTTTAAATTCAATATTAAAATTTTGTCTCAAATTTGATTTCTTCGAAATCTTGTGTTTTAATATCCTCCCTAGCTCACTGGAACTTGTATTATTAAAACACTGCTATGAAACCTAACTTAATGTTAAGTTAGGTACATTAGTAGTCAAGATATATTAACAAATGAACAAGTGTTAATGTATCCTGTGGAAAGATATGTCGAGAAAGATATTCGTTAATGTTTATTTTTATATAGACAAAAATGAGTTCTATGATGGTTAATGTTTAGCTATGGAACTTGGCTGTCCACAGGAAGTTTTCAGAATGAAATTAGCTACATTTGAAATTTTGGGTGGAGCTTCAGCGAAGCTTGTTACGCGATACGTGGTGTCCCTTGCTCCTACCTTATAATATGTATTCTAAAATGGTTTTGAACTGCGTTTGACTGATCTAGCAATTTTTGTAATACTCTCATTTTGCTTCTTTTATTATGTTACCTAAATGAAATTTAAAAACTAGTTAATATATTTCTATTTTATACTAAGCAGTTGTTCTGTTATATCAATGAAATTTGTACCAAAATTCAATCCTTGAAACTTTTTATAATGATGATGGACTCTCCATTTTAAGCTTCACAAAAAATGTGATGGAAGAATTGAAGACTCTAATGAGGTACATAACGTCCTTTGGTTAAGTATTCCTTTTTCTGCGGTTGTAATTTTGATTATTTTTGGGTAATGGACCAGCAACATAAAGGCAATAATTGAAACCGTCTAACATTTAGGAACTGTTTGATAATGTCAATATTTTCAAAATTGGTGAAAACGTCGAGCTCATTCTTAAAAACTTTACTCAGTTAGCATAACACTTTTATATGCTTCCGATTTTCATCAGAACAAAGAGACATATTTCACAAAATATTACAAAGTATTGATTTTACGGAAATGTTATAAATACTCGTATTAACGCTCCAATGGGCATTGGTCCTATTGATCAAAATAAGTTATAGCAGAAATTTGTCAAGACATAAAATATATCTGCAACTTTATGCAATGGACATGGAACTACCACCTCATTTAACAAGTTAACTAATCCCTCGTAAAGCCAGTGGTCGGAACACACTCCGTGACAGAGCAGCATCATAGTATGAAGTTAGTGCATCACTATGGGTTGTCGCACAAACGCAATCGGAACCGTAATGCTGCAGCCAGATAACGAGGCTATAATGGGTGACGTAGTGGATTGCACTTACCGCTATTTTAGGCAAGCAGTGTCATTGAGAGGTGAACTGTAGGGAATGTATTCAATACACGCCAAAGGCATTACCTCTGTGAGCCTTTGTTTCAATCCATTGTTTACCAGGGAGACTGAAACTCACCCTTATGAAAATGTGTGTCTATCCCTTCTCATTTCGTCATTTGTAGTGATAACCATATAACGTCCCAATTAAAAAAATAAGTAATAAAAATGTTTTGGGTTTAAAAGTATGCAAAAGAAGCCGCGAGTTATGATGTTCTGATACACACAATGCAAAGTTTTTTAGTATTATCATGTAATTTTTTGACATCAGCCTTACACTTCGTCTTAGAACGTTTTACTTAGAAACTTGTATTCGGATTCATGGGCGCACGCCTTCATTAACAAGAAAGACATAGAAGAATAGTTCAGAAGAACTATTAGAAATTTACTGAGCAAATTGTATCTTTTGTTTTTGTGTAGAAGTAATGAAAACATATAGCCTAGCTCAGTACGGTATCATTCACACTGTGTTTGTAAGTTAATATATACAGTTTGAACATATAAATTCTTTCCATTCCCATTGACCTCGTGAAGATTGATTACATATAATTAAAAACACAATAATAGTATCGGAAAACTCATAAAAGAAGATTTACATAAAACGTAGTGTGAAAAATACAATTTCATATGTATATCATTTACGTGCATTCAGAATCATTTTCAACTACCTTACAGTAGTAACGCACATAAGTGACCGCTGAAAATATTTTATTTGGTAACAGTTATAGAGAAATACACATTAGATAAGAACCACATATACCTTTTAAAGCTTGCGGGAGGTAAGAGTCCTTTAAATTATATTGAAATAGGTATAATGTAATATAATATAGTATGCATAGCAAACCTATATATATATATATATATATTCACATGAGCAAGGATATGTGTTAATTTAATATATGGTCGTTTTACCTTTTATCGTAAGTAAAATGAAACAAAATATCTAACAGGATAGTTATAAACGAGTGACGATGGGTCGATATAAACGATCAACACGACATACAAGAGCTATCGTGTTAGTAAAGTCTAACACTAACAGAATCACGGCACTTGCCAGGCATGCTCTACTTACGTCGGCACGGGTTTCATTGTTATCCGTGGTGTAATAACAGTGTGGTGGTTTTAATGAACCAACACGAGACCATGCTGCACGCCAAAATTCACTAACTGTGCTACTTGGGGCTCCGCGATCCCATTCTACCCTCTTTCAGATTAGCTGGAAACATTTCACTGTCATACAAATATCATAACTTTTATGTAAATCTAGACTTATAAATTACAGGAGAAAATTAAGCAGCACACCTTCAAAACACTGATTTATATCACTACGATTCAGAGTGAGATTTTTCGTACAACAGTAACGTTCTACTCGTATAACCGGTATAAGCTGCAAAGCCGAAGGACATCTCTTTCTTGTAACGATCAACGATTTTTATTATACATAAAAAAAGGTTTATATCAGAGGTCTAACAACTGTGCGATTGACTTGTTATCGGCGTGTATCCTGGAAAAAATTATACTTCATTAATATACCAGTTTTAATAGTTTTTTATAACCAATTTGTCAAGTTTTTATGGAACATGAATATGCTATGAATGCAAAACCCTCTACATATTCAGGGCCAAAGGTAATCAGAACTATTTGAGCAATTTGATTTTTTAGAGAGATAAGCTACTGTAAATGTTCAATCTAAGTATATAGGAAGTTAGTGTGAGCAGGACCCTGCCCTTAGAGAGAAAAATGTTATTACTAATTATATTCGTAATTATAGTTACAAAACGACAACTATACATAATATTATACAATATCTTAACATCAAAAGTACGCATGAGTATACTGTGCAAAACAATCTATTCGTAATAAATAAATTTAACCTCAAGTCGATCGGCGTAACTTACATGATAGCATTTTCAGTAGCTTAACCTGTTAGTAGTATTTTTAGCTCTGACATAAGTTACTTTAATGATGTCGATATACAAACCAAACTCTTACTTAAAATTATTCCAGTATATTATAAGTGTTTTGATTCCTATTAACGTTTATTAATAATTCATGGAATAATTACAAAAATAAGTAGCCAATGACTAATCATATTGTACCTCCTATATAAGATAATGTTAAATCAATGTTATATTTATAATAACAAGTTATTATATATGAAAAACAAAACCATAGTTCGTACTAGGTTTCAGCTTTAAAATATTCTTGATGTGTGAACTTTCAGTACTCTTCAGTAAGATTTGTTTCAAACTCTTAATTAAGTTTCAACCAATGTTCCATATTTTTTAGATAAAATCATGAGTTATTTTGTTTGAAATTATAATTAAAAAATGTAAATTATTCGTCATCAGAATTGTTATATCTTCCTGATAGGTTCTATAAGCAGTGTGTGACAGTATAGAAGATGTTGCAACAGCTTGCACTAATGGCCGGAGATATCTGTAATCAGATCCCTGTCATATTTTATCTGGAACTTTAAATAGTTTTCACGACGAATTTCCTATTGTTAATCAAAGTTTGCATAGTTTTGAATAGTGTAAAAGTGGTTTTAGATTGTTACTCGTGGAGCCGCTAAAATCGATGTTTATGAAATTATATTACTTAAAATAGTTTATTTATAGTCTATGAATGATAGTCGTAGAATAGTGATGGTACAAGTATTTCAATCTACTTGACCAAAATACATGACATGTAAAATATTCCATGATTTAAATCTAATTTATGAATTTATTATAGCATTTCAATAAATTATAGAGCACGATCTGGATAAAATTTTACGTTTCATGATATGTTTAAGATATACCTAAGAAAAGAGAGATCATAATAGAGATTACAGATAATTCCCGTAATATTGTTTTCTTTTAGAACCATCTTAACAATGGAGTTTATTTCAGAGCACATGATAAACTCTATTCTCTGAACACAGTACCTGCGCTATCTTTTTAAAAGCAATATTTCTTGTACATACTTATTTTTACACTTACTCAGTTATTACAAAATATTGCGATATTATCACTTAATTGGCTCCAGACTGAAAATATGGTCTAAGTTTGTATTTAGCTGCAAATATATTTCCTGTTATGAATTTAATTCAACCCCATTAATCATGGTGCTGATCTATGAGTGATGAAAATAATATCACCAGGTGGTAATGGATAGCGGTAATTTTCGTAGTAAGTAGGGAGGTGTGGCGGGGGCTAGGGTAGCACAACCCCCGTTAATCATGCGGCTATGAACGCAATGGTATGCTGATGGACACCTCATTATGTTGCCACCCATCCATTACCGCTTTGTTGGCCTTCGTTATAACTAAGCTCATTAGTCACTCTCACGGCACCCCATTTAGTGTACCTAAATTGATTTTACTCCACCTTTGCAATATTTTAGAACTTCGCAGGAAGTTGTATATGAAACAACTAAGGGTATATTCAAGTGAAAGTAGTGTCACTTTGATTGCCTTACATATTTATAAATTATGCTAGAAGAACTTAAATTCTGAGTAAATAATCTTTTGTGTATAATTAATAAACTACAATGATTCTGCCAGTAAATATTAAATGACACAAACGGTCAGATATTAAATAATATTTATTTAATCCAAACTATATTTCGCTTCAACCGCAATATTCCTTTCTTCGCTTTAGTGTGTTCAAAGTAGGTAAAAGTAAAACCGTTATAGTTTACACACAATCCTCACCTCGCTTCTTTTATAAAGATTGTCACACTTTATCTGTGTTAAAAATTAAAGTTATGAGTTATGTAATAGTCTAGTTGGTTTATATACAATAACTATAATGTATTTTATGGACTTTGTGCTTTTCAAAATCATTTAATCACAATTTAAAATCATTCACCATCGATGTGCACGTGACTCAAATGGATTTGACTGAGCATTAGCAAACATGTTTAACAACAAAATATGTTTCTTTACAGGCAATTTAAAATTAACTAAAACTAAAACTTAAACCTTATAATATACAGGATGAATATTGATCAAATGTATAAACACTTTTATCCTTGATCCAAATACTTTCAGTGATTTTCTTAGTTTATTTCGATTCATGAGCTTGTTGCGGCAACTTACAAGGGTACGTGAACAGAATGTCAATTTTATTTTATTTTCATTGAGGTTCTCGGTGAATAGCCAACAATAGAAACACTAAATAAAAGGCAGCTCTCAATATGGGCCATGTCTTGTCACAGTATATATTCTCTAAACCAGCTATGAATTATTCGACTTAAATAACTTTGGTGTCATTAAATATGTGGTACAATCCTCTAAAAAAAGTAATTGTTCTAATTCTTGAGAAAAATTGCAGGTTCTTTAGATAATCAAAATTTCAAAGTTTTAACGGCCCCCATCTTAAAAATGCTAAAGATAATTTCATTATATATTTCTCAGTATCTTCCCTTGTTATCGTAAACATTGGAGTCAAATTTGGTATTATTTAATTTATTAGTTTTTACGATAATTGTTTGTTTATAAAAAACTACATACAGACAGATGGGGAACTAAGCATCGGAGACCCATGTTCATATAGTGAAATATGTTTGTCTTGACCTTACAGGACATCCTGTAAGTGAAATACACAGTAAACCAAACATTGTACTATATAACTAATGACCACATTGATAAGGTATAAAAGTGAAAGGTTAAAGGTGGTTTATAGAATAAACTATCTAATATAACGTGCTTGTTTATTATAGGGAGATAACATTACATTATTTACCCCAAGCAAGCATGTCAGTAATAATAAATATTACAACACACATGATATCGCATTATTCCAAAAGAAACTTCTTTTCCTGTTTTTGTAGTATACTATATGTATGACATGTCATTAAATGACATTAAATTTTAATTTTAATCTCATTTATAAAATAATTGCACGCCCCATTTGTTGAATCATTTTGTTGGTAAACCCAATGTACAAAACTTTATATTTAGAAGCACAAGAAGTATTTATAGATTTAATGTATTTCCAAGTAGGATAGAAAAGTAATTAAAACCACGTCAGAAAATGAACGAATGAAAATAAAATAAAATTGACATTGTGTTCACGTACCCTTGTAAGTTGCCGCAACAGGCTCATGAATCGAAATAAACAAAGAAAATCACTGACAGTATTTGGATCAAGGATAAAGGTGTTTATACAGTTGATCAATATTCATCCTGTATATTATAAGGTTTAAGTTTAAGTTTTAGTTAATTTTATGTTAGCTAACGCTCACTCAAATCCATTGGAGTCACGTGCACATCGATGGTGAACGATTTTAAATTGTGATTAAATGATTTTGAAAAGCACAAAATCTATAAAATACATTATAATTATTTTATAGAAACCAACCAGACTATAACATAAGACATAACTTTAATTTTTAACACAGATAAAGTGTGACATTGATTATAAAAGAAGCAAGGTGAGGATTGTGTGTAAACTTTAACGGTTTTACTTTTACCTACTTTGAACACACTAAAGCGAAGAAAGGAATATTGCGGTTGAAATGGAATATAGTTTAGATTGTCACAGTATATGTGCTCTAAACCAGCTATGAATTATTCGATTTAAATAACTTTGGTGTCTATAGATTTGTGATAACATTTTCTAATCACTGTTATTCTTTTATTCTGGTAATTCTTGAGAAACATTGCAGGTTGTTAAGGTATTAAAAGTTAAAAATTTATAATAGTTATGAAAACATTGTTACTAGTCCTTCTTCCGTTATAAGCATTAAGTATCTTTTATAAAGTTCATATAAATATAAACTACAGTAGACACACCCTGCAAAATATTTATAGTAAATCCAAACTTGACTATTATTTGTCCCCAGTTACTAAATCGTGATTAATAACTGTATTTTGCTATATTAAGGCAACAGATTCATTCGTTGCATACGTTATGATTCTTATAAAAGATTAAACTCTTGAACACACAACTAAATATTACTTTGTCAAGCTGGAAACTAAATTAATTCTCGCCAGGCTGCCTTGAGTTTGTTCCAACTCTCCAAGACAGTATCAAAGCGGTAAAGTTCACAGTAAAACCACAGTGGCAGCCACAACAAAAGGTTGCAGCTTATATTGTTCACGCTGCTGGCGAAACCTCTCTTGTATTATTAAAGGACCTGACGGTATTATTTGAATAATTATTCTCACATTTAAGATATAATTTAATTTTTGAGTTTGACAATTAAATGTTTAATCTATTTCTGGTTGAGTATATAATAAGTAAATAATGCCTACTTTTAAGTAAATAATAAATTGAAACAAATAGCTAAATATAGTCAGGATGTGGATGTTAAGTTCACCTTCAATTCACCTTTATTTTTGTGAACTGGAAATCATATACTGGCACAGACTTGGCTTGACGAATCTGGAGTCATGTTCGTCTGAAGAGATCTAAAAAGGTGGATGACGAAGAAGTTCAAAATGAACTCTTTACATCGTTTCGGCATTAGAGACGCCTAGAATAAAAACTATAGTGTGTAAGCAAAATGTTTATAAGTTTTTGGGATCATTTTAAATGCATTAGAACTGTAACAAGCTCATTGCTACATTATTTACGAACCGACTTTTCTGATGAGTGTGTCAAGACGTTTTTGATTATGGCAATTTATGTTGTACTTTCAATTCTTTTATATTGTATTATTATTTACGATATTAAGTTTTAAAAACTTTATCTGCCCACCATATTGATACGTGATATAATACAATATTATTTGTTCTCCATATTTGAGTCTGCAAGAGAAATAATTGTACTAAAATTGACTCTTACAGCGTTACTGGTTAAAAAAAAGAAAACAACACATACAGACAAACAGAAAAGAGGTTGGATATTGATTGAAGTTAGTATTTAGTTCCTCTTCGGTCATGGAACGATATCCCCATGTATCGTTTTACTGGCACATGAGGGGTTAGCTTAGAAATTTAAGTTTTGTGAAGTTTCAAAAAGGAAACGAAAATCTTCTGAAATTAATAAAGTTCAAACTAAAATAAAACTTTTTCTTGAAAATAATCACTGGATTTAAAATTAAAATAAAAACTTCTTTATGACTTTTAAGTTCAAAATTGCAATATATTCGTCACTCATAAAAAGGTACAAAGTTCTCACAGCTTGTCTTTTATTCAATTTTCAAAATTCAAAACTTTCACACTCTAATCTGATCTGGTAATTCTTCACTTCAATTTATCTTCAAAATTCAATTTTAATCTGTTACTAATTACTTTACTTCACTTTAAATATCAACAATATCTGTATTATAAAAATTCTTCTGTGTTAGAGAATTAAATTGCTGAAAGCATCTGTAACAACCACAAAACTCTTTTAGTATTTTTTACATTAAATTTTATATACATGTGCTCACTGCACCAACAAGTTTTATATTGCACAGATGATGAAAAGGAAAAGTTTCTAGATTCCCATTAAATTTAATTTTCACAATATTTCTTTCACCAAGATTATTCAAAATAACTAAGAATGAATATTGACTGGACTCCAGTTAAAAGATAACTTACCCGCAGGTTCGATGACGATTAGCAAGAAACAACTCTAAACACTTTCAAAGGCTTCATATCGTTACCAGTACTACAGATCAACTGAGACGGGAGGCACAGCACGTCTACCTCACCTCACCACTCAATTTCGTTATCAAACTCTCCCATCTGCCATGCGCGCCTCGCTGACAGAAGGCTTTTTTTGTACTGTCCAGTCCTTATCATTCTTCTGGGCCTACTCCTTCCACCGGTTATCCAGTTATCCCAAAATTACTATTTAATACAATCAGTACAACTAAGTTTGTGTAAAGTTTTGTTACCCTCTGTATTTACACTTGGTGCGGGGGCAACATGTAGCGGTATTTGTTGGTATAAATATTATAAATGACTTTAGCACTACAAATTAGAGTCATAATGGTGCTAATAAAGCTGGAGTCTCTTAACAGTTATAAGCAGCGTTACATTAAAACAAATATTTGGACATTTTCATCGTTGATGTAGAAAAAATAAAAAAACAAAGTTTAGATTATTGGGACGTACATTATTTATCAGGTGTCAAAAAACCATACTTGCTCCAACTATGTTGGACCCTGGTATATGCTTGATTTTCTTAGACATAAACAGCTTTTTGATGTTTTAGCTAAAAATTCGGTGAATTCATTGAACTACTTGTTAGTTTTCAATTTTGGTCGTTTTTTAAGCATCTATTAAAGATCTTTCTAACGCGAATATTCTTAGTGGTAGCATTTTATATATTGTGGTGTTTTCTTATAAAAGTTTAAACGTTTTAATGTGTTCTTATAAAATTAAGTGTTATACCAGAATATTAATCAGGATATTAAACTCTTATACATTAATGAGTGGATAATGCTTAAGTTTCATTGGACGAAAATCGAACAAGTTTGCTAATGTGCTAAAAGAAAGTTTTCGTGCCAGTGTTTGGATAGGAAGTATTTATTGATTTTACAGATATTAACAACAATTTATGTTCTACCATTATGATTGGTGATTCTTATATATAACAAAAACTTTAAAATAACTAGGTATAAATTCTTAGCTGGCGATCGCAAATTAATTAGGTTTTCAATCTTTGTCATAATTTCGCAATATTTAAAATTATTTATTTTGCCATAATTGAATATAATATGAAATGTGGGCTGTTAGTATGAGATTCATCTTTTCGGAAGTTGTTGAAAAGAGATTTGTTCTCAACAAAACGCGCAGTGCGATCTCTTGCAAGACTGAGTAAGAGACAGTCTTGTAGATCTACTTTCAAGGAATTAAATATAATATTAAGATAATGGTTCAAATTCGAAGTAATAATGTTTGCTAAATTTAATATAATACCATTTGTTTAATAAGATTAAGATCTTACCGATCAGAATACATGCTTAAGACGCTACGTAGGTAGCAAATGGTTGCTCATTTTCCACAGGTGGCAAATGTTTCTGGATGCTGCGTTCAAACGAATGCTGAAACAACGACTAATCGATCGATGTTTCTATTCACTGATGGAGTTATTTACAGCATGAACTGAGTATAGCTGTGTTTTTTTTAGTTGTGTTTTATACTGACAATCACTTTAGTTAAGTAGTATTTTTTATATCTATTTTTTACATTACGTTTGTTATTTATTATATTTTAAGGTTATTGTCATAATTGTAATCAATTAGGATTTTATGTACATTGACCGTTGTAGTACAACAAATATTGGTTATGTACTGGAAATAAAATAAAGTAAAAAATACAAATATTAGGAGTAATATAAAATCAGTGGAACGTGGGGAAGCTGTCTCGTCGATGTTCATTGACCGAGTAATAATATGTGTCCATCAGTATCATGTCGGTGGGGTTTTAAATACAGGTCAGCCAGCGCCACTGTGATCGGTGTTATTGAAATAAGTTACGAACCTAACGAAAGAAGATTTCTTTACAGTATTTAATAATGATTAACGAAAATGGAACAATGTTGGACGAAAAAGAAATCAATCCCATTAAATTATATATATATATATAAACTTATAGACAGGGCTGTTTGCAGTATTTATTAATGTCTAAGTATGTTCAAAATCACGACAATGAGTAACTACACGTGTAATTATATATATATATATATATATATATATATATATATATATATATATATATATATAAAACCATTATATTTTTTTACTAATTTTTTTTATATTGTGCTTATCGCTCTATTTTACAAATTCAATTTTATGGGATTGATTTCTTCGATTAATCTGACAAAGGGTTACCCCGATACAATAAGGTTCTGCGCTTTGATAGCCTATTTATTCACCTTCGATACTTAATATAAAAGTTTGTTTGTGTCTTTTCCTATATAAAATGTATAAAATAATATCTTCATTCAAGAAACTATAGAGATAAAAATATAATAGAAAAATATTCTAAGTGAATTTAGATTATTTACTCCTTACAAAATTTAATCCAAATATGATTACTCCACATTTAACAGCAATAACTATATACAGAATGTATGATGGGATCACACTATGTGGGCAAGTTAACACATTCTTCGCAATTTCCAAGACAAATTCATATTGATTGTTAAAATCAACCATCTAACGCTAGATCCACCCTATATTACGATAGAGTCATAAATAAAATATTTAAGTATTCATGGTTATGAGCAAACAATAATAATAATAAAGTAATAACATCATAAACAAAAAGGTTTTCACGAGCTGTTACGTAACGTATTTTGAAGCTTCGTCAAATAAATAAAATTTATAAAGAAGGAATATAGATATATCCTTTATTAAGATCACCTTGTTGCTTAGATTTTTATAACTATCCGATGTACGATTTCAGTATTCATTAAATTTAAATTAGTTTATTATATAAACAATTCCTTTTCGTTTCAGTAATTGCGAAATTTAGTTGTTTGCGTTCAATTTCAATGTTAATAGTATCTCCAGTTTCTGCGAATAATATGAAACCAATGATTGGTTATAACTAACTCTTAAAAGAGTGATTCCAATAACATATTTGTGCCACATTATAAATAGTAACCGTTTACACATATTTAGTTATTCTTTCCTCATTAAATCATCCACGTCACCAAAGAAATAGCTGCATTCCAAATATTATAGACGTAATACAATAACTTCAAATGAAAACTATTGGTTTTGATAAAGAACTGAAAAGTATTAAATACTTATATATATTTCCCAAAATAATGGGTGGACATTGAACTTGAGGATCACAAAACAAAAATGTCAATGTTTCGTTGAAACGACAAAATGACAATTTTTAGGAATATTAATATACATAATAATTTATTTTTTACAAAAATATTAATTATATTATACAATTAGAAGTAAACAGAACTATTCAGAATCGAAACATAAAATTTAGCCATAAAGGTTTTACACATGCTAATTTATACAACTTATTTTTTATAACTATTATGTAGTTTTGTAATAATCTTAGCCTTCTGTACTAACAATGGTCTCGTTGGGACCAGACAATTCTCTGTGTTTAAGACGTTTTAAAAATCAGTGAGAAAGTACTAGTTTTAATCACAACCTTATCCAAACGCTTAGAATGACACACGCAATAAAACATGTATGAATATTTCATTTAGATTGTTCTCGATATCCTGACAATGAAATATGAGGGTGTTGGAGAACGCAAACAAAGCAGGATCAGAACAATTTGCCGGCTGCCGCTGCCGCACGACCGCGACGTTGACATCTGTTACGGGCTTTCATAACGCCTTGAGCTTCCGTTCCTACAACCTGGAAATGTTGATAAATAAAATTATCATTTCGTCAACTGTAAAATATATTTGATATACGTTTGCTATTATAGACCGATAACTGTAGTATCCTCTATAAACAAAATATGTGAACACAAATGCCGTACTCAATTTACTTATGAGTTGTCCGTATGGCTCTATGATAGTTCTGTTATAGAATTATCTTTCCCAATTAATAACCTTTCATAAAATATTTCAATGCACAAGAAAGCAACAGTTATTATATTTAATAGATAAATCACGTTTATGGGAAACACAGCTTGACGCTTTTTGAAATGTATTCCATTGAGTATGAAAAGGTATATCATTGGTTCTTCACTTATTATTTTGTATATTTGCATTGTGCCATAACCAAAGTAATAATAATACGAACAATTTAATAAAATATTTTTATGACGTTCCCATTCTCAGCGAATATATAGTTCAATAACTAAAAAGCAGATGCTGATGGATAACTGAATTTCTGCACAGACAAGTATTATCGTTCAAGTTTTTAAAAACTAAAAAAAACATGATTTATAAATAACTTAAATCAAACTATAACAAATCCGTCCAGGTTTAGTCTGACATTGTAATTATTAACATAATGTTGCTTTCTTGAAATTTCGTCCCAATGTATGTGCCAGTAACAAATGGTTAGTTACAACTATTACCTTAATTATTACCTTATTATTAACTTATACTTGAATTTTATACTTCAAGTGTGTAGTAAACTATTCAATGTGGCTTACCGTAGTCAAAAATAAATTTTAAATCAATATTGTAGGTATATGACTTTTTAATTTTCTACTTCCATTTTGCAGTTAAAAGTATTGTTTGGCTATTTCATGTGGATTTACCGGATAATTTAATCATATAATTTATGTTATGTTTATATTATGACCAAACAAATTATTTATGAAAATAACAGGTAAATGCACCTATTTTGTACGTAGTCATTGGATTGAAGAAATTAATCTTTACCCATTTGACTACAGTATTATTCCTGAACAAGAAAATGAAACTAAAATAAATTCCAAACAAGCGAGGACTAATAGTTTCTAGTGAAGAATTTACTGTAACGGGATGCTATTAACAGCTAACCCAGACAGACACAAGATTTGTCCAATTGTAGCTATGATGAAATTAATAAACAGTGGCATTGTGACAGTGCTGTCAATATTGCACAATGTGTCAGATTACTCTATTCTGTGAACCCGGATTACTGTTGTAAAGCTCATTCTTGGAATCATGTTATTTTGATTGTTAATTGAATGAGATTATACTTTAAAATATTATTGTCACTTCGAATTTAATAAAATTTTCGTATAAATTAACCATTACATGTAATTGTAATTGTTTATAAGTTTAATAAACACAAGATGAAGTTTTGTGATGCAAAATATACATCAGCAGTCCTAGAGTTCAATCATTATTATGGTGTATTTAAAAAATGTACAATAAGATGTCAGGCAATTGTACAAGAAACGCTCATGCTATTTACCAATAACATACATCATTCTGTGTAGCCTATAATTTATTAAGATGGAAAGTGATGCTAAAGTGTGTAACTTTAAATGATATCGTCATCGTATCTAAGGATTTATTTGGGTATTATTACCATATAATAGCTGCATATATAATGCGTTTAAAATAGCTAAGAGAAATTTCAACTAGCAAGGCAACGTTATAGGAAATAGATTGTCAAAATGTATTAAAAAAGAGGTCTGCATTTTTATGCCACTATTTAGTCAGTGAAGCAAATAATAACTTTAATAATTACATCTCAGTAATAATATCATACTATAATGGTGAAAATTTAATTGTCAGTAGTGAAATTCAAATCGTAAATCCCATTCTCCAGCATTTCTTACTTCGTATAGTTCATAGCATGCGTTTTGTTTCATTTGGACGATTAAGCTATTTAAATTTATGTACTCATATTGATTTTGTCCCAAACTTAAATAGTTTTGACTAATTTTAAGGCACAACACGAATCAGGGCACGTGTGTAGAAAGTTAAGAATGTGTGCGTATAAATCAAATGTTTTTGGAGTATTACAAATAAAATATTGGACTTAGGTTGGTATAGCTGCTCCTAATGTGTTGCTGTTCTTACATTTATCGTTAAGGCCAGGAAATATCATAGCGCTTATTGAGCTGATTTAGTTTGTACAAAATCCTACAAACCGAAGAGTTAAAGGAGATGTGTAGTGAACAAGGGTACAAGATGAAAGAAAATCTAACTTTGCAAAGTCCAATCGCATCTATTTCTAAACCCATGAACGATCCTCCCTTGACCACCAATTTGATTATTAACTTCACAATGAACTTCTAAAAATGTAATTATACTAACGGCACGGATCAGTTTAAAGCGTGTCTCTCGTACTATAATAATACCATACATTGTATTGAATTAAAAAAAACGGTTGAAAAAATGTATTTTACAAGAAAGAAATAATGGTAGTAAAGAGATTAAAAAATCGTGCTATACTTACATTTCAAAATTTGGAGTTTATTGGAATCACCTAAGCTATTAATACTTAAAAATTTTAATATTTGATTTTAAATTTTTGCCTTTACACCACGACATAAATGTTTTCATGTTAGAGTACTGACTTAGGTGCAACTCATTCTTAGTTTTTATTCTTACACCGCTGTGTGAGCGTTAGAGATTTACTCCCGGCTGTCTGTCTGTCCGCATGGTATCTCAAAATAACTGACGTAAAATATTGAGATGTTGCAAAATGGTTAATTTCTATATATTATTATTTGTGTATATACACGATAGACATTGATGATGGTGCATGTGGATTTATCTGAGAATGAATCTAGCTGTACACTTTAAATTGTGTATATATTGCTTAGTTAACATTAAGAAATTCTTTTCTGTCTGTGTATATCTGCCTGTGTCTGCTTTCCGCTTGAAATCTCAAGAAGAAGTAGAGATTTGGACTTGAAATGTTGCATGTAACATAATTTATAAAGGACAATGTCGTATGTATCCATAGGATACCTCAATAACGTTTTAATCTGTAATTTCTAAATTTGTCTACAAACTTCAATCTACTTACAAAAGAATAAATTCGATTAAGGTGCATGTCTATCTATGGGATTTGTCTGAATGTCAATGATCTATCACTAAGTGGGTGGCAAATGTTCTCTTCTGTCTGCCTGAGGGCTTTAAAAATGTCTGCTTGTCCGCAGAAAATCTTGACAATGAAATGACTCTAGAGGAGTGTTACGCAATATGTGGTATGTTGTCCTCCTACCTTGTAACAACAACAAATTCTGTGATATTTTATTAAGTTTGAAAGAAACACTCCTTAAGGAAAATACCTAATGCAGAAAATGAAAATCAGGGGCGGAAGTAAGCAGTGGAGCGGGAAAGTGCTCAGACCGGAAACCACTCAGTATCGCAGGTAATCACCCGCACTGATTCTACTAGCATTCTACTGCGTTCGATGTAATAAGGAACTTTATTCCTTAGGAAGCAACGACGTGTGTAATTATAAAATACGACATTTTTATTTTTACATACTTTCAAACACTAGTATTCATTCGCTGGAAGATGTATTTTTTTATAATTATTTACATATTTGTTTACTCGTGATCTAAAAATTAAAATATATTCCCTTAAAATTGATTATTGCACTTTAAACAGATATTGACAATTTCTAATTCTAAAGTTAAAGAGAGGAATATATAATGCTAAATCTCATTTACTGTAAAGGATAGAAAACAACACATGCATGCACAAACGTTTGGAAGAAATGTTTGGTTGACAGTCCAATTCCATGATAAACGCATTTGTCCCAAAGGATTGCTTTTCTTTTCTTAGTCAGATTTCTTCCCAAACTTGCTATCAATTTAAACTACAGCTAGCTTGTTACTGTTTTTTTTTTTAATATTTGTAATACGTATCTGTATTGTAATATCTGTCCTGAGACACTTTCAAGTAACGCTACGATATTTTATCATATTAATGAATTCATTAGTTACTTTTAATTTTTGGGTCATTATACTTTTGTAGAGGAATATTTCGACACTAAAAATAACATAATTATAATTATTTGAATTAATTATAAATATGAATACATTCATAAAATTAATTAATTAGACGAATTGTAATATAATTACATAAAAACACTGAAATTGATAAAACTGAAACCGTATAAAACAATTATTTCTATCTTCTTCAAAAGAAGAAATTAGAAATGTGCTAAGCACTTAGATGTTTTTCTATTTTGATATAAGTTTTAAACAATTGAAATTCTTTTTTAAACTGGTAATATTCAAAGATATGTTAAATAATTCATACCAACCTAAATTTTCTTCTTGTACTTTATTTGCCTTCTCGTATTCACGAATAAAATATTTTGCATGAAACTGTAATCTAATTCTTTCGTATGTGGGAAGATGATGAAGAAGATGATAGGTGATGAAGAGAGCCTATTAATATGTTAAGTAATCTCAAGATATTTTAAATGATACAGTATTTGAAGTTTTTACTTTGCTAATAGCAGAATACTATATCCGATAACAAAAATTTACTGTCTGCATTTTCCATTTCTCAGAATACCGTAACATTTTAGATCATTAAAGCCTATACTGAAATTTACCAATGGGTGACATAACATACCAAATTCAGGTGTGTCAAAAAGGATAATTAATACACACCCTTTTTTAGAGGTTAAAGCAGACTTTTAGAACCAAATAATACTTGTTAACTTTATTTGATCCATTACTGTAAACGTAATAAAGATTAATATATCTAAAAAAATATAAATGTAATAAAAGACATAGCATTTGAAAAAACTAATAAGTAAATTCTAGTACAACTTCAAATATTATAATGCAAGGCAATAAGAAAGAAAAATATTACTTTTCGCTTATTTGGACTATATATTTTGAAATAAAATATAAGTCTTTAACAAACAAAAAAAAAAAAAAAAAAAAAAACAAAAGACAATTTATTACATCCAGGTGTTAAACTAACGCTTAACGTACACTCCATGCATACGAGCACTGCTGGTTCGAGAGAATTACATTTACAAAGCCAATTTTGAGTTAGGCTTAGTGCCACAACCAAGAAGACTGCCAACATTTTTATGGCAATTGTAATTTTCTTTTTATATTTCGGTTCGATAACAGCCTTTAAATTAATAGTAAAAGTTAGGATGTTAATTAAATTTTATAACCAATACTCAATATTTGCTAAAAATAAACAGTTAAATTATGTTGTTGCTAAAATTCTAGATCTTTTTATCTCCATATTTTCTTCCTCTGTGCCCAATGTTGTTGTTATCAGGTTTACTACTCTATGCTTCATACTATAAATAGACTCATATTACAAATGGTATTTAAATTCATTAAATGTATAGTTGTGCTGTCGTAGAACAATGTATACACAAAACAGTTGATTACATTTAACGGGCTCTTTCAATTATACTTAAAAAAAGTTAGAGACGATGATAAGATTTGTTGCTACTTTTCATAGTAAGGTGTAGCTATAACCCTACAGTGATAATAACTATAGTACAAAATAAATGTAACTTTAAGTAATTTCAGGAGAAAAATTATACTAAATTGGGACAAAACCTCAGTATTTCGAAATATAGTTGCGTTTTAATTATAACTTTATTATTATTATGATTTTATCTCCAAATAAGTCTATTATCACTTCAAAAATCCATGTTAAAACGTTTTGTCCTGTTGTCTTGTCAATTATTAATCAAATTTGAAAGTTTTATCAAAGAAAGCGTATCAAGAGGATGGTCAATCCTGCTAATGAAAGAGACCATCGACAAAAAACGCTTCTTTTAATTAAAAAGTGAGGATATTTGTTTTTAAATGAATAATTGGATTTATGTGTTAACTTTAATCGCTCAAAGCTGTCTGGTTTACTCACAGTTAAAAATAAAAAAAATGTGCGGCTTAAAACTATCACCTCTCAAAAATATTTTCACATCAGACCGATGACATTAATTTTTCATGATTTAATTATATAACTATTAACGTTTCAAATATATTACCAACGTATCAAATTAACTTTTATAGTTTGGTTGAGCATATCGCTTTTATAAACTTCAATTTCATCATAGATATTTTTAGTATTGCAGGTCATATATTTAAAAAAAATTATAATTTGCACAGAAATGTAATCACAAGAACATTCATCGTGTTTGTTTATATAATGTTAAAAATACAGTGAACACATATTGCAAGTCTTAAAACTTGATGAGTCAAATAAAATTATTGACTTCCATGCTGTGAATAACAAATCGGGTTGGATAAATTCTTAAAATAGTGAAATAATGAATCTTTCAGTAAGTTATTTCTGTAACTATAAAGAAAAGCCCACTCAGCAAAATTATAATTTTTGTCACAGAATTTCATGGAGAATAAGAAATACCTCCTTTGGTTTCTCTAACATGCTTTCTAATTTGTAGTCTAATATTGTACTCTAAAATATAAGAGCGATATCATAAAGCTTAACAACTTTTAGTTTGTTTCTGTTCGTAGAAAGGCATTCTTTACTACACCAAAAGTGGAAATTTAATGTTTTTCATCTTGTACTTCTACAGCAGTCAGGTGTAATATAACCATTATACAGTAACAGACGGTAGCTTTGACTAGTGGCCTGAGAGATATAGTTATCGAGACTGCTGCTCATAGCTTTGGGAACTTAGATTTCAATATATGTACATTGAAAACTGTCTGAATTTTAATATAGTGTAGAGTGATCCATAATACAAATGATATTCCACTTTAATTATACATCAATGATAAATTTCATTACCAATAACAAAACTATTTAATAAATTAATAATAAAGCAAATTCACATTTGCAAACAGGTTTATTTTGTGCTTCTAATCTGCATATATCTAACTATACATCAAAGTATTTCCATCCTGTAATGGATTTATCTTTCCAAAGCAAATGGATGCACTACAAAGATTCAAAATTATTTTAAACCCTTTACTCAGCTGCATGACTTTCTAACTTTATAACAATTGGGATTTACAACTTTGGAAATTTTTCGATGGAAAAATAACTCTATGTTTTTATTATTATAAATTGTGTCAGAGCAGCATGATATTAACATACCTGGGGACGAAAACCACTTGTAAGAGTGAAAGATTATTGGAAATATAGTGTCATGCTTTTTTATACTGCATGAACAATATTTACCATACCTAAAATACAGCGCAAGCATCATGGATGTGATAACGCTATGATGATCGAGTCCGAAGACATTGACAGATTCTGTAGAGATTTATTCGATCCAGGTAACGAGTTGAGAGGGATGAAGTAGATCGTAAACGGGAATTACGGCTATTTGCCAGTTTCCATGGGGCACAGCTCCACTGGTGTGATCCTCCATAACTAGGGGTAATTATATTGTGTCCCATTTATCTTTATATGGAAAAAGCTGTTGTAAAAACAAAGCTTATTTATAAAGTAATAAATGTATTTCACAACCTAAATTCATATTAATCATATTGTAAGGTATGGAATTTAGATTTAAAACATTATTTTTAACTACTTTAACAGATTATTAGATATTAAGACGGACTGTAATATGGATTATCCTGCAACTACTCAACCCACATTTGAAACAAACTGGTGTAAAATTCTATCCGTCACCTAATTAGTCATCTCCCTGTCTTGTCCTGTTATATTTCCACTCACTGTGTTGCATTCCAGTAGAAAACCATCAGATAATTCAAGAATTTGAGTAAAGTTTTCTTGATATTTGGTCATTATCCACAATAACAAAATAACCAGGTGAAGAATTTTTATAGATGTGTATAATGTGAAGCCTTTTTGTAACGAACTGTGTGACATATAAACAAATTGTAATATTTTTATTAGATTAAAACATTTTGAACTATTATTTTCAATATATGCTGCATGAAACCTAATATTTGGCCAAAATTGGCCTTCACATAAAAACTTACATCTTTTATGGTGGAGCCCAGGTTAGTCGCTTGATTTAACACTTCCATCCTAGGCCATTGGAGGTGGTTCGGAAGTCATCTTCAAGCTGTTGGTTCACAGGTTATAAGTCCTAACTTATACTGGTGAAATAAGACATCCTTTACCTTTTATCCTTGTCCACATCAGATTTAAATAAGGCAATTTCTTGGGATTAGCCTACACAATTAATATACATGAGTACAATAACTTGTAAACTAAGCTTAATAGTACACGTTTTATAATGTATTATTTGTTAGTTTTTATGTGCTGAACTTTATATCTCTAGTAAAATTTGATCAAGTGGTTGCGAGACACCCTGTGTAGATAAAGGGCTATGTTGTATGGTGGTCGGAACGAGAACCCTGAGGCAAAGGCCTGTTCAACGGTAGGGATGTGAATGATTAACTATTAACTGCGATAAAAAAGCAATATACAAGATCTGCCAGCACTGAGTATGCATGAAAACCTTTAATGTATACATTAAGAATGTCACACTCGAGTACTATTTACAACATTACATTTTGAATAATAATACATTTAATATGTTCAGTGTATACAGACAGGGTTACATTTATTTAATACCTGTATATATATATATATATGTGTGTGTGTGTGTGTGTGTGTGTGTGTGTGTGTGTGTGTGTGTGTGTGTGTGTGTGTGTGTGTGTGTGTTTTAACCATATAAAGTCTGCGTAGAATGGTTAAACAAATATTGAAACACTGATCGAGCGGTTTGTAGACAGATAGTAGATTAAGATAGTAGATTACTACACAACACTCGTACATTTACAGGTAGGCCTTCTGCTCGGACAATCTGTCCTTACATAACCAATGCTACTCAAAGGACCTGTTGGGTCTAAGCATTATACAATGGTGACCAATCTCATAAATATTCTATTAGTATCTCCGGAGCTATTATTATACAGCTCTTTATTTGAGGTTCTTGAGATTTCATTTTGTTATACTGTATTACACGCGTACTATGGTGTTCGCACTAATTTACCTATATTGACTTGTAACAAATACATTGGTAAAACTGGATTTCTTTACACAGGTTGTTACACATTATGTAAAAACGTTTCTTTTTAAAACTAAGCAAGCAAGGACGAACACCGATATTTCTATAAAAACTCGATAGGATAACAAGGTTTCCGTCATTTTCATTACGTTAAAAAACTAAAAAAAGAATGCCTTGGTTTGTTAGTCAGGAATTACTTGAATATTTGAATGAAAAGTTATTGCCGAACTATTGAGTTTTATGTATTTATGTGTATTTTTTATGTGTTTGTATTTGTATTTTAATAGTTGTTTTTAACATCTAAAGAGATTCCAATCCTCTAAACGTAGTGTTTAGTATAAAGGTCTAACAATGAACATTGCCCGAAATCCTACAATCCTTTCTAATGATATTTGTATAATTATAATCCTTTTATCCTTTCATTATCCATCTATAAGTTTGACACTCAAATTTTGTTCTTACAATTAATCATTACTTCCACGATCTATTAGGCATCTACACTTTATAAGTGCCTAAATTTACAGTATGCCACGCAGCCACACAGCAGGGAACTTCAGAATATAGTCGGTGGCTCGTAACGTCTTCTGGTTCTCGGGTTTATATGGGTTTTAATGAGTTATTCAATTTTTACTTCCATAAATATTTTCTATTTTCTCGACGAAACCACTCTATCCTTTAAATATTTTTCTCATTTTCATTAAAAACTTTATGTCAATGATTTATTATTGTAAATACTGGTAGAGAGAAATTTTGGCATTTATACAAATTATTGGCTGAGCATTAGCGAAGCCTATCACTCGAGTGGTGGAGGAATGTCATTTATGTATGTCTATGCGCACGATATCATGAAAACAAGTTGTTTTATAGACTTGAAAGTTTTCATGAAACTCAATTTTTATATGAAGAACACTGATTTGATGATGTTGAATGTCACAACACGCGATTAGGCTGAGCGTTGGGATGATGCCAACGATAAAATAGGAAAATAAATAAGTTTGTAAGAAAACTGAGCACAATCATATGAGGTTTTAACATATGCCACTTTATTCATAGAGATAACAGAAAAGTAGAATTGAAAGTTAAGCATTGTACTACCCTACGTAGCTAACTAAATCACTTATCATGTGGAAATTGCTATGAAACCTAATTTAAAGAACAAAAATGTAAATGTATCCTGTCTTGAAAAAGTGTTTCTTATTGTTATAATGAAACTTTATTTATTCATAGACAAGAATAAATTCTATGAGTGCGTTATTGAAACCTTTCATTCTTCTGAAATACACAACAAACAGCAATTTCTCTTTTGTTTTCCAAAGGGATGTAAAAGTTTCTTTTCTGTATGAATGTCTGTATGTCTATCTACTGCCTGCAGGGCATTTGACGAATGAAATGAGCAATGTATTTGAGATTTTTCAAGCAGTCTCAGCTAATAAAATTTAAAGGAATATTTTTTTAAGTTGTAAAAACGTAAAACGATAATTAAAAGAAGCACATATTTCAATAGTTAAGTAACTACAAATATAAATACAAAATGTATTAGTATGATTGCTGAAGCAAAAGAAAATATATCTCAGTAGCATATTTTATTTATAGCAGAGCCTGGACGAACAGAAAATATAAATTATTACATTATTGTCCAGTGACCCGTTCCCTAGGATTGAATAAATCTGCATTGCGTCCTCACAGACAGATGGAAGTTTTTACTTTAAAACAAAGGACCGCAAATCTTTTTCTTTAACTGGTTACTAATTTATTGTAGGTATATTTACAACTTTTCTAAATAACTTAAATATTAGTTTTCAAAATTAAGGAACATACTTACACACACACACACACACACACACACACACACACACACACACACACACACACACACACACACATATATATATATATATATTGAGTAATATTTAAGTAATAAAAAATTGAATAGCTTAAAAATTAAAAGAAAACAAATATTTATTAGTAAATCTCTCCTCCTCCAAAGTTAGTATACGGTTGTTTTGGAACTAGGCATATAATTCCTCCCCATCCGAGTGCGACAGTCCCTAATCTCAGCTCGCGTTTTAGCCTCCCCTTGAGGTAAGAAGGATTTCACGTAAGCAAAAGGTTCTATATAAACCAAGTTACCTGAAGCCTGAAAAAACCCTTTACCAAAAGGATCCCAGCTGCACTGCGATACCGGCTGCCGTGATCAAATTTTCTCAGGTCGTACACAAATATTACAGCAGAGCATAATAAATAAAACGAGAAAACTACAGCTTTGGCAATTTTTAGTTTCGTTTACTTCTGGAGCAACTCCGTAAATCTAAAAAAACCCTCAACCTATTTATTACACCATTATTGATATATTGAACACAGCTCAAGCAGGTTAACGTTTGTCAAAAGTCATACCAAGGAATTTTACTATGTCCAAAACCTTCAAAGAAAGATCTCCCAAGGAAAACGCTGAAGCCCCATTACTAAAAGAGACTAAATTTGAAGAGGAGAATTAACAAATGAATACTTTCTTGGATTCAACTGAAGCCCGTGATCGTTGGCCCAGAGCTTGACCCTCAACAAATCATCATTAATCTACTGCATTGCCAAGACATACTGTAATGGAGGATATGTCAATACAAGCCAAATGTCATTAGCTTAGGAATAAAGGGTACACAAATTATAGCTCAAGATTAAGTATACAGTAGAAACGTAATAGGACCCAAGCAGCTACCCTGAGGAACACCTGACTCTTTAAAAACAATACCTGAAAGACGGTGATTCATACTGGTTACCTGCGTTCTTTCAATCAGATAAGAGCGAAACTACCTTGAAGAAACATGATCAAAGCTGGAGTAATAAAGCTAGGCAAAAAACTTCACTGGGTCAATGCATGTGAAAAATCAAGAGCTGCTATAGTACTTAAGACATTCTTATCCCTAGCCGAAATCAGTTGGTTCGTCAAACTTATAGAGCAGATGTCGTTATAAATCTTTGGTGTATTCTGAGAGGAAAACCAAGTGAAAATGGAAATAAGCCTAAGATCAGACATACTTATAAGACTACGGTTTTGGCAGACCAAGCTTTTTTATTATTTTGACCTGGTTCCATTATTATTATTATGATCTATTATTTTATTTAGGGCAAAAAATTCAGAACCATTTTAACCATTATCACTACCAATTATTATTTTATGTACCATCTATATTTTTATTTGGTATAATCTAAAATAGACAGCATAAATATATATTGATGTCACTGTATAGACATAGTTAAAAGAAGTTGAACTGTTTTTGAATAGGTCATATACTTACAGTTTATATGAGCATATGCCAGTGAAGCGAAAAAAGAAACTAAATATGGGAGAAGCAGCGAGGTATAAACATTATCCCTCAAACAGTTCATAGGTTCTTGTCCAACCAGAAATACAGGCAGTTTATTTCGTCATTTTAAGCTAGTGAAATACCAAACATTCCACTAATACTTAAATTTGATAAATTACTCTGTCATTGACTTATTTTTATCTGTAAATATGATATTTTGAGCACTGTAACGCAAGATGAAGTGTTTCAATGCTTGTGTTCTAAATTCATTAGCTCATTTATTAGTGACCGTACAAATTAACATTAGCTGCGGTGGCTTCTAAGGGTGAAGAAATCTTGTGCACAGTTTGGGAAGAACTTAGCTATCGACTAAATGTCACAGGTGTAGGGTATATAAATCATCTATTATATACTGTCGTAAACTGCATACCTTTCTGTGTATTTTAAAATCCAATCTGTTTGTGTGAGCTGTTTTTTAATATTACAAAAAAATATGCATGTAGCACTTTAAATCATGTGTTTGTTCTTTATTAAACATCTTTAAGGCATGTAACAGAATTCACAATGTTCCTACAGTACATTCGTATATATTTATGTCTCTAACCAATACGTACTGTACTTATTCTACTTAAACATTTAAATTCATTCCATTTCCCAAAAATATATGTCAGTAAATAATTGTTGTTCCTTCTTGAACTCATGTTTATAATCATATTAGTCTAATAAACTTTCCGTTTGAATAGTTTATAAGTTCATTGGGTCACCAATAAATCCTTTTTTTTATTTAATTTATAAGTGAATAAAATACTGTTGGGCATTGTACAGGCTGATATAGCGATGTTCTCTATTTCATAAAACAAATACGCAATTGTTATGTTTTATTAATAACTACTCCAAAGAACATAAGTTACTAAATGAGTTTAATTATTGGATAAATTTATTCATGGAATATATTTAGTTATTTATAACACTGTAGTTTTAAATATATTTTTTCTGGAAATTGGATTTGCGTTGATAATTAATTTATATCTATATTAACCGCGACGATCTCATCAATGTATAGCAACGGTCTACCGTACAGTTAACTAGTAATCAAGGCCCGCGTTATAGTAGTTTGGTAATTAAAATATAAATTTTATTTTCCCAAATCTGAATGATGCTTGGTCAATCTTTATTATCTATTAGAGAATGATGGGTTTTTAAATTATTTGATATCTACTGTCCATATAACGATTATTTAAAACATTAAACATAATGCCACCTAAATACTAATATTTCATAAGATTAAAAAACATTTACTTCTATTTGTCTTTTCAAAAACAAAATGTTTGAACAATGTAAAAGTCAATTTAGTATTTGTATTACTAAAACACTCTAAATGACTAAAATCAATATGAAATGTAATAAAAACTTGTTCGCTTATTGTATTGCGTCGCTTTCCATTTTGTACAGTTGTACAACAGGTGATAATTAACTAGACAAACCGTCTCTTAGCACTGTGCAGGAGTGAAGTAATTACTCCAACATCATACTATGTCTACTCTGTATTCTAATTCACTTGACATACACTCTGTGTATGAATATCTCCACTGCGTTTGTATTGTAATCAGTTTTGCAGCAGATTGTAATTAAATTGACTTTAACTGACTCGGAGAACCAAAGTAGCAGGGCTAAAGTAACTAGTTATACATCATATTATGTCCACACTGCACTATTTTTTATTTAAAAGTGCCTGATACCAGTTTATATTACGAAAAGGAAGGGAAATATTTGCTAGGTGAAAATATTGTTCATATACTTTTAAGGGCTGAAAAATAACAAAAAATGTTTATTGGAGTAATATGAAAATTACAAATGTTGTATAATATGTGAATACAATAAATTATACAAAAACTAGTAAAAAATTAGTCATCAAAAATTTCTTATCACAATTGTGTTAAGACAAAGATTAACCACAAAAATTAAATTCAGAAAAATAAAAACCAGACTTCTAATTTTATAAATAGCATAACAGAAATAGAGGGAAACATACCGTCTGAAAATAAAGACAGAAAAAACAGATAAGAAATAAAAGAATTAAAAAAAGGTTCCACTTTAGAACATAAAACCCAACTAAGTATAGTTCTACATAAAATACACAGTTCACACATATGCCCTTGGAACAGTATTATATGATACAGTAGTATGTATAATACTGTTAAGGGCATATAATACTGTTCCAAGGGCATATGTGTGTACTGTGTATTTTATGTAGAATTATGCTTAGTTGAGTTGTATGTTCTAAAGTGGAACCTATTTTTAAATAAAATTCTTTTAAATCTTATCCGTTTTTTCTGTCTTCATTTTCAGACGGTATGGTTTCCTTCTATTTCTCTTACGCTATTTATAAGATTAGAAGTCTGGTTTTTTTCTGAATCTAATTTTTGTGGTTTATAGTTAATCATTGTCTTAGCGCAATTGTGATAAGAAATTTCTGACGACTGATTTTTTACTAGTTTTTGTATAAAAGTGTTGTATAATTTATTGTATACAGATATTATACAACATTTATAATTTTAATATTACTCCAATAAACATTGTTTCTTATTTTTATACTTTAAACTCTTTGCTCTGTACTTTAAAGAAACATAAATAGTAAACTTAGGATGAGTACTCACGTATCATAATCATATTAAATTAAAGAAATATTTTATATTATACTATGTATATATTTGTAAAACTCAGTTCGATAGGTATAGTAAATATTTTAATAAACATTAATGGAGAGTTTATAATGAATAAAAAAATGTCACTCTACTTCACAACTAACACGGAACAATTTTCACGCATCCGCACGTAACGCAAGAGAATGTTGAAAGCATTTCTCCAACCCTCTGACAAGTTTATTGGAGTGTAAATTTAAACGAGCAGAAACGCTTGTAGAACTCCCTCAAGCAGCAATTGAGGGCTGATAATTATGTTGTGCAGTTTCAACAGAAGATGTAAAATCTGCATTGTTCTACCATTGGTTATGCAGTTGGTTAATAAAGTAGTTCTTGGCGTATACTTTCCTAGTATTTCCAACATAATTTGTTTACAGTCTGCTGATCATTGTAACCTTGTGCTTGAATTACAATATGCAATATAAGGTACACGGTTTGTGAAATATTCCAGGAGTCGAGAGCCAGTTTGTATTGTGACATATTGTGGCATACCACCTGGTCTTTCGTAAAATCTATAGCAAAATGTTCTGAGAAAAAAATCGATCAACAGCCACGCTCTTCTTGGTGGAGGATAAAATAGCACGGTATGAAAAGGGTTAAATATATGTAATGATAATGTTTTCTCAAATAATATTTTTCTTACATTCATACGCTTATTTACAAATTAATGTTTAATCAGCATCAGCTTTATCTAATTTTCTGACGGTAATATAATCATTTTTTATGTGTCAATCGGCTGGTTTTAGGTATTCATTTATATAATACAATTATTTTTTCATATATGTAACCCGTTTGATACCATCGAATTTCAATCTCCGCCAAAACTAGTGCTAGCATGGCTGATGATCCATTTCTTTCTTGGAAGGAATTATTGGCAAATAGGCTCTTGGATCCTGGACTAGTTCAAAACAAGATAAATTGGCTCCTAGGTTATACGGTGGTAGGTGGTTAACTGCTGGTAGCTAAGCAATGCGTTATTCGTCAGTACACTCTCAGTATCAGTGTTTCATTAGTATTGTGTGTTAACTGACGTGTTACACTTGTGTTAGATACTCAACATCTTAATAATGTAAATAGGAATTGGGATACATATTTCCAGGACGAACCGAATTTAAGAGTTTGAAAGCGAACGGTTTTGTGAGAAGTAGCTTTTAAAATTTTACGGTCAAGTTTGCAATTGATAAATACAGTGTCTGTCAAAAGTATGAGGACTCTAGTAAAATACTAATTTATAGGCTCTAGTCCTTAAATATTTGCTAAATTTAATGATGTTATACTACTGTCATATAGCCCATGAAAAATGAAAATTTTTTACACAAATTAGACTTCTTTATCTTTAATAAAGCGGATTCCACAAATATTTTTCTGTTTGTAAAAACTGCCTAAAAACCAACGAAGTCTTTTATAAAAAAGATATAAATCTAGAAGGGATAAAGCTAGCTAGACTAATGGTTTTAAGTATATGAATGGGCCCGGCTATTAGTTAAAGAATGTTTAGCTGGTTTTAGAAAAAATTTTAAAAAATTGTGGTAAGTTTGTCGCAAGCTGAAATTTGATTATAATTTTTTAAATTTTCCACTTGAAAGTTGCAACTATTGATGAATTTTGTCACTATTGAACAAATAGTGACAAAAGCTGTTGTAGTTGTACCAACTCACATACTTTAGATCTACTTAGCTGTGAATTTGTTATACACTATAATGACTTCAAGTATGAAACTAGGTATGTTACAATAGTTGGAACTTTATTATTTTACTAGATTTTTGTTGGTTTTTACGCAGTTTTTACTAACAGAAAATTATCTGTGGAATCCGTGAATACGGTAAACAACCTTCTGTGTTTGTAGGATTCACGGTTAATAATGGAATCGTTATAAACGAATTATATTTCAGGCGAGTGTTTTGATGTGGCCGAACAGGTGAATATTTTACACCACCGTTTTAAACACCGCTCGTAGTGCTATAAAATAAGCATCGCCAGCAGCAAAGTATGATTGAATTATTCACAGTCCATTCTGGAAGTTACGAAGTTACATCGTTTTGTTGCTCTAATGCAAAAGGGGTTTTTTAAAAACATTTATTCTTTATTGAATATTAGAATTAATTAATTTCGAAGTCTATAGTTATTACTCTTAAATTGGGTAAACTCCGAAGATCAAAAATGTAATTTTTAGCAATTATTTTTTAACATTGCACTGATCATTACATATAATATTGAAAAAGAAAGAAAAACTACTGGAAAGAACAACCACAATTAGGAAGAGAATATCTATAATTAGTAAATGTCCTGAGGGGTTAAAAATATGCTTTCAAGTTAATCTAAAATTTGCTAAATTCTCCCTTTAATTAAACGTTTCATGACACATTATTTAGACAAAGTTTCTGTCAAAAAATCTCTATTACCAAGAGGATTATGACTGCAATTCCTAAGGTGTGCTATCAATAATTGATTGGAAAAATATTTTTAATTCACAACCATTACCACAATTTTCCTGAACACATAACAGTAATAATTTTATCACCCCACAAACAATTACAGTCTTGAATCAGGTAATTGTGTAATAAAGACCAAATAAAAACGGCTGAAGGTAGGAATGTTAACAAAATAGTAAAACTGTGCTTTAGAGGGTGACATGTTTTTATTCATTTATGACTTAAAGATCATTAAATTAAATTTAAAAAATGTGGTTTTTAATACTTTTTAAGGAAATGTAAATTTTAATTAACATAAACATGTCACTATCTCCAGTCATGTTTCGTGTACACTCCATAGAAAATTCATACCATTATTCCTTATTTTCGTATTCTTTGGCCTGATAAAAAATTATAACAGACTAAATATTCTCTGTTTCAAATCCCACCAATCTTCTTAAAATAACAGAAAAACGTAATAAAATAAGAATAATAAACAAAATGGTACCTTAGATGTATAACTGACCATAATTGACTTTAAAAATAAAGAAAATTCTAAGTAAAAACTGATAGTATCACCTTAATGAATAATTACAAAAATACCATGGATGTTATACAAATATATAACTACGGGAACTAATCGGGATGTAGCGAGTGTACTACTGGTAGATTAAGAGCTATAGGGTGAAACCACTTCATTTATAGTGATTGAAAACATAAAGGACATTATGGGGTTACACAAGCGATTATGGATATTAAAGTCTTCTGGTGTCTATATGGAAAATTATCTCTAAGAAACCAGTAGATAGTTTAGATGTGGATTCCAGAGATTATGTTGTTCCATTGCCCTTCGAGTCATGAAGTGTATTGCAAATATTTTGATATTATATCTGGTGTACCAAAATGCTTTAATCCTTTATCATGCTTTTAATTAAGAACACAAAACATTTTGGATGAATACGTGAATATTAGATATTACATTAAATTTTCAAACCGTGAGACATATTTAGAAATGTATTGTACTGTAATGACCTCCATGATTAAAATTGTGTAATCGAAAGTATATTCTTTGCATTTTGACCTTATTATGGGCTATAAATATAGTGAAAATGCATATAGATCTACTTTGTTTTAAAAACTTTAACATTTTAGATGAATTATACAATTTTTGGGTTAAATTAAGTGAATAATCTAAAAAAAAACTAGGAAACTAGAGCCTTGAAAACACAAAGAGCCACACATTCTAAATCTGAAAATAATATCTTG
This sequence comes from Homalodisca vitripennis, assembly GCF_021130785.1. NCBI lineage: Eukaryota > Metazoa > Arthropoda > Insecta > Hemiptera > Cicadellidae > Homalodisca > Homalodisca vitripennis. Next base: position 154,113,352 of record NC_060209.1, read on the forward strand.
CAGTGAAATAACACATGCAGATAACATGTGAACGATAATGCATACATGATGCACGGCAGTGATACACTGTTAAGTGTAGAAAGCTATCTTTAACAGTAAAATTTAGGCTCCAAAGTTTATGGGTAAGGCTATTTACACACTATCTTTGAGCTGTTATATCCCTATACACTCTTAGAGGTTGATGTCTATAAATGACAATACATCGGTTTAATTTACGCTTCTTTTAACACTTGATGGTGTGTTACAACTATATGTCTATTTCTATATATTATTCTTAGCATTTTTATGGATGACTATAGCCTAATATAAAGTTAACTAATGTTGTTTCACAAATCTTATACTAGGGACACAAACCCGAACCTTTAACTTGGAGGGTGAACGTTTTTATTTATTAAAAATACTAGTAAAAACACATTAAGTTCAAAAACGTGTTTATATTCAATATGTAAAGTTTATCATTATAACAGGTTATTAAAATTAACAAATTTAATGTTTGTCATTAGGATATAACTTTAAGGAAATTGGTAACGTCCCTGAAAAATTAGTTTTGTATTTCGTTATGTGATATTAATAACTTATGAATATATTTTATATCACTAGCGTCAATATGAACAAACTACACGTAAGCTAGCATTCAGACGGTTGAAACTGTTAACATATGGAATAGAGTTGCAGATAACTGCCGCTTCGGCTGAATCTGACTGCAGGTAATTGTGTACTTAATTTAATGATAGTTTTCATGTTGCAAAATTTACAGTTATGCATTTTTAGTAGGACGTTTAAGAACGAATGCATTATAATTTCTTATGCGTGCTTAAATGCGTCAAATTAAGTAGGATTTTTAAAATAAAATTTCTCTACGAGTTTTATTGCGTTTTCACCATTTCAAATGCCTTAAATACCATTATAAAAATAATACAAGGGGTTAAAGGTTTATGTTCATGGGTAAAAATAAAAGTCCTCAATTGTGAAAAAATGCCCTAAATAATTATCATATGTGTTGGTGATTGATTTGTGTTAAGGCAAAAATACAAATAAAATGATAATGTCAACTACCAAATTGAAACAATAAATTGCTGTACGAATTTGAGAAAGTACATAAAATAAAACCAAATCTATTGTAGAATTTAATTTTTTTAAGAATTAATACAGATGAATATTAGTATTGCTTCATACCTTGTGATTTCAATGATTATGAAGTTGTTAATTTTGTAGCATTTAGATTTTATTTCAAAGGTTAGTTTTGTGTCTTGAGTTTAACCAACAGGCAATTCAGGCTATTTTAAAGAAAATATTATCCTTTTACACAAATAATAATAATGCATTATTTGCCGTTACAATACAGACAGAAAAGCAAATAAATTATTAGATAAAGCTTAGTTAGAGGATTTTTACACAATAAACCCAACACATCATTTTATTACATATAAATGGAAGTGATATAGTTTTATTTATGATTTTGAACCGGTTTTACTCTAAGCTAAGGATACTATGTGTTTTACAGAGTGATGTGGATGGCAGGTGAATAATATGGTGAATGTGGATGGCTCTTTCCTTTTGGCTATGAATACAATAGCAGATGTGTTGTCTCTACTCGCTTATTGTTTCTTTTGAAGTGAGAAGCTCTTTATGGTATTGTCACTCCGCAATATCTTATTGTAAAATCTTTAAAGAATTTAAATATTATATATCTTGCTTTACTTCATTTTAACGTTGGGATTCACTATTACTGCTTTTACTGTATAAAATAAAATTACACTAACATACTATACAATATTACTTTCATAATAAATCTCCTCTTAAAGAAAGCACCAATTAGCAACTCCTAAAATATAGATAAATATGTAAATGCTTAATTTTTTTAAAGACACTAGCTGTGATTGATTGACGATGTTTTATTTTAAAATATTGTATGTATTATTCATGTAAACAAAGGTCTAAGTATTAATTTAATTTATATATCTGAAAATAAACTGCAAGAATTTAAAGTTTCATGATTAGTGATTTGAATAACAGCAACAGTGAAAATAAAACTGTCCAATGTCCTTAATTTATTAAAAAAACCTTGGTGGTTCTTAGGATTGTTTAAGATGACAACAAATTCGACGATGTAAACAAATACAAGTTTTCTTATTATAACATTTTAATAGATGACATCGCGGATTTTATATTTGATCAAATATATTCCATAGTTTGACTTTAAATAGAGTTTTCAATAACAATAACCGAAGAAAAACTTAAAGTTATTAGTATTTATCCTGTATGGTACGAATGATTTTATCTTACATAAGAAAATCATTACAACTCAAGTATCTGATAAAACGTTTCCCGCCGCTTCAGAGATTATACTAAGCGATGTACTATATCTTGAATAAAATATCAAGGCGCCGCTCTCAGGCTATAAGCATTACATCTGCTTGATGTCTACGTAGCTTACTGCCTTACGGTGAGCAATGTTACAGTTTTTTTTAATAATGAGTAACTATATTCAAAGATGAGAAATAACCAAAAAATATTTAAACTTTACTAACTATTACTGAACAAAATTATTAAAAATATGAATACATTATATCAGTACGCCGCACTGTAGAAACCTCGTCAGATGTGGTGGTATGTATAGTATCGTGTTAGTTTATATACAACAATGACTGCGATAATTGACAACTTATATCTACCCAGTTTAGATTAACTAGTTATATAATAAAAGATGCTAGGTAGTGTTCATGAGATAGAAGAAGACGAGGTTGATAACATGGTGTTGTGCCTGTTTCCTTACAGATTCGCAAAGATCCGTCGAAACCCATTGACTCTCGTAATCTTTATTTAAGGACACGTCAAGATCTTCGGAAAGTCATGTTTACTGATGAATGTTTATTCCATAACTCTCTGTAAGGTTATTGGGACTTAATACTTAAATTGTTCTTGGTCTAAGGGTGAATTATAGGACTACAAGTTCAAAGGGCAGCAATGTTACTTTCATTGATCCTGGAAAAGTTTATTCAGTTTGGGAGAGATTTTTGGCACGTTCTGTCGGTTTATTTTTTTCCTTTTCAGAGCTCTTTATTACGCTTGACATTTAAATTAGTTTACTATACAAATTTTCGCCTGTAATAACTACTGACATTACTTCACTTTTCCAACCGATGTAATTTTGCATAGTTTAATACTAACTCCAATTTTATAAAGATTAGTAGCTTGTTTTGAATAAGGTTTTTAAATAATTACTGAGATTAAGTTTCCAAAATTCATGGTAAAATTAAGTGGAATATTAAAAAAATTACGCAGTAGAACCGAATTTGTAATATTAAAAGATTTATAGGCAAGGCGTGCAAAATAATATTATGACAGTAACCTTATATTTCAAACATCGAATATATTATATTAACGAGAATAGGAGCAAATTTACTAGCCGTGGTTATTATATTGCTCTGTTAATATATTAAAAACCGCTAATCTTAATAAGTAATATTAAGAAACTATTATCTTTAATTTACATCATTAAATGTTGTACAGAACCTAATTTCTCGGAAATATTCTAAATCGAAGCGACTGACTGTTTGAACTCTGATTACAAAGAAAATGTAATAACCTTAAGATCCTTCCTCACGCCTTTACAGTGAAGCCTGGGTCCTCCATGAATAAAATAGGTCACGAATACATAAGAGAGAATAGTTGATGCGGTCGGATTTATAGGTTAATATTTAATAGCAGGGAGTCTGAGATACCGAGGGTACTTCTTTGCGGTGATTCCTTACCAGCATTCCTAACTTATCCTGATTGTAGAAAGTATACATTTAGGTCTTGAGTGGTCACTCATAAAACAATTTGTATTTGAACTTTGAATCTTCATGTCTGACCGAGCTGTTACAACAGTATAGCGAATAGAAAGAAAATAAAGTTATAGTAAAGAAATAAAACTTTATTTTCTGTCCAATTATAGGAATATATAACATTTTGAAAGGACAATTTAATAAAGCTCACTTAAAATAGATAGATAAGGTCAACTATCAAAAGAGCACTAACATTATTTTAAAATAAAATCGATCAATTCAAATAAATTTACTTTTTATATAATAAGCTAATTTCAAATGCAATAATTTGTATTGTAACTTAATTTTGACACTTATATATATTATTTTTCTAAATGTATTTTTACCAGTCTTATTCAAAAATCAAACTTCTACATGTGTCTGTATAAAGCCCACAGGAATAAATAAGTCCTGCTCGACCGAATAAATCTTTCGTCAGCTACAAGTTCATGTAGAATGCATGCGATGTACTGTATCTGACCCCGCTCCACCGCTTGCTTTATCGACCTATGTTACATATTCTATCCCCTCTTCTGGTGAGTTATACTGAGTGAAATAATCATTGAATTATGGACTGTATTTTTTAAATCCTGTAACTAATATCATACAAGAAATCTACAATCGATACATACATTAAAGTACAAGACAATAATAAATACTGTGCAAGCCTGGCCATTTGCAATTAATTTCGAAATGTTTTATACGATTACAGTGTGTACATGTATAAGTAATCAATATAAAAAAAAATATTTAATTAAGGAGCTTTATTTTTATTCTTATTTTTGGAGTTGTACGTTACAGTTTCATTTCATTTAGTGACTACTTACTGTAGTGGGTGTTACGCAATTATTACGTATAATATTTTCTCTTTCAGAACTTAATGAAACTGACTAAGAAAAGGCATAAAATAATTAAATTTATGGAAGATTTTAGTATATAGGTTGTTAAATATTTAGTATGATCTGAAAAAACCCTATTGCAATAACCTTTTAATCAAATATCGAACTTGATATGAAATATTGACTCTGCACCTTATATTGTGACTAACATTTATAGTTCAGTATACTGGTATGTAAAGGTATCCTTTTCTTATTTGTTATTATGTATAAAACTTAGACGGAGTTAGTAGGAAATAAAAATACTATTACTACATAGTTGACGGGGCGTTTTCGAAACGTATATTACCTGTCTGTCTGCACTATACTGTATCTTCAACATAAACCGATCCGTAGACTTTATTGCATGAAGATTCATTTCTGTATGGGCACCCATACTGATGTGAAATTGATGTGTAACCATGATGGCAACGACAAAATCACAGAATACATATTTTTAAATCCACTATGTGCAATCATATGACATTTTCTCATTTGACGTAGTAAAACATGTAGCCTAACTATAGTCTAAGCTATAGGCTTGAAATGTTGTATGAAATCTCAGTAAAGTCTGTAATGCGTAAATGCTTTGTTGTTGCTAACGCCTACCTTTGGAGAGTACAAGTTTAATAAATAAATATAAGCTCAGTAACCACAACATATATGTATTTTAACAGTGTGTATATTAACATTACATATCTTCTAAATACGAATAAAATTGTTCAAGCATAAAGCATAGTTTGGATTAATGTACATATCCACTTTAATTCGCCATTATATTTCACATGACTCGCATGTCTGTATTTTTTTAGTTACTTGATCTTCAATTTAATATCTTAAAATCTTTAATTACAATATCTTGAATTTTTGATTTGACAGATTCAAAATATAAAAAACAATATTCCCCTCCTTAAATGGTTACTATTCAAGTTTGGCAGAAAAACTATGCCACTGACATAACGACCAATTAGCTAAGGACTCGGCCACAAATCATATTAAACGACACAACTTCTCTCTCCATCTCTCTGCTGGCAAGAAATAAAACTTCTATAAATTCAAATCTACTACCTTTATTTTACACAATCAAGTTTTTTAAATGCAATTGTAATTTCATTATTATGTTTCCTGGTATAAAGTACAATCAGTAAGGCAAAATTACATGTATATATATATATATACATGTAATTTTGCCTTACTAATTATATATATATATATATAATCAGTATATATATATATATATATATAATTTCAATAAACATTGAATCGCAAAAAGTACTTGCTCCGCCGGGAGTCGAACCCGGATCTCTCACTTGCCGGGTGAATGTGCTACCATTACACCACAGAGCGCTCACTTTTTCCGATTCAATTATTTTGTATTTGGCCGTAACTGTCACATATGCGTTTAAATAAGCAAACTAACATATGATCGGAAGACCAAACACCTGTCAAACGACTTTTATTTACATTAAATTGTATAAATGGCAATAGCCTTATTTAATTTCAATAAACATTGAATCGCAAAAAGTATATATATATATATATATATATATACACAATAAAATTCCGCAAGTAGGTAACATTAGAACATTTTTGTATATGCTGAACGCTTTTAGTAAGGTTTTTAAATAATAAACATTGTAAATTTATCAAAGAATTGAGATTATTTATTATATATTTTTTTATAAATAATGCAAACTATTTATTTACAATCAAACTAAAATACTTATTGAATACTAATATTTTGTATTCATGAAACACTGTGTTAGGGACTCTGACCTTTTATACGTGCCTTTTTTAATTCAGGACATTAATGGTAGATTTGTATCCTTCCTATTTCACTTTTATATATAAACATATTTCCATCTCTTCATCAAAAATCATCACGACTACGCTTACAGTGGTTAAAGTTGTATTGACTTTTTCAATTTAGTAATTAATTGGATTTGTTACATAGAACTTGTGCATTTCCTTTATCGTTTTTATATACAACAAAATATGAGTACGTTACACCAGGTATAAGCTTAGCTGTGGTTACATGCAAAATTTCAAGTCTAGTTTCAAGGCTACATGTGGTACAATGTACATGTTAAAATGGCATATGATTCTAATCGGTTTGCACAGAAATGTATTTATTATGCAAATTTCTCGTTAACCTAATGTTTACCCATAAGACCAATGTAAAATCGATATACATTGCACAATTACAAAGTGCCATCAAGTTACATGCACCATCATAGAACTAGAGGTTACTTATATTGAAATGAAGGTTCATTCAAAACTCTCGAGATAGGCTATTGCTATCGCTCAGGTAATTCAAATTTAAAAACTGTTTTCTTACCAAGTATTTTAGATTATCTAATAAGTAAACAAGTTTACGAATCACCAACGTCTACAAAATAACATTTAATCAGTTATACCCATTGTACTTAAGCCGTTCCAAAGGGTGCTATAACGTCCTTAACATTCTTTTAGATCTAAATGTGTAACTAAAGAAAACAGTACCTTAAAACAACAATAATAACTTTCAAAGTAGGAAAACCATATCTCTTTATTCGAGACACCAGACTTTTACTTACACTGTTACGTGGAGTTTTACCCAAATTCCTGAACAACTGTATTCTTCAGTTTATTATCCCGTATATCGTATTATTGATTCCTCAGTATAAGTTGGCAAACCCTTTAAAACTTTACTCTCTCTCTCTCTCTCTCTCTCTCTCTCTCTCTCTCTCTCTATATATATATATATATATATATATATATATATATATATATATATGTGAGTACATATGTATAGATGTACAGCTGAAACTAAATAGTGATGAAATTAGTTTTGGAATATTATTCCATAAGTACTGTATGTTCCTGCAGAACTGCGTTCCATACAACGTTGTCATTGTTACTCTTCTTTAATAATTTTAGAATTTTAATGTTTTAATTTTCGTAACAGAAAATGGATCGTAGGCTAAAAATTAAAACGTTAAGATTGCCTCCCTCCCTTAATGGGAGACTTTTAGGAAAGTTACAAGTTGTGATAGTAGCCAAAAGTGGAGTTTAAAGGTTTGATTTTGTTTAAAGTTTTGTTGTATATATAATATATGAATCGGAAAAAGTAAGCGCTCTGTGGTGTAATGGTAGCACATTCACCCGGCAAGTGAGAGATCCGGGTTCGACTCTAGATACTATAAGATACTATAAGGTGTAAAAACATTTTAATTCATCCTGTATAATGTTATGGTGCATAGTGTTCTTTATAGTATTTGTTTCATGACTATACATTATATTTCCAATGGCACCAGGTAATTTATAACAAATTCAATGATATATTTTTTACTAGATATTTATCGTTCATAGTATTATGGTAGGATATAGTGTAAACCCTCTAAATTATAAAGCTATTAGTCAAGGTATTTATTCCTTTGACATTAAGTAATATATCACCATGTAACAACACACAATGTTGACAGGCAATGGTTGATGTTTGGATATAGATAAACCATAACCTGACAGAGGCGTAGTGTAAGCATAGTGTTTAAGTATATACATTTTCATAAAATCATGATCATAATCAACCAATTTATAATAATAAGTTACCAAACCATATGAAGTATTTAAATTTGTATACACCAAATGCAAAAACCATAAGCTGGTCAATGGATTAAAGTTGCATTGTACTATATACTCTACAAGCCATTCCTTTCATTTGAGTGCTGCATTATTGCAATCAAGCTTATTTCTAGAAGCGACATCTATTGGATGTTAGGAGCCTCCACATATTATAGAGCTCCTAGAGTTTGAGAAGTTCGGCAAGCTTGTATATCCAATAATCTAAGATTTTTCAGAAAATTCAAGTCCTGGAAACTAAGAAATTCTGGGTGTGATAAACTTCTTGAAGCAATAAGGTTGCTGTAACCTGAATTCATGTCAAATCCTATGACCGTAACGATTTTATTCCCTTAGTTGCTAGGAGCTTTTGTCATGAGTGTTTCGATACGCGTAGAGTTTCAGAGACCAAAAGGTGCTAGAAATAAAGTTTCATTAAAGCAATAGGCTCTCAGGAACCTGAAAACCCTAGGGGAAAAGATATGCAGTCAAATTATTTAACCACTTGCAGTGATTAAGCATAAAAATTCCTTAACAGGCGCATAATGTAATCAACAATTCCTAACTTAGGCAAGTCTTTGTTGGCGTGTTATTTGTTTATCTGATATTTATGGCATGGTATTAGTTACTATAAATGATAAACATTGGGTTCTACCAAATATTCTATTTTACGTGATGACATAAGAGAAAATTTGCATCACAACCAGAAACACAGATGATCTTTTCTAGTGCTTCGTGGATATCTTGCGGTTACTGTTGGTGTCCTCTATATGTATAGCGTCTTCAGAAACCTGTTACACACTCATATGCGTGTTACAGAGATATAAAAATCACAACTTTTTAAATATGATGTTGATATAGAACGCAGTTAACTGTTGCTTAGTTATAAAATTATAATTTTAAGCAGCTAAAATTTAAATTCATCTCGTACATGTATATACTAAATATCTATACTTGATTCAAATAGTATAAGAGAGCTCTGAAAATTTCAGTTCAATAGCAGCCTTTATTTTGTCAATAACAAACAGTTTCATTTTCCAGCTTCTATCTCGAATCGCTTTTACTTGAGCTTGTATTCATTGTTTATCTTCCACACGTGAGCAGAGTTGTGATGTATGCTCAGCGAGAACATGATCCAGCTTCTTAGCCTTGAACGTGTCGAATTTCCTCGTGCCTTCTTTCTTTTAGCTTAGAGGTATTAGCCACCCGAGTATGTACGGAAATAAACAATTAATTGTTCACTGGAAGTTTTTATTGACGATGGAAGGATTGTGAAGGAAACAGGATTTTTTCCGGACATTTGCCATCGTTCTGTGATACAAAAAATTCAGTTATTAAATATTTTAGATGTAAAAAATAAGTTATGTATAAAACTTACAGATTAAAGGTCAATGACATGATTGCAATAAGTTGATACGTTTATTAAAGAAGTTTATCGTTTACTTATTGTCTCATGTGTATCTGAATTGTATTGTATTCCAGCTGACTTTTAGTAGATAAGAGTAGAACTAATATGAACTGATGTTTAATCACGCAATTTTTCGACAATGGCCGTGGATTTGATTTTTAAGAACTTAAAATCCATGCATGAATATTGACCCACAATTAGTACAGGATGTATGAAAAATGAAAATTATACTTCAAAATAGTAAATAGAGTGGTCATTTATTAGAATCAAACATTGGCTATACTAAAATAAATCTAATTAAGTTTTACAAGAAATTTAATTTATGAGTAAAGCTTTTACTCGGATAGTTATTTTATTTGTTTATATGTCCCGAAATTTGGAAAACATTTACGACAGCAATCATAATAAAACGAATCGTTAATGTCTATCTCTATACATGTTTGTAATAATTTCAATAACAATGGAAATCAACAAGGCCCATATGCCATTCTAACTAGTTATTAATATTTTAATGAAGGTCTATCCAGTTATGCAGTAGAACGATATGAATATATTTCAATATTCCTTTCTAAACAAATTAATGTGTTTCTACAAGAATTTAACAATCCTATTTTAATATTATGTTGTAAATATTACGTATTGCTCCCTTACGGATTTTGTGTTATACAAACATTTTAAAAATTAAGTTTGGAGGAATTGGGCATTTAAAAAGTTAATCTGTAGAATTTATAATTTAGATCTATTGATTTAGAGTTTGTTTAATTGAACAATTAACATAAGTAATATTTTATGTTGTTTAACTTGTGACGTTCATTATACTAACATTCGATCCTCCCTTCATGAAAATATTAATAACTAGTTAGAATGGCATATGAGGCTTGTTGATTTCCATTTTCATTAATATTATTACAAACATGAATAGAGATAGGCATTAACGATTCGTTTTATCATGATTGCTGTCATAAATGTTTTCCAAATTTCGGGACCTTTGAACAAACAAAATAACACTATCCGATTAAAAACTATATTCATAAATAAAATTTCTTGTACAACTTAATTAGGTTTTATTAGTATAGCCAATGTTTGATTCTAATAAATGACCCCTCTATTTACTATTTTGAAGTATAATTTTAATTTTTCATTCATCCTGTACTAATTGTGGGTCAATAATCATGCATGGATTTTAAGTTCTTACAAAATCAAATCCACGGCCATTGTCGAAAGATTGCCTGATTAAACATCAGTTCATATCAGTTCTACCCTTATCTACTAAAAGTCAGCTGGAAAGATACAAATGAGACAATAATTAGACGATAAACTTCTTTAATAAACGTATAAACTTATTGAATTCATGTCATTGACCTTCAATCTGTAGTACGGTAACTGTAGGTATAAAGGAAAAGGCCATAGAGACTCTATACCTGGACATACGTTGCTCTTAGTCCAAGGAATGGCTCTATCGTATTAAGGATTTAAAAGTAAGAGGCCAGTCCGTCCGTGTATCCGTCTATGCGTTACCCTTTTCGTCACGTTATATCGACTCCTTCGACACTCCGTTATGTCCGTTTACTTGAAAAATGTTACCGTAACACCGAGATGTATTTGTTAAAATAGATTATGATAATCTTTAACAGGTGATATTTGTGTGTTCATAATTGAAAATTAAACAAAACTAATATTATTGTACAAATGCAAACATACCATGTTTAAGAATAGTGAAAACTTATGTGTTCACTTTATTTTAGTATATAATACAGTTAAAACCAAACTCGGAATATTATATAAGCTGTTTAATGTTCATAGTAAGCGAGTTTGTATAACAGCAATGTTTACTTAGTTTCAGTATTGAGTATAGTTTGTGCTAGACAGCCTGTGACGTTTATTTCTGTTTTAACATATGTGATTGGTGATAGCTCTTCAGCCATCAGACATACAATTTTCAACAGCACATTAACGTTATACTAACAGGGAAATATAGTAGATAACTGTGCCATCAGCTGTATAAGCTAATGAATTAATATTTGCTTATAATGATTATTTATATATACACCACTCTCCATAAAACTTTTGCGTTAGTAACAAATTTCTATATAATTTACATATCCAATAAATATAATATTGATGTCATTTTTTAAATCTTGTTTTTCCATTGTGGTTATGACTCCTCAGAACTTCAAGTTAGTTAAACTGGTTGGTTAAACATTTCTGAATAAATATTAAAATTTATTAAATATAAAAAAATTGCTTTAGCATGATGTTATATTGAAAAAGTGATCGTACTCTGTGCTGCTGGCTTTTTTATTTAAGAAATAAGTTAAGTTTTTTAGTTCAACATCAGTGTGTCAATTGTGTAAATAATAAGAAAGGTTACATTTTAAAACTAATATGAAACATAGACGCCATTTTAATAAATTTAAATATTTCAGCTTATAACTGGCGAAACTAAGGGTAATTAAATACAGATATCTTTAATATTGTGTTACTAGTTGTATTGCAATGAAGTATTAACTCAGTTTGATGTAAGTAGATTTCTAGACTTTATTTGCAGTAGTTACAAGACAGTGTATACAGTCAGGTTTATTTTGTTAGTTTGATATACTAATACAGTTGCATTAAATGCAGTTTATACCATTACTAAAATCACATACCGTTCATGGATTAAAACAAGAGGACACTCTTAGAATGAATCTAAACTGAACCATTAAACCGATGGTCCATCAACAAACTTGAGCCATTCAGTTTGGCAAATGGTCGTCATAACGTTTATGATACGACCAGCCATAAACCTTGTAACTGTTCTAGTGTAATTTCTCCGATATAAGTTCCCTACTGGCATATGCAATGACAATCCTAGGTCTCATAGGAGATACTCCTGCGTAATTGTACTTTTAAGCGCATAAACAAAGAATATTATTATACGTATTAACAATCTGTATAAACTAGTCGGAATGGGAACTCAGTTAAATTTGTAAGTTACTGCCTTGACTTTGCCTGAACTCTCTTTGTGTCGGAAATTTGAACTATAAAAGCAACAAAGTTCACAGGAAAAATACAGTGACTACGACAATAAGAGCCAGGACTTTATTATATAAGTTACTGGTCAGAGCTCTTATGAGTTGGTACAATTAAAATAATTACTCTGTAGCGAAATTGCTTTATTTTAAATGATTGTGCAAAGTTTTGTAATAATTGACTTAAGTCTTTACTTATGTAGAAATGTTGTAAAATATTGCAGAGTAGTTCATTACTAGAGTTATAAATTATTACAAATATTCTCGTATTCTACTATAAAATTTTACTAATAAAATTACAATCACTAATACGTTTCAATTTTATAGCTTTCCATAAACTCAAGTAATATTTATCATTACAGTAATATGAATTAATGGGCATTATACATGGGGTTATAAGTAACTCAAGCATAATTTACTTGAAGAAATAATTCAAAGTTGGGAACAATTTTTGAGAGTTCACTGGAGTCAAATTAGATGGTAGACGAGGTACTACGATTACTTAGTATAAGCAGTATACTCGTACACAACGTGTCGTTTCACCCGTATACAGTCATCTGTGATAGGCCTCCACAGACCGCTGGAGGTTCTCCTCAAACTGTTTACTTCTGGAATAAGAAAATCGTTTTGAGGAAAAAGATTTAACCGATCTCATTACGGTTGGTGCAAATATCGTTTTAAAAGTATTATATACAAACTAGCACATACCCGGAGTTTCGCCTCTCAATATCTACGCTACATTTCTTCTATTTAATTGAATAGCTACCAAGTTTTCATTAACACTGGAACTATTTTATACCAATGTAGAGAAACTTAAATGTAAAAGTCCTTAGCTTTTTTAGTAAAAACAGCTATGGTGTAATACTTTGGTAATATTAAATATGAATTTGTGGATACGGATGTAATATTACATATCAGGTATTTCAGTATTCAGTATTTCAGTATTCATGTTTAAGAGGTTCACATGTTAATCAAAGTTGTGAGTAATTCTTACTCTACGTGTTGTGCTTGGAGAAACAGTTCAGGCTCGAATTCATTAAATTTCCAACGCCGTTTGAGATTTATATTTTGCTATGATAAAAATATTTTTAGATAGGTATATATTTTTGTAGGGATTTTGGATTCAAAACAGACCAGCTTCATGAATGTTATCGGTATAGATATTTTTAGTGTAAATAAATTTTTCTTTCACTAAAACAAACATCAATAGTGCTGATAAATTTCAATACTTACATTATTACAGTAGTGATAATACGATGGAATCATAATGTTTTTAAATCAGTTACTCGTAATTAAGTTTTCATGGTTACGAGGAAACAATAATAATAACGAAGTAATGTAACTTCATACACAGCAAAGTTTTCACGAGCTGTTGCGTAACATTTTTTTTTTGCCCCGACAAAGAAATAAAATTTATAAAGTAGGTATATACATTTATCCTTTATTAAGATCATCTGGTTGCATAGGTTTTAAAATTATCTGATGTACGATTTCAGTATTTTTTAAATTTATAATAGGTTACAAAAAGAAAACATTATTTAGGGTGAATTAATTTCGAAAATTATGTTGGTTACGTTGAATTGCATGTCTAGATAATAGTATGTCCGATTTCGGTTAACAATATGAAACCAATGAATGGTTATATAAACTCTTAAAAGACTTATTCCAATAAAATATTTAGTAAAATTATAAATAGTACCAGTTTGCACATATTTAGTTATTCCTTCCTTATTATTGCCCACGTCACAAAAAAATGGCTCCATTCAAAATGTGATAGACGCAATACTTACACTTCAATACTTATATATTATCAAAAATAATGGATAGACACCGAACTTAAGGACCAAAAAACGATCATTTAAATGACAAATTTTAGGAATATTAAAATTTATCATAATTTATTTTGACAAATATTAATTAGATTAAAAAATTTGAAGTAAACATTCACTATATATAATCTAAACATGAAATCTAGCCATAAAGGTAGTTTTTAACACAAGCTAATTTGTACAGTTTATTTTTCATAGTTATTATGTAGTTTTGTAATAACCGCAGCCTTCTGTACTTGACGATGGTCTCGTTGGGATCAGACAATGTATTCAAAATATTTAAAAATTCAGTGAAAGATTTGCTGGTTTTAATAAACAACCTTGTCAAAACACTTAAAATGATACACACGCAATAAAACAGATGTATGAATATTCCATTTAGATTGTTTTCGCTATCCTGACAATGAAATATGAGGTTGTTGCAAAACAAACAAAGCAGGATCAGAACAATTTGCCGCCTGCCGCTGCCGCACGACCATCTGTTACGGGCTTTCATAACGCCTTGGGCTTCCGTTCCTACAACCTGGATATGTTGATAAATAACATTATCATTTCGCCAACTGTAAAATATATTTGATATACGTTTGCTATTATGGAACGATAACTGTAGTATTCTCTATAAACAAAATATGCGAACCCAAATGCTACACTCAATTTACTTATGAGTTGTCCGTATGGCTCTATGATAGTTCTGTTATAGAATTATCTTTCCCAATTAATAATCTTTCATAAAATATTCCAGTGCACAAGAAAGCAATAGTTTATTATATTGAATAGATAAAAGTTTATGGGAAAGACAGCTTGACGCTTTTGAAATGTATTCCATTGAGTATGAAATGGTATATCATTGGTTCTTCACTTATTATGTATCTGCATTGTGCCATAACCAAAGTAATAATAATACTAACAATTTAATAAAATAATTTGGTGACATTTCCATTCTTAGCGAATATATACTTCAATAACTAAAAAGCAGATGCTGATGGATAACTGAATTTCTGCACGGACAAGTATTATCGTTCAATTTGTTAAAAAACCAAAGAAACATTATTTATAAATAACTTAAATCAAACTATAACAAATTCGTCCAGGTTTAGTCTGACATTGTAATTATGAACATAATGTTGATTTCTTGAAATTGCGTCCCAACGTAATGGGCCAGTAACAAATGGTTAGTTACATATATTACCTTAATTATTACCTTATTATTAACTTATACTTGAATTTTATACTTCAAGTGTGTAGTAAACTATTCAATGTGGCTTACTGTAATCAAAAATAAATTTTAAATCAATATTATAGGTATATGACTTTTTAATTTTCTACTTCCATTTTGCAGTTAAAAGTATTTTTTGGCTATTTCATGTGGATTTACCGGATAATTTAATCATGTAATTTATGTTATGTTTATATTATGACTAAACAAATTATTTATGAAAATAACAGGTAAATGCACCTATTTTGTACGTAGTCATTGGATTGAAGAAATTAATCTTTACCCATGTGACTACAATATTATTCCTGAACAAGAAAATGAAACTAAAATAAATTCCAAACAACCGGGGACTAATAGTTTCTAGTGAAGAATTTACAGTAACGGAATGCTATTAACAGCTAACCCAGACAGACACAAGATTTGTCCAATTGTAGCTATGATGAAATTAATAAACAGTGGCATTGTGACAGTGCTGTTAATATTGCACAATCTGTCAGACTACTCTATTCTGCGAACCCGGATTACTGTTGTAAAGCTCATTCTTGGAGTAATGTTATTTTGATTGTTAATTGAATGAGATTATACTTTAAAATATTATTGTCACTTCGAATTTAATAAAATGTTCGTATAAATTAACCGTCACTTGTAAGTGTAATTAATCATAAATTTAATAAACATAAGATGAAGTTGTGTGATGCAAAATATACATCAGCAGCCCTAGAGTTAAATTATCATTATGGTGTATTTAAAAAATGTATAATAAGATGTCAGGCAACAAGAAATGCTAATGCTATTGAACAATAACATACATCATTCTGTGTAGCCTATAATTAAGATGGAAAGTGATGCAAAAGTGTGTAACTTTAAATGATATCGTCATCGTATCTAAGAATTTATTTGGTTATTATTACCAGATAATAGCTGCATACATAAATTTAGTTTACAAAGTAGCTAACTCAAATTTCAACTATAAAGGCAACGTTATAGGAAATATATTGTCAAAATGTATTAAAAAAAGCGGTTTGCATTTTTATGCCACTATTATAAGCCAGTGAAGCACATAATAACTTTAAAAATTACACCTCAGTTATAATATAATATTATAATGGTGAACATTTAATTGTCAGTAGTGAAATTTGAATCCGTAAATCCCATTCTTCAGCATTTCTTACTTCGTATAGTTCATAGCATGCATTCAGTTTTATTTGGACGATTAAGCTATTTAAATTTATGTAATCATATTGATTTTGTCCTGACCTTAAATAGTTTTGACTAATTTTAAAGCACATCCCGAATCAGGACATGTGTGTAGAAAGTTAAGAATGTGTACGTATAAATCAAATTTTTGTGGAGTATTAAAAATAAAATTTTGGACTTAAGTTGGTATAGCTTCTCCTAATGTGTGGTTGTTCTTACATTTATCACTAAGGCATTCATAGCCTTATAGAAAACCTCCATAATCCCGGGGTGAATGCCCAGTACTATTATACCCCCAGCATAATAACCCGGGGTGTATTGTTATTTTTAGTACTAGTATGAATTTTATGAAGCTAAACCCTTTCATGAGCCTTAGCGTAGGGTATGAGTATAATTTCGTAAAAATATATTGTACTATCGATATTGACCGGCAATTCAGCCTAGTCATTTCTTGGGTTTTTTTTTTACATTTACAGTTTTTTGCGGAAATCCAACGTCCTAGATGGTTGAGGATAGTTTACAATAGCAAATTCACCAATTGATGATCTATGATATGAATGCAAATAACTTACAAATTATACGTACATAGACCCGTCACCACACACAGTGAGTAAATATTCGTGGTTATATATCTATATATACTGTCAATAACTCTAATTATGAGATCGGTTTCTTTTCTCTTTTAGATAAGTATTCAGATTATAGGTATGTTTTTATGTCTAATAAACTGAGGAACTAACATAGCGCTTATTGAGCTGATTAAGTTTGTACAAAATCCTACAAACCGAGAAGTTAAAGGAGATGTGGAGTGAACAAGGGTACAAGATGAAAAACAACTTTGAAAAGTCCAAGGACATCTAATTCTGAACCCATGAACAATCCTCCCTTTACCACCAATTTGATATTTAATTCACAATGAACTTCTGAAAATGTAATTATACTAACGGCACGGATCAGTTTAAAGCTTGTAACTCATATACTATAATAATCCTATACATTGTATTGAATAAATAAAAAACTGAAAAATGTATTTTTCAAGAAAGAAAAATGGTGGAAAAGAGATCAAATACATCGTACTATACTTTGAAATTTCAAAAATTTGGTTTTTTTGGAATCACCTAAGCTATTAGTAATTTAAAATTTTAATATTTAATTTTACCTTTATGCTTTTACATTAAGACATAAATGTTTTCATGTTAGAGTACTGACTTAGGTGTAACTCATTCTTAGTTTTTATTCTTACACTTTTGGATGAGCGTTAGAGAATTATTCCCGGCTGCCTGTCTGTCTGCATGGTATCTCAAAAATAACTGACGTAAAATATTGAAATGTTGCAAAATGATTCATTTATATATATATATATATATATATATATATATATATATATATATATATATATATTATTTGTGTATATACACGATAGACATTGATGATGGTGCATGTGAATTTATCTGAGAATGAGTTTAGCTGTACACTTTAAACTCTGTATATTGCTTAGTTAATATTAAGGGTTCTAGCAATTCCTTTTCAGTTTATCTGCCTTTGTCTGCTTTCCGCGAGAAATCTCAAGAAGCTTTGGACTTGAAATGTTGTATGTAACATAATTTATTCAAGAAAATAGTCGTATATATCCATACGACATCTCAATCATGTTTTCATCTGTAATCTTTAAATTTTTCGACTAACTTAAATCTACTTACAAAAGAATAAATTCGATGGATGTGCATGTCTATCTATGGGATTTGACTGAACGTCAAAGTTGTATATCACCAAGTGGGCGACAAGTGTTCCCTTCTGTCTGCCTGTCAGCAGATACCTTGACAATGAAATGACTCCAGAGGAGTGTTACGCAATATGCGGTATGACATCCTCCTACCTTGTATAAATAACAATTCTATGATGTTGTATTAAGTTTGAAAGAAACACTCCTTTAGGTAAAGACCTAATGCAGAAAATGAAAACCAGTGGCGGAAGTAAGCAGTGAAGCGGGAAAGTGCTCAGACCGGAAACCACTCAGTATCGCAGGTAATAACCCGCACTGATGTGCTAGCATTCTACTGGGTTCGATGTAATATGGAACTTTATTCCTTAGAAAGTAATGACGTGTGTCATAATAAAATGTGACATTTTTATTTTTACATACTTTAAAATTCTAGTATTCATTCGCTGGAAAATGTATTTATTCTTCTAAATAAGCATGGTTAAATAATAACACGATTTTATTTTACATAATATGAAATTTACGTATATAGTAGTTTAATCGTGATCTAAGATGTAACATGTAATACCTTATAATTGATTATTGCACTTTAATAGATATTGACAATCTCTAATTCTAAAGTTAAAGAGAGGAATATATAATGCTAAATCTCATTTACTGTAAAGGATGGAAAACAACACTTGCACAAACGATATAAGACACGGTTTCTGGAAAGAAATGTTTGGTTGACAGTCCAATTCCATGATAAACATTTGTCCCAAAGGATTGCTTTTCTTTTCTTAGTCAGATTTTTTCCCAAACTTGCTATCAATTTAAACTACAGCTAGCTTGTTACTGTTTTGTTTTAAATATTTGTAATACGTATTTGTATTGTAATATCTGTCCTGAGACACCTTTAAGTAACGCTACGATATTTTATCATATTAATGAATTCATTAGTTACTTTTAATTTTTTGGTCATTATACTTTTGTAGAGGAATATTTCGACATTAAAAATAACATAATTATAATTACTTGAATTAATTTTAAATATGAATACATTCATAAAATTAATTAATTACACGAATTGTAACATCATTACATAAAAAAACTTAAATAGATAAAACTGAAACTGTATGAAACAGTTATTTCTATGTACCTCAAAAGAAGAAATTAGGAATGTGCTAGGCACTTTGATGTTTTTTTTTATTTTGATATAATTTAAAAAAATAGAATTATTTTTTTTAAACGTAATATTCAAATATATATGTTAAATAATTCATACCAACCTAGTAAATTTTGTTCTTTTGATTTAGTTGCCTTCTCGTATTTAGGAATAAAATGTTTTGCATGAAACAGTAATCTAATTCTTTTGTATATTGGTAAAATATCTAAAAAGAGAACGAAAGATGATGGTGGGTGATAAAGAGAGCCTATTAATATGTTAAGTAATCTTAAGATATTTTAAATGATACACTATTAGAAGTTTTCACTTTACTCATAGACCAGTATTATATCCGATAACAACAATTTGTCTTCATTTTCCGTTTCTCAGAATACCGTAACATCTTAGAACATTAAAGCCCATACTTAAATTTACCAATGGGTGACATAACATACCAAATTCAGGTGTGTCAAAAAGGATTGCCTAAGTGTTTCCGTTTTTGTCCGCCATTGATTGAAATTACATAGAAATTGCACCTCGAGTTGAGCAATTATTTACAGAGAAGGTTCGTAGCTAAAAGCAACAAGCACAAATAAACGTCTGTTTAGATCCAACATCGTGATGCCATCTTTAATTGGCATTTAATCACTCTACTAGATATGTGGAGTTTAGAGAGCATATGACTCCTTTAAAATAAAGTAATGTTGGATATGGGCATCCTGAAAGTTTCCAAATAAAAATAAAGTCATAAAATCAAATAATAGAATCTTATATATGTATGTTTATAAATGTGATAATTAATACATACCCTTTTTAGAGGTTAAAGCAGACTTTTAGAACCAAATAATACTTGTTAAATTTATATTGATATATTACTGTAACCGTAATAAAGATTAATATATCTAAAAATATAAGTGTAATAAAAGACATAGCTTTTGAGAAAACTAATAAGAAAATTCTAGTACAACTTCAAATATTATAATGCAAGGTAAAAAGAAAGAAAAATATTACTTTTCGCTTATAGTATTTGGACTATATGTTGACATGAAATATGAGTCTTTAAGAAAATAACAGACAAAACACAATTTATTACATGTCTAGGTGTTAAAATAACGCTTAATGTAAATTCCATGCCTACGACCACAGCTGATTCGAGAGAATTACATGTACAAATCCAATTTTGAGTTTGCCTTGATTTCACGACCAAGAAAACTTCCAAAATGTTTATGGAAATTGTCATTTTCTTTGTATATTTCGGTTTTATAACAGTCCAATGTTTGCTAAAAATAAACAGTTAAATTATATTGTTGCTAAAATTTTAAATCCTTTTATCTCCATATTTTCTTACTCTGTGCTCAATGTTGTTGTTATCTGGTTTACTACTCTAAGCTTTCATACTATAAATGGACCCACATTACAAATATTATTTAAATTCACTAAATATATGGTTGTGCTGTCGTATAACAATGCTTACTAAATTGGGACAAAACCTCAGTATTTCGAAATATAGTTGCGTTTTAATTATAACTTTATTATTATTATGATTTTATCTTCAACTAAGTCTATTGACACTATGACACTATGACAACTATGACAATAAGTCTATATCTAACTATTATCAAATAAAAAAACCATGTTAAAATGTTTTGGCCTGTTGTCTTGTCAATTATCAATCAAATTTCAAATTTTTATCAAAGAAAGCGTATCAAAAGGATGGTCAATTGAATCCTGCAAATGAAAGAGACCATCGACAAAAAAGGCTTCTTTTAATAAAAAAATGAGCATATTTGTTTTCAAATGAGTAATTGGAATGATGTGTTAACTTTAATCGCTCAAAGCTGTCTGGTTTACTCACAGTTAAAAATCAAAAATTTTACGTCTTAAAACTCTCACCTCTCAAAAAAATTTTCACATCAGACCAATTAAATTAATTTTTCATGATTTAGTCATATAATTATTAACGTTTTAAATATATTACCAACGTATCAATTTAATTTTTATAGTTTGATTGAGCATATCGCATGTATAAACTTCAAACTCATCATAGATATTTTTAGTATATTGCAGGGTCATATATTAAAAAATTTACAATTTGCACAGAAATGCTATCAGAACACAAGAACATTCGTTGTGTTTGTTTATACAATGTTAAACATACAGTAAACACATATTGCAAGTCTTAAAACGTGATGCGTCAAATTAAATTATTGACTTCCATGCTGTGAATAACAAATCGGGTTGGATAAATTCTTAAAATAGTGAAATAATGAATCTTTCAGTAAGTTATTTCTGTAACTAGAAAAACACCTTAAAAGCCCATTCAAAAAAATGATAATTTTTGTCACAGAATTTTTTGGAGAATAATAAATATCTCTTTTGTTTTCTCTAACTTGCTTTCTAATTTGTAGTTTAATATTTTAATCTAAAATATAAGAACGATTTCATAAAGATTAGCAATTTTTAGTTTGTTTCTGTTCGTGGAAAGGCATTCTTTACCACCCCAAAAGTGGAAATTTAATGTTTTTCACCTTGCACTTCTACAGCAGTCAGGTGTAATATAACCACTATACACTAACAGACGGTAGCTTTGACTAGTGGCCTGTGAGGTATGGTTATCGAGACTGCTGCTCATAGCTTGGGAACTTCCATTTCAATTTATGTTTTCAATGTATGTCGTATATTGAAAACTGTCTGAATATTAATATAGTGTAGAGTGATCCATAATACAAATGATATTCCACTTTAGTTATACATCATTGATACATTTCATTGGCAATAACAAAACTATTTAATAAATTAATATTAAAGCAAATTCACATTTACAAACAGGTTTATTTTGTGCTTTCAATCTGCAATATATCTAATTATACATCAAAGTATTTCCATCCTGTAATGGATTTATATTTTCAGAGCAAATGCATGTACTACAAAGATTCAAAATTAGTTTAAACCTTTTGTATTACTTTAAAGATACTTACCTGCATGACTTTCTAACTTTATAACAATGGGGATTTAAAACTTTGGACATTTTTCGATGGATAAATAACTATTATTACTATGTTGTTATTATTATAAATTATCTTATAGCAACAGGGTATTAACCTACCTGGAGATGAAAACAACTTCTAAGAGTGAAAGATTATTGGAAGCATAGTGTCATGCTTTTTATATACTGCATAAACAATATTTAAAATACCTAAAATACAGCGCAAGGATCATGAATGTGATAACGCTATGATGATCGAGTCCAAAGACATTGACAGATTCTGCAGAGATTTATTCGATCTAGGTAACGTGTTGAGAGGGACGAAGTGGATCGTAAACGGGAATTACGGCTATTTGCCAACTTCCATGGGGCACAACTCCACTGGTGGGATCCTCCAAAACTAGCGGTAATTATATTGTGTCCCATTTATCTTTATATGGAAAAAGCTGTTGTAAAAACAAAACTTATTTATAAAATAACAAATGTATTTTTACAACCTAAATTCATATTAATCATATTGTAAGGTATGGAATATAGATTAAAAACATTATTTATCTACGTTAACAGCTACATTAGATATTAACACGCATAGGAATAAGGTTTATCCTGCAACTACTCAACCCAAATTTGAAACAAACTGATGTAAAATTCTATCCGTCACCTGATCAGCCATCTTTATGTCTTGTCCTGTTATATTTCCACTCACTGTGTGGCATTCCAGTAGAAAACCATCAGATAATTCAAGAATTTGAGTAAAGTTTCTTGAAATTTGATCATTATCCATACAAGACAGTTTTGAAACTCTTTCGGGACGAGTATAAGAAGAATAAGTGTAAATATATGTTACAATGGAGGAATGTAGAAGAATATTGTGTATAAAATAATACCCAAATAAAATATCAAGTAAGTAGATATTCAGAGTAATTCGGTTCTGGAAGTAGCAACTACTACAAATACTATTTAATATATGCTGCATGAAACCTAAATTTGGCCAAATTTGGCCTTCAAATAAAAACTTACAACTTTTCTGGTGGAGCCCAGGTTAGTCCCTTGATTTAACACTTCCATCCTTGGCCCTCGTTCTTGTTAACTATATATATTAGACATCGGATCCAAGAATATAAATGAATGAATAAAATCTTAATATCAGGTTTTTAATTACTCTTCCGTAACAAAGCCTCCAGAACAGTGTTGTTGAGAATTGACGTAGTCTTGGAGCTCTGCTCCGATGGCGGCAAACGTGTTTGATTTGAATCCATGTTAACACCATGAGTCGTAGAATAGTCAAGCAAAATGTTAATACCAACCGTTCAATAATAGGAATTCCATCACCGTCACTTAAGTCACTGCTTCGCGTCCACTGGTAGAGGTCCATTGTAACGGTTACGGTGGTTATTGCAAGATCACTGAATCAACCAACGTCGAGCTTGGATGCTGCATGGGTGGGTGACAGATGAGCATTCCTGTTCTCAATCAGTCTGGCCGGCCATTGGAGGTGGTTCGGAAGTCATCTTCAAGCTGTTGGTTCCCAGGTTATAAGTCCTAACTTATACTGGTGAAATAAGACATCCTTTACCTTTTATCCTTTGGCCACATCAGATTTAAATAAGGCAATTTCTTGGGATTAGCCTGCACAATTAATATACATGAGTACAATAACTTGTAAACTAAGCTTAATAGTACACGTTTTATAATGTATTATTTGTTAGTTTTTATGTGCTGAACTTTATATCTCTAGTAAAATTTGATCAAGTGGTTGCGAGACACCCTGTGTAGATAAAGGGCTATGTTGTATGGTGGTCGGAACGAGAACCCTGAGGCAAAGGCCTGTTCAACGGTAGGGATGTGAATGATTAACTATTAACTGCGATAAAAAAGCAATATACAAGATCTGCCAGCACTGAGTATGCCTGAAAACCTTTAATGTATACATTAAGAATGTCACACTCGAGTACTATTTACAACATTACATTTTGAATAATAATACATTTAATATGTTCAGTGTATACAGACAGGGTTACATTTATTTAATACCTGTATATATATATATATATATGTGTGTGTGTGTGTGTGTGTGTGTGTGTGTGTGTGTGTGTGTGTGTGTGTGTGTGTGTGTGTGTGTGTGTGTGTGTTTTAACCATATCAAGTCTGCGTAGAATGGTTAAACAAATATTGAAACACTGATCGAGCGGTTTGTTGACAGATAGTAGATTACTACACAACACTCGTACATTTACAGGTAGGCCTTCTGCTCGGACAATCTGTCCTTACATAACCAATGCTACTCAAAGGACCTGTTGGGTCTAAGCATTATACAATGGTGACCAATCTCATAAATATTCTATTAGTATTATACAGCTCTTTATTTCAGGTTCTTGAGATTTCATTTTGTTATACTGTATTACACGCATACTATGGTGTTCGCACTAATTGACCTATATTGACTTGTAACAAATACATTGGTAAAACTGGATTTCTTTACACAGATTTTTACACGTTTTGTAAAAACGTTTCTTTTTAAAAATAAGCAAGCAAGGACGAACACCGATATTTCCATAAAAACTCGATAGGATAACAAGGTTTCCGTCATTTACATTACGTTAAAAAACTAAAAAAAGAATGCCTTGGTTTGTTAGTCAGGAATTACTTGAATATTTGAATGAAAAGTTATTGCCGCACTATTGAGTTTTATGTATTTATGTGTATTTTTTATGTGTTTGTATTTGTATTTTAATAGTTGTTTTTGACATCTAAAGAGAGTCCAATCCTCTAAACGTAGTGTGTAGTGTAAAGATCTAACAATGACCATTGCCCGAAATCCTACAATCCTTTCTAATGATATTTGTATAATTATAATCCTTTTATCCTTTTATAATCCATCTATAAGTTTGACACTCAAATTTTGTTCTTACAATTAATCATTACTTCCACGATCTATTAGGCATCTACACTTTATAAGTGCCTAAATTTACAGTATGCCACGCAGCTACACAGCAGGGAACTTCAGAATATAGTCGGTGGCTCGTAACGTCTTCTGGTTCTTGGGTTTATATGGGTTTTAATGAGTTATTCAATTTTTACTTCCATAAATATTTTCTATTTTCTCGACGAAACCACTCTATCCTTTAAATATTTTTCTCATTTTCATTAAAAACTTTATGTCAATGATTTATTGTTGTAAATACTGGTAGAGAGAAATTTTGGCAGGCATACAAATTATTGGCTGAGCATTAGCGAAGCCTATCACTCGAGTGGTGGAGGAATGTCATTTATGTATGTCTATGCGCACGATATCATGAAAACAAGTTGTTTTATAGACTTGAAAGTTTTCATGAAACTCAATTTTTATATGAAGAACACTGATTTGATGATGTTGAATGTCACAATACGCGATTAGGCTGAGCGTTGGGATGATGCCAACGATAAAATAGGAAAATAAATAAGTTTGTAAGAAAACTGAGCACAATCATATGAGGTTTTAACATATGCCACTTTATTCATAGAGATAACAGAAAAGTAGAATTGAAAGTTAAGCATTGTACTACCCTACGTAGCTAACTAAATCACTTATCATGTGAAAATTGCTATGAAACCTAATTTAAAGAACAAAAATGTAAATGTATCCTGTCTTGAAAAAGGGTTTCTTATTTTTATAATGAAACTTTATTTATTCATAGACAAGAATAAATTCTATGAGTGCGTTATTGAAACCTTTCATTCAGAAGACATGCACAATTTCTCTTTTGTTTTCCAAAGGGATGTAAAAGTTTCTTTTCTGTATGAATGTCTGTATGTCTATCTACTGCCTGCAGGGCATTTGAAGAATGAAATGAGCAATGTATATGAGATTTTTCAAGCAGTCTCAGCTAATAAAATTTAAAGGAATATTTTTTTACGGTGTAAAAACCTAAAACGATAATTAAAAGAAGCACATATTTCAATAGTTAAGTAACTACAAATATAAATACAAAATGTATTAGTATGATTGCTGAAGCAAAAGAAAATATATCTCAGTAGCATATTTTATTTATAGCAGAGCCTGGACGAACAGAAAAGATAAATTATTACATTATTGTCCAGTGACCCGTTCCCTAGGATTGAATAAATCTGCATTGCGTCCTCACAGACAATGGAAGTTTTTACTTTAAAACAATGGACCGCAAATCTTTTTCTTTAACTGGTTACTAATTTATTGTAGGTATATTTACAACTTTTCTAAATAACTTAAATATTAGTTTTCAAATTTAAGGAACACACACACACACATACACATATATTGAGTAATATTTAAGTAATAAAAAATAGAATAGCTTAAAAATTAAAAGAAAACAACTATTTATTAGTAAATCTCTCCTCCTCCAAAGTTAGTCTACGGTTGTTTTTGAACTAGGCATATAATTCCTCCCAATCCGAGTGCGACAGTCCCTAATCTCAGCTCGTGTTTTAGCCTCCCCTTGAGGTAAGAAGGATTTCACGTAAGCAAAAGTTTCTATATAAACCAAGTTACCTGAAGCCTGAAAAAACCCTTTACCAAAAGGATCCTAGCTGCACTGCGATACCGGCTGACGTGATCAAATTTTCTAAGGTCGTACACAAATATTATAGTAGAGCATAATAAATAAAACGAGAAAACTACAGCTTTGGCAATTTTTAGTTTCGTTTACTTCTGGAGTAACTCCGTAAATCTAAAAAAACCCTCAACCTATTTATTACACCATTATTGATATATTGAACACAGCTCAAGCAGGTTAACGTTTGTCAAAAGTCATACCAAGGAATTTTACTATGTCCAAAACCTTCAAAGAAAGATCTCCCAAGGAAAACGCTGAAGCCCCATTACTAAAAGAGACTAAATTTGAAGAGGAGAATTAACAAATAAATACTTTTTTGGATTCAACTGAAGCCCGTGATCGTTGGCCCAGAGCTTGACCCTCAACAAATCATCATTAATCTACTGCATTGCCAAGACATACTGTAATGGATGATATGTCAATACAAGCCAAATGTCATTAGCTTAGGAATAAAGGGTACAAAAATTATAGCTCAAGATTAAGTATACAGTAGAAACGTAATAGGACCCAAGCAGCTACCCTGAGGAACACCTGACTCTTTAAAAACAATAACTGAAAGACGGTGATTCATACTGGTTACCTGCGTTCTTTCAATCAGATAAGAGCGAAACTACCTTGAAGAAACATGATCAAAGCTGGAGTAATAAAGCTAGGCAAAAAACTTCACTGGGTCAATGCATGTGAAAAAATCAAGAGCTGCTATAGTACTTAAGACATTCTTATCCCTAGCCGAAATCAGTTGGTTCGTCAAACTTATAGAGCAAATGTCGTTATAAATCCTTCCTGAAACCACACCGACTATCAGGGAAAACTTTGGTGTATTCTAAGAGGAAAACCAACTGATTTGTTATAATGTACTCCAATACCTTAGACATAATTGGCAAAATGGAAATAAGCCTAGGATCAGACATAGACAATTTCGGCAGAAGGATGACCAAGCTTTTTTATTATTTTGAACTGGTTCCATTATTATTATTATGATCTATTATTTTATTTAGGGCAACATATTCAGAACCATTGTAACATGTTACTTTTTTTAACATACAAAATTAAATTTAAATTTAAAATATTCATTAGTAAAATTGTAAAATTAGAGCAGACAATTTTTTTTATATTACGAATAACGACTTGGGTTTTAGAATTATCATAAAAAGGAGCGAAATAATTATTTTACTGACGATGAGTCAGACGCTATCTGGCAGGTCCGTGCCCGCGCGGATATCGCCGCTTCCCCTCCGATCACGGCGAGAGGAGAAGGCTTCCCCCACCCCCGCGATCGCGCGAACCTATATAATGACGGCCGATTGAAGACACAGGGAGAGACAGTCAGTGACCGCGACACCGCCGACGACCGCTGCTCACCACGACTACTTCGACCCCTTCCCCCGACCCCGCTCGCTGAACGACTGTACATCGCGACTCGACGCCCGCCGCCGATATCCAGCACCAGGTAAGGAACAACGACCCTGTTCCTTACTAAAGTGTTTTATCTCCGCCATCAACAATTCTTCCAAATTTTTTTATGTGGAACAGAATTTAATATTTTATTTGTCATTTATGAAAATTAATCGATCTGAAATATATTAGTAATGTTTGATGGTTATAGATTTATTTTGATAAGATAATTGTTTGATTTTAAATATACTCTTAATAATTTATTTGATATTTAAAGGTATCAATAAATTTAAATAGAATATATTTGACTTTCTAAATTTACTCAAACTTTAATTACTTTTTCAACTAGAATTACTAAAGTTATTCTTTTCTTCAATTTAACTTATATTTTGAATTCCAATTACTCAGATTATTTTTTTTGTCATTTCGACTAAATTTTAATTACTGTGTTAAAATTTTCCTTTCTAAATTTTTCAGATCTCGCATTTCTTTTCCTGGCGATCGATCTGACACCTCATCCCGAGTTTCCTTTACGAACTTTCCTACCAATTATCTCCTACCCGGAAAAAATTATAACAATCGGGACTCGCCTTACCACTGCTTTCTTTCCGGCGATAGTACTGGCATCCTATACCCACGACTTCCTTTTATAAATACTTTCTTCCCACCGACCCCGTCCTCATAAACTAAATCTTATGTTCAATCGATGTAAATTTTTATATTAGGTATAAAGTTTTCTCGACCATCATTCTGTTGTCTGATTATTATCACATTTCTTGGCGAATCTCTAATCTACGCGGAAATATTTTTCTTTCTTATTGAAGTTCAATCTAATTTTCATTTTATTAATTATTTATATTTTTGTAAGTGATTATCTTTATTTTTCTCCTTTATCTATTTCGGGACTCGCAACCCTTTCTTTTTATTTTTGCGAACGTCCTGACACCCTCACCCCGATAACCTCCATCAAAATATTTATTTAACGATATTTTAGTTTATTTTTCTGGTGAACTGTGCAGATAGGGTGAGTGTTCAATTTTTCTTTGATATTCATAGAGCCCTAATATTTATAGTAATTTAGCTTAGTAGCCTTATTGCATAGTTTAAATCATTTACCTTTATCTTAGCTTGCATATGGTAGGGTAATTCTGCATGGTGTGTTATAAGTGATTACTTTGTTTTTTTATTTTCCAAAATTATATGCCTGAGAAAGTAAACTTGATATTTTATTTTGGAGCTATACACTTGCCTACAGAATAAATACAGCTTAGTATATTTTTATATTATAAATGCATCTAGCTTTTGCATCCCGTAGAAATATTTTTTGTTAATGGTTAGTGCTTGCGTTATGTATATAGTAGTTGCACTGTGATATTGGTGCATGGCTAATTTTTAATTTATAAGATTGTATATTTGCTATTGGTGTTATTTAAATATTGCTTTTGTTTGCCATTGCTATTCATATTTTGCTTTGATTTTGTATTTTGCTTCTACTAACCATCATTATTTAACCGATTAATTATTCCAACCCCGGGCTCAATAATTACTGTATACGACTCCCCGACCAAGTTATCAGTGGAGACTACTCAGCTTACTTGTAATTCCTCACTGACCGACGTATTAATAAACAATACAGTTGTTTTCGAAAATCGAACTCGCTTGAACAATAACTTTCCTAGAACAAGAAATTTTTATTTTTCTGAGCAAGATTTTTTTTTATTTTTTACGTCTTCAAAATTTTATTGGAGTTGACGTGATGAAGTAAGCCCAACGTTATTTTGGAAGTATCAATTCCTTCCGCAGGGCCCTCTGATTCGACTCCTAACAATAAATAATAGTTATATGAAATTCTCGAACCCTGGAATTTTCTAACCCAGCTCGACTGGCTATCTGGCAAGTTGCGAATATTTTCGCTTGCCCCGAAAATAACATCGCAAAGTGGCGCCCGAACAACTGGGACTGTAATATACGTTAATTTACGAACTTTACGATTTACTTTACACTTTTTTGTAAATATACTTTACAATTTACGACTAAAAATTGTTAAAGTTTTAAAATAACTTTTTGTTTAAGAAAATTTTATACGTACAATAATGATGTACTTATTGAACCTCTTTCTCCGCCCTTACCAAATTTTATTCTTTATGTATGTAAACGGAAATGATGGACAAGGGGACACAAACAAACGAAAAACAACTACAACTACCACGACTTCAACTCGGATTACGACACCGCAGGCTTCTGTTGGTACATTACCAAAAATTTGTCCTCCTACAGTCGCACCGATTACTACCACTACTACTGCTACTATTACCACCACCACTACTACTATTACTACCGCTACTACAATGGGCCTACCAATCCCTCCTACAACTATTCCCAATCCCCAAATTATGCTTCCTTCCCCTTCGGAGAATGATCCTCGTGTGGGCTGGATTTATAAATTACAAAAGAACGACCTACAGGAAGAGTTAAGAAAATTTAATCTGAATCCGGATGGTAATGTGGCTGAACTACGAAAGCGACTTGTAACTTTTCTTAGGTCTGGAAAAACACCTCCTGAACCTCTTCTACTAAGAACAGAATTATTGTCATACGGACAAAACCTCGCGACCAATGTAGTTTCCTCAGCATCAGGACCGATTAGTGCCTCTCATGTTGATGGTCATATGCAACATGAGGAAGTTAGCATTCGAGAAATGTTAAACCTCCCTCCTACAGCTAGTTTTAGACTAGTACAGGAACGATTAGCCCTTTTAATCCACGAACAATCTGTAAATTCCATAGCCCAAACAAACACACCAGACATAACAACACCTCACCCGTTGAGAATGCCGACAGCAAGATCCCCCACAGGTGATGAGCCTTGTGACCCGAATTTTGGATTGTACAGTGGCGCTAACATGGCAAGCAGGCCTACATCTGAACTTAGACATCCGGATATCTCTCATATCTGCAATCAAGTTCGGAAATGGAATTTGAGATTCGATGGGGATGCAGACCCAGTCTCTTTCATTGAGCGTCTCAATGAACTGGCCGAATCTTATGAAATACCTCCCGATCGGCTACTAAAAGCATTACCGGAACTTTTTAAGGGAAACGCTCTTTTCTGGTACCGAAATAATAAGTCATTTTGGACAAACTATGACGACTTTATAATCAGCTTCGAAGAGCAGTATCTTCCTCCAGATTACCGACGTAACTTGGATGAGGAAATAACTAGAAGAACTCAGGGCGAGAGTGAGCCAATGCGAAAATTTATTGTAGCCCTTACGACTCTAATTCGACGACGTGGTGGCTTCTCTGTAAACCAAACACTAAACCGATTATATTCAAACATGAGACCTGAATACAAATTAACGATCAGAAGGGAAAGTTTTCACTCGATTAGTGAATTAATTCATCTTGCCGAAGGTTATGAAAGTTATTTGCGAGAGAAGAATAGTTACCGACCTCCTCCAAATCCGGCTCAATCCATGGTACCTGAGACAGCATACGACACAAAACGTAGAGTTTTTAAGTCATACCCAGTTCAGATGATAGATAAGCCAGAACTGTATCACGATAAACCCAAATCTTTTACCGATAAACGAAGGTTCGAGCCCTCTACAACTGTCCCGACTAACACTACTCAGTCAAGGCATCTTACTACAGATACAACGACTACCATTCCTACTTGTTGGAATTGCGAAACTAAAGGGCATAAATACCACCAGTGTCCTCTCCCTAAAACCATTCGCTGTTTTAACTGTAAAAAAGTAGGAATCCGAACCGTCCAGTGCCCTTGCAGGCAGGGAAACATTTCCGGAGCCCGGAGCGTCAGAGGTGTCCCGGGACTCTGGGGCAACAAATCACCTCAATCGAATGGCCCAAATGGCTCAACCAAATAAAAGAATTTAACAAAAGCAGCTGTGCAGAAGTTAAATCGAACGATCCTAGACCATTTGTATCCATTAAGATTCAAGAAACTACCTTTTGTGCACTGCTTGATACGGGATCAATGGTGACTATTATAGGGGAAAGAGTAGCTAATCATCTATTACAGTTAGGTGTTAGGCCTAAGAACGTAAATGTTAATGTTAATATGGCCGATAGCACAAAAAGCCAGATATCTCAGGCCTTCGAATTTAACTGCGAAATAGCCGATATTAGAACTAAGGTACGCGCCCTGTTTCTACCAGGCTTAACTACGCCGATGATTTTGGGTATGGACGTTATAACGCCTTTAAAACTGATCGATATCACTCCTCATGAAAGTACTGCAGAAACAGTGACTAGATGCGATAATTCAAAGACTATTCATACTGATGCCGTTATGACACTAACAGAAGTAGAAAGTAAAAAACTGAAAGAATTCCTTGATTATCAGTTGAATTTGTTCGATGGTTTTATTGGTCGCACGACATTAGTGGAACATAAAATTCGCCTTAAAACTGATACACCCATAAAACAGAGGTATTATTATCGCAACCCGGCAATGCAGGCGATCATTAACAAAGAAGTTGACAAGATGCTGGAGTCAGGCATCATTGAACCATCATCTAGCCCTTGGAGCTCTCCACTAGTGCTGGTTAAGAAATCGAATGGAAAAGTAAGGTGTTGCATCGACTTAAGGCGAGTTAATGCGGTCAGTGAGAAGGATGCATATCCCCTTCCCCAAATAAGTGCGATACTCGACAAACTGAGAAATGCTTGCTATATATCCACGATCGACCTAAAGGATGGCTATTGGCAGGTACCTCTCGAAGTTAACAGTAGACCAATTACGGCTTTCACCGTTCCCGGCAGAGGGTTATTCCAATTCAAGGTCATGCCATTTGGCTTACACTCTGCTCCGGCTACCTTTCAGAGATTGCTAGACCAAGTGATAGGACCTGAGTTTGAGCCTTACGCTTTTGCCTATTTAGACGATTTGGTGCTGGTATCCCGAACTTTCGAAGATCATTTAAAACTTCTGAAAGAAGTGTTTGAACGCCTTAGAAATGCAGGATTATTACCAAATATGGAAAAATGTAACTTTTGTAAAAAGGAGTTGAAATACCTTGGCCACGTAATAAACGAGAGAGGAATCCAGACGGATCCGGAAAAGGTTAAATCAATTGTAGATTTTCCAGCACCTAAAACTGTAAAACAAGTACGGAGTTTCTTGGGACTTGCGTCTTGGTACAGACGATTTATCGAAAACTTTGCAAACATATCTAAGCGATTGACGAAACTCTTAAGAAAGGGGAATAGATGGGAATGGACGGATTCTCAAGAACGAGCATTCAATTCCCTTAAAGCAAAACTTTCTACCGCACCGGTCTTAGCCTGCCCTGACTTCAAGGAAACTTTTACGGTCCACGTGGATGCCTCCAATGAAGGTTTAGGGGCTTCACTTACCCAAACTATTGGCAAGCGGGAGAAGGTTATTGCATATGCGAGTCGACTTTTACACGAGAATGAAAAGAAATTTTCCGTAACCGAGAAAGAATGCCTAGCTCTGGTATGGGCCGTTCAAAAATTTCGTCCGTACCTCGAAGGGTACAAGTTTATTGCGATAACTGACCATCAAGCTTTAAAGTGGTTGATGAGTTTGGAGAAACCATCTGGAAGACTTGCTCGCTGGATGCTGGAACTACAGCAACATGACTTCGAAGTCCAATACCGCAGGGGAGTCCTGAACCGAGTAGCAGACGCACTCTCCCGGTATCCGATCGACACGTCAAGCTGTGATCCTGTAGTCGGTTCAACCGTTGGTTGTAGCACCGCCAACGACAGTTCGAATAACTCTCGGAGGCAACTATCGCTCAAAACCAAGGAACCAAGGCTAGAAACAGCTTCAGGCGAACTTATGCCCGATTGGCACTCGAAAATGCTTCGGAAGGTATCTGCAAGTCCGAATAAATATGCAGATTACACCATTCGAGGAAATAAACTATACCGAAAAATCGAGAAATCATCTACCGACCCAAAAACAAATTGGAAACTTTGCGTACCAGATTCTCTAAAATCCGATGTACTGAGAGAAAATCATGACAGCACAACAGCTGGCCATTTAGGTGTAAACAAAACGATCCAGAAAATCAGCGCCAGATACTTTTGGCCTGGATGGAGAAACGATATTCGAAAATACGTAAAAACTTGCGACACTTGCCAGAGATACAAGGTGGAACAATGTAAACCGGTGGGTAAAATGCATTTCAGACGCCCCCAAGGACCTTGGTTCACAGTAACCAGCGATCTGATGGGACCTTTACCTCGATCTCGTAAAGGAAACAGATTTATCCTGGTGTTCCAAGATACCTTTACCAAATGGGTAGAAATTGTAGCATTACCATCAGCAACTGCTAAGAAGGTGGCAGAAAAGTTCGAAGACCTTTTGATGCGATATGGTGCTCCAGAAGTAGTACTGACAGATAACGGAACGCAATACCTCTCGAAAATCTTCCAAAAACTTACAAGTGATTGGGGAATAGTTCACAAAACAACCGCACCTTATAGTCCGCAGAGTAATCCAACAGAGCGAACGAACCGCGTATTAAAAACTATGGTTTCTCAGTTCGTGCGAAATGATCATCGTAGTTGGGATCAACATTTAAATGAATTTAGATTTGCGTTAAATACATGTTGTAGCGAATCAACAAAATTTACTCCGGCCATGCTCAATTTTGGCAGAGAACTTAAAACTCCAAACTGTATCTACGGTCAGGTATTAGAGAATGCCACTCAAGGTGCTGTTAAACCTAGCGAAATCGATATACATGAAACTCGAATGAACTTCATGCTAAAATTAAGGGAAAAATGTAAGCTAAACATGGAAAAAGCACACACTCGCCAAGCTCATTACTATAATCTCAGAAGAAGAGATAACAGTTTTGTAATAGGCCAACAAGTTTTGAGGCGCAGCCATACACTTTCCTCAGCGGCTGAGAATATAGCAGGAAAATTGGCACCAAAGTTTGAAGGACCATACATCCTATATAGAAAAATAGGATGTAATATATTCGAACTTCGAGATCTCCAAGGAAAAGACGTAGGCCGAGCCCATACGAAGGATCTGAAGGCATACTCTTCCTTGGAGGCACACTAGATTCCTGTTGCCCTGTTGTGTGCCCATAATTTCCTTTCTACTAACCTATATTATTGTATGATTTCTTGGTTGCCCGATGTGTTTTTTTTTTTTTTTGGCGCCAAGAGTTGCTTTAGTAGACTAGTATTCCTACAACAAATCACCTTTCTATCCCAAATTCTTCCTTGTAAGACTGCCACTCTCCTGTACCCGGCGTGTCTAATATCCTTACCTTAGAGATTTTATATTTTCGAGTTCGATTTTTGTTTATTTTTATTAGTAAAGCGAGATCTGATTTTGTTTTCTAGCCATTATATGTATTGTGAAAGACTGTGCCCGTAATATATTTTAGTGTAAATTTTAGTTTTGTTAAATAATTTTTTTTTTGGTTATGCAGATTGCAATTTGTTTTTAGTTATATTTTCTTACCAGAATATGTTATCATTTTATTTTATTTGTTGATTAAAACATTAATTTCGTACGAAAAGAGTCTTTAGTTTGTTTCATTTCATTTCAGAAACTTTCAAAACGGATACAAGAGGAGATTAAACTACGGTAACCTTTTTTGTTTATCTATATACAAATACCACATTTAACTTCTTTTTTCTTCTTTTTTTGTTTCCCGAAGTACAGATGGGGTGTAACATGTTACTTTTTTTAACATACAAAATTAAATTTAAATTTAAAATATTCATTAGTAAAATTGTAAAATTAGAGCAGACAATTTTTTTTTATATTACGAATAACGACTTGGGTTTTAGAATTATCATAAAAAGGAGCGAAATAATTATTTTACTGACGATGAGTCAGACGCTAATCTGGCAGGTCCGTGCCCGCGCGGATATCGCCGCTTCCCCTCCGATCACGGCGAGAGGAGAAGGCTTCCCCCACCCCCGCGATCGCGCGAACCTATATAATGACGGCCGATTGAAGACACAGGGAGAGACAGTCAGTGACCGCGACACCGCCGACGACCGCTGCTCACCACGACTACTTCGACCCCTTCCCCCGACCCCCGCTCGCTGAACGACTGTACATCGCGACTCGACGCCCGCCGCCGATATCCAGCACCAGGTAAGGAACAACGACCCTGTTCCTTACTAAAGTGTTTTATCTCCGCCATCAACAATTCTTCCAAATTTTTTTATGTGGAACAGAATTTAATATTTTATTTGTCATTTATGAAAATTAATCGATCTGAAATATATTAGTAATGTTTGATGGTTATAGATTTATTTTTGATAAGATAATTGTTTGATTTTAAATATACTCTTAATAATTTATTTGATATTTAAAG
This sequence comes from Homalodisca vitripennis, assembly GCF_021130785.1. Taxonomy (NCBI): domain Eukaryota; kingdom Metazoa; phylum Arthropoda; class Insecta; order Hemiptera; family Cicadellidae; genus Homalodisca; species Homalodisca vitripennis. Next base: position 154,150,461 of record NC_060209.1, read on the forward strand.
GTATCAATAAATTTAAATAGAATATATTTGACTTTCTAAATTTACTCAAACTTTAATTACTTTTTCAACTAGAATTACTAAAGTTATTCTTTTCTTCAATTTAACTTATATTTTGAATTCCAATTACTCAGATTATTTTTTTTGTCATTTCGACTAAATTTTAATTACTGTGTTAAAATTTTCCTTTCTAAATTTTTCAGATCTCGCATTTCTTTTCCTGGCGATCGATCTGACACCTCATCCCGAGTTTCCTTTACGAACTTTCCTACCAATTATCTCCTACCCGGAAAAAAATTATAACAGTCGGGACTCGCCTTACCACTGCTTTTCTTTCCGGCGATAGTAACTGGCATCCTATACCCACGACTTCCTTTTATAAATACTTTCTTCCCACCGACCCCGTCCCTCATAAACTAAATCTTATGTTCAATCGATGTAAATTTTTTATATTAGGTATAAAGTTTTCTCGACCATCATTCTGTTGTCTGATTATTATCACATTTCTTGGCGAATCTCTAATCTACGCGGAAATATTTTTCTTTCTTATTGAAGTTCAATCTAATTTTTCATTTTATTAATTATTTATATTTTTGTAAGTGATTATCTTTATTTTTCTCCTTTATCTATTCGGGACTCGCCAACCCTTTCTTTTTATTTTTGCGAACGTCCTGACACCCTCACCCCGATAACACCTCCATCAAAATATTTATTTAACGATATTTTAGTTTATTTTTTCTGGTGAACTGTGCAGATAGGGTGAGTGTTCAATTTTTCTTTGATATTCATAGAGCCCTAATATTTATAGTAATTTAGCTTAGTAGCCTTATTGCATAGTTTAAATCATTTACCTTTATCTTAGCTTGCATATGGTAGGGTAATTCTGCATGGTGTGTTATAAGTGAATTACTTTGTTTTTTTATTTTTCCAAAATTATATGCCTGAGAAAGTAAACTTGATATTTTTATTTTGGAGCTATACACTTGCCTACAGAATAAATACAGCTTAGTATATTTTTATATTATAAATGCATCTAGCTTTTGCATCACCGTAGAAATATTTTTTGTTAATGGTTAGTGCTTGCGTTATGTATATAGTAGTTGCACTGTGATATTGGTGCATGGCTAATTTTTAATTTATAAGATTGTATATTTGCTATTGGTGTTATTTAAATATTGCTTTTGTTTTGCCATTGCTATTCATATTTTGCTTTGATTTTGTATTTTGCTTCTACTAACCATCATTATTTAACCGATTAATTATTCCAACCCCGGGCTCAATAATTACTGTATACGACTCCCCGACCAAGTTATCAGGTGGAGGACTACTCAGCTTACTTGTAATTCCTCACTGACTGACGTATTAATAAACAATACAGTTGTTTTCGAAAATCGAACTCGCTTGAACAATAACTTTCCTAGAACAAGAAATTTTTATTTTTCTGAGCAAGATTTTTTTATTTTTTACGTCTTCAAAATTTTATTGGAGTTGACGTGATGAAGTAAGCCCAACGTTATTTTGGAAGTATCAATTCCTTTCCGCAGGGCCCTCTGATTCGACTCCTAACAATAAATAATAGTTATATGAAATTCTCGAACCCTGGAATTTTTCTAACCCAGCTCGACTGGCTATCTGGCAAGTTGCGAATATTTTCGCTTGCCCCGAAAATAACATCGCACCATTTTAACCATTATCACTACCAATTATTATTTTTATGTACCATCTATATCTTTATTTGGTATAGTCTAAAATATACAGCATGAATATATTTGATGTCACTGTATAGACATAGTTAAAAGAAGTTGAAAAATTTTTGAATAGGTCATATATTTACAGTTTATATGAGCATATGCCAGTGAAGCGAAAAAAAGAAACTAAATATGGGAGAAGCAGCGAGGTATAAACATTATCCCTCAAAACAGTTCATAGGTTCTTGTCCAACCAGAAATACAGGCAGTTTATTTCGTCATTTTAAGCTAGTGAAATACCAAAACATTCCACTAATACTTTAAATTTTATAAATTACTCTGTCATTGACTACTTATTTTTATCTGTAAATATGATATTTTGAGCACTGTAACGCAAGATGAAGTGTTTTCAATGCTTGTGTTCTAAAATTCATTAGCTCATTTATTAGTGACCGTAAAAATGAACATTAGCTGCGGTGGCTTCTAAGGGTGAAGAAATCTTGTGCACAGTTTGGGAAAAACTTAGTTATCGACTAAATGTCACAGGTGTAGGGTATAATAAAATCATCTATTATATACTGTCGTAAACTGCATACCTTTCTGTGTATTTTAAAATCCAATCTGTTTGTGTGAGCTGTTTTTTAATATTACAAAAACATATGCATGTAGCACTTTAAATCATGTGTTTGTTCTTTATTAAACATCTTTAAGGCATGTAACAGAATTCACAATGTTCCTACAGTACATTCGTATATATTTTATGTCTCTAACCAATACGTACTGTACTTATTCTACTTAAACATTTAAATTCATTCCATTTCTCAAAAATATATGTCAGTAAATAATTGTTGTTCCTTCTTGAATTCATGTTTATAATCATATTAGTCTAATAAACTTTCCGTTTGAATAGTTTATAAGTTCATTGGGTCACCAATAAATCCTTTTTTTTAATTTAATTTATAAGTGAATAAAATACTGTTGGGCATTGTACAGGCTGATATAGCAATGTTCTCTATTTCATAAAACAAATACGCAATTGTTATGTTTTATTAATAACTACTCAAAGATCATAAGTTACTAAATGAGTTGAATTATTGGATAAATTTATTCATGGAATATATTTAGTTATTTATAACACTGTAGTTTTAAATATATATTTTTCTGGAAATTGGATTTTGCGTTGATAATTTAATTTATTTCTATATTAACCGCGACGATCTCATCAATATATAGCAACGGTCTTACCGTACAGTTAACTAGTAATCAAGGCCCGCGTTATAGTAGTTTGGTAATTAAAATATAAATTTTATTTTTTCAAATCTGAATGATGCTCTGTCAATCTTTATTATCTATTAGAGAATGATGGGTTTTTAAATTTTTTTGATATCTACTACTGTCCATATAACGATTATTTAAAACATTAAACATAATGCCCACCTAAATACTAATATTTCATAAGATTAAAAAAACATTTACTTCTATTTGTCTTTCTAAGAACAAAATGTTTGAACAATGTAAAAGTCAATTTAGTATTTGTATTACTAAAACACTCTAAATGACTAAAATCAATATGAAATGTAATAAAAACTTGTTCGCTTATTGTATTGCGTCGCTTTCCATTTTGTACAGTTGTACAAACAGATGATAATTAACTAGATCAACCGTCTCGTAGCACTGTGCAGGAGTGGAGTAATTACTCCAACATCATACTATGCCTACTCTGCATTGTAATTCACTTGACATACACTCTGTATATGAATATCTCCACTGCGTTTGTATTGTAATCAGTTTTGCAGCAGATTGTAATTAAATTGACTTTAACTGACTCGGAGAACCAAAGTAGCAGGGCTAAAGTAACTAGTTATACATCATATTATGTCCACACTGCACTATTTTTTATTTAAAAGTGCCTGATACCAGTTTATATATTACGAAAAGGAAGGGAAATATTTGCTAGGTGAAAATATTGTTCATATACTTTTAAGGGCTGAAAAATAACAAAAAATGTTTATTGGAGTAATATGAAAATTACAAATGTTGTATAATATGTGAATACAATAAATTATACAAAAACTAGTAAAAAATTAGTCATCAAAAATTTCTTATCACAACTGTGTTAAGACAAAGATTAACCACAAAAATTAGAATAAAAAAAATAAGAACCAGACTTTCTAATCTTATAAATAGCATAACAGAAATAGAAGGAAACCATACCGTCTGAAAATAAAGACAGAAAAAACAGATAAGAAATAAAAGAATTAAAAAAAGGTTCCACTTTAGAAACATAAAAACCCAACTAAGTATAGTTCTACATAAAATACACAGTGCACACATATGCCCTTGGAACAGTATTATATGATACAGTAGTATGTATAATACTGTAAAGGGCATATAATACTGTTCCAAGGGCATATGTGTGTACTGTGTATTTTATGTAGAATTATGCTTGGTTGAGTTGTATGTTCTAAAGTGGAACCTATTTTTAAATAAAATTCTTTTAAAATCTTATCCGTTTTTTCTGTCTTCATTTTCAGACGGTATGGTTTCCTTCTATTTCTCTTACGCTATTTATAAGATTAGAAGTCTGGTTTTTTTTCTGAATCTAATTTTTGTGGTTTATAGTTAATCTTTGTCTTAGCGCAATTGTGATAAGAAATTTCTAATGACTGATTTTTTACTAGTTTTTGTATAAAAAGTGTTGTATAATTTATTGTATACAGATATTATACAACATTTATAATTTTCATATTACTCCAATAAACACTGTTTGTTATTTTTATACTTTAAACTCTTTGCTCTGTACTTTAAAGAAACATAAATAGTAAACTTAGGATGAGTACATATATTCACTCACGTATCATAATAATATTAAATTAAAGAAATATTATAATGTTTATTTCATTTATAACTATGTATATATTTGTAAAACTCAGTTCGATAGGTGTAGTAAAATATTTTAATAAACATTAATGTAGAGTTTATAATGAATAAAAAAAATGTCACTCTACTTCACAAACTAACACGGAACAATTTTCACGCATCCGCACGTAATGCAAGAGAATGTTGAAAAGCATTTCTCCAACCCTCTGACAAGTTTATTGGAGTGTAAATTTAAACGAGCAGAAAACGCTTGTTGAACTCCCTCAAGCAGCAAATTGAGGGCTGATAATTATGTTGTGCAGTTTTCAACGGAAGATGTAAAATCTGCATTGTTCTACCGTTATGCAGTTGGTTAATTAAAGTAGCTCTTGAACGCATACTTTCCTAGTATTTCTAACATAATTTGTTTACAGTCTGCTGATCATTGTACCCACTGTGCTTGAATTATAATATGCAATATAAGGGACAATATAATGTTTAACCAGCATCAGCTTTATCTAATTTTCTGACGGTAATACAATAGTTTTTTATGTGTCAATCGGTTGGTTTTAGGTATTCATTTATATAATAAAATTATTTTTTTCATATATTTAACCGTTTGATACCATCGATTTCAATCTCCGCCAAAACTAGTACTAGCATGGCTGATGTTCCATTTCTTTTTTTGGAAGGAATTATTGGCAAATTGGCTTTAGGGTCCTGGACTAGTTAAAAAATAAGGTAAGTTGGCTCCTAGGGTATACGATGGTAGGAGATTAACTGCTAGTAGCAAAGCAATGCGTTGTTCGTCAGTACACTCTCAGTATCAGTGTTTCAATAGTATTCTATTTCAACTGATGTGTTACACTTGTGTTAGATACTCAACATTTTAATAATGTAAATAGGAATGGGGCATACATATTTCCAGGACGAACAGATTTTTAAGAGTCTGAAAGCGAACGGTTTTGTGAGAAATATCTTTTAAAATTTAACAGTCAAGTTTGCATGTAATAAATGATTGCAGGTAATGTTACAGATTGAAATTATTTGAAAACTGTTTTAATCTTAAAATTGATTATATATTCCTTGTGACTTTTTCTTTAAGTCTCATAAATAAATAAGGGACTCATTTTTATTTTATTTTACACCTTCCATTCATTATAAAATGAAGATAAAATATGATCGCTTTAACTCTTCATTCCAAAAGTATCCACTCTAAACGGAAACTCCTATCAGTTTATAATGGATAATATCTTATACAATTTGAGAGCAATTTGTAGATTAGGTAATCTCAAATTACGAGAATCCGAAATTAGCTCTTTTATTTTCAAAATTGTTCCCCAAAATTGTTGTTTAAAATGTCACATACGCAGTAGTAAGTCGGTATGAAGTAAACTTTAATTTTACTATGACTCGTTTATAAAAAAAGTTTATTCAAACATTTTCAATGGATGTCATAGTTTTTATTATGTTTTTGATTTTTTTTAAATATATGTGTATTTCAATACGGTAGAACATGATATACAAAACTTTACTGAGAGATATATTGCTTAAAACAATACTTAAAAAACCACGTAACACGCTATGTATGAAAATGTTTACTTGAGTATAATTCAGAGTAACCAGGGAAATCACAATCGGAATCGTGTTTACAATTACAGAACAGCTGACTCCCCACGGGTCGCGACGTGGTAGCAGTGTCTCCTGACAAGTTGACTTTGTCACTGTCACTTAACTGTAAATTATTTAAAATTCTGAGAAAGAAAGTATTATCTTTGGTACTGGTGTAAGATTTGTTCTACTATCAGTATTAATGCGGAGTTTCCGGGGAAATCACAATCGGAATCGTGTCTACAATGACAGAACAGTTGACTCCCCACGGGTCGCGACGTGGTAGCAGTGTCCCTTGACAAGTTGACTTTGTCACTCACTTTACTGTAAAACTATATGTAACGGAATCGTGTATATCGGATAGTCATATGTACACAAAGTTTATGCACAATATTTACAACGTAGTGTACTTTCACTTTAAAATCTGGTCTGTTAATAGCAAATTTAACTGTAACAGGCCACTACAACCATATACACACAGTAATAGGTACGGTATTTACGTCGTAATATAGTACTGGCACTTTAAAAATATAGCATAAAAGGGTTAATGTCATTTTAAAAAGAATCACCGTTGCCTGTACAAACATGGACTGTACAGATGAAACACAGCGTAGTTGGTGAAAACCAGATACATTAATATTGTTATATTAAATTGCCTAATATATAAATTCGAAAAATATTTTACTAAAATACCACAATTACAGTTTCTGTTCAGGCTCATTATGCTTATTGTATTCTACATAGTTTTCCAAAATATGAAACAAGTGTTTACAAATTGCAGGTACTATATGAAAGAAAGGTACTGTTTGCTGTGGCTTTTTAAACAAAAAATAACTAATCCGACATGAAAATCGAAAAAAACAAAATACTAAATACACAGCTAGGATTTAAACTAGAATTAATCATGTATAGTGTTTTTGTGGAATATTATATGTTATATAATTACATTGGTTTAAAACAGTAATAAAATATACCAGTAAAACTGAATATTTAATAGTTGTTATATAAATCTTCTATTCACATTTTAGACAGTACTTATAATTTTCATATAACTGCAATAAATATTGTTTGTTATGTTAATACTTTAAACTCTCAGCTCTGCACTTAAAAAAACCATAACTAGTAAACGTAGGCTCGCATATTCACTCACGGATCATACTTCTATCAAATTTAAGAAACATTTTAATATTTATGTATTGATAACTATGTATATATTAGTTAAATTCAGTTCGAAAAAGTTTAGTAAATATTTTAATGAACACCAAATGGAGTGTTTATAATGAATTTAAAAAATGTCACTCTACGATACACGAAACAATTTTCACGCATCCGAACGTAATGCAAGAGAATGTTGAAAAGCATTTCTCCAACCCTCTGACAAGTTTATTGGATTGTAAATTTAAACGAGCAGAAACGCTTGTAGAACTCCCTCAAGCAGCAATTGAGAGCTGATAATTATGTTGTGCAGTTTCAACAGAAGATGTAAAATCTGCAATGTTCTACCATTGGTTATGCAGTTGGTTAATAAAGTAGCTCTTGGCGTATACTTTCCTAATATTTCCAACATAATTTGTTTACAGTCTGCTGATCTTGTAACCTTGTGCTTGAATTATAATATACAATATAAGGTACACGGTTTTGTGAACTAGTCCAGGAGTCGAGAGCCAATTTGTATTGTATACGCATACAACCTGGTCTTTCGTAAAATCTATAGCAAAATGTTCTGAGAGAAAAACGATCAACAACCACGCTCTTCTTGGTGGGAGGATAAAATAGCACGGTATGAAAAGGGTTAAATATATGTAATGATAATGTTTTCTCAAATAATATTTTTCTTACATTCATACGCTTATTTACAAATTAATGTTTAACCAGCATCAGCTTTATCTAATTTTTCTGACGGTAATATAATCATTTTTTATGTGTCAATCGGCTGGTTTTAGGTATTCTTTTATATAGTACAATTATTTTTTTTCATATATGTAACCCGTTTGATACCATTGAATTTAAATCTCCGCCAAAACTAGTGCTAGCATGGCTGATATATTTAGTGGTAATATATTTTAGTGTAAATTTTTAAGTTTTGTTAAATAATTTTTTTTTTGGTTATGCAGATTGCAATTTGTTTTTAGTTATATTTTCTTACCAGAATATGTTATCATTTTATTTTATTTGTTGATTAAAACATTAATTTCGTACGAAAAGAGTCTTTAGTTTGTTTCATTTCATTTCAGAAACTTTCAAAACGGATACAAGAGGAGATTAAACTACGGTAACCTTTTTTGTTTTATCTATATACAAATACCACATTTTAACTTCTTTTTTCTTCTTTTTTTGTTTCCGAAGTACAGATGGGGTGTAACATGTTACTTTTTTTAACATACAAAATTAAATTTAAATTTAAAATATTCATTAGTAAAATTGTAAAATTAGAGCAGACAATTTTTTTTTATATTACGAATAACGACTTGGGTTTTAGAATTTATCATAAAAAGGAGCGAAATAATTATTTTACTGACGATGAGTCAGACGCTATCTGGCAGGTCCGTGCCCGCGCGGATATCGCCGCTTCCCCTCCGATCACGGCGAGAGGAGAAGGCTTCCCCCACCCCCGCGATCGCGCGAACCTATATAATGACGGCCGATTGAAGACACAGGGAGAGACAGTCAGTGACCGCGACAACCGCCGACGACCGCTGCTCACCACGACTACTTCGACCCCTTCCCCCGACCCGCTCGCTGAACGACTGTACATCGCGACTCGACGCCCGCCGCCGATATCCAGCACCAGGTAAGGAACAACGACCCTGTTCCTTACTAAAGTGTTTTATCTCCGCCATCAACAATTCTTCCAAATTTTTTTATGTGGAACAGAATTTAATATTTTATTTGTCATATATGAAAATTAATCGATCTGAAATATATTAGTAATGTTTGATGGTTATAGATTTATTTTGATAAGATAATTGTTTGATTTTAAATATACTCTTAATAATTTATTTGATATTTAAAGGTATCAATAAATTTAAATAGAATATATTTGACTTTCTAAATTTACTCAAACTTTAATTACTTTTTCAACTAGAATTACTAAAGTTATTCTTTTCTTCAATTTAACTTATATTTTGAATTCCAATTACTCAGATTATTTTTTTTGTCATTTCGACTAAATTTTAATTACTGTGTTAAAATTTTCCTTTCTAAATTTTTCAGATCTCGCATTTCTTTTCCTGGCGATCGATCTGACACCTCATCCCGAGTTTCCTTTACGAACTTTCCTACCAATTATCTCCTACCCGGAAAAAATTATAACAGTCGGGACTCGCCTTACCACTGCTTTCTTTCCGGCGATAGTACTGGCATCCTATACCCACGACTTCCTTTTATAAATACTTTCTTCCCACCGACCCCGTCCTCATAAACTAAATCTTATGTTCAATCGATGTAAATTTTTATATTAGGTATAAAGTTTTCTCGACCATCATTCTGTTGTCTGATTATTATCACATTTCTTGGCGAATCTCTAATCTACGCGGAAATATTTTTCTTTCTTATTGAAGTTCAATCTAATTTTCATTTTATTAATTATTTATATTTTTGTAAGTGATTATCTTTATTTTTCTCCTTTATCTATTTCGGGACTCGCAACCCTTTCTTTTTATTTTTGCGAACGTCCTGACACCCTCACCCCGATAACCTCCATCAAAATATTTATTTAACGATATTTTAGTTTATTTTTCTGGTGAACTGTGCAGATAGGGTGAGTGTTCAATTTTTCTTTGATATTCATAGAGCCCTAATATTTATAGTAATTTAGCTTAGTAGCCTTATTGCATAGTTTAAATCATTTACCTTTATCTTAGCTTGCATATGGTAGGGTAATTCTGCATGGTGTGTTATAAGTGATTACTTTGTTTTTTTATTTTCCAAAATTATATGCCTGAGAAAGTAAACTTGATATTTTATTTTGGAGCTATACACTTGCCTACAGAATAAATACAGCTTAGTATATTTTTATATTATAAATGCATCTAGCTTTTGCATCCCGTAGAAATATTTTTTGTTAATGGTTAGTGCTTGCGTTATGTATATAGTAGTTGCACTGTGATATTGGTGCATGGCTAATTTTTAATTTATAAGATTGTATATTTGCTATTGGTGTTATTTAAATATTGCTTTTGTTTGCCATTGCTATTCATATTTTGCTTTGATTTTGTATTTTGCTTCTACTAACCATCATTATTTAACCGATTAATTATTCCAACCCCGGGCTCAATAATTACTGTATACGACTCCCCGACCAAGTTATCAGTGGAGACTACTCAGCTTACTTGTAATTCCTCACTGACTGACGTATTAATAAACAATACAGTTGTTTTCGAAAATCGAACTCGCTTGAACAATAACTTTCCTAGAACAAGAAATTTTTATTTTTCTGAGCAAGATTTTTTTTATTTTTTACGTCTTCAAAATTTTATTGGAGTTGACGTGATGAAGTAAGCCCAACGTTATTTTGGAAGTATCAATTCCTTCCGCAGGGCCCTCTGATTCGACTCCTAACAATAAATAATAGTTATATGAAATTCTCGAACCCTGGAATTTTCTAACCCAGCTCGACTGGCTATCTGGCAAGTTGCGAATATTTTCGCTTGCCCCGAAAATAACATCGCACCATTTTAACCATTATCACTACCAATTATTATTTTATGTACCATCTATATCTTTATTTGGTATAGTCTAAAATATACAGCATGAATATATATTGATGTCACTGTATAGACATAGTTAAAAGAAGTTGAAAAATTTTTGAATAGGTCATATATTTACAGTTTATATGAGCATATGCCAGTGAAGCGAAAAAAGAAACTAAATATGGGAGAAGCAGCGAGGTATAAACATTATCCCTCAAACAGTTCATAGGTTCTTGTCCAACCAGAAATACAGGCAGTTTATTTCGTCATTTTAAGCTAGTGAAATACCAAACATTCCACTAATACTTAAATTTTATAAATTACTCTGTCATTGACTACTTATTTTTATCTGTAAATATGATATTTTGAGCACTGTAACGCAAGATGAAGTGTTTCAATGCTTGTGTTCTAAATTCATTAGCTCATTTATTAGTGACCGTAAAAATGAACATTAGCTGCGGTGGCTTCTAAGGGTGAAGAAATCTTGTGCACAGTTTGGGAAGAACTTAGTTATCGACTAAATGTCACAGGTGTAGGGTATATAAATCATCTATTATATACTGTCGTAAACTGCATACCTTTCTGTGTATTTTAAAATCCAATCTGTTTGTGTGAGCTGTTTTTTAATATTACAAAAACATATGCATGTAGCACTTTAAATCATGTGTTTGTTCTTTATTAAACATCTTTAAGGCATGTAACAGAATTCACAATGTTCCTACAGTACATTCGTATATATTTATGTCTCTAACCAATACGTACTGTACTTATTCTACTTAAACATTTAAATTCATTCCATTTCTCAAAAATATATGTCAGTAAATAATTGTTGTTCCTTCTTGAATTCATGTTTATAATCATATTAGTCTAATAAACTTTCCGTTTGAATAGTTTATAAGTTCATTGGGTCACCAATAAATCCTTTTTTTTAATTTAATTTATAAGTGAATAAAATACTGTTGGGCATTGTACAGGCTGATATAGCAATGTTCTCTATTTCATAAAACAAATACGCAATTGTTATGTTTTATTAATAACTACTCCAAAGATCATAAGTTACTAAATGAGTTGAATTATTGGATAAATTTATTCATGGAATATATTTAGTTATTTATAACACTGTAGTTTTAAATATATATTTTCTGGAAATTGGATTTGCGTTGATAATTAATTTATTTCTATATTAACCGCGACGATCTCATCAATATATAGCAACGGTCTACCGTACAGTTAACTAGTAATCAAGGCCCGCGTTATAGTAGTTTGGTAATTAAAATATAAATTTTATTTTTTCAAATCTGAATGATGCTCTGTCAATCTTTATTATCTATTAGAGAATGATGGGTTTTTAAATTTTTTGATATCTACTGTCCATATAACGATTATTTAAAACATTAAACATAATGCCACCTAAATACTAATATTTCATAAGATTAAAAAACATTTACTTCTATTTGTCTTTCTAAGAACAAAATGTTTGAACAATGTAAAAGTCAATTTAGTATTTGTATTACTAAAACACTCTAAATGACTAAAATCAATATGAAATGTAATAAAAACTTGTTCGCTTATTGTATTGCGTCGCTTTCCATTTTGTACAGTTGTACAACAGATGATAATTAACTAGATCAACCGTCTCGTAGCACTGTGCAGGAGTGGAGTAATTACTCCAACATCATACTATGCCTACTCTGCATTGTAATTCACTTGACATACACTCTGTATATGAATATCTCCACTGCGTTTGTATTGTAATCAGTTTTGCAGCAGATTGTAATTAAATTGACTTTAACTGACTCGGAGAACCAAAGTAGCAGGGCTAAAGTAACTAGTTATACATCATATTATGTCCACACTGCACTATTTTTTATTTAAAAGTGCCTGATACCAGTTTATATTACGAAAAGGAAGGGAAATATTTGCTAGGTGAAAATATTGTTCATATACTTTTAAGGGCTGAAAAATAACAAAAAATGTTTATTGGAGTAATATGAAAATTACAAATGTTGTATAATATGTGAATACAATAAATTATACAAAAACTAGTAAAAAATTAGTCATCAAAAATTTCTTATCACAACTGTGTTAAGACAAAGATTAACCACAAAAATTAGAATAAAAAAAATAAGAACCAGACTTCTAATCTTATAAATAGCATAACAGAAATAGAAGGAAACCATACCGTCTGAAAATAAAGACAGAAAAAACAGATAAGAAATAAAAGAATTAAAAAAAGGTTCCACTTTAGAACATAAAACCCAACTAAGTATAGTTCTACATAAAATACACAGTGCACACATATGCCCTTGGAACAGTATTATATGATACAGTAGTATGTATAATACTGTAAAGGGCATATAATACTGTTCCAAGGGCATATGTGTGTACTGTGTATTTTATGTAGAATTATGCTTGGTTGAGTTGTATGTTCTAAAGTGGAACCTATTTTTAAATAAAATTCTTTTAAATCTTATCCGTTTTTTCTGTCTTCATTTTCAGACGGTATGGTTTCCTTCTATTTCTCTTACGCTATTTATAAGATTAGAAGTCTGGTTTTTTTTCTGAATCTAATTTTTGTGGTTTATAGTTAATCTTTGTCTTAGCGCAATTGTGATAAGAAATTTCTAATGACTGATTTTTTACTAGTTTTTGTATAAAAGTGTTGTATAATTTATTGTATACAGATATTATACAACATTTATAATTTTCATATTACTCCAATAAACATTGTTTGTTATTTTTATACTTTAAACTCTTTGCTCTGTACTTTAAAGAAACATAAATAGTAAACTTAGGATGAGTACATATATTCACTCACGTATCATAATAATATTAAATTAAAGAAATATTATAATGTTTATTCATTTATAACTATGTATATATTTGTAAAACTCAGTTCGATAGGTGTAGTAAATATTTTAATAAACATTAATGTAGAGTTTATAATGAATAAAAAAATGTCACTCTACTTCACAACTAACACGGAACAATTTTCACGCATCCGCACGTAATGCAAGAGAATGTTGAAAGCATTTCTCCAACCCTCTGACAAGTTTATTGGAGTGTAAATTTAAACGAGCAGAAACGCTTGTTGAACTCCCTCAAGCAGCAATTGAGGGCTGATAATTATGTTGTGCAGTTTCAACGGAAGATGTAAAATCTGCATTGTTCTACCGTTATGCAGTTGGTTAATAAAGTAGCTCTTGACGCATACTTTCCTAGTATTTCTAACATAATTTGTTTACAGTCTGCTGATCATTGTACCCACTGTGCTTGAATTATAATATGCAATATAAGGGACAATATAATGTTTAACCAGCATCAGCTTTATCTAATTTTCTGACGGTAATACAATAGTTTTTTATGTGTCAATCGGTTGGTTTTAGGTATTCATTTATATAATAAAATTATTTTTTCATATATTTAACCCGTTTGATACCATCGATTTCAATCTCCGCCAAAACTAGTACTAGCATGGCTGATGTTCCATTTCTTTTTTTGGAAGGAATTATTGGCAAATTGGCTTTAGGGTCCTGGACTAGTTAAAAAATAAGGTAAGTTGGCTCCTAGGGTATACGGTGGTAGGAGATTAACTGCTAGTAGCAAAGCAATGCGTTGTTCGTCAGTACACTCTCAGTATCAGTGTTTCAATAGTATTCTATTTCAACTGATGTGTTACACTTGTGTTAGATACTCAACATTTTAATAATGTAAATAGGAATGGGCATACATATTTCCAGGACGAACAGATTTTAAGAGTCTGAAAGCGAACGGTTTTGTGAGAAATATCTTTTAAAATTTAACAGTCAAGTTTGCATGTAATAAATGATTGCAGGTAATGTTACAGATTGAAATTATTTGAAAACTGTTTTAATCTTAAAATTGATTATATATTCCTTGTGACTTTTTCTTTAAGTCTCATAAATAAATAAGGGACTCATTTTTATTTATTTTACACCTTCCATTCATTATAAAATGAAGATAAAATATGATCGCTTTAACTCTTCATTCCAAAAGTATCCACTCTAACGGAAACTCCTATCAGTTTATAATGGATAATATCTTATACAATTTGAGAGCAATTTGTAGATTAGGTAATCTCAAATTACGAGAATCCGAAATTAGCTCTTTATTTTCAAAATTGTTCCCCAAAATTGTTGTTTAAATGTCACATACGCAGTAGTAAGTCGGTATGAAGTAAACTTTAATTTTACTATGACTCGTTTATAAAAAAGTTTATTCAAACATTTTCAATGGATGTCATAGTTTTTATTATGTTTTTGATTTTTTTTAAATATATGTGTATTTCAATACGGTAGAACATGATATACAAAACTTTACTGAGAGATATATTGCTTAAACAATACTTAAAAAACCACGTAACACGCTATGTATGAAAATGTTTACTTGAGTATAATTCAGAGTAACCAGGGAAATCACAATCGGAATCGTGTTTACAATTACAGAACAGCTGACTCCCCACGGGTCGCGACGTGGTAGCAGTGTCTCCTGACAAGTTGACTTTGTCACTGTCACTTAACTGTAAATTATTTAAAATTCTGAGAAAGAAAGTATTATCTTGGTACTGGTGTAAGATTTGTTCTACTATCAGTATAATGCGGAGTTTCCGGGGAAATCACAATCGGAATCGTGTCTACAATGACAGAACAGTTGACTCCCCACGGGTCGCGACGTGGTAGCAGTGTCCCTTGACAAGTTGACTTTGTCACTCACTTTACTGTAAACTATATGTAACGGAATCGTGTATATCGGATAGTCATATGTACACAAAGTTATGCACAATATTTACAACGTAGTGTACTTTCACTTTAAAATCTGGTCTGTTAATAGCAAATTTAACTGTAACAGGCCACTACAACCATATACACACAGTAATAGGTACGGTATTTACGTCGTAATATAGTACTGGCACTTTAAAATATAGCATAAAAGGGTTAATGTCATTTTAAAAAGAATCACCGTTGCCTGTACAAACATGACTGTACAGATGAAACACAGCGTAGTTGGTGAAAACCAGATACATTAATATTGTTATATTAAATTGCCTAATATATAAATTCGAAAATATTTTACTAAAATACCACAATTACAGTTTCTGTTCAGGCTCATTATGCTTATTGTATTCTACATAGTTTTCCAAAATATGAAACAAGTGTTTACAAATTGCAGGTACTATATGAAAGAAAGGTACTGTTGCTGTGGCTTTTTAAACAAAAAATAACTAATCCGACATGAAAATCGAAAAAAACAAAATACTAAATACACAGCTAGGATTTAAACTAGAATTAATCATGTATAGTGTTTTTGTGGAATATTATATGTTATATAATTACATTGGTTAAAACAGTAATAAAATATACCAGTAAAACTGAATATTTAATAGTTGTTATATAAATCTTCTATTCACATTTTAGACAGTACTTATAATTTTCATATAACTGCAATAAATATTGTTTGTTATGTTAATACTTTAAACTCTCAGCTCTGCACTTAAAAAAACATAACTAGTAAACGTAGGCTCGCATATTCACTCACGGATCATACTTCTATCAAATTTAAGAAACATTTTAATATTTATGTATTGATAACTATGTATATATTAGTTAAATTCAGTTCGAAAAAGTTTAGTAAATATTTTAATGAACACCAATGGAGTGTTTATAATGAATTTAAAAAAATGTCACTCTACGATACACGAAACAATTTTCACGCATCCGAACGTAATGCAAGAGAATGTTGAAAGCATTTCTCCAACCCTCTGACAAGTTTATTGGATTGTAAATTTAAACGAGCAGAAACGCTTGTAGAACTCCCTCAAGCAGCAATTGAGAGCTGATAATTATGTTGTGCAGTTTCAACAGAAGATGTAAAATCTGCATTGTTCTACCATTGGTTATGCAGTTGGTTAATAAAGTAGCTCTTGGCGTATACTTTCCTAATATTTCCAACATAATTTGTTTACAGTCTGCTGATCTTTGTAACCTTGTGCTTGAATTATAATATACAATATAAGGTACACGGTTTGTGAACTAGTCCAGGAGTCGAGAGCCAATTTGTATTGTATACGCATACAACCTGGTCTTTCGTAAAATCTATAGCAAAATGTTCTGAGAGAAAAATCGATCAACAACCACGCTCTTCTTGGTGGAGGATAAAATAGCACGGTATGAAAAGGGTTAAATATATGTAATGATAATGTTTTCTCAAATAATATTTTTCTTACATTCATACGCTTATTTACAAATTAATGTTTAACCAGCATCAGCTTTATCTAATTTTCTGACGGTAATATAATCATTTTTTATGTGTCAATCGGCTGGTTTTAGGTATTCTTTTATATAGTACAATTATTTTTTCATATATGTAACCCGTTTGATACCATTGAATTTAAATCTCCGCCAAAACTAGTGCTAGCATGGCTGATGATCCATTTCTTTCTTGGAAGGAATTATTGGCAAATAGGCTCTAGGATCCTGGACTAGTTCAAAACAAGATAAATTGGCTCCTAGGTTATACGGTGGTAGGTGGTTAACTGCTGGTAGCTAAGCAATGCGTTATTCGTCAGTACACTCTCAGTATCAGTGTTTCATTAGTATTCTATTTTAACTGATGTGTTACACTTGTGTTAGATACTCAACATCTTAATAATGTAAATAGGAATTGGGATACATATTTCCAAGACGAACCGATTTTAAGAGTCTGAAAGCGAACGGTTTTGTGAGAAATAGCTTTTTAAATTTTACAGTTGATAAATAAATGATACAGATTGAAATTATTGAAAGATTGTTTTACTTATACATTCCTTATGATTTTTTCCTCAAAGTCACATAAATAAATGAATAAAAAAACTCATATTTCTTTATTTCGAACATTCCATCCATTATAAAATGAAGATATAATATAAGACTTCAGCTCTTCAATCAAACGTATCCATTCTACAGAAACTAACTCCTATAAGTTTAGAATAGATAATATTTTATTAAATTTGAGAACAATTTCAGTTTTTAGATTAAGTAATCTCAAATTACGAGAATCCGAATTATCTCTTTCTTTTCAAAAGTGTTCCTTTATTTATGATAACGATTACTGATATATTTCTTCTAATTTAAAAGCAATAGTTATATGAGATTTTTTAAACAATTATTTAGTG
Organism: Homalodisca vitripennis; assembly: GCF_021130785.1. Classification (NCBI taxonomy): domain Eukaryota; kingdom Metazoa; phylum Arthropoda; class Insecta; order Hemiptera; family Cicadellidae; genus Homalodisca; species Homalodisca vitripennis. The sequence goes on from NC_060209.1 coordinate 154,168,478, forward strand.
TTTTAGGAAATATTTTTTAAATATATTTAATTGCTTAAGCGAATAAAAAAGGAATAACAATATGATAGTGGTTGAGATGGTCATTACACTCGCACATGTTAACAGAAACTAAAATTACGAATTAAAAAAATGTGTATTGTAATTGTACTTTTGAACATTTTGAACGAATAATACGCAACGTACAATAATTATTTATGCCTGGTCTGAATGTATAATTTAAAACTCTGTAGACGAGCTAAGGTACAACACATTCTTGGTATTCTCCAATATATTCGTATATGAATGGGGAGACGGTAAACCGCCTTCTGTGTTTGTAGGCTTCACGGTTAATAAGTGAAACGTTGTAAACGAGTTATATTTCAGGCGGCGTTTTGATGTGGCCGAACATGTGAATATTTTACACCACCGTTTTAACACCGCCCGCAGTGCTGTAAAATAAGCATAGCCAGCAGCAAAGTATGATTGAATTATTCACAGTCCATTCTGGAATGTACGAAGTTACATCGTTATGTTGCTTTGATGCGAAAGGGGGTTTAAAAAAAATTAATTCGTTTTTAAATATTAAAATTAATTAATTTCGAAGTCTATAGTTATTACTGTTAAAATAGGTAAATTCCGAAGATAAGAAATGTAATTTTTAGCAATAATTTTTTAACATTGCACTGATCATTACATATAATATTAAAAAAGAAAGGAAAATTAATGGAAAGAACAACCACAAATAGGAAGAGAATATCTGTAATTAGTTAGTGTCCTGAGGGGTTAAAAATATGCTTTAAAGTAATCTAAAGTTTGCTAAATTCTCCCTTTAATCAAACGTTTCATGACACATTATTTAGACAAATTTTCTGTCAAAAATTCTCTATGTACCAAGAGGATTATGACTGCAATTCTTAAGGTGTGCTATCAATAATTGACTGGAAAAATATTTATAATTCATAGCCATATAGGTAATTTTCCTGAACACATAACAGTAAAAATTTTATCACTCCACAAACAATTACAGTCTTGATTCAGGTAATTTTGTAATAAGGACCAAATAAAAACGGCTGAAGGTAGGAATGTTTAAAAATAGTAAAACTGTGATTTAGAGGGTTTTTTCCTTTTTTGTTTTTATTCATTTATGACTTAAAGAACATTAAATTAAATATAAGAAAACGTGGTTTTCAATACTTTTTAAGGAAATTTAAATTTAAATTAATATAAACTATCTCCAGTCATTTTTCTTGTACACTCCATAGAAAATTCATACCATTATTCCTTATTTTCGTATTATTTGGCCTGATAAAAAATAATAACAGACCAAATATTATCTGTTTCAAACCCCACCAATAACAGAAAAAGGTAATAAACTAAGAATAATAAACTAAATGGTACTTTAGATGTATAACTTACCATTTATTGACTTAAAAATAAAGAAGATTCTAAGTAAAAACTGATTGTATCACCTTAATGGATAATTACAAAAATAGCATGGATGTTACACAAATATATAACTACGGGAACTAATCGGGCTGTAGGGAGTGTACTACTGGTAGATTAAGAGCTATAGGATGAAACCACTTCATTTATAGTGATAGAAAACATAAAGGACATACCGGGTTACACAAGCGATTATGGATATTAAAGTCTTCTGGTGTCTATATGGAAAATTATCTCTAAGAAACAGTAGGTAGTTTAGATGTGGATTCCAGAGATTATGTTGTTCCATTGTCCTTCGAGTCATGAAGTGTATTGCAAATATTTGATATTAGATCTGGTGTACCGAAATGCCTTGTCCCTTTATCATGCTTTTAATTATGAACACAACAATTGTGCATAAATACGTGAATATTAGATATTACATTAAATTTCAAACCGTGAGACATATTTAGAAATGTATTGTACCGTAATGACCTTCACGATTAAAATTGAGTAATCGAAAGTATATTCTTTGCATTTTTACCTTATTATGGGCTATCAGTATAGTGAAAATGTATATAGATCTACTTTATTTTTAAAAACTTTAACATTTTAGATGAATCATACAATTTTTTGTTTCAATAAAGTGAATAATATAAAAAACAATGAAACTGGAATCTTGAAAACACAAAGGGCCACACATTCTATATCTGAAAATAATATCTTGCAGTGAAATAACACAAATAGATAACATGTGAACGATAATGCAACATCTGAACGACATTGATACACTGTTAAGTGCAGAAAGCTATCTTTAACAGTAAAATTCGGGCTCCAAAGTTTATGGGTAGGGCTGTATTTACACACTATATTTGTGCTGCTAAATCCCTATACACTCTTAGAGGTTCATGTCTAAAAATCACAATACAACGTTTCATATTACGCTTCTTTTAACACTTGATGGTGTGTTACAACCATATATCTATTACTATACATTCTTAGCATGTGTATGGATGACTATAGCCTAATATAATGTTAATTAATGTTGTTTCAGAAATATTATACTAGGGACACAAACTCGAACCTTTAACTTGGAGTGTGAACGTTTTTATTTATCAAAAATGCTAGTAAATTATCAGGGGTACACATTAAGTTAAAAAAACGTGTTTATATTCAATATGTAAGGTTTATCATTGTAACTGTTTATTAACATTAAGAAATGTAATGTTTGTCACAAGGATATAACTTTAAGGAAATTTGTAATGTCTCTGAAACATTAGTCTTGTATTTCGTTATGTGATAATAATAACTTATGAATATATTTTATATCACTAGCTTCAATGTGAACAAACTACACGTAAGCTAGCATTCAGACGGTTGAAACTATTAACATACGGAATAGAGTTGCAGATAACTACCGCTTCGGCTGAATCTGACTGCAGGTAATTGTGTACTTATTTTAATGATAGTTTTCATGTTGCAAAATTTACAGTTTTGCATTTTTAGTAGGAGGTTTAAGAAGGAATGTATTATAATTTCTTATGCGTGCTTAAATGCGTCAAATTAACAAGGATGCATTACCACTTCAAATGCCTTAAATACCATTATAAAAATAATACATGGCGATAAAGGTTTATTTATGTTCATGGGTAAAAATAAAAATCCTCAATTGTGAAAAAATGCCCTAAATTATCATATGTGTAGGTAAATGATTTGTGTTAAGGCAAATATAAATAAAATGTTAAGGTCAACTACCAAATTAAAAAGATAAATTGCAGTTCGAATTTGAGAAAGTACATAAAATAAAACCAAATCTATGTAGGATTGATTTTTGTAAGAATTAATACACTTGAATATTAACTGTATAGTATTGCTTCATACCTTGTGATTTAAATTATTATGACATTTTTTATTTTATAGAATTTAGATTTTATTTCAAAAGTGACAGTTTTGTGTCTTGAGTTTTAGCCAATAGTTAGTTCAGTTTATTTTAAATAAAATATTATTCTTTTACACAAATAATAATAATGCATTATTTGCCGTTACAATACAGACAGAAAAGCAAATAAATTATTAGATAAAGCTTAGTTAGAGGATTTTTACACAATAAACCCAACACATCATTTTATTACATATAAATGGAAGTGATATAGTTTTATTTATGATTTTGAACCGGTTTTACTCTAAGCTAAGGATACTATGTGTCTTACAGAGTGATGTGGATGGCAGGTGAATAATATGGTGAATGTGGATGGCTCTTTCCTTTTGGCTATGAATACAATAGCAGATGTGTTGTCTCTACTCGCTTATTGTTTCTTTTGAAGTGAGAAGCTCTTTATGGTATTGTCACTCCGCAATATCTTATTGTAAAATCTTTAAAGAATTTAAATATTATATATCTTGCTTTACTTCATTTTAACGTTGGGATTCACTATTACTGCTTTTACTGTATAAAATAAAATTACACTAACATACTATACAATATTACTTTCATAATAAATCTCCTCTTAAAGAAAGCACCAATTAGCAACACCTAAAATATAGATAAATATGTAAATGCTTAATTTTTTTAAAGACACTAGCTGTGATTGATTGACGATGTTTTATTTTAAAATATTGTATGTATTATTCATGTAAACAAAGGTCTAAGTATTAATTTAATTTATATATCTGAAAATAAACTGCAAGAATTTAAAGTTTCATGATTAGTGATTTGAATAACAGCAACAGTGAAAATAAAACTGTCCAATGTCCTTAATTTATAAAAAAACCTTGGTGGTTCTTAGGATTGTTTAAGATGACAACAAATTCGACGATGTTAACAAATACAAGTTTTCTTATTATAACATTTTAATAGATGACATCGCGGATTTTATATTTGATCAAATATATTCCATAGTTTGACTTTAAATAGAGTTTTCAATAACAATAACCGAAGAAAAACTTAAAGTTATTAGTATTTATCCTGTATGGTACGAATGATTTTATCTTACATAAGAAAATCATTACAACTCAAGTATCTGATAAAACGTTTCCCGCCGCTTCAGAGATTATACTAAGCGATGTACTATATCTTGAATAAAATATCAAGGCGCCGCTCTCAGGCTATAAGCATTACATCTGCTTGATGTCTACGTAGCTTACTGCCTTACGGTGAGCAATGTTACAGTTTTTTTTTTAATAATGAGTAACTATATTCAAAGATTAGAAATAACCAAAAAATATTAAACTTTACTAACTATTACTGAACAAAATTATTAAAAATATGAATATATTATATCAGTGCGCGAATATATTTCACACTGTAGAAACCTCGTCAGATGTGGTGGTATGTATAGTATCGTGTTAGTTTATATACAACAATGACTGCGATAATTGACAACTTATATCTACCCAGTTTAGATTAACTAGTTATATAATAAAAGATGCTAGGTAGTGTTCATGAGATAGAAGAAGACATGGTGTTGTGCCTGTTTCCTTACAGATTCGCAAAGATCCGTCGAAACCCATTGACACTCGTAATCTTTATTAAGGACACGTCAGGATCTTCGGAAAGTCGTGTTAACTGATGAATGTTTATTCCATAACTCTCTGTAAGGTTATTGGGACTTAATACTTAAATTGTTCTTGGTCTAAGGGTGAATTATAGGACTACAAGTTCAAAGGGCAGCAATGTTACTTTCATTGATCCTGGAAAAGTTTATTCAGTTTGGGAGAGATTTTTGGCACGTTCTGTCGGTTTATTTTTTTCCTTTTCAGAGCTCTTTATTACGCTTGACATTTAAATTAGTTTACTATACCAATTTCTGCCTGTAATAACTACTGACATTACATCACTTTTCCAACCGATGTAATTTTGCATAGTTTAATACTAACTCCAATTTTATAAAGATTAGTAGCTTGTTTTGAATAAGGTTTTTAAATAATTGCTGAGATTTACTTTCCAAAATTCATGGTAAAATTAAGTGGAATATTTAAAAATTACGCAGTAGAACCGAATTTGTAATATTAAAAGATTTATAGGCAAGGCGTGCAAAATAATATTATGACAGTAACCTTATATTTCAAACATCGAAAATATTATATCATTGAGAATAGGAGCAAATGTACTAGCCGTGTTTATTATATTGATCTGTTAATATATTAAAAATCGCTAATATTAATAAGTAATAATAAGAAAATATTACCTTTAATTTACATCATTAAATGTTGTACAGAACCTAATTTCTCTTAAATATTCTAAATCGAAGCGACTGACTGTTTTAACTCTGAATACAAAGAAAATGTAATAACCTTAAGATCCTTCCTCACGCCTTTACAGTGAAGCCTGGGTCCTCCATGAATAAAATAGGTCACGAATACATAAGAGGGAATAGTTGATGCGGTCGGATTTATAGGTTAATATTTAATGGCAGGGAGTCTGAGATACCGAGGGTACTTCTTTGCGGTGATTCCTTACCAGCATTCCTAACTTATCCTGATTGTAGAAAGTATACATTTAGGTCTTGAGTGGTCACTCATAAAACAATTTGTATTTGAACTTTGAATCTTCATGTCTGACCGAGCTGTTACAACAGTATAGCGAATAGAAAGAAAATAAAGTTATAGTAAAGAAATAAAACTTTATTTTCTGTCCAATTTTAGGAATATATAACATTTTGAAAGGACAATTTAATAAAGCTCACTTAAAATAGATAGATAAGGTCAACTATCAAAAGAGCACTAACATTATTTTAAAATAAAATCGAACAATTCAAATAAATTTACTTTTTATATAATAAGCTAATTTTAAATGCAATAATTTGTATTGTAACTTAATTTTGAGCCTTATATATTATTTTTCTAAATGTATTTTTACCAGTCTTATTCAAACATCCAACTTCTACATGTGTCTGTATATAGCCCACAGGAATAAATAAGTCCTGCTCAACCGAATAAATCTTTCGTCAGCTACAAGTTCATGTAGAATGCATGCGATGTATCTAACCCCGCTACTGTGCTTGCTTTATCGACCTATGTTACATATTCCATCCCCTCTTTTGGTGAGTTATACTGAGTAAAATAATCATTGAATTATGGACTGTATTTTTAAATCCTGTAACTAATATCATACAAGAAATCTACAATCGATACATACATTAAAGTACAAGACAATAATAAATACTGCGCAAGCCTGGGAAATTAATTTCGAAATGTTTTATACGATTACAATGTGTATGTATGTATGTAATCAATATAAAAAATATTTAATTAAGACGCTTTATCTTTATTCTTATTTTTAGAGTTGTACGTTACAGTTTTCTTTTATTTAGTGACTACTTACTGTAGTAGGTGTTACGCAATTATTACGTATAATATTTTATCTTTCAGAATTTAATGAAACTGACTAAGAAAAGGCATAAAATAATTAAATTTATGGAAGATTTTAGTATATAGGTTGTTAAATATTTAGTATGATCTGAAAAAAAACCCTATTGCAATAACCTTTTAATCAAATATCGAACTTGATATGAAATATTGACTCTGCACCTTATATTGTGACTAACATTTATAGTTCAGTATACTGGTATGTAAAGGTATCCTTTTCTTATTTGTTATTATGTATAAAACTTAGACGGAGTTAGTAGGAAATAAAAATACTATAGTTACATAAGTTGACGGGGCGTTTGCGAAACGTATATTACCTGTCTGTTTGCACTGTATCTTCAACATAAACCGATCCGTAGACTTTTTTGCATGAAGATTCATTTCTGTATGGGCACCATCGAAATTGATGTGTAATTATGTGTCTTATGTGTAACCATGATGGCAAAGAGAAAATCACAGAATACATATTTTTAAATCCACTATGTGCAATCATATGACATTTTTTCATTTGACGTAGTAAAACATGTATTTTAACTATAGTCTAAGCTATAGGCTTGAAATGTTGTATGAAATCTCAGTAAAGTCTGTAATGCGTAAATGCTTTGTTGTTGCTTACTCCTTCCTACCTTTGGAATGTAATAAATTTTAATAAATAAATATAAGCTCAGTAACCACAACATATATGTATTTTAACAGTGTGTATATTAACATTACATATCTTCTAAATACGAATAAAATTGTTCAAGCATAAAGCATAGTTTGGATTAATGTACATATCCACTTTAATTCGCCATTATATTTCACATGACTCGCATGTCTGTATTTTTTTAGTTACTTGATCTTCAATTTAATATCTTAAAATCTTTAATTACAATATCTTGAATTTTTGATTTGACAGATTCAAAATATAAAAAACAATATTCCCCTCCTTAAATGGTTACTATTCAAGTTTGGCAGAAAAACTATGCCACTGACATAACGACCAATTAGCTAAGGACTCGGCCACAAATCATATTAAACGACACAACTTCTCTCTCCATCTCTCTGCTGTCAAGAAATAAAACTTCTATAAATTCAAATCTACTACCTTTATTTTACACAATCAAGTTTTTTAAATGCAATTGTAATTTCATTATTATGTTTCCTGGTATAAAGTACAATCAGTAAGGCAAAATTACATGTATATATATATACATGTAATTTTGCCTTACTGATTATATATATATATATATATATATATATATATATATATATATTATATGTATATATATATTATATGTATATATATATATATATATATATACACATTAAAATTCCGCAAGTAGGTAACATTAGAACATTTTTGTATGTGCTGAACGCTTTTAGTAAGGTTTTTAAATAATAAACATTGTAAATTTATCAAAGAATTGAGATTATTTATTATATATTTTTTTATAAATAATGCAAACTATTTATTTACAATCAAATTAAAATACTTATTGAATACTAATATTTTGTATTCATGAAACACTGTGTTAGGGACTCTGACCTTTTATACGTGCCTTTTTTAATTCAGGACATTAATGGTAGATTTGTATCCTTCCTATTTCACTTTTATATATAAACATATTTCCATCTCTTCATCAAAAATCATCACGACTACGCTTACAGTGGTTAAAGTTGTATTGACTTTTTCAATTTAGTAATTAATTGGATTTGTTACATAGAACTTGTGCATTTCCTTTATCGTTTTTATATACAACAAAATATGAGTACGTTACACCAGGTATAAGCTTAGCTGTGGTTACATGCAAAATTCAAGTCTAGTTTCAAGGCTACATGTGGTACAATGTACATGTTAAAATGGCATATGATTCTAATCGGTTTGCACAGAAATGTATTTATTATGCAAATTTCTCGTTAACCTAATGTTTACCCATAAGACCAATGTAAAATCGATATACATTTGACAAATACAAAGTGTTATCAAGTTACATTCACCATCATAGAACTAGAGGTTACTTATATTGAAATGAAGGTTCATTCAAAACTCTCGAGATAGGCTATTGCTATCGCTCAGGTAAATTCCAATTTAAAAAAACTATTTTCTTACCAAGTATTTTAGATTATCTAATAAGTAAACAAGTTTACGAATCACCAACGTCTACAAAATAACATTTAATAAGTTATATCTTAACAATGTACTTAAGCCGTTCCAAAGGGTGCTATAACGTCCTTAACATTCTTTTAGATCTAAATGTGTAAGTAAAGAAAACAGTACCTTAAAACAACAATAATAACTTTCTAAATAGGAAAACTATATCTCTTTATTCGGGACACCAAACTTTTACTTACACTGTTACGTGGAATTTTACCCAAATTCCTGAACAACTGTATACTACAGTTTATTATGTTAAATTATCCCGTATATCGTATTATTGATTCCTAAGTATAAGTTGGGAAACCCTTTAAACTTTACTCTCTCTCTCTCTCTCTCTCTCTCTATCTCTCTCTCTCTCTCTCTCTATATATATATATATATATATATATATATATATATATATAGTATAGATTTACAGCTGAAACTAAATAGTGATGAAATTAGTTTTGGAATATTATTCCATAAGTACTGTATGTTCCTGCAGTACTGCGTTCCATACAACGCTGTCATTGTTACTCTTCTGTAATAGTTTTAAAATTTTAATGTTTTAATTTTTGTTACAGAAAATGGATCGTAGGCTAAAAATTAAAACGTTAAGATTGCCTCCCCCCTTAATGAGAGATGTTTAGGAAAGTTACAAGTTGTGATAGTAACCAAAAGTGGAGTTTGAAGGTTTGTTTTTCTAGCGCAGATAAAATATTATATGGTGTAAAAACATTTTAATTCATCCTGTATAATCTTACGGTGCATAGTGTTTTCTACAATATTAATCATGACTATACATTATATTTCCAATGGCACTAGGTAATTTATAACAAATTCAATGATCTATTTTTACTAGATATTTATCGTTCTTTGTATTATGGTAGGATATAGTGTACACCCTCTAAAGTATAAAGCTATAAACCAAGGTATTATTCCTATGACATTAAGTAATATATCACCATGTAACAACACACAATGTTGTCAGACAATGGTCGATGTTTAGATATAGATAATCCATCACCTGACAGAGGTATACTCGTAGTGTAAGCATAGTGTTTAACTATATACATTTTCATAAAATCATGGTCATAATCAAACAATTTATAAACATAAGTTACCAAACCATATGAAGTATTTAAATTTGTATACACCAAATGCAAAAACCATAAGCTGGTCAATGGATAAAAGTTGCATTGTACTATATGAATTCCTTTGTACTCTACAAGCCATTCCTTTTATTTGAGTGCTGCATTATTGGAATCAAGCTTATTTCTAGAAGCTACATCTATTGGATGTTAGGAGCCTCCACATATTATAGAGTAGAGTTTGAGAAGTTCGGCAAGCTGGTATATCCAATAATCTAAGATTTTTCAGAAAATTCAAGTCCTGGAAACTAAGAAATTCTGGGTGTGATAAACTTCTTGAAGCAATAAGGTTGCTGTAACCTGAATTCATGTCAAATCCTATGACCGTAACGATTTTATTCCCTTAGTTGGCAGGAGCTTTTGTCATGAGTGTTTTGATACGCGTACAATTTTCGGGGACCAAAAGGTGCTAGAAATCAAGGTTCATTAAAGTACTAGGCTCTCAGGAACCTAGGGGAAAAAGATACGCTTTCAAATTATTTAATCACTTGCAGTGATTAAGCATAAAAATTCCTTAATAGGCGCATAATGTAATCAACAATAACTAATTCCTAACTTAGGCAAGTCTTTGTTGGTATGTTATTTGTTTATCTCATATTTTATGGCATAATATTACTTGACTATAAATGATTAAAATTTGGTTTTACCATATATTTTTAGGTGATGTCATAAAAGAAGGTTTGCACCACAACCAAAATACAGATAATCTTTTCTAGTGCTTAGTTTTGTTGCAGAAGATAATTTTTGTGAAAGATAATCTTTCACTCGAGATTGTATCCATTATTTATCCTCCACACATGGGCAGAGTTGTGATGTACGCTCAGCGAGAACATGATCGAGCTTCTAGCCTTGAACGTGTCGAATTTCCTCGTGCCTTCTTTCTTTTACCTTAGAGGTATTAGCCACCCGAGTATGTACGGAAATAAACAATTAATTGTTCACTAGAAGTTTGTTTTTGACGATGGAAGGAAGGATTGTGAAGCAAACAGGATTTTTTCAGGACATTTGCCATTGTTCCTTGATACAAAAAAATCAGTTATTAAATATTTTAGATGTAAAAAATGAGTTATATATATAAAACATGCTGGAGGTCATACTTTGTTATAATACTATAATTAGTAACTAATAATTTATGAAGTTAAAATTAAATAGTAAAGCCATAGTAGTAGTTTGTAGTAGTAGTTTGTAAGCTAACAAACTGACATTTGTAATGGAAACATTGTATATTTGTCTCTAAAACATTACAGTTTAATAATCTATTGTTATTCTGTATCATCAGAAGCAAAGGTGATGGACGGGATAAGAGAATCAAACTCTATCACCAATGAAAAACCCTGTGGAAACTAAAACCGAATTGATTATTTCAAGCTCAGTATTGCTGAGTGAATTTTACACAGCCTGGAGGGCAGAGAGTAGTATTGTAGCTCCGAGCTAGAGACGCTAATTAGTTCGTTCAATTGATGCATTATATTTGAGTAATAAGCACCCCGCCGCATCTTATTACATATTTCTTCACAGGTCTTGCCTCAACAACGAGAGTTTTACATTTGCATTTAGTCTATATAGTTTTGCAGTTGAACTATATGAATAATATTTCAATATTCCTTTCCAAACTAATTAATGTGTTTCTACAAGAATTTAACAGTGCTATTTAAATATTGTGTGGCACACAGTACCCATTACGTATTGATCCCTTATGGATTTTGTGTTATACAAATATCTTAAAAATTAAGTTTGGAGGAATTGGGCATTCAAAAAGTTAATCTCTAGAATTTTTAAATTATATCTATTGATTTAGAGTTTGTTTAATTGAACAATTAACATCAGTAATATTTGATGTTGTTTAACTTGTGACTTCGTTCATATCCTCCCATTCGACCCTCCCTTCATTAAAATATTAATAACTAGTTAGAATGGCATATGGGCCTTGTTGATTTCTATGGTCATTGTAATTATTACAAAGATGAATATAGATAGACAGTTGTGATTCGTTTTCATCATTATTGCTGTCGTAAATATGTTCCACGCTTCAGGAGTTTTGAACAAATAAAATAACTATCCGAGTTAAAGCTTTATCCATAAATTCTATTTATTGTTAAGATAAATTAGGTTTTGTTTAGTGTAGCCATGGTTTGAGTCTAATAAATGACTACTCTATTTACCATTTACAAGTATAATTAACATTTTTTCATACATCCTGTACTAAATGTGGGTCAATAATCAAGCACGGATCTTAAGTTCTTACGAATCAAATCCACGGCCATTGTCGAAAGATTGCCTGATTAATCATCATTTTATAAAAGCTCCACCCTTATATACTAAAATTCAGCTGGAAAGATACAAAATGGAATTATATACATACTATGCAATTTGTATATATCCAATAAATGTCATATTTTTGTCATTTTTTAAATCTTGTTTTTCTATAGTGGTTATGACCCTTCAGAACTGCAAGTGATGCTTTGTTATGATAAGTTTAAAGGACGTATATGGTTGTTGCAATTAATTTAATTATATGTACTAGTTAGTTCAACATTTCTGAACAAATATTAAAATTTATTAGCATGATGTTATATTGAAGTATTTTTCGTCCTCTGTGCTGCTGAGGTTTTTATTTAAGAAATAAGCTAAGTTACTTAATTCAATATCATTATGTCAATAGTGTAAATAATGAGAAATGTTAAACCTTGTTTAAACTAATATTAAACATAGAGGCCGTATAAACAATTTTACATTTTCGCCTTGTAATGTATGCGGGTCGACACTGTACTCTCTATGGGTCGGGAAGAATAATTAAACTACACATTTAGAGTAACATTGCTCTAGGACCGCTCGTAAAGGAACGGACGGGACGCGGAGGTTACATGACGGTGTCTGGTGGTGGACTCCGGGTGGACTGCTGGCTGGCCAGCTTGGACCGTTGGTTGTAGGGTAGTGGCGTGATGTGACGTCACAGGAGAGCAGCCTATGAGCATTCTTTTATTCTTTTTAGACCACATCGTATGTTACATCGCCTGACAATACATACTGCCAACATCACTGGTGCAGACATTAAATATCACTATGGATACCTACCAACTTAGTACTTCTCACACTAAATACACTGCAATCCTCCCCCTTAAATACATAAGTCCCCTACAATTTTAGAAATTTATCAATTACAATTTGTTTTACAATTCTCCAATTTTAAATCAATTACAATGAATAAGAAAATTGACATTATACTCTTTTATTTTTGTAAGTATAGATTATAGAGAACAAAATACAAACTCAATATAATCATTTAACACAAATCACAAACACTTCAATCAAAACCAATAAATCAGAATATAGCAATTAATAACACATTGAATGAACACAATTAACAAATCGATAATAATAATAATGCTTAAACAATATTAATTATATACAAGTCACAATTGGGTTGTATTTACAAAGTCCCATTTTGACTAAAGGTTTACGATCCCTTAGTGGGTATCGTCTAACAGGTGTCATTTGTTTTGGGTGAAACGCTGGAACTGTTATTTTTTACATTTGTACGTGGGCTGGGGCTTTGCCCCTGAGCGTTTCTGTTATTGTTATGGTTTTGCGGTAGAGGGGGGCAAGGTCGTTGCTAAAAGTACTGGCGACCTTGCGCTCGCTCTGTCCCGCGACTGTATATCGATCGTTTCCTGCGTGTGCTCTGTTGCCACGCTTGCGTCTGGGAGTCTAGGCATTGTTGTCAACTCAGACATTTCCGGACTACACTGTAAACCTACCAACTGGTCGATATGTCGTTTCCACCTCATGCCCGTATTCAGTTCAACTAAATACGTGACTGGTCCTAATCGTGAAACTACCACACCTGGTATCCACTTATTTCTACCTCTGTAATCTCTGGCTATGATTGGTTGTCCAATAGCTAACTGTCTAGTTTTACTACCCCTATAGTACAATCGTTGTTTTTTCTTGATTATCTGACATTATTGCTTTAACATTTGGGCGAAATTAAATCTAACCTAGACTTTAGCGATCTGCCCAACATTAATTGAGCTGGCGATAGATTGGTAGTAGAATGCACTGTATTTCTATAAGTGAACAGAAGTTTACTCAAAGCTAATTTCTAAATCCTTGGAATTATGAAGAGCTGTTTTCAATTTATTTTTAATAGTTCTGACTGACCGTTCTGCCAAACCATTGGTTTCTGGGTGGTATGGTGGTGAAAAACGTGTGTTTGATACCATTTGACATCAAAAATTCTTTAAACTCTTGACTGGTAAAAGGTGGTCCGTTGTCGGACACTATGTGGTCTACAATACCATACCTACTAAAATAATTCCCTTAATTTCACAATCGTGTGAACAGCTGCCGTTGAAGCAACGGGCAAACACCTCTGGCCACTTAGAGTACGCATCTTTTACCACCAAAAATAACTTGGACTGAAAAGGTCCAAAAAAAATCAATATGAATTCGAGACCAAACTCGTTCCGGAACATTCCAATGATGCAGGAAAGCCTTGGGCGGTTTTGCTCGTTCCTCCAAACAGGCTGCACAGCTGTTAGCTAGTTGTTTCTATGTCCCGGTCGATATTAGGGCCACCATACATATGCACGGGCTAATGCCTTCATGCGAACAATACCTATGTGTGAAGTATGCAATTCGTTCAGAATGTTTATTCTGAACCTTTTAGGTATTACCACCCTGTACCCCCACATTAGGATTCCTTGCTCCAAGGTTAATTCCGACTGTCTAATTTCAAATGGCTTTAGATCTGGTTCAGTTACAATAGGCCAACCTAATTCTACATAGGATATTACCTTTTTGATTTCACTAATCTACCATTGATCTCTTTTTATGTCTACATAGCTTAATGGTATGTCATTTCAGCTAAACACTGCAAATAGGTACCAATGACATTAATATTAAGGTCATCATCCGAGATTTCATCTTTAATCTCACTATTTACAGGTAATCTAGATAAACCATCGGCATTGCCATGGTTTTGGGACTTAACATACACAATCTCATATTGGAAACCACTTAAAAACAAAGCGTATCGTTGTAACCTACTGGCTGCGAAAGCAGGTAACCCTTTCTTTGGTCCAAAAATAGCCACTAAAGGCTTATGATCAGTCTTTAACAAAAACTGTGTACCATATAAATATTGACTAAATTTCTTAACACCAAATACAATGCTTAATGCTTCCTTATCTATTTGTGAATAGTTTTTTCTCAGCGCTATTTAACACACATCTGTACCGTCGTATTGAATCTGATCAAAACTGATGCAATGCCATTATGGACTAGCATCACTGGCTACCACTAGTGGTAATGCAGATCATAATGCGCTAAAACTTCAGCAGAGATTAACTTTTGCTTAATCTCTTGTAGTGCCTTCTTACATGCTAAATTAAATACAAAATCGGTATCCTTTCTTAACAACTGATACATTGGGGTTAAAATAGTGGATATCCTAGGAATGAAACGTGAATAGTAATTAACAAGACCAAGGAAGGCTTTTAAGCTGTGTCACATTTTGAGGTTCAGGTGCCTTGACAATTGCTTCAACCTTACTAGGTGCGGTAATGCAACCCTTGTTTACTGATAACAAAAACCTAAATATTCTAAACTGTCACAGAAAAAAAATTTACATTTGTTCTTGCTCACTGTGAACCCATTGTCTTCAAGTCTTTGACACACTAGTCTAAGTCTATGCATGTGTTCCTCATTGTTTTTTTACCTGTTACTAGAATGTCATCTAAAAATACAGTTACCCCCGGGATACCTTGTAATGTTCGTTCTATTATTCTCTGGAATATTCCCGGTGCTGAACTGATACCAAAAACATAGGCGATTGTAAGCATACAATCCTTTGTGTGTGCTAATTGTACAATACGTTTTGACTATCTACATCTAGTTTAAGCTGCTGATAAGCTGAAGATAAATCTATTTTAGAGAATTTTTCTCCGTTTTGTAGGCTGGCAAATATTTTCTTCAATTTTCGGTAACGGGTGTCGGTCTACCTCCAAGAAAGGATTTACAGTTATTTTATAATCCCCACAAATTCTTATTTTCCCATTAGCCTTAATAATTGGTACAATGGGAGTCCCCCATTCACTGGTATCTACTGGTGAAATAACGTTCTCTTGTTCTAGTCTAGTCAGCTCGGCTTCTACTTTTTCTTTAAGTGTAAAAGGTAACGTCCTAGGGTTTAAAGTATTTTGGTACTACATTTTCTTTTAACTTTAATTTTAACTGGTGCACCCTTGAAACATCCCAACTTATCCGTAAATACATTTGGAAACTCATTGTACAGTAATTCTACTTGTTTGTTGTTGTTGACAACAAGACGGATTGACAGATGTTTGTTTGTTTACCTCTACAGGTGTGGTTGTGGCTTCCACTGACAGGCGTGCATGCGTCTGCCGCGCTGCCGCCTGCAGTTGGCACAACCCCCACCATGCTCGTGCGATCAGCTGACTGTACATTGTTTACATTACTAGGCACTCTAACTGTTAAATCTAATGCTTGCATCCAATCACGCCCTAACAAGGATTTAGCCCCATTAGCTACGATGTATAAAGCTAATTGTTTCTCTTTACCTTTATGTTGTACATTGACCATAACCTTACCTAAAGGCCTGATCTTTTCATGTGTATATATGAACTTAATACTAAGCTAGTTGGATACATGTTTATAATTTCCTAACTTAGTCCTTACAATCTTTTTCTGACATAACTGAAACACAAGCTCCACTATCGACTTCAAATACAATTTCCTTACTTTCCACTAATAACTGTACCGTTTATTGGCTCAATTTATTAATCTTAGTTTCTATTTCTTTAACCGTAAATAGATTGGAAATGTCATACACATCGTCATTGTCTTTATGTTTTCCAGTGATTATCTGAACCGGACTCTGCTGATTCTTTACTTTCCTCTACATAGTGCTGCCTACCTTTATAAAACATATTGCTTTTTATTGCTGTAAAACTGTTTCCCTTTAGCTGAAGGCTCCTTAGACCTATTTGTAAAAACATTTGGTTTGTTCTCATTAGGTTTGTTAACATAATTTTTCGATCTACAAACTCTCTTCAAGGTGTCCCTTCTTTTTACAATGATTACACGTGTACTCACGAAACCGACATTGCGATGCTGTGTGTGATCCTCGCTTGCCGCAACAATAGCAGGTGATGTCTCCCAGCGCCTTCCCGCCGTCCGATGACCGTCTCGCTGCGATGCTCGCCGCCTGTGTCCTTTTCGGTATCGACCCGCTGCTCTGCATCCGGTGAATACGTCCTCCTGCAGTTGTCATCTGGGCCGCCCCCTTCTCAGCAAATTCCATTGCAGTAGCTAGTTGCACGGCTTTTTCATAAGTGAGGTTCTCCTCCCCGAGAAGTCTTTTCTGTATCTGTTGGTCTCGCAGACCCGCGACTAATCTGTCCCTTAAGTAGTCTGGCAATTTATCACCAAATTCACAATACTTAGATAACTGTTTTAAATGCACAATATAATCGCTAACCGTTTCATGATCCAATTGATTCCGCCCTACTAAATTTAAATCTTTCCGTGATAAAAGAAGGCTTGGGATGCAGATGATTCGCTATAGTGTCCACAATTTCCTTGTACGACTTGTCAGACGGTTTGTCTGGTGTAATTAAGTCTTTCAGTAACGTATAGGTCCTTACACCCATAACTGTCAACAAAGTGCTTAGTTTCTTTGAATTATCGATATCATTACAATCAATAAAAAACTCAAATCTCTCTATATAAGACTGCCACGATTCTTCCGCACTATCAAAATAACCCATAGACCCGATAGTTGCCATTTTGTTTTCTTGTACACTCCGTAATAACTGTTTAAAAATGTCCCCGGTAAAAATAATCGTCTAACGGCATTAATTGCAACGATTAAAATCAGCTTGTGCGCTGCTTACACCAAGAATAGTTTATATCGATCGGCGTACCTTACTACTCCCGACCGTTGGAATGTCCGGAATGTCCTTGCACATTCGCGGTTATTTGCACGTGTTCATTACGATAGTTGCCCTTCCGCACTATATCACTGTAATTCACTGTTTCAAGTCCCGAATGTCCCTGCATATTCGTTGTTATTTGCACGTGTTCATTACGCTTGTTGCCCTTCCGCACTAAATCACTGTAATTCACTGTTGCAGTTGTTTTTCCTCGTCGCCACTGTAAGCGACGTTCCACTGTTGCAGTTGTTTTCCTCGTCGCCACTGTAAGCGACGTTCCACTGTTGCAGTTGTTTTCCTCGTCGCCACTGTAATGTATGCGGGTCGACACTGTACTCTCTATGGGTCGGGAAGAATAATTAAACTACACATTTAGAGTAACATTGCTCTAGGACCGCTTCGTAAAGGAACGGACGGGACGCGGAGGTTACATGACGGTGTCTGGTGGTGGACTCCGGGTGGACTGCTGGCCTGGCCAGCTTGGACCGTTGGTTGTAGGGTAGTGGCGTGATGTGACGTCACAGGAGAGCAGCCTATGAGCATTCTTTATTCTTTTAGACCACATCGTATGTTACATCGCCTGACAATACATACTGCCAACATCACTGGTGCAGACATTAAATATCACTATGGATACCTACCAACTTAGTACTTTCTCACACTAAATACACTGCACGCCTTATAACTGGCGAAACTGAGGATAATTAAATGGTTATTTTGTGATTGTGTAACTGGTTATATTGTAATGAAGTATTACCTCAGTTTGGTGTAAGTAGATTTTTAAACTAAACTTGAATTAATTTCAAAACAGTTAATATAAATACAGTCAGTTTTATTTTGTTAGTGTGATCTACTAATCCAGGTGCATTAAATGCATTTTATAACATCTACAATCATACATACATTTCATAAATTAAAACAGAAGAACACTCTCAACGAATCTAAACTGAACGTTAAACCGAAGTTCCATCAACAAACCTGAGCCATCCAGTTTGGCAAATGGTCGTCATAACGTTTATGATACGACCAGCCATAAACCTTGTAACTGGTCTAGTGTAAACTATCCGCTATAAGTTTCCTACTGGTTAATGCAGTGATAATCCAAGGTTTCATAGGAGATACTCTTGTATACCTGTACTTTTGACGAGCATAAATAAAGAATATTTTTATATGCATTAATAATCTGTATAACCTGTTCGGAGTAGCAACTCAGTTAAATTTATAAGTTTCTGCCTTCACTTTGCCTGAACTCTCTTTGTGTCAAAAACGTGAGCTATAAAAGCAACAAAGTTCACAGGAAAACCATAGTGGCTACCACAGCAAGAACAGGACTTTATTGTGTAAGTTACTGGCCAAAGCTCTTTTGAGTTAGTACAATTAAAACGATTTGTCTGTAGCGAAATTACTTGATTGTAAATGATTGTGCGCACTTTTTTCTAAGCTGACTGGTCCTTTCACAGTCTAAACTTATAATCCATGTCCGTCATTCCATGTTGATCATATTTAGGTCCTGGGTATCCTAATGACGCAATCGGCCTCACTCTCAAAGTCTAACTATTAATTTTATCTCACTATTTTGTAGTACTGGCTGTTTTAACATCAGATGATAACACAGACATTCCAAAATTTGTTGGTTTATATTGGAGACCGCACCTAATCTACAAAATGTATTTTAAAGTTAGTTCGTTAGAATTGTCAATTATTATTTTTATAGATTATCCCTAGAGGCGTTATTAATTATACATATATCTATATATGTACTGGCTCCGCCGTTGGCTAGAAAGAAATACATACAAAGTAATTAATTTATCATATTTACTTAAACCAGAAATTTATATTTTTTATTATTGCAATTTTTATATTACATTGGTGTTTCAATAAAAAAATTAATTATTCCTTGTTTTAGTGTTTTATTCAAGGTGCATGTGTAGAAAAAAGACTAGTATTTAGGACATAGATGAATGACAGACATACATTATACGTTTAGATTGTGAGAGGCCCAGTCAGCTTAGAGTATATGTGTTTTGTATCTGATTGCGTCATTAGGATACCCAGGACCTACAAATGATTAACATGGAATGACAGGCATATATTATACGTTTACACTGTGAGAGGACCAGCCAGCTTAGAGGATATGTGTTCTGTATCTGATTGCGTCATTAGGATACCCAGGACCTACATATGATTAACATGGAATGACAGGCATATATTATACGTTTACACTGTGAGAGGACCAGCCAGCTTAGAGGATATGTGTTCTGTATCTGATTGCGTCATTGGGATACCCAGGAGCTACATATGATTAACATGGAATGACAGGCATATATTATACGTTTACACTGTGAGAGGACCAGCCAGCTAAGAGTATATGTGTTCTGTATCTGATTGCGTCATTAGGATACCCAGGAGCTACATATGATCAACATGGAATGACAGGCATATATTATACGTTTACACTGTGAGAGGACCAGCCAGCTTAGAGTATATGTGTTCTGTATCTGATTGCGTCATTGGGATACCCAGGAACTACATATGATCAACATGGAATGACAGGCATATATTATACGTTTACACTGTGAGAGGACCAGCCCAGCTTAGAGTATATGTGTTCTGTATCTGATTGCGTCATTAGGATACCCAGCACCTACATATGATCAATATGGAATGACGGACATGGAATATACGTTTAAACTGTGACAGGACCAGTCAGCTTAGAGTGTATGTGTTCTGTATCTGATTGCGTCGTTAGGATACCCAGGACCTATATATGATCAACATGGAATGACAGAATAGATTATACGTTTAGATTGTGAGAGGACCAGCCAGCTTAGAGTGTATGTGTTCTGTATCTGATTGCGTCATTAGGATACCCAGGACCTATATATGATCAACATGGAATGACGGACATGGATTATACGTTTAAACTGTGAGATGGCCAGCCAGCTTAGAGTGTATGTGTTCTGTATCTGATTGCGTCATTAGGATACCTAGGACCTATATATGATCAACATGGAATGACGGACATGGATTATACGTTTAGATTGTGAGAGGCCAGCCAGCTTAGAGTGTATGTGTTCTGTATCTGATTGCGTCCTTAGGATACCCAGCACCTCCATGTGATCAACATAGTATGACAAACATAGATTATACGTTTAGACTCTGAGAGGACCAGTTAGCTTTTCGAGATTTCTTACTAATACTTATGCTACGCGTTATGTCACATAATAATATGTAGTATCAATGTAATCGATTTTTTTACTAATTTATTTACTGTGACATTTTATCATTGCCACCATAACTTCCATAACATCAATTTGAACATGTTCGGTTTCGAGATAATGGGCGGACAGATAAACATATTGATAGACAAATTAGTTTTTTCCAGCCAATCGAATTATAGCTTAGCCAACTGCTATAAAAATAAGATGGAACTTGTACTTTGTATCGTTTAGCATAAAAGCGCTAGATCCAAATGAGAAGAAGAGGTTTATGGTAAATTTGGTATTTAACATTGCTATTTATAAATGTAATATACTACAATAAGAAAAAAGTAGAGTATTTTAAGAAATTAATTAAAGGTATTAATTGATTTAAAACGAGTAATTCTCTCCAGATATGTTTCGTATACATACGGATAAAACTAATATGTTCCGACCATTTGACGTGAGTCTCATTTTAAATAGCTTAAAATACTTCTTTAAATGTTTTCAGATTTTTATAGAATTACAATTTATTTTCAAATTTATTCCCTTCAGGAAAAATACCTTAAAGAAATTAATCCAACCGTAAACTGATTGTAAAACCATTCTAACGTCATGATTTGATATTAAAATTTACAGATGAAAGTATACATCACTGTCCTTTTTAGCATAGCATTAAAGTTTTTCACTATATTATGAATTCATATTATGATTTTTGTAAAGTCAATTTAAGTTTTCAAATTAAGTTTTAAAACTTAAAAGTTCTCTAACTTAACCACTTAGTCCTTTGCTTTTGAATATAAAATCATTCCCATTGAATCTAACTAAATTAAAGTCGGCATGTATTTGTTTTCTCTGTTGTACGAGTATCCTAAAATATTTAAACCCTCTATTTTGACAGGTTTACAACTACTATTCCTTTGAAAATGTACCAACCCCTAAACAAATTAATATCGATCTAAATTTTAAATCTCGTTTAATCTGAGTTAATATATATTTTATAAAATATAAATTTAGGACCGTAACACCTCATGAAAGAGAAACCTACTTGGAATGATCACTGTGAATTATGAGATAAAAATAAATGCAAAAAAGCAAAGTTCCGTTATATAGTAGGATATTTTAATACAAACAGTATTGTGCCAGTAAATATTGTTAACTTATATAAAAACAAGCATCCTGGTTTGAAGTATCCAGTGGCGGCCTTTGACTAGTGGACTGTGTGTTCTGCCTTTCATGTACTTGTTGCATGTTTTGATGCAACAATCATTTCAATAAACGTGTTAATGCTATTGCTAAGGGCGACACTTTTATGATTCCCTACTTCAAAGGAATACCCGTTATTGATCTCGTATAATCACAACAATGATAGTTCACCCAGAAAACATCAAAGTATAAAATATTGAAATATCCCTCCGGTAAAGTAGAAATATATAAATTGCATAAAGTATAAATAATTCTAATCACCAGTTCTAACGAACTGGTAGTAAATAACTTTACTATATTACTAAGTATTTTTAATAATTAGTGTCTGTATTTAAGTAAGTATAATTAGGTAACGAAGATTTTTTTTAAAGTTACACTTTTACGATTAATTTATTTCATCTTTCTACAATAAAAAACCTCGCTAAAATATCTCTTTTTGCCACATGTAACTTAATTAAAAAGATATTTTGCACGAGATTTATGAATTTGTCTGCAAGAATAGCAATGAAAAGAGATATCCGATAATATATGATTGTTAGTACCTGGAGCTCAGTAAATTACCTTTATTTCCATTTAATACTGAATTTATGTGTAAATAATTACATTTTAAAATTACATGTACTACCAAATGACAAAATTTATAAATAATAGATAAGTAATATAAATGTAAATTTAAATTTTAAAATCTACTCGTATATGAAATAATTACCGTGCCATTTAGTCTTTGAAGACTATGAATACAAAAATGGCTGTTCTTTGAACTAAAACCTAATTTTTAATAGGTGCATATTTACGTATTTATTTTTGGTAACTTATAATGAAGTTTTTATAATAAAAAAACGTTATCTTTGTAAATAGTTCCTCTAGAGCGTTTGGTAGTCAATTAATAAATGTATTTATTGCAATGCACTGATGAAAATTAAGAGACAATGAATATCTAAACCGGCCCAGATATATGTATCTCAATTCAGGACAGTCAGGGCTTAAAGAAAATCTTACATGAAATACAAGTAAGTGAATGCCCATTCGTTGTCTTAAGCCGTCTAACTCTCTGAACAAAATCCACAGAACGCTCTTGTTCAGACTTTTGAAACTTTGAAGCTCATAATTTTTCCAAACTTTTCCCTTCTGACCATTTACTTGATTGGTTCGCTTGTTCACTACAATCAGCCCCTTTAGAAATAAGCACTTCTGAAGAAATAATTTATCTTATTTCTTCAAAATATGGGTAGACTTATTGAAACAAATAACTATAAGTAGAAGGACACTAATTCTTCTCTTAATAGGTGGGCAAACGACTATAAACACTCTATCAATAATAACTTAACGTAACAGGAATAATGACTTATCAGTTAAAGTTTAATATATCATTATTTTAGTATGTAATAAATCACATATTATTTATTTTTTTTTTAAATTAGTCTGTAGGCTGAGTACTTCGTTTTTTATTTTATTTTTTTTAAGGGAATGAACCCAAAAAATATATATTGGAGTCTAGTCTGAAGTTGGTGATAAGAAAAGTGTGTATTTTTGTCACTTATCTAACGATAGTGTAAAAATTACCTGGATCACTCGATTTGGGGTCGAAGGTTTCAGGCTCTTTATGAGATGACGGTGTTCTGATTTGGGCATGAGGATATTTTCATAAGCAGAGCTTCATTCCTGTACGCGAAAATAGTAGTATACGAATAAGCATCTATATTAGTTGCTTTAGGATACTGATGGTAGGGGCTTGAATAAAAAATAACATACAAAATGAGAAATTGAAAAATATATAATACTCGCATAAAACATATTAAAGTTTAAACGCCCAGTCATAGAGGGAAATTAATCTCTTTTATAAGCAATATTCTTAATGAATCTTAGTTAAAATCTTATTTAAAATTAAACACTTGTTTCATTGTCATTTATAAAAATCGAGTATTGATCGTATTCTATTCTAGATTGAGAAGTTTCATTGTCTCGTTTAAGGAGTTTGCTAAGCTAATGACCCAATTGCCGTTTTTTAACACAAATCTTGAGCGCTCTGACGACACCCCGCTATCACAGCTTACATTGATTGGTATTACTATACGAATCTTATTATTACATACTGTTGGAATGAAAAATTGATTATGTAACACTGAACAAAACATCTGTCCTCTTGGTCAATAGAGTATTAAGTTAATCGGTAGTGTCTCCGTCATGAACTGAAATAAATCTAGAATTACATCTGTCCAAATAAATAAGAAAACGGTCGTCGACCGATAAAATCAGCAGCGACCGCTAACCGTATATCAATTATTAAACAATAAGACCAAAAATGTGTGTGTGTCTGGTACTTATGCGGATAGAATGTCAAGGCTACGGTCACCATACACAGAATGCCCGGTTCCGTGTTAACCAGACACACATCCCATCTCGCGTTACTTATCGACACCTAGGCTATGCGTCTCTTGACAGGACAAACTAATACATCCAACTCTGTTGTGATGGCAGAGTATTAGCGTGTTTAATAATATTAATTTGCTCTAACTTAAGTTCAAACACTATTTAGTTTTGCTCACACTATGGCGATTGCCGTCACAACATGCTTGCTATATACGTTTTTGAAACAAGAGGAATTATCTTCATTTTCAAAAATTATGTGAAATGAAACCTTCCGCGGATATATTACGTTAATCTATAATGAAAATTAAGCATTTTTTATTTATAATTATCAAGTCATAGCAGGTGCCAATTTTAAATTAATAATTTGAGCACGTTATAAATGAGAATTGTGGAGAACTGTTAGCTTGTATTTTTTATTTCCGGATCATTTTTAAATAACATTATATATTTTTGTTACTGAAAATTTTACAATTACTTTCTTAATACCAGGCAAAACAAAGCTCACAACAATATCACTATATTATATGTTACTTATAAAAGTATCTCTTATGTTGGTAAATATACGGGTTTGATAGTTAGGATCTCAACGAAATAAAGCTTGGCTTGGAGAACAAAATACCTGCACATTTATGGTGATACATCCAATATTGTGAATATATCTGATCTCTTTCATATCTTAATATAAACAATGAAATGTTAGTTATTATGTAGGATTACTTACATAATCTGTACATATCTGACTCCTACTGCGTCATCAGACCTGACAACTTCATCTTGATTATATATCGCTTTACATTTCTTACATCTTTCAGCCTAATTGATCTTAGGCCATTATAACTTTATGTGTATTTGTTGCCGTGTTTTGAACTGTGTTTGGAGCCTCTCACTACTGAAGTAAAGGGAGATGGTCACGTTTAATGCTCGGCTACAGCGATTCGAAAGCTCCCAGTCGCGTTTCCCATTCGCCCTGTCAAA
Organism: Homalodisca vitripennis; assembly: GCF_021130785.1. Lineage (NCBI taxonomy): Eukaryota > Metazoa > Arthropoda > Insecta > Hemiptera > Cicadellidae > Homalodisca > Homalodisca vitripennis. The sequence continues at coordinate 154,194,222 of NC_060209.1, forward strand.
TTCGCTCGCCATTTTAAGTTTTAAGAAGATGTAAACATTCATTGTTTTTGTTGCTACTAATGGACTCTCCGTCCCCAGTCAGTCACAATAAGCTTCTAATCTTATGTTGACCACCTGTTTGTACAAAGGTCGGTACGGAATTCTTGGCAATAAATTTAGTTAACGTAATATTTAGGGTTTGCTGTAGGTGAAAATAGAACTGCGTGATTCTTAGTTAGAAGTTGCAAACCTTCAAAAGAATTCCCCATTCACACCACAGGAGATGTTCCTTATGATAGCAATTCAAATCTTTTAATTCATTCGTGAATAATATAATACATCTTAGATGATATTATCATGTAATAAACCTTATGAAATTTAAGGAATTATTGTGTTTATATTTGAAAGTTTGATGTGTAGTCAAACCATTATTAAATTCATAGCTGTGTTTGTAGTCTTTAATACAAATGGTTCTGCTCACTATAGCAAATGAGTTTTCAAGAATATAATTGCATGTGCTGCCAGTATTTTCATTAAAACAAATTCTTGTGATCTAGAAAGTCTGTAAATATCGCTTTGAAACTTTGTCGTAAACGATATGTCGCAAGTTGGAATGAATAAGTTTCCCAACACAGTTATCAACTTCCGTCCAGAATACTTTACAAATTTAAGTTTGCTTGTATGCTATTGCATTTCAATTTTAAATTTAAGTTCAGTACAATCTGAGTTCAATGAAAGCTGTTTTAACTTATAACGATACTGAAAGCTCTACACCATTATACAAAGTAAAAATCAACAAAATATAAAAGATGTTTTCAATTTTAAATTAAACTAAATTAAAATATTCTAAATAATTCTACACTTAAAAACTTATCAAATGCTTGTTTTTACGTACTAAATCACGCCAAAAAGTTTAAGAAGAAAAGAGAAAAGAGCATTTAAATATTTAATTTAAAATAAGTGGTAAATTTAGTACAACATTAGAATAGCAGTTGCACCTTGAAGAGCTTTACATATTTAAAACCCGAAAGATTTGTCTGTATAATTGTCTGTTCAATAACTCTTCATTGGAATGTTTATAGGCTTAAAACTATGTATGTAGATTCTTATAATTTCAAGAAATAATGGTGTTATTTTTGGGGTTCCAAATCCCGAAGGTCAGTCTGTCCGTTTGCCTGTATGTCTGTCTATGAGATAACTCTTGATAGAAATAGAAGAATAACATATAGTAAATTCCGAGAAATTACGGAAAACGATTTAATATTTAATAATAACAATATTCTAATAATACAACAAATAGTATTATAAACATTTATTGATTAATCATTACGTTTGTTAAAGATGTTTGGAAGGAGAATTTTACCACGCTACCGATGAATGTTACTTTATAAAAAGGAAACAAACGTTCTCATTAAAATGTTGTGGATAGTTGCAAATTGACGGTAAAGCGAGGCTTATGTAGCGTATATTATGTAACTGAGTACACACGACAGGGCGGAAAAAGTGTAAACAAGCTATAATATTTTATAAATTAGTCAAAATCTCATTGTCATTATCAAATGAAGGGATGGATAAAAGTTAGTACTACTAAGTTAGGGCACGATGCCATATATCAGTCTTGCACAGGGTGTGTTTATGAACTGACTCCACAACTTACTGTTCGGTAAACAATGAAACATCATCACAAATGTTGTGATAGCGTCATCTACTACGCTAAATGATTAACCCTTGTAGACCACGGCACTTGTTACATCGTTAACCTATACAGCTTTCAAACATCTCTATGTAAAGTAAGTACGAGTGTCTCTCTAACTCTTTGAAAGTTTACTGAGGTGGAAAATGTAAACGAGTAGAAACGCTTGTTAAACTCCCTGGAGCAGCGATCGAGGACCGATAACTACGCTTCCACGCTCCAACTGAATTGTAAATGGCCATAGTTCACAGTTTGTAGCTACGGAGGTGAGTTGAGGGAACAATGATTGGGTTTCTAAAATATACTAATAAAAGTGCATAGTAAAAAATCTTTGTAGACCACTAATTAATCCTAATCATACAGAAAAAACTATTGTCAAGACTTTTCTCTAGGAACATAATATAACAAAAATTATGAATTACTAAATGATAAAATGTATTAAACTTCATTCCCATTAAGGTTCATTTTTAACCCTATAATATCATAAATATTGTTTTACGTGAACTAACTATAAGATGCATTATAGCGTTTAATTTTACACTAATTTGAATCTGTTAAAATCACTGCAGTAACTTTTGTGTAACGAGCTTTATCAGGGGTTATGCTGATTATGTGAACATTGTCGACAATGAATGGAGCCATTCTACTGATATACAGCCGAGCCACTCGAGTTTGCGACACACGACGAGACGTACTTAGAATATATCTTATATTTCTATGGAGCTCTTACTCCAGCTGAAGTCTACCTGTAAGAATGTATATAACCATATATTCTGCAAAGGCCTTGCATGCTGTAGCTCTTACCTTTTCGTTCCTTACTATAGAAAATACATAATTTGATGCCTTATTAGCAGTTGTAACATATTGAAACTGTATAAACACAATGGTAATTTATATAACGAAAATGTATATTATTCCTCAATAGGTAGCTAAAACGAACGTTTACTAATGAAGTGCATATATATTTATATATATGCTCAAAAGGACAATAAACCGCTGCTGTATAAATTATGAACCTAAAGTTCCATAAATCAGAAAATCTTAACTGTTGTGTTTCTTAATATTTTAGTGAAAAGTCTTTTGGAAAATTTATGAAACATATGTCGGGAATCAATGAAAACACTGCTTGGAAAAGTACTAAAAATTCTCATAAAACCAATGAAAAATCTTTATTTTTCACATTATTGATGAAAAGTCTCTTCAAAAAACCAACTGAAAAGTCTGTTGTAAAGAACTGAAAAATCTGCTTGAATTTAATCAAAAATCGGTTAATATAAACACAAATCTCTTCAAAGCAACTGAAAAAATCTCTTTCAAAACAACTGAATAATCTGTTTAAATAAATGATAAATATGCTTCAAATCTATAAAAAATCTGTTAAAAATTAATAATAGATGGAAAAAATGATTAGGAATGTTGCCAAAGCTGCTTTAAATAAATTAAAAATCTACCTGGGATCAATGAAAATCTGCTGGAAGCAATGTTAAATCCACTAAAGGTTATAAAATCTGTTTTTTTATCCATGGAAATTTGGTTTAATATGCTTAAAAACATCTATTGGAAATGGTGTCAAATGTGTTTTGTAAGACTGCTTCGTGAGACTCCTTCGAGAGACTGCATCGAGAGAATGCTTCGCGAGACTGCTTTGTGAGGCTTCAATCAAATCAGTTCCGAATAAACAAAATTCTGTTGGAAATATAATCAGATCTGTTTGGAATAAACTAAAATATATTGGAAATGTAGTCCAATCTGCTACGAATAAACGAAAAACCTATTAGAAATGTAGACAAATTTGCTTATAATCAACGTAATATCAATTGAAAATGTAGACAAATCAGCTATAAAGAATTGAAAAATCAAAATCTGCTTCGAATCTAGGTAAAATGTATTGGCTATGTGGTCAAATCAGTTTTCAACAGTAAAAAATGTTTTCAAATATGTTTTGAATATACCAAAATCTATTGGATATTAAGTTAAATCTGTTTCGAATAAACAAAAATCTTTTGGAAATGTAGTCCAATCTGGTACGAATAAATGAAAAAATATGCTTAGAATGTTGTCAAATCAAATCTGCTTTGGATGCAAGAGCTATCTATTCAGAATGTTAAACCCAATAAAATAAAAGTTGAATGTTAAAAAATATATTTGTTATGATTTGTAGGTAAAGAAAACAAATACTTCTTGTTTTATCGCAGGAAGAGAAGACGAAAACGACTTTATAGATTAGTTCTGAAAATTAAAAAAAATCTTTTTAATGAAGCTGGGTCAAGATTGAGAAAAAGTAATGTTTTTCTTAAGATGATTTAAAAAAAAGAAAATTTAGTCACCATTATTTCAAGTAGTTTATCCTTTCAAAAATGGCAAGACATTAAATTAATAATGATAAATGCTAAACTGAGTTTGAAATGCTAAAGGTAAAATACCTTTTAAAGTAGACAGTATTTAAATTTGGATGACAGTTTAACCCTTTAAGGAGTAATCACGTCTTAAGACGTGATTATATTTTAGACATAGAGGAGTAGCTATTTTTATACTAATAAACGTCCAGAGAGTAGAGATTTTTTTAAATGTTATTTTTATAAAATCACTTTTATATAATTGTTGGAGTATCAAAATATGTATTTTACCTTTCGAAAATGAAAAAAAAACATTAACAGTAAATTTTGAGTTGTCATTGCGTAATATGAATTTATGGAATAAATTAATGTGCAAGGCAGGTTTAGCAAAATAAATAAAAGCCCTTGAGTTTTATAAATGCATTGTTCTAATAGATGTTGTCATTTATTATTTGATGTTTATTACAAGAAAACATGAATACTGAAAAAATTAATTATATACCGATACTGGTTTTAGTCACTTTTCAGAAAAAATTTTTCGAGTGAAAGTCTCCAAAACATGTATAAACGCATAGGGACACTTCACACTGTGCACATTGATAAACAGTGTCTTTTCTCTTCTTTTCTTTGAGCTAGACAGCAGCACCGCTACCGACAAATGCAGACAAATTAGGAGTTTCTAAATGCAGACTAGAAGAAATATATGTTACTATTAGTTCTTTTATTGTAGATTCCCATTACAAGAGAGTTTTATTATTAATATTAGTATATTATATTTTAGGTATAATTGGTAAAATTTACTATTAATAAAGTAAATTAGTAATAATAACAGACCGATAAATGAAACAGTAATATTTCCTGATGAAACCGGCTCAAGACGTGATTACTCCTCTATGGCACAACATGTGTAAACGTCTTAAGGCGTGATTACTATTTAAGCGTAAAAGGAATTACTACTTAAAGGGTTAAAGGGTTCTGGGTAATACAGTAGTAGTACACACAAAATGGGCATATATGTATATATCTTACGTGCTAAAAATAATAAACATAAATAAATACAGCAATTGGCTGCGCGCTAGCAAAGTGTATCAATCGAGAGGCTGGGACAATGTCACATATGTCTGTCTACTATCTATCTGTTTGTCTGTCCTCACGATATCTCGAGAATAAATCGGCGTATATAATTGAAATTTAGCATTAAGCTTCATCTTTTCTTTGGAAATTGCCTGATCTTTAGGGAACATTAATCTTATGAGTAACCATGATTGTTACGAAAAATCACAAGAATAAATACATTTGCACATAAACTGTCGTACAAGTATATGAAATTATAAAATTCGTTATAGCATTACATCATCTGTAATGCAATTAAGCTAAAAACGTGTAATTTGTCATACAACCTCAGCGAAGCCTGCTATGGGACACATGGCATGGCGTACTTCTATCCTGTAGCTTTACGTCAGGACTAAAAAATAAAACAGCATTTTATATAAATACATACATAAAAACATACATTTACGTGGGTAAGTATGCAAAAGAGTAGTAGTACGGATTTTAGTTTCACCTGGGCCCGGTGAACGCATGACTACGGTCGCTTGGTACAGGAGAACGTCTAAATTTAACCGTTAATTCCTTGATAATGCAAAAATAATTGATAAAAACACTTTAAATAAAATAACTAACTGAAGCGAACGCAAACAAGACAAGAGTCGCAACAAAGGGGCAAAGGGTGATATCCATTTAAGCAAGCAAACAGCGTAAACGGGTACATACAGCATAAAATATTTCAATATTTAACATGTAGTAACAAGTAGTCTTTAGTATTGTTTGTCGTGAACAGGAGAACAATATTGACGTTTTATAGCGTTATTGGATGCATTTGTTTCGCTGTTTGTAGAAACTAAATAATAACAAAAATACTCTTTCTCATTCTAGAGTAGTTCACAATTTTGATCAATTGAAATTTTTAAACTGGTCGATATACTTTTATTCATTTTATAGCTCTAAAATTTGCCGCAACCAATGCGCAATATTGCATGATGAACAGTAAACGGCGTTGCTATGGATAAAACATACTGCAGAGCAGACAACAAACTACAGTAAACAAAACAGCAACATCATCAAAAACCTAGTATTACTTCTGCACGTAAACTTACACTTAATTCTCGAACGATTTTCTGAATCGTATAAAAATATGTTTAAGATCATTTAGATAACTTCAATAGTCATTTTATTGGACATATATATCATGTATTTAAAAAAGGGCAATGTTAAACTATGTGAGTAGAATATAATGACACCAAGGTTGAGTTATTATGTGACAACAGCTGCGAGCTATAAAAAGTTGATGAAGAGGTTCCCTGGGTCTAATCGAAGCTCTCCTTGCCACCTGGTTACTGCACTTTACACAATGACTAATTAATTGTTTATGAGTAATAACATTTTCTTGCCCATTCAATAATGCGTAATACGATTCCTCAATCATGTGTTTCGAGTATTTATAATTCTATAATTATATTTTTTGAATAACTGCAATAATATTTTATATTTCTCCTCTGTTTGACAATTATTCATCGTTGTAGTTTCACACCACGTATATTATGCAGTTTACTACAAAAGGGGTTGGGTATGCGACGCCACATGTTAAATTCAACTTCTTGCAGTTTACTTCGTACAATGTTTCCTGTCATTGTTTCGCAGAATATCAAATGCTCTTGTATCAAAAAGAACCTTAGTTGGCACACCATAAATAATACACTCCTTGTCTCAGTACACTTCTATCGGTAGACGTAAAAACTGAAAAATTGACTCTGCCTCCCCTACCTCACTCTTCTTCGACCATATCGATTGTTCGTTCTCGTTCGTGACTCAGTATGATTGACTACCGTGACTAAGTTTCACCATTTGCCAAATTTTATATGGGTCTACCATATAAAAATTATGTAGTTCTTATCTCAGCCCAAGAAATAAAACAACACTATGTCGCATGCTGTATGTCTGGCACCAGGGAGGCCCAATGTCTAGGCCTCTTGGTGGACAAAGTTTGTATAGAGAAAAAGACCGATGAGTAGGATCTTCACTTCACGATTTCATTCTTTCGTAATTTATAACATTGATTCCACAATACCATGAAGAGAGAGAGTGATTTAAAATCAATTCTTTTATAAATTTTAGATACCTTTTCATGATCTGCTAAACTCATTCCTCCAGTCAGGGTGGTGGGGGAGGGGGTTATTAGCCACTCCTACCTCGACAATATCATATGGCCTATTAAATTTAAATGGTAACGTTGCAGAACATTGTCTTCAATGCATCATACAAGAATGGCCATGTCGTGCAGCAAATGTAGTAGACAATTTTTTAATCACCTGCTCAGAAAAACGATGGGGCCCGGTTAAAAGTTGAAACTCGTCCATCGATCCATCGAGTAAGACTATATGTATTGTATTCATGTAATTATTTCTTTCCTTTTGTTTAATATTGTCTTAGCAAAGAGTCTGTCTCAAAATATTTTCTTTACAATAATTTTTCATATGAAATTAATTGTTCCATAAGTTATTGTTGTTTATATGCCTTTGTTGTTTAATTAATCAATAAATGTTATTACCTTTTTCATAGTATTGTCGTTTTAAGTATGTGTTTCTAATCATCATGTTATGGGCTGGCATTCTATTGATGTATTATTCTCTTTACGCTACTGTGCTCATCCATAATATTTCTTGTCTGTAATTATATGTGTCAAAGACATATTTTTTGTATATTTGTATATTGTTGGCTGCGGTGAACAAATAAATAAACATTTAGATTCTTTTCATTCTAAGATATACTCCCATTCAAATGAATATGTACAACTTTTTTAAGTGACGTACCAAATAAATCACAAACCTATAAAATAACTATGAATAAAAAAATAAATCAAGCTATACATTGTTCAGTTTGTGTCTTAGTTTCCTTTGTAAGGATTATTTCTCAAAATTTTAATTTTAATTTTTCTAATATCAATAATTCTTATTAAATTAATAAGCTCAGGGAATTATTTTAAATAAACCGTGAAAGAATACATGATTTACGTACTAATTTATATTAATTTGATAAACATCACTTAACTGTTAATTTTCAACAGGCTCTTTAAAATTTTATCGGTACTTTATAATCTTTGTAAACTCGTGAAAAAATTAGTGAAAATTAATCGTTTATTCTCAAATGGGATTCAGTTGAGACAGAGAATATTATCTATATTGTGCACAAGACAGCTAGTCTCGTCAGACTGGACAGGTTTAAAGTATGTAAAGCCGACTCGTGGTGGGAGGTTAAGGAGGTTAGGGGAGGATAAGGGAGGTACGATCCCTCCCCGAGCACCACCCGTCTCGATGTAGCCGCTGTCTCAAGAAGCGAGTGTACCGAATTTTCACTGTAATTACATCTATTTTTCTCTCTTAAACAGAACCTAGTATTTCTGAGAGCTAACTCTATCGCAAAATAAAATTAATGGTCTACAGCGGGTACACTGCTAAAGTTACAACTTGTCAATATTTCCTAAGCCTTCCTCCTTAACCATTTACTTGATTGCTCCACTTGTTCCCAACGATATTTACTCGGGAAACTCCAGATATGTTTGCTATAGAAATATAAAACTCAGATAGTAGGCAATATGTTTCTTCTAATACTTGAGATGTTCTGTTATGGAGAAACAACATTTTAGCTACTAGCGTAACTTACAGTTTTTTACATGACTTTTATTGGTTTCTAGGATATAATAATATTTATTTATTTATTCCTCATTATGTTAAAAAAACATAAATAAATGGGAGAATAACCCTAATATAATTATAATAGATAAGTAACTTGTTTTGGGATGAATAAACATTTCCTCAACTGCATGTTGGTATCAATAAATCTTATAAAACGTTACAACTAAGTACCAATTACAATTCACGAATATTTCAGTTTGTGAATTGTGGTGGTAGACTGCAATATTAAAACCTCCTAAATAACTACTCGTAATAGAAAATATCTTCGTACTTTTAATCAGTAGCATTCAAATTTACTGAGGTCACGCGTTTTTATAATAATTTCTGATATTCATTTAAAAAGTCTAACCTTTTATTAATACACAGAACAAATATGCGTTGTTAAGGATTTAAAATAAATGTATTCCCATATTAAAATGAGAGCATTCAATACTTTGTACCTCGTATAAATCTCTCCAACAGAACTAAATGATATTAGAACTAAGAAAATTTTTTATTTATTGCTACGCAAAATTTATAATATACCTAAAGGCTTTTATGTACAATTTCCAGTAAGATATACAACTTTGGATCGTCTCTTCTGTTATATAATGTAATCATCATAACTATACCACCATCACTACAATCGTATAATTGGTGTTTATATAAACACCAATTTGTTAGTTTATTAAAAAAATAACCTTTTTAGAAGTCCTTTTGAAACGCCGTGGTGTAAATATAAATTTAAAAAGAGATTAATTAGTAAATACGTTTAAAAATAACAGTTTTTACACAAGAAAGAAACAAAATGTGGCTATTTTTAAGTTCAGGTACAAGGAAAAAATAGTTAATATATACGCCTATTTGTTTTCCACGTTTTATAATGTAATTTTGCAAGAACTATTGTGATTTTGGGCAAAATGTATATAATCTCTAACAAAGGTTATTTTATTGGTAATATCACAAAACATTTATACTCCTATTTAAAAACCACTAACTCAAATACCAGTACTTACTTATACTACACGATGTTATACGTGTGTGGAGTAGTTCAAAGACCACGATCAACAGACAACGTCACGCTGTATAGCTGACGTCGATACCTGTAGAGCTTCTGTCAAAATTACAATTGAGGGGGTTGTCGCAACACTTAATAAACTTATAATGATACTTTCATACCCATTATAAATCAGATATTTGAAAACTATTATAACAGTCGTAAATACAAAATATATAGGCTATTTTAGTCCATTACTAAATATTGTTTAACATTCCTTGATACTGCACAAGTTCCAACAGCCTCTTGTTTATCTTACAAGTGTCAGTATTGTCCTCGTACAACCAGCTGTCACGTTGAGAGTGTGATGTAATGTGTAAATCTAAGTCCTATCAACTCCACAACTAATCGTACTACATGTCATGTACGATGAAGTTTTACATAGATTATTCTACTTCATAAAAAAACTAAAAAAACTAAAAAATGATTTCTATCACCAGTCATATACTTGTATTTAATATAATGTACTAGTAGGAAAATGATAAATATGAAACTTCCCAAACTGAATGAACATTGTTAGCACCGTGTTACAATAGACTCAAGATAGTTTGGAAATGCATATGTTATAAAGAAATCTGTCACAATAATATTACTGGTATTAAATTAAAGTAAAGTAAAGAATGTCGTATTTTACCAGGCGAAGTTAGGGCTAAGAAGCCATCTCTAACACTTAACCTGGGGACCAACTGCTTAAAGGTGACTTCCGAACCACCACCAATGGCCGGGTAGGTGGGCCGCTAGCAAGGACAGGAACGCTCAGCGGTCACCTATCCAAGCAGCGGCCACGCTCGACGTTGCTAAAGGTACTGTTAAATTAATCATTAGTACTGTTAAATCAATCTCAGGGGACATTTTCAGGGATTTGCTTTCCCGGAACCTCTATCACATCTGCCCCAGAGTTGCAATGGGAATACATACTTCGACGGTAACTCTCACTCACAATCCTCAGGTATCCAATTGGAATACATCAATTTTGCCGGCAAATCTGTCTGAAAGCCTCCGGCCTCAGTTGAAAAAGTCAACTTAGCCGCCAACTCCAACTCACAAGCTTCAGCTCTTCAATGGAAATACATCAACTTTGCCGTTACTCACAAACATCAGGCGTCCAGTGAGAGTGCATCGAATTTGCCGATAACTCTGACTCACAAGCCTCAGGTCTTCAATGGAAATACATAAAATTTTCGCTAACTCTGACTCACAAGCCTAAGAGGTCTCCTTTCGGAGTGGAATAATTTTGCATTGCATTTTGTTTCGTATGGTTGGATCAATTTAAAACTAACCTACTAGTGAATTTATATACAGCTGTAGGATTTACAGTGTAAAATAATAACATATTTTTTACTAATAATTAATGATAGCCGACTGTATTTCGTTTAACTGAATTAAAATTAATTTGGTCTGGTTAAAAAAAAAAACTTGAAAAAGTGCGTATAACGCAATAAACGGTCCCTTAATTATGAGCCGGATATTCTGAAATATTCGCTATTGTGAAGGCTCAAACAAAGTAATCTAGTGTTAGTTTTGTTTAGCTAACGTTAATTGCCGTGATTGTCAGTCCCCAGACAGCAGGGTGTGTGATGGGGTAAACAGTCTAGGGCTGCAGGCGGTGTTCATCAAGCTACCTCCTGCTACTGTCCTAATAGTTAACATTAGAATAACTTATACTTTTGGTACATATACTGCAGATGGTTGTTACCTTTATATGAACTAAAATTTTTTGATTTATTAGTTTTAATATCCTGGACTTTTGGAATGCTTTTTGAAAATTTTAAAGTGTGCGCGAAAATAAAGTGCTACATGAAATGTACCAATAGGAATTTTGAGTGTTGCAGCGTTAAAATTTACAGTTCAATTTGATACAGATTTTATCGAGATATTGAGCTACCTTTAATGGTAAAAGAGGAAAGTGTACATAAATAATACAATATATTAGTTTAGAAAACTATATTAAAATACATGTAAGCAGTGTATAAAAAAGTAAACTTCTTGAAATGGTTTATAAAAATTGCCCTCTTTTTTACAGCTGTATTTTGAGCTCCTTTTTGATGCTGTTGTTTCTCAATCTCTTTGAATTTTCATCTTTCCCTACGCGGGTTTCGTTTTGATTTTGAAACCAACATCACAGTTACTCCAAGGAACTTAGCTAACTTGGCTAAATTTTACATTTAGCTAAGTTTTTATCATCATAGCAAGTTACTACAGATAGCGATTTTTTTTCTAAGTTGACTGGACTCTTGTTTTTTAATTAAATTAATTTTTTTAGTTGTTTTTTAGGTTTGACTTGGCCACACATACTTTTATTTGTGGTAAACTAATATTCCTGTTTGTACATTTTTTCTCAGTATACTGTATATTTTGTACTGTATGTTTTGATTTTAAAGGAATAAATTTCATTATTTCACTTCATCTCTAAGTTCAAGTGCAGACTTCATCACAAACGTTGATTTGGCAGTCTAGACTAGATAATATCAAGGGATTCACTGAGATGTTGAGTATTCACAAGCGAACGTTTTCCTTGCTATGTTGGATAAGTGTGTTACTCACGTATAACACAATTTTCCGCTTTCTGATGTAGAGGTCCATTAAAATTTGTATTTATAATTGAACTGCCTATTTAATTTATAAATATTCACACTGGGAACTACCTCGGTAAAAGGATGGAAAATTTCGTTGAAAAGATTATTATTTTTTCACATGGACTATTTACTTTTACGTATTGGGAATTAAAAATAACGACCTACAAATGAAACAAAGTATATATTAACTTTTTATTTAATTTCTGGTCCAGGAGGTTCGGTTTACGTTTTCCCCCAAACAATGCAATCATCTCCTCTGTTTATACGTAGGTATTTCACCAACTGCTTGATGATGAAGCAGGACTTATCATCCTGGCTGTAGCAGTAGTCTCCTATCATTGTGTTTCAGCAGGGTTGTTTCTACGAACACAGCCTAAGAAATTAAATATGAGATTTAAAGATTAGAAAGTAAAGGTATATTTACTTTTAATAAATAGGAATAATACGTTGTTTGTAATAAGAACAGAGAATTTTATCTTAAAGAGTTCAGTATTTTATAATGGTACGCGAAGAGAATTTCGTTTTGTTCACTACTTTTTACTGAATTTAGGGTTGAATGAGTACAAAAATGAACGACAGCTCCTGATTGGCAAAACTAACTGGAAAGCTGATTATCTGCCAGTGTTGATACATGAATATCAAATTTTCATTGAATAAATCTAGAATATAATCAATATGGAAATCAATAATTAAACCAATCATCAATTTAAATTTCCTGAAACCTTTTTGTATAAATTAGGTGACAAATTATTAAAATATTATAAATTACAGGGTTTACGATAATGTTGAGCTATAAGCGCGTGTCTAGATTTATTACAATTTTGTTTCAATATTCCCGTTTTATTTTTATCATAATAATTTTAGCATACATAAAATAATATGAGTTATAATTATACGTGCTTCAATTACATGTAGTAATTCACATTTTAATAATTATGCTGCTGAGAAATGTTATAACGAATTTAGTGTTGCTAGAAACAGGACATGTTTAATGTAGTAGGCTTGCAGTTTGTAATTGGAGGGCCTTGGGCAACTAGGGATTTAACAATAAATGGAAGGTTGTTCGTAACTGTCAAACCATGAGTACAGGAAGATCGCTATAATTGGAGTATCAACAATAAATATCATGTAAGTTTGCCTATGATTCGCTGGATGTCCTTAGCTAAAGATTAAAACGACATGCAATAGAAAGTGCCTAACAAATTCAACAAAGCTTCATGAACAGAATGATATATTTACCTGAAATTGATTGAGTATTCACTTTAAATGTCTATGAATTAAAAGCAGATACGCTTCACGCTATCGTACTGCCTAGGTTAGAAAACATTCTGCTAACCGTAAAACGTAAATGGAAATCACTGTCCACAAAAATATGTATGTTTAAAGGCAAATAAATAAGTAATATACCGGATCGGGGAAAACCGAAGGACAGGTAAGCCAGGAAAACCACTCAACACACAAAAAGAGCTACACTTTAAGACTTGTAAACTATTTAAACTACCATCTTTAGAAAAAAAAGAAATTGTTGGTAATTGAATGGTGCCGTTAACTGCAGGTTTCTATGTAACTGAAGGGTTAACAGATTACCATTAACTGTATGACTGTCAGTAAATAAAGAAATATGGTACTGTCTATATACAGGGTGATTCCATGAAGTTCTCCCCCCACTTCTAACAGCACATTGTACTAGTAAAAATAATGAAAAAAATGTTAGTATAAACATAGTCCGAAAACGCTTCGTTAGCGAGTTACAGCTTGCGAAAGATTTCGCCTGAATTCCTAGGTAAAGAGTAAAATATAAGCCATACTGAACTTTTGGAAAGGTTCATTAAGTAAGAAATATCTTGGATTATTATGTATTTTTTACCTGATAAAGCTAATAAATAGGTTTCAGAACTATACCTGTAGTAGTTTGTTTGATGGATTCAGGGTTAAATGCAAAAAATTGGGGCACGAAAACAATGTTTTTTTAAGTTTTGATGTACAATAACTTTGTTAAATTTGGTAATAAATACATAACATCAACAAACATTAATTGTAGAGAATTTAATTCTGAGAAAATTTATATAATCAAAGTCTAAAATAAAACAGAAATAAGTACCAAAAAATCAATTTATTCAGTATAATACATTACTAGTTTTTAAGCAAAATCAACCGTACGCACCTTTTTATAATAGATGTTGGCCATCATGTTGGCCATAGATGTTGGCCCGAAAATTGAGGCCATCATTATCAATACATTTTGCAGCACGTTAGTGTATTGTGCTTTTTCGTTTCGTTTCTTAATTTTTCAGGACTTCCCTGTATCTGCACAGCCGAATCCATAATACGGGCAATTAATTCATCACGAGAATTCGCTTTTGTCTTGTTATACAATGTCTTTCATCCATCCCCAGATGCAATAATCCAATGGAGATAGATCTGGTGTTTCTTTGGTGGCCAAGGGTGAGGCCCTCCAACGACCAATCCAGTTGTCTAGGAAATTGATGATTTAAGTAAGCAGAAACTGCACGTGAAAAGTGGGGAGGTGCTCCGTCATGCTGGAAGTACAAATTTTGTCTGAGATGTAAAGGAACATTCTATAACAGCTGCGGCAACTCTTCTTGAAGGAAATGCAACTAGAACTCAGAATTTAGGCGTTCCAGGTAATATGAAAGATCCAATCAGCCGATTGTGCAAAAGGCCACACCAGACATGACGCTAAATCGGTGTTGAAAGTTCTGTTCCACTACCTCATGTGGATTTTCTTCTGCCCATGAGTGTGTTCATTGTGCAAGTTATTGACACCATCCCGAGTGAATTGTGCCTCATCCGTAAACAAAATACGCTTGTAGAGTTGATTATTAATATTCAAAAAGTTTGCAAAACTTCAAGCGAAGCGGACCATCCCCTAGCTGTAGATGTTGAACCTTTTGTTTATGAAACGTATAAAATTCGTTTCGATTAAGTGACCTCCACACCGTTGACTGCGAAACTCCTATCCGCCTAGAAATACGTCGTGTACTTACAACCTGACTGCGATGAACAGCATTAATAAACAATATCATCATCAAGTTGGACAGCTCGTTCATAAATTGATTCTAGTACTTGGTAGTGATCCTGTTTCCCGAAGAGTACTAAAAAGTTCCTGACATTGTTTTGGTATCTGGAATCCTCCTATTAGGGTAACGTAGTTTCATATTCTTCTACAGCAGCTCTAGCATTACCATTACAGTAACCCAAAATAAAAAACCATATCAGCGTATTCCTCTGATGTAAATAAGTAAGGCATTTTTTCGCGCTGAATAAACAATCGAATTATAACTCACAGAAAAATTGCATTTAATAACACGATTCACAGAACCCGATCTCCTGCTGTAGCTTGCAAAACACCACTAATACACAGTTCTAACTGTACAGAATACCATTGTGATCAGCTGTTATTCGTTGCGTTTACCAACTTAGAAATTAATAAAACAAAAAACTGCATTTCGATGATAAGTACTAAACAATAATGGGAAAAATGTTTGCTTCATTTATTTTCGAACATTTGATGTAAATTTTTATATAAAAAAATACAACGTAATAAAACATGATATTTTTATTTACAAACAAGTTTATTTTAACAGTTAATCTTGTTTTCTCAATTTATCTCATCATTAAGGAACAAACATTTTGTTTTTGTATTTATTTTAACTAAATACCGTACGGTAAATCTCTTTACAGTTAGCAATGTATTATACTGAATAAAAACGATTTTTTGGTACTTATTCCTGTTTTAATTTAGACTTTGGATTATATCAATTTTCTCAGAATTAAATTCTCTACAAACTAATGTTTGTTGATTTTATGTATTTATTACCAATTTAACAAAGTTATTGTACATCAAACTTAAAAAAAAAACACATTGTTTCGTGTGCCCCAATTTTTTTGCATTAAACCCTGATTCCCTCAAAAACTACTACAGGTACAGTTCTGAAACCTATTTTATTAGCTTTATCAGGTAAAAATACATAAGAATCCACGATATTTCTTACTCAATTAACCTTTCCAAAAGTTCAGTATGGCTTTATTTTATTCTTTACCCAGGAATTCAGGCGAAATCTTTCGCTAGCTGTAACTCGCTAACGAAGCGTTTTCGGACCTATGTTTAGATAACATTTTTTTCATTATTTTTACTAGTTACAATGTGCTGTTGAAGTGGGGGGAGAACTTCATGAATCACCCTGTATATGTGTAATTTGTGGCAACGAGATGATCGGACTGGAAAAGTACCAGTTACTGGAAGGTTGTCGGGAAACCGAAGGCTTTCAATGATAGGATATTTGTCATTAATCAAATTGCAATATTGTTATAGCCTGAGTGGTTGTCAATACTTAGACCATATCAGTGAATGGAAGATTGACAGTAATTATACGGTGACGCGACACAAATGACAGGCTACCTAATCATGGAAAATTACTCTTAATTTGAGGCTTTATATACCTGGAAAGTAGTCAACAACTGGAGAATTGTCAGTAACTGAAGAATTGACGATTCCTGCAGAGTTCCAAGTATTTGGAGGTTACATTAACTGCAATATATTATATTCTCGTGGTATCTAATGTTTGGAAGATTGATGGAACCTGAGCGTTACACGTAGTTTGAATCTATTACTGAAGAGTTTTCAGTAATTGGAAGAATACTGTAACAGAAATGTTGTCAATCAATAGAGAGTTACCATTATCAGAGTGTTAACTAAAACTAGAACGCAATTACTAAGTTTTGTGTAGGTAAATGATGAGTTATAAACTATTGTAAATGTGTCATTAGATAATTGATATGGCTTTAAAAATTTATAACTTCCTATACACTATGCAAGTTAAGTTCAGTGATCTATCAGCGTTAAAAAAAATAATCACCCTACACGATTCTTTTTTAAGTTTTTGAAAGTTTCAACTTAACTTTCCCTATTACTTCTTATTGTCCAGGTTGGCACAGGATATTCGCTACTGTGTGTTTTCTATCAGTCTCTGAAGTTACTTCAGTTTAGAAAAATTATAGGTAACAGTTTTTAGTACTATTTGCGGATAGTCTTTAAAAGTTGCCTAACTCAACTAATATCCCGGTTTTATATCTCCTACTATTATAACTTATAAATAAATATTTGTTCACACTAAAATTTAATTTTAACATGAAAATGGTGACCATTCAGCCCATTACGTTATTTTTGTTAGCAAATGATTAATGACGTAATCAATCGGCGTGATCCAAGAGTAAAAGTGAATTGAATGTTTTAGTGGAAAGGAATGTCTAGTGAACTGCTATTCTGTATATAAGTTGTTTGTAATCTGATCTGCAGGATCTCGTCAGGCTCCTGATAGGCTTGGCGAGGAGTAGAAATTTACTTTTCCAATTTCAACAATTTATTAAATATCCTTGTCGCTTCACGTATCTAAGCCTGCTTTATTCGTTTTACTGAAATTTAAAATCTAAAATAATACGTTTAATTTTAACACGTTCACTCCTGCAATTTACTCGTGTTCTCTCCTCTAAGCGATCCACGACTAGATGTTATGTAAAGTGCTAAAGCATTAAAAATTAAAAAATACAAACTGATAAACAAAATATTTTAAATTTAAATAAATAAAGATTAGTAGCTTTGAATTTAAATTAATTAAGTTTACTTTTAAAAGTTCTCGACATATAATATTTTAAATATAATTAAACTTGGTAATAAATTAAAGGTTTTAGGTTATTTTATACAATCTAATATACCGAAATCACATATGTTAATAGATATACTGTCCAGAATCAGTACAAATAGTGTTTCCTTTATTAAGATTTAGTGTGATTTTAATTTCAATTTGCATATTTTACAATTATAACAAATAACAATAATATAATATAACGGAAGTTACTATGTGTTTTACTCGAGTAATGGAAGAAAACAACTACAATAAGAATAAAAATGCAGTGGAATATAATCAAAAGCAGTGTGGGTGATTACTTACAATACTAAGCAGTTTCCGGTCTATGCACTCCCCCAATCCATTGCCCAAACTTCCGTTGTCTGTTTGCTATCTTTTGTATGTATTCCTCTTTTTCAGAATTGACCGTTGCCATGTTTTTACTTCTTTTTAAAAGGATATTTATCTTAAATTTATTTGCTTGTGCTCTGGAATTATTCTAACTTATGTATAGACTATATTCCACACCATATGCAACAAGCAGTGCGTTTTTAAGATTACTATACAACGTAATAAAGTGAATTAAAAATTTACAATTACACAAACCTATTCGTTCATATATTTGTTTATGTAGCCACAACAATTTCTGTTTCCATAATATTTCCACTTCTACAATGTGTGATATAGTCTCGTGTTAACATTGTTTAGCACTAATTTGGACCTGTTAAAGTCAACTTGTTGCAGTAATTAATGTTATTAATAAATAAAAAGTGTTTTTAGCATTAGGCATACTATAATTAACTCAATTGTATGAGCCCTATAATATGGAGTAATATGAGAGGAGAATGTTACAGTTAATATGTTTCTACATGGCTAGTTTGAACCTTACTTAAATCATGACAGACTCTGAAACGTGTATAAATGTTATGTTTCACAATTATGTCTTCCCTGTACTACATACAACACTTCCTTTTTTGGAAAATAAATGTCATGATAAGTACAAGAAATAAAAGTTTTTGTTATATGACAACCATCACAATAGCAGTGGTATAGTTACCACAAGTGTCTCATTTCTATGTTGCAATGTTTATTCAAATATGTCAGTACTAAGCACTTTCGATCAAATAAACACATATGCGTGTATGTAAATTATGCTTTGTTCATATTTAATGGACACTTATCTTAAATTTATCTCAATTTATCTTAAATTATTTATATCAATAAACAGATCTACGCACATAAAAAGTAATTATTTTCCACAAAATCCCTTTATTTGAGGATTGTCAATTGACTCATGTACATGAAAGAGACCATCGACAAATAAAATTTGATTAAAAAGAGAATATTTTTATTCCTATGTAAATAAATGGATTGTTGTGCTGACTGTTTCCACGAAGCTGTCCAGTTTAATAACCGTAATTTACAAATAATTCTAGACTTAAATCAGACGTCTATCAAATTAAATCTATGACATTTGATATCGTAATACTTTTCACAATCCTTCCATTTATTTATTATTAATTCCTATAATTCCAATTAAATAATATTGACTTTTAATTTAATATACTGAGCGCGTATATGACTTTAATAAAATCATATGGAGTGGGTTTGTATTGTATGGACACATTTGTACAAAACAGTCAATGCCATATGAAAATTCATTAAGTGATAGTAAAACAATTACTTTATGAAGTAATGAAATATTAAAAGGATCAGTGCAATCACTATACACTGTGTTACCATAAGTCAGTTTCAATTGAAAGCTGTGGATTACTCATGTGTTCATAAAAACGAGATAAAACATTATTAAATCCGTAACATGGGTTTTAAATCCAATAAATTAGACAGAGTAGCCAAAACGAAACCTCCACAAACTACTTAAACAAAATGATTATTGCTGTTACTGAATTTCGTAGATATGTTTCTACTGGCAACCAACTATAGCAGTTCTGTCATATATAATGTTGTATAGCCTTGTACTCTTAGTAAAAGTTGTAAATCTTTATCGTAAATGTAAATAATTATTGGTTCGTTTACATACATGGGAAGGCATTCTTTAACACTGAAAACGTGGAAATATAATATTTTACCTTTTACTATTACGGCAGCCAGGTGTAATATAACTACTATGCGCTAAAATATGGTAGCTTTGACTAGTGGCCTGTGAAATATGGTTATCGAGACTGATACGTGTAGCTTTGTATTACTACGGCAGCCAGGTGTAATATAACCACTACGCTCTAACAGAGAGTAGCTTTGACTAGTGACCTGTGAGATATGGTTATCGAGACTGATACTCGTAGCTTTGTATTACTACGGCAGCCAGGTGTAATATAACCACTACGCTCTAACAGAGAGTAGCTTTGACTAGTGACCTGTGAGATATGGTTATCGAGACTGATACTCGTAGCTTTGTATAACTACGGCAGCCAGGTGTAATATAAACTACTACGCTCTTACAGAGAGTAGCTTTGACTAGTGACCTGTGAGATATGGTTATCGAGACTGATACTCGTGTAGCTTTGTATAACTACGGCAGCCAGGTGTAATATAACCACTACGCTCTTACAGAGAGTAGTTTTGACTAGTGACCTGTGAGATATGGTTATCGAGACTGATACGTGTAGCTTTGTATTACTACGGCAGCCAGGTGTAATATAACCACTACGCTCTAACAGAGAGTAGCTTTGACTAGTGACTATGGTTATCGAGACTGATATGGTTATCGAGACTGACTACGGCTTTGTATAACTACGGCAGCCAGGTGTAATATAACTACTACGCTCTTAACAGAGAGTAGCTTTGACTAGTGGCCTGTGAGATATGGTTATCGAGACTGATACGTGTAGCTTTGTATTACTACGGCAGCCAGGTGTAATATAACCACTACGCTCTAACAGAGAGTAGCTTTGACTAGTGACCTGTGAGATATGGTTATCGAGACTGATACTCGTAGCTTTGTATTACTACGGCAGCCAGGTGTAATATAACCACTACGCTCTAACAGAGAGTAGCTTTGACTAGTGACCTGTGAGATATGGTTATCGAGACTGATACGTGTAGCTTTGTATTACTACGGCAGCCAGGTGTAATATAACCACTACGCTCTAACAGAGAGTAGCTTTGACTAGTGACCTGTGAGATATGGTTATCGAGACTGATACGTGTAGCTTTGTATTACTACGGCAGCCAGGTGTAATATAACCACTACGCTCTAACAGAGAGTAGCTTTGACTAGTGACCTGTGAGATATGGTTATCGAGACTGATACTCGTAGCTTTGTATAACTACGGCAGCCAGGTGTAATATAACTACTACGCTCTTACAGAGAGTAGCTTTGACTAGTGACCTGTGAGATATGGTTATCGAGACTGACTTCTCGTAGGTTTGTATTACTACGGCAGCCAGGTGTAATATAACCACTACGCTCTAACAGAGAGTAGCTTTGACTAGTGACCTGTGAGATATGGTTATCGAGACTGATACTCGTAGCTTTGTATAACTACGGCAGCCAGGTGCAATATAACCACTACGCTCTTACAGACGGTAGCTTTGACTAGTGGACCTGTGAGATATGGTTATCGAGACTGATACTCGTAGCTTTGTATAACTACGGCAGCCAGGTATAATATAACCGCTAAGCTCTAACAGAGAGTAGCTTTGACTAGTGGCCTGTGAGATATAGTTATCGAGACTGCTTCTCGTAGGTTTGTATTACTACTGCAGGCAGGTTCAATATAACCACTACGCTCTAACAGACGGTAGCTTTGACTAGTGAGATATGATTATCCAGACTGCTGTTCATAGCTTTGCAATTTCCATTTAAAATTATGTACGTTGGAAACTGTCAGAATATTAATACAGTGCAGAGTGCACATTGATCTTAACTACAAATCTGCATTTTGATTAAAGATTAATGATATGATACATTGTAGAATTGTTTATAAAAACTATGAATACAAAATTTCACATTTTCAAACATGTTTATCTTCCTTCCCTTACCTGAAATGTATTTTTCTATATTTCAAGGTGTTTCCATCCTATAATGGTTTTATTTTTACAGAGCAAAGCATGCGCTACAAAGATACTAAATTATTTTAAACCTTTAACTTAGCTACATGACTTCGTAACGTTATAACCCCAGGGATTTACAGCTTTTGATACTTTTCAATGGAATAATAAGTATCGTAAATAATCCTAGACCAACATGGTAAAATCCTACCTATAGAAAAAAAACACCATTTTCAAAGATAATTATTATTTTTTACACTCCTCTCTGTTTACCGCGTGTAAAATTGTACAAATCTTTAGTCTTCAATTCAGTTTAATTCTAAAAATCCAAAACCTACCACAATTGTAATTTTATACCCATTATGTTCACAACATCATAGTTAGAATAATTATTATCTTGTTTCTCCTACTTTAACAAGGCAGTTTTTTCTCAGTAGGCTGACGGAAAACGGCAAACTCCAGTAGCCTATTATTTAAACAGGAAATACTATTATTAATAAAGTATAAGTATAATAAAGTAAAACTTGGAGTTAGGCTTATAAAGTAGTGTACCGAAAATTACACTATATATTATACACTATATATCTGCATTATTTTATTACTTAGTATTAGAATATGAATAGAAAACTCAAACAGGAGAATGTTTGGCACTATTCCTTATCTGTCTGTTTGCTTGTGTGAACCTGTATGTCAGGCCACATTGAGAAGGAAATGACCTATAGCGCCTTTTACGCGATTTACCGTCTGACTTTCTTTATAGTTATGAAATAAAAACAGTAGAGTCACATCACAAATGTTTTAATTTTATCCTATTACTTAATGAACATTGACATGCCTTTTTATTGACCTTACAATGGCTTTTCTGAGAATTTTATTTTAACAATAACATTTCTCCTGCCATGTAGTACTTACGTATTAGGTTAGATCCGATTGATAGGATTTAGTTATATAGCATTACAAAATTAAAATGTGTATGTCAATTTTTACCTAAGGAGACATTGTTATTTAATGTTTGTCATGTCTTCTTAGTATTAACGCCATTTAATACGAATAACGACGTTTATGTTTCTAGTTTATAGAACTTTAAAACTATAATATTATTGCAAACATAGAATGATATTTTTGGTTATAATGTATATATAATATAACCGCAAAAGAATGCGTACGTGATGGATGTGATAACGCTATGAAGACCGAGCCCGAGTACATCGACAGGTTCTGCAGACAGATTTATCGGCCCACGTAACGAGGTGAGAGGGAGGAGGCTGATCGTAAACTTGAATCACGGCTATTTGCCAACTGCCATGGTGCACATCTCCACTTGCGGGGACCTCCAAAATTAGCTGTCATCGTGTTGTGATCCATTTATCGTTGTATTTTATTCTTTTGAATCGTAAAGTTATATATGAACAAATGAATGTAATTCAAAATCTAAATTAAAGTAATTAATATTTTAAGGTATTTAGTATGACTAAAATTACATTTTAAACTGCGCTAATAACTAAAGTAGAAAGTAAGACACTATGTAACAACACAGGATTTGTTTGATGTTTATGTAATTGCATTTCAATAAGATTTGTGCTAAAAATACCCAACCAACATTGGAAGCAAACAGAAAGCAAGGATCTAACCACCACCTGCTCCGCTGTTTCTGCGTCTTTTCCCGTTAAATTGCGATACGCTCTGTTGCATTTTAGTAAGATATCATTAGATGACTGTTGGTGTAGTATGTAAACTCCTTGGTGATGAGTTTAAGAAGAAGAAGGGTAGATTGGAACAATATTAAAGAATGTTGTTACTGAAATAATACCTAAATACAATTTCAAGTAAGTGGTCATTCACAGTAATTCGGTTGAGGAAGTCATGCAACTGCTACAAATACTAAAAGATTTCCTTTGTTTGAAGGTTATTTTTGACGATGGAAGGATTATGAAGGGAACAGGATTTTTCCGGACATTTGCCATCGTTCAGTGAAACAAGAAATCAGTAACACTACGTTTCGAGATCTGCAATCTGATCTCTTCTTCAGGTAAAGAACTAACCTAATACATAATTAAAAACTAGGTTAAAATAAACAAATCTTATCAAAGCTTTGTGGCACGCCTAAGTCAGGAATCACAACCACCATGTTGTTTATCAACTTCACTAACTCTATAAACATGCATTTAATAAAAAACTATATATATATATATATAACACTAATCATTAAAACTGAACTATGGAATACAGGTCACAATACGTCTTCATTCGTCTACTAACGAATACGTCGAATTTTCGTCTACTAACGAATTCGTAAGGCTGAGCTTTAGCCAAGTCTATGACTCGAGAGGATGGAGAAATTTCATTTCTGTCTATCTATTTGGCTGTCTGTGCACACGATACCCCAAAAACAAAATGACTTGTAGACTTAAAAGTTTGCAGCTTCATTGTTATTTGAGGAACGCTCATTTGATGATGGTGAATGTCACTCCATGAGATTAGGCTGAGCGTTGCGATGATGGCAACGAGAAAATAGAAAAATAAATTAGTAAAAAAGAAAAAAACTGAGTACAATCATATGAGGTTTATATATATGGCATTTTATTCATATAGATCAAAGAAAAATAGAATAGAAAGTCAATGTTTTAAATTTTATGACAAGATTTTATTTCAGCCCACTCTTGCACTGTACTACCCTCCGTAGCTCACTCATCCTTTTATCATTTGAACATTGCTATTAAACCTAACTTAATTAACAAGAATGTGAATGTATCATATCTTAAAAAAGGTGTTTGTCTGTAAAATTTTCATAATTTTTATTTTTATAATGAAAATTCGTTTATACAAAGACAAGAATAAGTTCTATGATGATGCATGTCTAATCATGGAATGTAGCTGAGCGTTATTGAAACCTATCATACAGGAGGCTGACACAATTTTTGACTTCCGAAGGGATGTAAAAGTTTGTTTTCTGTGTAGAAGTGTGTATTTGTAGTCTATCTACTCTCCGCAGAGCATCACAGGAATCACATGAGCAATAGATTTGAAATGTTTCAAGCAACTTCAGCGAATAAAATTTAAAGTAATATTTGTATTACATGTTAAAAACGTAAAACGATGATAGATTTTAATGTAACTATTTAATAGTTTAGTAACTAGAAAGATCAATACAAAATGTATTAGTATGATTGCTGAGGCAAAAGGAAATAAATCTTGGTAGCATACTTTATTTATGCGAGAGCCCCGACGAACAGAAAAGATAAATTATTACGTTAGTGCCCAGTGACCCGTTCCCTCGAATTGAATAAATCTGCATTGCGTCCTCACAGACAGATGGGAGCTTTTACCGTCAAACACTGGACTGAAAATCTTTAAAAAATTTAATAATTTTTATTACTCTGTATTATTTATTATTTTTATTGTAAGTATTCTTACTAAGTTTTTGTAGAAGGTATTACTTATGTAATATTTTTCTTTACATTTTTCTATAGGTTTAACGAAGTTTTATATAGTTGCTACGGAAATTATTAACCTGATAAAACGGAGATAGGTATCGTACTGATACTAACTGAATTAATAGAAATTTATTCACAGTATGGTTTAAACGCCGTTATTAAAATTCAAAAACGTATTTTACCTTACGAGAAAGAGAACTTAAAACAAAAAACTCATTACACCACTCATGCATTATTATATGTCTGTTGTAATTTAAATTTTGTTAAGACAACTTTAACATAGAACTAGATGTATATTACGAGGTTACAAAAAGCTTCTAGTTGTTCTATGTGGAATTCAAAATATGTGTATACTGTTTTTCATGGCAACAAAAGCAAAAACATTTTTAACATTATCAGTACAATTATAATTTTATGTTTCATCGTTATTTTTATTTGGTACACTATAAAACCTCCAGCATGAACATATATCGGTATCACTGTATGAAGAACACAATTGAAGGAATTAGAATTATTTTTATATAGATCATATATTTACAGATTGTATGAGCATATGCCAGTAACATATGACAGTGAGGCGAATAAAGAAACTAAATAAGGGAAGAAGCAGTGAGATATCAGATATTATTTGAGTATTTGTTCGTTAGATTGCTAATGATATATTTCTAAGTCATTAAAATACTATTGAACATATTATAGGCTGATATAACGATGTTACCTATTTTATCAAACTGATAATGCGTTATTATGTTTTTTTTTTTTTTTTTTTTTTTTTTTTTTTTTTGCTAACTACTCCAAAGAAAATAATGTTTCAAATGAGGTAAAAATCTGATGTTGAAAATGCATATAACGCAAATACTGTAGTTTTAAGTATGTTTTTTCATGTTTTGTGTAATTGCTCTTGTTGTTGTTATATATAGCACCAGATAAGAATAAGAATTATGACATGCACTGTGCACACATTTCTATATCGTCCACGACGATCCTACCAATATGTGATAACGGTCTATCGTACAGTGAACTAGTAATAATGACCCTCGTTATACGAGTTTGGTCATTAAAATGTAAATTATACTTTATCGCATATGAATGATGCTGTGTCAATTATAATTATCTATGAGATGGATGATAGTTTTTTTTAATGATTTGAAATTTACCGTCTAAATACTAATTCATTTCATTCTTTAATTTATTTACTTTTACTTCCATTTAAAATAACCTTCATACTTAAATGATACCACTATTAAATGTAATAATATCTTGATCACTTATTGTATTATATCGTTTTATACGTGTAACAGTTGTACAGCAGATTATAATTAACTAGACTTCAACCGTTTCCTAACACTGTGCAGGGGTAAAGTTATTACTTCAATATCAAACTATGTGTACCCTGCTCTCTAATTCACATGACATACACACAGTGTACTAATATCTCAAACTTTACCCAGCGTTTGTATTGTAATCAGTTTTGCAACAGATGGCAATTAACTTGACTTTAACTGACTCGGAGAACTCTGCAGTGCTAAAGTAACTACTCCCACATTATATTGCGTTCACACTGCACTCATATTTACTTAATGTCGATTACATCTAGTCATGTTAATACTATTCCAAACTGTTTGCTTTTATTTTTATTGCTAACGGTTTTACAGTAGATGGTAAAACTTCAACCGTCTCGTAGCACTGTGTCGGCTGAAGATATTATTTTAACACAACATTGCGTTTACCCTACAACCATATTTAGTTGACTAAGATTAAATCTACTCAATGTAATAATATTGTAAATTTTTCGCTTTCATTTATATTGTAAACAGTTTTGCAGCAGATAGAGATTACGTTATAGAGATTAACGTATACTGTCTCGGTCATTTTGCAGGAGCAAAGTTTTAATTTTAACATCATATTACGTTTACCTTACACCCGTAAACACTTGACTTGGATTATGTATAATCATTATAATTATAATTGTATAAAATTTTAGCGTAGTGTTTGGATTTAACCAGTTTTGCAGCAGGTGCAAATTAACTTGCCTTCAACTGTCTCAGAGCACTGTACAGGGGAACTTAATTACTTCCATATTATCCTACGTATACCCTGCACTTGTATTTACTTGACGTCTTGAAGAGAAACGAGGAGCTACCGTTCAACTAAATTTTATTAAATTTGTTTTGTCTGTACACTAATAATACTTAAGCTAACAATAATATCCTAAATTGCAGTGCCATTCATTTTAAGTTCCATTAATGAAAATAGTTACAAAGAGCCTGTTCTGGACCTCATTTCGTTTTAAATGAATTTCTTATGCTAGCAAAATTATATTAAAATTAGATATTCATGTGAAGAGAGTATAGTAAGGATATACTTATGCGTTTAAAAAATATTTCACGGAACATTATACTTAAACAAATGAATCTTAAAATGCATGATTCGACACCCAATCTCTTGAAAATATTAAATTAAACTATAACAAAATATATAATTAACTAAATTAAAATGTTCTTATGTTTTGTAATAAACAGTTCTACATAAAAAATAAAACTCCGTTATCAATAGTTTCGCATTTGTTCATATTTTATATCATATTGAAAACAAATATCATTCCAGATTTCAAACGTCTCAACAGTTTTGTCTATTTTGTCTATGGTATTTTACGATATAACTTGTAAGGAATTGATAACACTGCTTAACCGACCTTTGTAATTGTTCTCCACTGTAGTGTTCAACATGGTTTTTGGTATAAGGTAAAGTTATTGCTAAAATTTATATGATGAAATAACAATAAAATTCTAATTGGCTTTGTACTGTTGACGAAATGAGCTCTTAAAAGTTTCGCTTGTAGGAGATTTAAAAGTTTAGTTTCATGTCAAGAATCTTTGTCTTTTATTATTGCTATGATGTGGAGGGAGCTTCAAAAGCATATGAATGAGTGATATTTCTGTACAGTGCCGGTTTTAGCACTACCAGCGCCCTGGGCAAGGTTTCTTCGGCGCCCCCAACTGCAATTCAATCAAATACGAAAAAAGGCTACCGGCGCCCCTTTTCATCCGGCGCCCCTGGGCGGTCGCCCAACCGCGCCCTACCCTAACGCCGCTCCTGTTTCTGTATTATTAGTTTTAAAGGCTTTATTGAAAATTAACTATCATAGTAATCTTAGCCTACAAGACCAGTTTTTCATGAAGAGTTTCTACTTCTAATCTCTACTGCTGCTTAAAAGATAGCAATAGCGTATGTTGTCTCTAATTATGATTACAGTAGTATTTCGACTTTTAAAGGCTACTATAAAAGGAAAGATTAACCTTTTCTATGATAGTAAGGTATCAAGGAACCTACTGTATACTTTAATCTTTCAAAGGAAGCAGACGCACTATTTGTTTTAATACTTTTACATATGGTATTTAACGTTTATGTAAAACAGGCTTTGAAAAAGTACACCTAGCCCGATCGATTAGTCATGTTTAATGGTTTACTGTAATAAAGTTAATATGTCAAATAATATTTGTATGTTTTCTATATTATAGTCCAAAGATTAGAGGTCAATGTAAACATTCCTGAAAGGAAGCTACTTATATAAACTTTTCAACAAAGAGTCCAGTTGCATAACACTTCAAGAAAATATTTACTTTTAATAGTGAAAATGTAAATCTCATTCCAATAAGAAATAAAAGTTTCTAATAAAACACATTAACTTTTTAATTCGTCTTCATTTCATTATGGAACTACAGGTAAACCTCTAGTCTTCACCATCTAGTGATGCAGTGATATAGTCTTCACCAAAATAGTAATATTATTTTGTCACTATCTTTAAAATAAAGTACCTCATGATGGGATTTATATAACTAAATATAGGAATTACAACTCAAATAATGCATTTCGAAAAAATAATAGAAGATGCCAAACTCACCAAAAAGTACATCTTTAAACTCTACTAATGAAGAAAATAAAGAATGTATTTTTACTGGCTAGATCAGTAAAAAATATATAAGGGCGTCTCCACACTTTTGTGGACAGCTTAGAAAATTACACTGTAGTACTGTAAAACTACGCATATACTCACCCAATATTTACATGTAAAACTAACAGTATGGCTTCAATTATGATTGGCACGCTATGTTGACAATTCTAATTTTTTATTGAGCTGTGTTTTTATTCTTATGTAAAAATGATGGATGATGATAATGAGTTTTGAAGGCCCTTGATTTATATAGTTTTGTCTTATATATCTTGCATATTTCTAGGGAATGTATAAAAATTGAAACGAACAATACCACGTGACACATATTATATTTTAACACCTCCAGTAAATATTGTTAGAGCGTCAGCAATTAGGCTTTACCCCACACCATTTGTCAATCACAGATATTAAAAATCGAACTTATTGTCTGATTCCTGTCAATGTATACGGGAGTAAAGTAGCACTCTATATTTACAGTTTAACTTCGAAAATAGAAAGTTCATAAAAGCTACGCAAAGAAACCGTAAAACTTTTTACCTCGCCTTAAATACCAATTGAAAGTTTTGACAGTATATACGATGTGATTTAAATAATGAAATGCAAGAAGCGACTCTGAATACTCTAACTCTTCCTAGAGCCTTCAGCGCCAGTACATTCCATTTATGAAAACTCTGAAGTCAGTCTTATAGAATTGATGGTAGGCAAGCAGATAAATGAAACAGTTCAATGGGTTGCAGGATACAAGAGAGACGAATTTCACCCAGGGGACTCCAGACCTTGCACAATCCCATTGTAGCCGTTTAAGAAGGTAATATATTGAATATGTACTTGCATGTCGATTTTGCTCTGGGATAGTACTGTCATAAAATAGTATTAAACGTGCAATTATCTTACAGAAAATCTGTGAGATCTAAATTTGCTTCTTCCGAGATTTCTTACCAATGAATCTCTAAAATCAATGGAATCAATTCTTGATTTAAATTCCAATTAATTGTCATTGGTGTTTTCTACGAGTTCTTAATATAATAATATACTAGTTTAAGCCACGTTATGGGCTCGCTCCTTTGAGAAGGGAAGCTGCGGTACCCTAGCAGTTCTTCAATGTGCCACCATAAGTGCTCTTGCTGCCAGATTTCCCTTGATGTTAAGGATATTCCCTTTTAAAGAGTTTACGGTCTCATGATGTTTGTTGAATAATTTGATTTTATCAGTTTCAAAGTGTTTGGAGTGCTTAAGAAACATATTGTGGCTATTTCTTGGTTGTAAATAAGAGTAAAATCATGTAGGGTTTAATGGTTTTATATATATATATATATATATATATATATATATATATATATATATATATCAAAGTAAAGTTCTTTCAAATATTGCTCAAAACACGTATTACGTGGTGTAGGTTTTTTTCTGCTATCAGTACAATTCGGACTACCCAGGGAAATCACAATCGGAATCGTGTCTACAATGACAGAACAGCTGACTTCCCACGGGTCGCGACGTGGTAGCAGTGTCCCTTGACAAGTTGACTTTGTCACTGTCACTTTACTGTAATCTATGTAAGATGCTGTGTAGGAAAATATGGACTTGGTAGTATTGTAAGGTTTATTCTGCTGTGAGTATAATTTGAAGTACCAAGTGAAATTACAATCCCGTTATATTTTAATTAATATAATTCAACTAAACGATATATTTTTATGATTAAAAATATAAAGTTTTGTGTAAATAAAAGCACATAAATACATGCAGTCATCTTTCATGTACACACTGTAAGAAATTCACGTCCGTATTCGTGAATTAACGTTTGGACGATTAAAGAACTTCGTCATCGATTCCCACCAATCCCCGTCGAATAATGGAAAAAAATATTAAACTCAAAATAATAAATTGAAATGGTACCTTAAATGTGTAAAAACTATCACCTTAACGGACTATTTAAGAAATAGCAAGAATATTCTACCAATAAATGAGTAAGCTCAGTGCTGGAACTAAACAGGTTGTTCCTGCTTCGGGTTGATAAAGAACTATAGGGTGAAATCTCTCTATTTATAGTAGATTGAGTCACATATTATTGCAAAATATAGTGATAAAGAACATACTGGGTTAATAATTACACAATCAGTTATAAGTATTGGAAGCTTCTGGAGTCTAAATAGAAAAATATCTTTAAAAACCAGTGACAGTTTTGGTGTTGATTATACAGGTTAGAATGTTCCATTGGCTAGAAGGTCTTATAATGCGCAGTGCAAAATTATTTAAATATTACATTTGATATTACATATAGTGAATCAAAATGTCTTGTTTCTTTAACATGCTTTTAAATATGAACACAAAACAATGATAGACCTATAAATAGATTATGAATACGTGAATATTAGATACAACATTAATTTTCAGAATATTAAACATATTTAGAAATTCATTGTATCATTTCAACCGCCATGATTTAAATAAAGAAATCAAAAATACATTCCTTGAATTTTAACCTCATAATGGACTATAAATATAGTGGAAATTTATATACGAACAGTAATAAAAATATAATCTAATTAAACGTTTGTTTCTAGAGTACTGTATACATTTTACTTGATTACATTTAAGTAAATCTCTTTAAACTTAAAACTTATTATACTATATCATTGTTCAAGTTAGTGGTTAGACTTTCTTGATAATTAGTTTCTGTGATGACCTACCCGAGGCTTCTTTCTTAACTACGAGAAGAGAAGATAGCCAATTATAATTTTATAGTCTGAGCTACAGTAGATAAATCAAAGAACTTAAACTCCTACTTCCGATCGGTGTTCCTTTGGAGTAATGTATTCTTCATTTTTATTATTCTATAAGGATAATATTTATCAATAAAATAAAATGTAATTACTGGTTACCACACATATTATTGAATGATTACAGAATTGTTAAGATCTTTAAATTTAATGCTTCTACATTTTTATACTGATCTATTGTAATCTTATTGAAATTATCAATAAGAAAATCAACATCAGATTAAAATTAATTACTTAATATAACCCGTAGATTGTTTAAGTATTGTGTGGATTATAAAACTAGATAGATTTAAAATGGAGTTCACTACAACAAGTTAAAGGCAGTTAAAATAACTCGTCCTCGGACTGATATAATACAAGCTCGTAGAATGTATAGTTCTATAGACTACAACAGTCAAGTGAATGACTAAAAATCTGCTTACTTAAGAAAATATGAGATTTTCAAGACAATTCTAAAATAATAAGGATATAGCAAAAATCAAAAACTTTACACATAATAATCTTTTATGGGCAAAAAATGTAACGGTGTGAAATCGGCACAGCTTGCCCAATTTTTTCACGAAATAAAACGAAAAATTTTAATTTTTCTCAAGGAAACCACACTTGTAATACATGCGATTTATAATTCTATGAATAGCCATACTAAAATGTATGTCGTTATAAACAATTTTTATATTATGTAATTGTAATTTCAGATAAATACCACGTACTTGGTTTGTTTTATAATGATTTACAAGGACAAGAAAATTGAAGCCAACATTACTATTTGAAAATATTTATTACAACTTAAAGTAACTCATAATACATTTTCTCAGCTTTAAATTGTTTTTTGTATGGCACTTAATAACTAAGTGTAAGTGTAGACTAAGCTGTAAGCCAAATATAGTTTTTCAATGTTTATGGCAGATCATATTAAAATATTAAAGTTCTGATTGCATTCACAGTTGATGCTACTTATTCATACAAATCAATTTTTAACGAATTTAAAAATTTTATCTCGTATGTAGCTTTAAATTTGACACTTAATAGAACTGTAGTAACTTATTTTAAAATAGAAATTTACTAATAACTTTGTTTTATCAAGGTATACGAAGACATCATCCAGCCAAGTTGTCACATTCTCAGCCTTGTCCGCCGCTTACATTTGTCCGTCAATGCTGACGTCAAGCCGTATTTTTTAACGTGAGTTTTAAACCTGACAGCAGATTGTGAAACTTCTTTATACATCAATCGTCTTAGCAATCTAGTAAATTTAAATGGACTATTACTGTTTTGTTGCATTAAGTTTTGAGCCATTACATCACATTTAATTTAAGATTTAAATTTCATTTATCCTTCGTCATTCTGATACATTATCATCACGATTTAAATTAAGTTGTTGAAAATTTAGTTAATACTACTTATTGTACAGCTTAATGTAAATTTTTTTAATGTTATTTCTATGTAATAATATTTTATTTAAAATTAAGCTAATAAAATCCTAAAGTATGAGTTTTTAAATTTATCTGAGAAAATGATATATAGCAATATTATATTATTGCTGTGTGTGTTTTCTTTGGTTTAGTAATATACAAACGAATTATTAATCCAAATTCAGGAATCCTGAATAATTAACTAACTATATTTGTTTATTTTTTTATTTTTATACTTTGACAAGCTCATGTAGAGCATTTTTTAAACTTTTTATGTACGTAGAGATAGAAGAACCCTTCCAAAAGGTGAAAATCATAATATTTGGAAATGTTCTGACAAGGTTAGAACACCATGTTTTAGTTGAGTTTCTTACATTGAAACAGATATAAAACTAAATCTTATAAGGAACAACTAGCCACCAATAGCTGGTCGATTGCTTATTGGTCATGGAAGCAGAATGACATTAGTTTGCCAGAGAAGAAATTCGGAAATCTCGTAAATTCTTATGTTTAACCGTAATTGGGTTAATTAATTTCGAACCAGAGAACAAACGTTCAATTTGCTAAGGAATGTATTGAACAAAAATTCCTATGTTATATCGAAGCAAAATATTTTATAGGACTTAACTTGCGTGTTCAAGGTTAGAAATATAATTGGTGTTGCGTTCTTTCTTGCCATGAAGTACAGAGTGAACTGAAAGCACCATATTTTGTGTTTACTGGAGTGGGAAACTCAATTTTAAACCTTATAAAAGTGAAGTATACATTTAATTTAAATAAACCTACTAGTAATTTTTGTCACATTGTGATTGGTGATTTTCAGATTATATATTCAGATTAGTGGTGAGAAACCAATACACAAACAATCAGGATCAGGAAAATCTATTATATAAAAATGAAACTGTTCGTGTGTAACAGCATCACTCACAAACGGCTGGACGGATTCGCCTAATTTTTTTTAAATTTGTTCGTCTTGATCTGTAGAAGGTTATAGGATACTTTTTATCCCTTTCCCGATTCAGGATTCCGCCCCACTGGTTACAGAAATACCCGTAAGAAATGCATTGCAGCAAACATATGTTATTAAGTGAAAGAGTCTTTTCAAATTTTTAATCAGCTGTTCTTTGTAAACATATATAATGCGACAAAAAATATATTTATATATAATTTAATTACTACACTTATAGTTTTAAAAGCATAGAGTAAGCTTAAGAGAAACGACAAATTTTGTTTAAACTGTTTCTGCAATCACTGTTAAACATAGACTTTACTATCCAGATAATACAATTCAAATTTGACGTAAAAATTCACCTTTAACTGCAATATTTATTTAATATAAACCATGCTCATGCTTGATCAGAAGAGCAATGCAGATATCATAATTACTATCTTACGTTGGCTACAAATATAAAGAATGTTATAAAATCAACCTTAGTTGTTTTTTTTTTTGACAGTATCAGGAATGTGGTACATACCTTCATAATGCGCCCAAGAAGCTCACGAAGGAACGACTATCAATTATCTCAGCAATGTTTAGAATGTGATAGAAAATGAATAAGTGAATATAGTGTACTGTTTTTCAACGGGAAATTGCGTGCGAAGCCGCGGGAAACTTATTGAAATGCGCAGCGAAGCGCGCCGGGTCCGCTAGTACCTGATAAATATAGATCTAAAAAGTTCCTAATTTTCTTTTCAATTTTAATGTCAACTATAATCATCAACAAATTTATAATAATTATTGATTTGTATTAATTTACTTATATATAAACTTAATATATAATCTCTTTAATAGAAGAAAAGTTAATTTTCAGGTGGAAGTTTATAAAATATGACGTAGATTGGCGTTCAGTCACTCGTTTGTCAATGTCAACGTCAGTTTCAGAACTGCTTGGATACAAACTGCCAACATGTTACTTACAAGTAAGCCATTTTGCTTGTATTTACTGTTTCAAGTAGTTTTTATTTTCTTGGTGAAATAATAGTATTAATACAGTAGTTTTTACTCTAAATAAGTTTAAGAGCACAACAATTTTCATAATTATAGCTACATTGCACGGCCCTTTGCGTTATAATATTATTTACTTAGTGATTGAGGCATAAATTTACAACGTTAAACGTTGGTGATACTTACGCTAAAATAATCATGAAGAAAGTATTTAAAAATATAATGTAATTTACTCTATCATATTTTTCTACCAATTTAAGGTAATATTCTTAGTTACACTAGTAGTAATAAAAGTAACTAGTTGATTAGTAGCTTAAATTATTTTTGTAGGTATAACAAAATGCGGAAAAAAGTAGGAGAGGGCAAAAGATAAGACAATATTTCCTATGTTTATTTATTGATAAGCACTGCATCTCCACTGTGATCCAATGCATTAAGTCATTTTAGTGTTATATAAAGAACAGGTTTCCGCTGACCTCCTTTTAGTGGCTTCACCGTTTTGCTCTAACGTAGCAAACTAGTAATGAAGGGAGATGTTTCCTTCATTACCATTGATCTTAAAGAGGCTTGGCAATATATTTATAACTTTAAAAACAATTTCTGATGAGATCCCTGCCCCAAGCCTAATGTACGAGTTACTGAAATTAGTTATACTGACAATCGCTTAAATAGTATTCACAGATCCAATAAAATGTCAAGTAACAAAGAGTTTAATATCCAAAGTGTTTAAAAAGTCTACCAATTCGGATTTTAAAAATGAATGTATTAAAAAAAATATTAGCAAATAAATCTACATATCTTATGATGTGGAAAGCACGAATACAAAATATAAAATTTAATGCACGTCGTTTACAAATTTCTGTTCAAATTTAACCGTAATTCAAAGCCCATAGGGATGGACTTGGATTAGGTAAGGAATGTTACAGGCTAAGCAATAAATTATAGGTGCCGTCACATGAAGCACAGATTGGGCTGGTTTAAATCTCCCGAATTTGAGTATGATTTTCATCTATGATATACAACTATGATTTTAGAAACTTTTTTAAATGTTTAACCAGTGACATGGTACACTGAATTTCTGGCCTTTCTATTGAAATATAATGTTTTAAAGATATTATGCACGGATCAGTACCATGCTACACAGTACGAACGAACTCATGTGTAATAAACAAGTCATCAAAATACCACACAGATTCTGCACAGATATTCATACAACTCGTAATTACTCTATAAAAAGTTCATATATCTGCTCTTTCCAAATGGCCTTTGGATTTTAAATATAATCTAGTAAAGTTTACTGAGCCCAAAACATTTGGAATAATTTATGTTATTTTTATTGTTTCTTTAAAAATTATACTTTCAAAAATTCAGGCCTGTGCCTACTAGCCTTTATACTTAGGACCTAATAAAGTTTCAGAAAATACTTGAATAAATACCAAGAATAGTTGAAAACAATATTCATGACTAACGCATCATGGCAAGGGATTTATAATTTAAAAGTAAATAAAATAATTACTAAAATACCAAATGCCATCAAATTGTATATAGAGATCATATTACTTTGAAAGAGCTTACTTAGAAAGGTTTTTCTCCAATTTTAGCACAACAACTGGCTTTTAAATTTAGTCTAGAAGGATAAAATGTTTATTTTACGATAACTTACACGGATAAAGAATATTTAGGATGACATAGAAAGTAAAGTATTGCCTGCGGCGGGGCGGCTAAATTATGACAAGGTAGAAGTACGCTATATAATGTGTTGCGTAACACACAAGGATGAGGTTGCATTCAATATTTTAGGTCTATAGTCAAGTTTTTATTTAGGCTACATAAGTAACTATGTCAAATGGTCAAATTGTAATTGCTAAAAATGTATTTATTGTATGATTTCTCGTTGTCATTATTATCATCCGTTAGACCAAAGTAAAAGAATTCCGTAACGTGCACCAAATCCCATTATGTTACTTACAACGGGTATTTAATACAAGTTTAATACTTCAAGTAGTTTGGTAACTTATGTTTAAAACCTGTTTCATTATGAACAGGATTTCTCTAAAATGTTAATTATGAATGACTCACTGTCTTCGTGATAGTGTTAATATTTTCTATACTCAAGTTTACAGAATACATCTATATTCTTATATCTCATGTAGTTATTTTTATGAAATATATTATAATGTTATTTCAGATTTTGATTTGTAAGCTTATTTCAATGATACTCCATCAATGAATGGTTGTCATGACATAATGTATTAGTTATTAGCCAGTACAGGCTTGTCTGTGCTGTATCAAACATTGAAGTACAATGTTCAAGACAGATCTCGTCAAACTATTACACAATACTCTTTCACTATTGTGGTTTTTTCAGGCAATGATTGTTGTCACGGAATTATGCTTTAGTTATCATATAGCGCAGGTTTGTCTGGACTTTATTAAACATTGAAGAACAATTAATTAACAAGTTCAATCTGTTAAAACTATAATACAATACTCTGTCACTACTCTGGTATTTTCCAGCCAATATAGTTGTCACTATATGATGCCATAGTTATCAGCTAGCGCAGGTTTGTCTGGGCGGTGTCAAACATTGAAGTATAATTTTCAAGATCGATTTCGTCAAACTATTTATATATCTATCAATAATATTTCACTATTTTGGTGTTTTTCAGGCAATTATTCACTGTCACGTTGTGGTGCATTTGTTATTAGTTAGTTCTTGATTGTTTGGGATTTCTCAAACATTGAGTTACTATATCGGAGGTAGATCTCTTCAAACTTTTATACATCACTGTGGTTGTCATTTTTATAGTGTTTTATACGTAATCAATGGTTTTCTTAGTATTTACTAATAGCTATCGGGTAGTGTACGACTATTTATGCTTTATGAAATATTGCTTATCCATTGATCTGTTCCTGATAATCAGGCGACGCTACTTTGGTACAATTAGTTACTTATTAGTTTTTATTTGTTTGATGCTTCGATTACATAAAAAGAAGTACACAGTGTAGGTGACATGTTGTTAAAATCTATTACACACAATCATTTAAAAATAAATAAGTAGCTCTACTTATTCAGTTTAGAAACAATAGAATATATTTTCAGTACATTTCTTTTAAAACATTTAAAAGAAATAATAAAAACCTGGTCATAAAAAATGTATATTTATATACAATTTTAATTTTATTGTACATACAAATATATATATATATATATTTATGTTTTATTGAAATTATATATAATTTCAATAAACATTGAATCACAAAAAGTACTTGCTCCGCCGGGAGTCGAACCCGGATCTCTCACTTGCCCGGTGAATGTGCTACCATTACACACACACACACACACACACACACACACACACACACACACACACACACACACACACACACACACACACACACACACACACACACACACACACACACATATATATATATATATATATATATATATATATATTTATATATATATATAAATATATATATATATAATAAAACCTGTTCATGTACAATAAACCTTTATTATTATCCGCCATATCCTGCAGTTCTAATGTCATTAGATTAGATTCTACATAGTGCACATAGATAGTAGTATTGAGATTTACCGCATTCATTTTTATGGTGTGTTATTTATGAAAAAGCCGTGATATTTATGGTACAATATTAGTTAGTGCAAATGGAAACATTGCGTCCTGCGAAATATTTGATTTGTGGTGATGTAATAAAACATATTTTGCACTACACGCAAAAATGCCGATATGATTTGTTTAATAGTTATCTTGCGGTAATCGTTAGTGAGTGCAAACGTTGCGTTGGTGAAATAAGAAGGCTGTTTTATCCTCTATATGTTTAGCATCTTCAAACCTCTACTAAAGCACTTTTATTTTCGTGTTACACACACACAACACATACTTGTATTCAAATATACTCTTATATTTTAATGCATTACAACTAAATATTTACATTTTATATTAAATAGTATTTTAGAGTTCTGAACATTTCAGTGGGACACAACATACCATCCAGTTTTACTGCTCAACTTCCCCCACCACCTGACTGTCTTTCACTTGAGCTTGTATCCATTATTTATCCTCCACACGTGGGCAGAGTTGTGATGTACGCTCAGTGAGAACACGATCCTGCTTCTAGCCTTGAACGTGTCGTATATATTTGTGCTTTTTTTTCTTTTAGCATATATGTATTAGCTCAAAGTGCGCATATTGTTAGAATATGTGTACAATACTTACGTAAAAAATATACTTGTGTCCATCGACTGTGTTTATTAAACTTAATTTTGGTATACAGTATAGGATGAAAATTCACTACACAAATTTAATTTACAAAAAAAAACTGTTGGTTTAATTCTAGCATTGAAGTTTAGTTCACTAAATGGTTTTTTTAATAACTAGGCAATAAAGATTGGGAAATGATGCGCTTGGTAAATATTTTAGGGGCCATGTTAACTGGAATCTTTCAAATATTTAAAGATAAATTATTTTGATAATGTTTAGTAGTGAAAACACAATTTGTTTAAAATCATGAAAATTTGAGAAAACATAAGTATTCATTATATTTTACCTCAAGTGCTCCCTTTATTTTAGTATATAATTCAGGTAAAACCTAACTCAGGATATTACAGAAGCTGTTTCATGTACAGTGATAAGTCGTGTTTATATCAGGCGAGCAGTGTTACGTACACTATTGAGTAAGGTTTGTGTCAGACAGGCTGTGGTGTGTTCTGGTGTAGTGTGTAATATTGTTAAGAGAGTAATGAGCACACAATGAGTGAAGAGAGTAGTTGTGAACAGTAATGAGCAAATATTCACCAGACTAGCTATGTTGTGGCAAGCCTCATATCTGAGTAATCCCACTCCCAGTATTGGTATGATGGCGCTCTAGTTACTATAAATGAAACGTGAAGTGGTAAATTTTTAATGATTGATATATGTACTTATTGGTTGAGTCGTCTGTTATAATGGTTGTTTGAAATTTGGTTATATTTCACGAGAATCTAAAAGCAAATAATTATTGTCGTATATTTAATGCGTCTGTTTAATTTAGTCGTAAACGTTTTGTAGGAATGACTTGTTATTTTGTCCTTTTAATTTGCTAATTTGCATTGTATGAGCACACCTTTGTAAGAAATCGGTAGGGAAATGTTTTTAGAAAGAATACGATTGCCATCTGCATTAGCTATCGTGAAGGTTTGATTAAACAAAAAAAGAAGGCTATCTTCTATTGCAGTTAAAAAGATTAAATATTGCATTTAGTACTACTTGAGATTGTTCTAAAATTTTAATATTTTTTATTTGTGATCTTTTTATTACAGAACTTTATAACCATTAGTTATTATCAGTCAATAGTTTATTGATAGTTGAAAAAGTTTCTACTGTAGTTTAAAAATAAAATTTATTAGTCTTTACCGACTTTCATTCTATAAACATAACTACAATCTGCTATAAGCACCATGCAGGTTGATGTAGTCATAATGAAAGGTTTCACAGGAAATGCTCTTGTATACTTGTACTTTTATAGCGCACAAGCAAAGGAAATTATTATATGCATTAACAATCTGTATAAACTGGTCGGAGTTGCAACTCAGTTAAATCTCTAAGTTAGTGCCTTGACTTTGCCTGAACTCTCTTTGTGTCGGAAACTTAAACTATAAAAGCAACAAAGTTCACAGGAAAACCAAAATGGCTACCACAGCAAGAGCAGGACTTTATTGTGTAAGTTACTGTTTAAGTACTCTGTAGGAATATAGTTTTATTGCAAATAATTGAGCCCATTTTTGTAATTAACTTAATTCTTACCTATGTAGGATTTTTTACACTATTACAAAGTAATTCTTTGCTTATCAAGTTATTATAAATATTTTCGTTTCTTACAAAAATCACCATAACTTATACGCTTAAAGTTTTTAGCATCCCATAAACATAAGTAAGATTTATCATTAGACTAATATTAATTAAGAGGCAATATACGCGTCAATGCTAAATATTTTAAACATCATTTAATTTATGGAGTATTTCTAAACATTAACGTTTCAATAATATAACTATTTGAGAATAAAAGCAATAAACTTAATTGCTGTGTACTAAACCTTATTCTACTAAGAAATTCGTGTAACGAAAGCAGCTTTTTCTACCATCACGGACATCACAAATGTCGCTAGCGTTACAGCTCAATTCACGAAATAAAATTAACTTCCATTAATTAGGTGTCGTCTATAATAAGAAATACTATAGATATATATTTAGATCCGGGTTCGAGTCCCGGCGGAGCAAGTACAGTACTTTTTGTGATTCAATGTTTATTGAAATTAAATTTTTCTTGTGCCACTTATACAAATAATTTAATAAATGTAAACAAATGTCATTTGACATGTATTTCGTCTTTCGATCATATGTTAGTTTGGTTATTTAAACGCATATGTGACAGATACGGCCAAATACAAAATAATTGAATCGTAAAAAGTAAGGGCTCTGTGGTGTTATGGTAGCACATTCACCCGGAAAGTGAGAGATCCGGATTCGAGTCCCGTTGGAGCAATTACTTTTTGTGATTCAATGTCTATTAAAATTATATAAATATGTGTGTGTGTGTGTATATATATATATATATATATATATATATATATATATAATATACATACTAATCTCCCTATCATAACCTTAAACTAATAGGGCATTTCCTATAGTCATTTACTTTTGTCTTAGAGATATTATATTATTCCCTCCCTTTCCTTACGATAATATCCAAACAAAACATGCTAACCAGTAGTTTTATTTTTTATTATTAAAACCTGTCAACCTCGACTGTTTTAT
Organism: Homalodisca vitripennis; assembly: GCF_021130785.1. Taxonomy (NCBI): domain Eukaryota; kingdom Metazoa; phylum Arthropoda; class Insecta; order Hemiptera; family Cicadellidae; genus Homalodisca; species Homalodisca vitripennis. The sequence goes on from NC_060209.1 coordinate 154,236,605, forward strand.
ATCTATAATTAACTATAAGGTTTATTAGTGAGATTTTCTGCTACTGTTAACAGTTATGAAGATCGGTTTAATTGGTTTGAATTAATATAAATTTTATTTCAATTTTTTTTTGTCATGAATGACTTACGATTTCTGATTGGTTGCTGTGGTAAACTATGACAATTTAATTTAGTAATCACCGTTCTGGACGTTTTTAACGTGTATATAAATAATGTGTCCGATTCAATATATCACTTGACGAAAATATTATACCATTTATTATTTCTAAGAGCTTCTAAGATGATGGTATGGCAAGATGCATGCAACATGTGCGTTGTGTTATACTTAATGGGTAAATATCTACAGCTGTGATTAACCTTTCTAAGTTACAATCTATGATTGTACAATTTACACAAGAGATAACTCAACGAATGCTGTAAATTGAGGCAAGGAAAAGAGAGCCCTCGGACTGCCCTCTCTGGAATGGAAGGCTCAAGTAGCTCAGGTAGTAAATATTTGAACGGTTACAATCAAAGTTACGTTCACAGCTTCGGACCTCAGAGCTAACAGAAATAATCCCTGTATCTCAACCTCAGTAGCTGTATTGCTTGAGCATTAGTGTAATCTGTTACTATGGGCAGAAAAAAATCATTTATCCATGTACGTCTGTCCTCATGATATCCCGTTAATAAGCCCTAGTAATAATTATAAATAAGAAAATGCCTTTATTCGTTTTGGTTTCACGCGTACCTATTCAAAAGAGTACTGACATTTTAAATGGACATTTTCACGGTCCTGGTATGAATATAGGCTTATTCATATTTCGACAATTCCTCTGGGCTACGCCCCACTGGTCTTTAAAGTAGCGGAAAATTTCATCTTGGTCTCTAAAGGTGTCAATTAATAATTGAAAGAGCCTGTAAAATGTAATCAACTGTTCTGTACAAACATTGTTTTATGATAGCATAACCATTTGTTTATTGTATATTAAACCACTATTTTCAATTTGTTTACATTTATAGTGTGTACATTCTTTAAGGAGTAACTATTAGTTTTCATACCGTTAGTTTCTTAGTGGGTAAGCACTCATCTATCTTAGAAAATTCCTAAAACACAAGGTGGTCGAAATTTTACTCCGAAGACTCCCTTTGTAGCAGTCAGCAATAACTACTAAATGAAAGTTCCCTGAATCGTTCTTTTTAAGTGACGAACAAATATCCGTCAGTATTTTTCAGTTTGAAAACAGTGTCATCGTGATTGTGCTTTCAACTGTACATTTTAGCAAATATAAAGTGTTATATGTAAAAGACAAAGTTATTATCTAAATTTTACTATAAAATTAAAGACTGTTGTAAACCCATCTTAGTTTGTTTTGAAAGAAGTAGGCTTCTCTGATCTATGATATAATATATTATATACTTGATCAGGAAATAAGTCAAAATGAACTATGGAACAAAACAAATAATAAAAGTAAAATGAATTACAATGGCCATAATTATACACATTTGACGTATTTTGTTGATCGTGGCAACAAAGAAAACCCAACACAGGCGTAGGAAATGTAATTCACTCAAATCACAGATGCACAGAAAACCTAAGAAATTGCACGTGAAGCCGCGTGTACCTGCTAGTGTATCTATGAACTTAACATTTTGCACGATTATTTATTTCTTAATCCGCAACATCGAATTTCGTAGAACGGGATTTGCTCGTGTGTTAGTGAACATTTTTAATTAATAAAATGGGTAACCATAATCACAAAAAGAAAGTTATTAATAATTTTGTGAGCAAACTGAAAATAGTTATTTGACATTTTATATGTGAAATGACTGTTCTTACAGATGCAATAATGTTGCTTCGTTGACTGGTCGGTAAGGTTTTCGATACGCTCTGATGAGTGCTTTGATAATCCGTTCTGTAGGTTTATTTGTATATAGACAAGAGAGTTTCAATGAGAGTGCACTCACTTCAAGATATTAGGCTGAGTGCTAGAACAGCATATAAATAAAGGTATTTTCTCGAGAATTAAATGAGCCATTAACTTAAAGTTTATTATTTTGTACTTATCTATGAGTAAGGGTTCTGAAAATTTAATCATCTCACTGCCTGTCTATCTGAATGTATGTCTGTCTTCCACTGAATATCTCAAGAATGAATTGACCTATCGATAGTCTGTATACAAATTCGTGGATAAAATAAATATGCAACTTCTAGACCACCAGTAATTTTACTATTCAAGTTCTGTGTTAATAATTTACAAATTAGGGTAGTTTAAAATTAAAGTAAGCATTTACTGTAATAAATACCAGATTAAACAACAAAATAAAAAGATTTTCTTGTAATTATCGTTCAATGTTTTTAGCATAATTTTTAAGTAGCATTTTTTGTGACTCACCATTTTACAATTAGTTTTTATGCTAGGAAAAATGAAGCTTACAAAATAATATAACAATATTATATGTGTCATAAACGTATAGCTAAATTTGTAAATGTAACGGTTTCGCCATCTACAGCTTTCAATTAAATATGTCTTGCCTTGGAAACCAAAGCACATGCAAATTTCCTCTGAGTAATGTTTCAGTATGTAAAATTCATTCATATAATTCATATATTCTACGAGTATAATATAAATGTATATTATCTGATTAATATCTTAATATAATAATATAACGTTCTTTAGCATGTAGGGCGTAGGGCTTCTACAACAAATCTATTTCTGGATCCTACTCCAACATCAGACGTGACAACTTCATCTTATTTACATATGTTTTTTTTTTAATTTCTTACAACTTCAAGCCTAGTTGAGATTCAGGCCTTTATAACGTTACGAGTATTTGTTGCCTTCTACAAAATGACGTTTAAAAGCCTCTCACAATTGAAGTACATGGAGGCGGTCACGTTCTGTAGTCGGCAACAGTGACTCTGTGCGTTACCCAGTCGCCATGAAAAATACGCTCATCATATTAAGTTATAGAAGCTGTCACATTTAACGTTCTTATCGCTACTAATCGTCCCCTGAACTCTCCTCCCCACCACACATCATTCGACAGGTTAGTCAGTCTTAATAAGCTGCCGATCTTTTGTTGATATCTGCTTTTTTGTCCCGGTTTTCATTTTTGTTGTTTTATCCAGTCTGTTAGTTTGTGCAAAGTCGATACGTAATTTTATTAATACAGTTAATTAGCTCAATAATTTTGTTTTTACTAAAAGTAACTTTAAAAATTACTTCTTTCAAAATATAAGAAATATTCTTTATGACAGTAATTCAAATACGTAAATTTATCCGTAAATATTGTAATAAACCTCAGATGACATTACCATTAAACCCTATGGGAGAGGTTTTTAGGAATTAATGTGTTTATAACTACAAGTTTATTGCGTAGAACTATACATTTTAAATTCCAACTTGTGTATTTGGTCTTTAATACAGATAGTTCTGCCCACTTATACAAATGACTGATAAAACCCATTTAATAATGAAGAAACGTATTTTTTCAAGTAGTAGTAGTAAGTAGTCACTTCCGTCAAAGACAAAGGCAGATCCCAAAAAGCGTGAACGGGCTCTACGAGCTTTTGGATCCCAAAAATGTCAAAGACTAATAAGTGAAATTTGCAAAATGAGGTACTTTTGCAAGGTAATGTTATTGCTTATGACAGGATGTGGATGGTAAAAAGTAAACAATAACATTACCTAGTCACTTCTGTCGGTGAGTCCCGCGACTGCTTTTCCATTTTTATTATTATAAAATGTTACAATATATTAATAATATATAATTTTATATTGTAAATAGCTTCTATTTAAATTATTTTAAAATATAATCACATATGTCTGGAATGAAACACGTCCTTATCAGACATAAGCATGGCAATGTGGCATTATTGCCCTGTGGTGGCAGCTTTTCCTACTTCTCACCCCTCCTGAGCATAAAGTGTTTATGAACATAAACCTTCAGAGAAACATTGCAGTTTTACTTCTCTGACGTAATGGAATATAAGAGTGACTCTGGGGAACTGTTTCAGATCCACTGTAGTTTTTATTTTTCTACATTCCCCAGACCAGTTTTGTTGTTTCAGCAAATACTAATAGTTTGTGCGGATTGGATGAACCGATTAAAACGTATTCGTGCTACACAAATGTTCTGCAGTAAAAATTTAATTCATGAAATGCAAGATAATGATATTAATATTATTTGCTGATGGTCGGTCCCTAGAAAAACATTGAAGTACATTTTATAAAAATACATTTATGTGTAGTATAATTGTGTTGAATAAACCTCAGCACAAAGTGTGTCATATTAATAATTTTATAACTATATTTAATAGTCATTATTTTTCTTAAGTGAACAAATTAAAGAGAAAATAGTGATTGGTAGATACGTGAAACGAGGGCAAATATATTTCAAAGGTAACACCAATGCTGCTAGTAACGTTAAGTTTTTATTAGTACGTTTTTGAAGACCTTAATTCTTAAGAGCATGTAACTATGTGATTGTTTCATAAGATTATTTTAAGGTGATGGAAAACTCTAACCGTGGTTGTATCTAAGTTATTGCTATCGTAGGACTAGTCTATCAAGAACTGCCCACTTAATTCCGACAAGTGCTTTTTCTTAAAGAGAAGATTATTTCAGCGATTACTCAAATCACTCTTACACAAACCACAGTAGGTGATAACAGTAACTTCACCTTGAGAGGTCAGTGGCTAAAGAACCTGATTATTTTGTACACTAACATCTTTTATTAATACATAAATGATTAGTGAATATATATTCCAAATGGACGGCTCATATATTATACAAAAGCAACAGCCTACATGAACTGGCGTACGTAAACATATTTTACCAGAACATAGGCTTATTCTCACATTGAATGGACGTATGTACGTTTCCGGAGTTTGCTCGTAATTTCTACTACTGCAGAAATAAGATTTTTTAAGGAAAGGAAAAATATAAACTTTTGCAGTTTTATCTGTATTCTCACATTATGTTATCCCGTGTGAACTAAATGCACCACACACCATATCTTAATTTTAAACCGCACGAGTTTTATACGGCGCGGTGGATTACGTGTGACTGATGATGCCTCACTAAGGTTGGCAACCATGATAGCCTACATAATTGGTATCAGTAAGTCACTTATTGTTGGAATGTTGTTTTCTTTCTATAACGTAATGCAATAGAGCATACATAATTCAACGATCTGACTAACCAAAAGAATCTAAAATTTAATGATACGATGAATTGAGCACTCTCATTAAGATAGAATGCAACGTTAAAAACTACACATAGGGGAGAGTTTGCCTTGATTGGACCGGCGCCTTCAATGGACCACCGATATATTTTGAAATATTGGGAAATTTAGGTTTGTTTAGTTGGGCAACAGTCATAGTTCCAGAACGTTCTACTTCGGCGCAGCTATCGCCATTACTGTATAAGCGTCTGTCAGTGAGTGGTTTTGTTTTCTGTATTTTTTGCTGTTATGGTTTTAATTTCAGCGTTTCATTCAGAAGGATCTACTACATTCTTAACGTAAGTAACTCCAAATATGATAGTATCATAGGAAAGTGTATCTATTTAGCTTTAAATTAATATAATAGCTAGGTGAATTTAGCAGACAGTTTAGGGAAATTACGCGAATCTTCAGTAATTTGGTAAAGTTGCTTTGATTGGACCTCACGGAGTTGTCTTCAATGGACCGGTCCATCCTAGGATACCTTATTAATTTTGCTTATTACATGTATTTTTGACGTCCTTTCGGCATAAATACACAACTTTTAAAGTTTTTATTTATTACAGATATTGAACATGGAGAAAAGAAAAGTACGGGCAGTGGTCTGAAGAGAACCTTCAGCAAGCTTATTGCGGCCTATAAAAAACGGGGACTATGGATTAAATGAATGCAGCAGAGTTTATGGTATTCCTAAAGCAACCTTAAAACGACATGCTGATCAAAAAAATTACTTCATAAATGAGAGAAAATCTTTAGGGAAGTTACCGTTTTCTCAGAAGAAATGGAAACAATTTTGTCTGACCACATATTAAAATTTGAGGAATCCTTCTTTGGTTTGACGATAACTGACATACGAAAACTTGCGTATGATGTAGCTGAAAAACATTTCCCTTCCTCATACCTTTAATAATGATAAAAAAATGGCTGGCAAAAAATGGTTCTATAACTTTATGGAACGCAACCCCCGTCTGTCTTTACTTAAACCGGAAAATACATCGATAGCTCGTGCAAAAGGATTTAACAGAGAAAATGTCAACCATTTCTTTGACATTTTTGAAAAGGTTATGGATGACGAGAAGTTTGAGCCACATTCAATTTTTAATGTCGATGAATCTGTTTCTCAACAGTTCAGAAGCGTCCGCAGAAGATAGTTGGCTTGAAGGGGGAAGCGGCAAGTTGGCACAATAACCAGTGGTGAAACGTGGTGTAAACACAACAATGGTTGTGTGTGTTAACGCCGCAGGAGTCTACGTGCCTCCGATGATCATTTTCAAGCGCAAAAGGTGGAATGACGATTTGAAGGTTGGAGCCCCTTCTGGTAGTTTGGTAACTATTTCAGATACTGGTTACATAAACTCAGAATTGTTTTTGGAGTGGCTACGACATTTTACAAGTCACATAAATGTCAATAAAAATAAAAAAAGTACTTCTTTTACTTGACGGCCACACCACCCACAGTAAAAATCTTGAAGCTGTTGAATTTTGCCCGTGAACATGGTATCATTTTGCTTCAACTACCAGGGCAGACTATACACATCGCCTACAACCGTTAGATGTAGCGATATTTGGACCAATGCAGACATATTTTATCCAAGGTCAGGAATCTTTTCTTCGTCAGTATAAGGGTGAAAAAATCCAACAGACCCCAAATTCCACAATTATTGAAAGAGGCATATGGTCGGGCTGCTACAGTAGGAAATGCGGTGAGTGCATTTCACACTCTGGGATATGGCCTGTGAATAGGCATGTATTTAAGGATTCAGATTTTGCACCTGCTGATGCCTTGGTAACCCATGAAGCGACACCTACTGCACCTGGGACATTCTAGGAGTTCTTCATCCTGTAGGGCTGATGAAAATGTGACTAGTGTTACTCCTTCAGCCAAGAGCCCAGATACATCTAAAGATAACTTCACAAAGGCTCTTATAGAAATTTCCCCCTTTACCAGCACCAAATTTTCTACCCACCCGCAAGAGAAACAAGGGATACAGGGGCCCCAAAAAGCTACAGTTCTTACAAGCAGCCCTTATAAATCTGAGCTTGAAGCCTCAAAAAATAAAAATAAACTTCCTAAAAAGGAACAACAAACTAAGAAGGCGGTTATTATAAAGACACCAAGGGGAAGAGTAAACAAACGAGTGAAATTTATGTCACAGAACAAAACATTAAACAGATCAAAGTTGGTTATGTGAGATATGTGAAATGAAGACGGAGGAGGACATGATACAATGCATGGATTGTCATAATTGGTACCATACAGTTTGTGCTGGTGTAAGCGCAAATAAGAAGATATTTTACTGTATCAATTGTAAATAATTTTCATAATTCTTTCAAGTGCTTTTTTAGAATAATTATTTAGCGTTTTCTACTTTCAAATGTAACTTTTGTTATATACCTATTTAGTTTTCAATGTACTTATAACAACAAAATACAATATTACAAAATAATACATTGTCTATTTCATTAAATTTGACACTGGTCCAATGAAGGCAACCATAGGTCCATTCTAGGCAACTAGTTTCCTTGAATGGACTGATTGACACTTTGTTTTAAATTAATTGTACATAAAAACTATGTACTAATATATGATTTTTGACGATGTCATTACAATTACAACCAAAGTAGCTGCTTGATACTACGAATTGGTAAGCCATTATAATCATGTTTTTATGTTATAAGCAAAAATAGTGAAACTGGTCCAATCAAGGCAACTCTCCCCTACTTGAGGATTGGATGCACAGTACCAACCAAATTTTCAGTTTAATAACTTTTAATTTTATGGGGACCAAAGTTGTATAATTCATACAGGGAACCAACGAATAAGTGAAGTTTTAAGACCATTTCGTAAAAAGAGAATTTAAACGGTAATTTGGTTTTTGGCTTCAAAACTGACTTATGCAGTATTGAAATTGGGTAAAATAATCTAAAAATATTAAAAATAGTAGTGGTGTGTACTTTAAAATAACATTCAAGACGAGTATTAAAACATTAACTTCTCCTACGATACAAAATTCCATCACAAAATGGGAACTCTAAGGTTAAAGCTAATGATCCTTCAGCACTAAAAAGCATCACAACACAATTCTCTGGAGTTTATGACTGAAATCATTCTAAATATTTGTTTCAATCCAGAAAAATCCATTACATCTTTTTTTACAGCCACTAAACAAACAAAAGGGCATAAGTCCAAAACTTACTTATGTAGTATTGAAATTGGGTAAATTAAACTGGAAATATTAAAAATAGTAGTGGTGTGTATTTTAAAATAACATTCAAGACGAGTATTAAACATTAACTTCTCCTACGATACAAAATTCCATCATAAAATGGGAACTCTAAGGTTAAAGCTAATGATCCTTCAGCACTATAAAGCATCACAACACAATTCTCTGGAGCTTATGACTGGAATCATTCTAAATATTTGTTTCAATCCAGAAAACTCCATTAAACTTTGTTTTACTTTGCTTAAACAAACTAAAGGGCATAAGTAAAATACAATCATTTTAAGCATGAAGAGAGCAAATTTTTCAAAATTATGTACAGTAAAATATCCTTGTTAACGAAAATTGTTCCTTATATATACGTGCTCATTTGAGATTATAACCAGTTAATTGAAATTTAAACTAGTTTATCCAATACTATTTAATCACAAGCAGGCTACCAGTACTATTTTTTGTTTGATTAATGTAATATTTTTTTTAATTTGAGAATATTGGAATTGCACTGTGCGTACAAGATAAAACACCGTCAATAGACTCTCCCGGTATAGCGTCTACAGGAAGTAAGGATAAATATAGCGTGTAATATGCTGACAAGAATGTTTCTAAATTAAAACAACAGCATTTGTTGTTGTTAGAGACTGTGGATGTAACCCTACTTGTTCGGAGCTGTAACACTTGTAATGCCAGTTAACCAAATACAGTGATAAGATTAATATATGAATCATATGCTCATTGACTATCAGCAGCTAGGCTACCTTACAGTATATTGAAGTAGATTCAAGCAATAACAAATAAAACTACGTGTTGCTAAGCTTAATAGAATTCCTACAACATTCCGTTAATTTGAATCTGCATATTCTGCTTTATACCGCTTCATTTTTCATTTAGTGAGAAAATTTAACACAATGTGGTATTTAATGCAGTAAAAATTGGGTAGTAGAATTATTGGGCTATAAATAAAAATTAATTAGTCTCAAGATTAACATATTTTATTCGTACTAGTTTTTAACATAAATTTTGAGAAAACAAACGTAATTGGCTGAATGTTATCGAAGCTATCACTTGGTTGGCTGGAAAAAAATCAGGGAGTGTAATCATTTAAGAAAATAAAATATTTTTTATTGAGATTTGTTTCTTATTAGTTCGCATTTCCATACAGTACATTTTGTCTCCTTTTACAAAATGCAAATGCAAATGCAAATAACACTAAAACCGAACTTCATGTATAAACCAACAAGCTTAAATTAACCAGGGTTCAAACAAAATAATGCAGTACTAGTTGTGTTTAGCTAACGTTAATGACGTGATTGTCAGTCCCCAGACAGCAGGGTGTGAGATGGGGTAAACAGTTTAGCGCTGTAGGCGGTGTTCATCTAGCTACTGTCCTTATATAATAGTTAACGTATGAATAACTCTTTAGTTATTTATTAAGCGTTTATTAGTTATACTGCAGATGTTTTAGCTTTCTTTTTTACAGGTTGAATAAGCAGTTTTCAGCATATTTAATGACCTAGTAAAAGAAGAGTGTGTCATCATAGAATAGGATATCTCCATACTATGAATCTTGTTGTCTTTTTTATGTTATAAAGTACATGTTTATTGATATGTTTAGAGAGTAAATAAAACAGAGAATGAAACATAATGTAGTATAATTATTTCTTATAATTTTAAAACATTTCATGTGTAACATTTAGTAAATGTTGTAAGCCGTAGTTGATGATCTAAAGTTTAACTAAAGGATGTAGGTTGTACTCTTTCTGCATTTAATTGTGAACAATGTAAGGGTGAATAATGAACAGGCGAGACAATGCACACAAGGGCTCTTATTGTTGATACAAGAGTCTCCCCATATTGTTGGCAGTATTTTTCCATCGATGGACCTTCTCCTAGTTTTTACAAAAGTTGCTATATTATACTGAAACATGAATAGTCCTCATTTTAGATTCATAATTCAGTAACTACATATTGATAAACTATTCCAAAACCTCTGTCGAAATAAAAATATTACATTCTAGAGAACAGAGTTAGGGAAGTATCCTATTATACTATTTCTGTATGAATAAAAACTAATACGGATTTTTATAATAACATTTAATATAACATGCGATGTATATTTATGAGGGAATAAACGATATCGATTGTTTACTATCAGTAAAAGAAACTTGAACATTTCAATAATGCTGAGCGAAAAATAAAAAATTAAAATTGAATGGTGTATTTTTTTTAAATTTAAAAATATAAACAAATCTTACTGCACATATTGAAGGTAACCAATTTTATAAATAAAAAGAAAAGTGTAAAAGTCAATAACACACATTATAACTTTCGAGTCTATATGAGATGATTATGCCATTATCATAATCATGGGAAAAACTTCTTCCACCTTCATGTTTTTTACCTAAAGTCTGAAGGAAAGAAACAGCGAGAGGTTTTCCTAAATGCTTGACCACTTTTTTAAAATTATTTAGAGAAGACTTTGAGGTGTAACTCAAAATATTTGCAAATTCTTGTGAAAGGAAAAACCAAAATGATAAAATTTGTCCATTACATACTTAATTCTGTTTAATAGAACAAAAAAAGAACAACTTGCATTTACCATCAAAGGTCACAAACATTGAACCGGATAAGAATATGATCCTTTTAAAGAAAAACTATTAGAGCTAAGCTACCAAAAGACTGGGCTCCTCTGTGACAAGCTGATGAAATTTACTCAATACACTATGAGCTAAGAAGAGGATGTACGCAAAATATAAGATAGGAAGCCATAATTATATTTTAATTTAATTTGCATTTTTAAAACACTCAAATTTTACTTCTTGGTTGCGAGGTATAACTATAGTAACTTCAAAATTTAAATAAAAACTCTGTTTTGTTATAATGCTCATTTTCATACTTTCTTTTTCTCATTAATAAGAAAGTTGGAGGGAAGAAGGAGCCAAGTTCGTGTATTATTGTTTTTTCTCCCTCTTATACTGGTAGTGTACTAAAATTGTAACCTTTTGTTATTTGAACTATATTAACAGTTTCAATAAAAGAAAAATGTATTGCAATATTTTGATTTTTAAATAGTTATGATAAATAATTATTCCATACTTGAATTATAAATATATATTTTAAATACTTTTCATCGTTAAAATTCTGTTCCTGGAGGATTTCTTAAAATTACTTACCCCCTTTTTCCCCGAAAAATTCATGTGATAAAACTTGGTTATTTAATAATACCAGTATCACGTCATGTTCACCACCACGCTTCAGGCGTCACTCACAATCGCCTCGTGCTGCCCGGATAGCAGGTGTTGTGTCACTGCAGACATGATTACAGTTGTGATTTCCCTCGGCACCTTGTGTTACAAGCTCAGCGCAACAATTGTACTGTACTCACATTATTTGTGTCGTTGACTAAACATTTGTTACATGTTAATTACATGACGTGAGTTAATAATTTATAACAACAGTTTTTATGTAAGAGAAGGTTTAGCAATTAAACATACGGAGATTATTACAGTTGGAATTAACTTCAAACGTATGTTTAATTGTGTTTGTAGGGGACAAGAGAATAGTGAGATCATGTTAAAAATTATCAAATTGAATAATATATGAGATCATTAATGTAGATTTTGTAGTTAACATTTGAATATAAGCATTAAGACAAATGAAATATTTACTGATTACAAATACAACACAAATAAATGTGATTTATGATGAAACTCTATCTATGTGAGTTAACTTGAAAAAAAATGGTTACATAAAATAAAAAATGTGTTATTTATATCAGTAACGAAATAAAAATTTAATAACCTGAAGATAAAGAAGGTAAGAGACTACTTCAAAATATTTTGTAAAGATTTTATTTATCAATGTACTTAGGCAGATCAAACTTTCAAATAACAGGGATTTTAGGACAAAATTAGTATATAAAATCTACAAATATTGTATATTATACGTTTAATAATGTTCTGGTGAGCAAATAGTATACAGGATAAACATTCATAAGAAGGGAAAGTAAGTTTTCTGTGTAAGGAATAAACCTTATACAGTTTGTAAAAGTTACAATTTTTAAGAGTTCTTTAAGACAAACTATTAAGGAAGGTAGCCAAATGTGTAGTAATTATTAAATTTCTCACTTACTTGTAAAGTGTAACAACCGAAAACACTGTGTTTTGTAAACAACAGCATAAAAGAGGTCGTTTCCACGAATAAATTACAAGATGTACATTTAATAGCCAGTTATTAAGTATGAGTCATAAAAGATTAATTCCTTTGAAATAGATCAAAATAGTAGTCTTACTAGACTTTACAATGTTTTGTGTTCATGAAGAGATTTATGTAAAATTCAAGTCAAATTTGGCAACTTTTGATTGGCAATATTTCATTAAAAACTAGTTGCCTATCAATTTTGATGTACCAAGATAAAGCTTCCAACAAATAAGTTTATGATTGAATCAATACTTATAAAATTAATACTCAAAACATGAAATGCATTAGCTATAAAATTAGTAGTGTCTAAAAGGTCAGAATATATAAAAATAATTATTTTTATCAATTATTTATTTTAGCAAAGTGTTAAAATTAAAATTGTGTCGGATTATACTATATATTTTCTATTTCCCGTGGAAATACTGATTACTGTGATTAGTGTAAATTTTGTCGAAAATTGTTTGTAATTTTCATTGTGTTCTTTAGGTTTAAACATACGTTTCTTTACAAACCTTTTCGGTTGGATAGAAACAGCAATGAAAAATTTCAATTTCAAACGAATGCCTTGCGTATCGTTGCAACTAATGTTCGCATCCATTGTCCTCTTTATTCAATAAACGAATTAAAAGGTATAATAATTTAATACGCTTTAATGATAAATTCTCGGTATTTTTTCTAGAACAATAAAATCATTATTTTCTCTATGCTACAATTATATTTAAATTGTACTCTACATTTATAAATTATGTAACGAAAGTTATGTGCAATGTTTATCTAGTAATAATGTCATACTGTTGATGATGGTGATGCGGCGTTATGAAAACGGCAGTCATCGTGTCAATAAAAATTTGTTGAAAATTAATTATACCGATCATTTCTACTCCTTGATTTATTGACAAATTGCACTGTTTTGTGTTGAAAAATAAGGTTTCTTGGTAAAATTTTAAGTTCAACTATTATTAATGTACGGTTTGTTGCATAAAATTTCGGAATTACTAACTAATAAAGTGGTACTAACTTTTAAACTTCAATATAAAAACTATCCACATACCATACATCTAAAATTATCCTGTCAGTAAAACGAACAGACTGTTCTTACAGTGTTATGGTTGCATTGGTTTACTCTGTCACGTACACGTCAGTAAAGATATTTCAATATATTAATCCCTAGAACAATAGCGAATCCCTAACAAGAATGAGATTACCCAGATTTTGCAGGAGGAATCAATGTCATAAATTCTGCGGATTGTTGCGACAACAAATCACAGGACAGAGTCAGCTTTTGTACAAAAAAATTAATTTTACATTTCATTATCCCCTTTACTGGTAATTTACTACACATAAGACAACGTTATAGATGTATCTAGAGGTATAAAAAACTATTTTTATTGGAAAGAAAGATACTAAGATAATATGTCCAACCAATGGAAGTTTGACTCGATGTTAACCAAATTGAACGGTATATAGCCTAGAACTTTTGTGTATTTCAATGTTAACTAATTATTTATTGAATATTAAAGTAATCACTATAATTGGTCAAACAACAACGCTACGTAACATAATTCTAAAATATTTATTTTAACTACCAATCACCCCTACCACTATTGCCACATAAGAATAGTGGATTTCATTAAATATTTATTTTATTAAAAGTTAACTTATTCCGGCAAAGATTCCAATAACAGCTTATTAAAAAATGATATTTGATATTTAATATCAAATCTATTCCTAAAGTGATAAGGTTTTAATCTTTGTATTGGGTTGGTTTCATAGAACATGGCGTTCATTCCATTCGAGCAAATATTTTAACTCAACTAATTCCCATTATCAAATTATATATCTGAACTTTTTATATATATATATATATATATATATATTACGTAAATTACTTTCTTATATCTCTCTTTTTTCAAGATGGCGTCATTCAAAATTAGGTAAAGAAAGTGCTATATAAAAGTTATTATACGTTATATCGTATATGTATATTTTATTACACTAATTTGAATCTGTTAAAGTCACTGCAGTAACTTTTGTGTAACGACCTATATCAGGGGTTATGCTGATTATGTGAACATTGTCGACAATGAATGGAGCCATTCTCCTGATATACAGCCGAGCCACTCGAGTTTGCGACACACGACGAGACGTACTTAGAATATATTTTATATTCGTATGGAGCTCTTACTCTAGCTGAAGTCTACCTCTAAGAATGTATATTACCAAATATTCTGCGAAGGCCTTGCATGCAATAGCACTTACCTTTCCACTCTCTAATTTAGAAAATAAATAATTTGGTACCTAATTAGCAGATGTAGAATATTTACAACTGTAGAAACAAAATGGCATTTTATATAACGGAAATATCAATTACAATGATCTCTTAGTTGGCAGCGGAACCGAACGTTTCACCAAGAAGGTTAAAAAATATATATATTATATTGTTATAATATTATTAATATGTAATTCCCTTTATGATAATTTTTTTCATCTATACATAAGTAAAATCAAGGTTGGTGATAGCGCATGTCACTATGGAATTTGCCTGAACTTTAGGTAACATTGATCTTATGAGTAACCATGATTATTACGAAACATTGCAGGATAAATACATTTTTATCAAATTGAGTACAATTACACGACGTGTAATTTGGCATGCAACCACAGCGAAGCCTGCTTCGCGACACTTGGTCTTACTCCTACCATATAGTTTTAAGTCAGGACTAATTTTAAGACTAACATATAAAACTGTAGAAATAAATGTATACACAACAAACATACATGGCTTTTAGTTTCATCTGGGACCGGTGAACGCATAATTACGGTGGTTTTGATACAGGGGAACGTCCTAATTTTACCGTTTGAAACTGTTGCTGCCATTCAAAAACCATTGTTTAAAACTCTAACTAAACTAACTTACTGAAACGAAAAAAGCAAACAAGAGTCGCAACAAAGGAACAAGTGATGATATCCCTTTAAGCAGGCAAAAGACGTAAATGGGGAAATACACCGTAAATATTTCAATATTTATTATGAACGTTATCTGAAACTAGTATTTTTACGTATTTTTTGTTGTGAACACGAGAGATATATTGCAATTTATTGGGTTCATTTGTTTCAGTATTTGTAGTAACCAAATATAAAAAATACTGTTTCTTTGTTTATAAGTAATTTGAAATTTTTATTTGTTTCAGTATTTGTAGTAACCAAATATAAAAAATACTGTTTCTTTGTTTATAAGTAATTTGAAATTTTTATTTGCTGCAATTTTTAAGCTGGTAAATATACTTTTACAGATAATATAGCACAATGAATAGTAAACGGTGTTGCTTTGGATCAATAATCCTGCATGGCAGACAACAACCAAACAGAACGTCAACATCAAAAGCTTGTTATTAATTTATAGACGTAAAATTACACTATTCTCGAACGGTTTTATGCACCTCACGAATAATATATTTAAGATGATTTAGGTAACTTTAATAGTCATTTTCACGGATTGATGTATCATATATTTAATAAAGGACAATGTTACACTATGTGAGTAGAATATAATGACACCGAGAATGAGTTATTAAGCGACAACAGCTGCGAGCTATAAAAAGTTGATGAAGAGGTTTCCTTGGTCTAATCGAAGCTTTCCTTGCCACCTGGTTACTGCACTTAACACAATGACTAATCATACTTTTTATCAGTAGTATAATTTATTATCTATTCTTAACGTGTAAAACTATTTCTCAATCATATGGTTTTTGTATTTATAACTCTATACTTATATTCTTTGAATAATTGCACCCATATTTTATATTTATTCTCTGTTTAGCAACTATTCAACGTTTTAGTTTCACTACATGTATATTTGCAGTGTACTCCAAAAGCGTTTGGTTATGTGACGGCTCATGTTAGGTCCAACTTCTTGAAGTTTACTTCGTACAATGGTTCCTGTCGTTGTTTCACTGAATGTTAAGTGGCCTTTTGTCTCAAAAAGGACCTTAGTTAGCCTAATTTAATTTCAATGAACAATGAATCACAAAAAGTACTGGGTCGCCGGGAATCGAACCCGGATCTCTCACTTGCCGGGTGAATGTGCTAAAACTACACCACAAAGCCTTTACTTTTTACGATTCAATTATTTTGCATTTGGTAGTTTCTTTCATATATGTGTTTAAATAACCAAACTAACATATGATCGGAAGACCAAATACCTGTCAAATGACTTTTATATAAATTAATTAAATTTTATAAGTGGCAATAGCCTAATTTAATTTAAATAATCATTTAATCACAATATATATACATATATAAATATATTCTGTTTACCGTATCCAAATTTATTGGTATTATGATGGAATTAAACATTTTATAATGGAAAGTTTCTACGCATGTTTACCTATATCATATTTTATTTGAATATGCCTATAGTAGTGGAGAAATCTAATGTTGTGATTGGTAACAATATAATCCTAATATATGATAGTCCAAACATAGGGACATTGAACCTACTAGAGATTACGATTCTGCATCAGATGTTGCTTCGAGGTTGTCTATTGATCCTTAAAAACCTTACTATTACAAAATTATCACCCAACCAAGGCATTCCGATGGAGTTGAAATAGTCATTTGTTTTTTCAGTTATATTCTTATTTGATAACAAATACCAATGAGTAGGCAGCCGCAGTTGAATATATTGTGAAATTTGAGTTGGGGGAAGCTGGATGGCAATACGAATTATCTTGTGGCTCTTTGTTTTTACAGAGGGCCAGGTTTCCTAGGCCTGGTAGTTGCCTCTCAGCCATCCGGCTTATTGTGCACCCTCTCCCAGGTTTAAGCTGTATCAAATCCCAGGTCTTTACAAAACCATGAGATCTTCTGAACAATGCTTTCCTGTTCCAACCCCTCTTCCGTATGCATAAGAACACCTAGGGATCTTGAGCGTTTGCTCTGTAATGCCGGACATTCAAATATGACGTGCTTGGCTGTTTCGTCAGCCTCGCCACATTTCCTGCACAGTGTTTCCTGAACTGGAATACCTATTCTGTTCAGGTGACTTCGGAATATCCAATGACCTGTAATAAAACCAGTCACCTTTCGTATCTCCGTTCTACTCATTCTAAAGGGCATCTGCTGCAATGTTCCTTGATGGTCCCTTGAGCATCCGCTTTGCTTGTACATTCCCCTCAGTATTTCTCCAATGTTGTAGGTGTTTGTTAGCCATCCACTTGGTAACTGATCTACGTGCTAAGTTATATGAGACCCCACACGTTGGTTCAGGACCGGTAAGAGGACAGTTGGCTCCCAAGTTAGCGCAACTGTCTGCCCCTTAATTTCCTGTGATTCCTCTATGTCCAGGCACCCAAGTTAGAATAACTTTATAGGTTTTAGCCAGCAATTTCATGACCTTATGGCAGAGCAGCCCTGCTGTCCGAGTTAATGTAGATGGTTTTGCCTTTGTAGCCCCTTTCCACATTAACTCTTGCACATTCTGCAAGGGCTGTAACTTCAGCCTGAAAGACAGTTGCCAGTTTACCTAGGCTAAAGCTTAAGTTAACCCTAGGTCTGGCTCCCCAGACCCCTGCACCAGTACCCTTCAGAGTCTTTGACCTGTCCGTGTACCAGGTTAGAGCCTTCTTCATGTAGTCAGGCTCACCTTTTGACCATTCCTTCCTTTCAACAATGTTGACTTGAAATGGTTTTTCCCAGTCCGTAACCTTTGCCATTCTGTCAGGCATCATTTCTAGAATATCCAGTTTGAGAATGTAAACGATCTTGGAGTGCTTACTAGCATGGTGATGATGCCAGTTCCCATTGCACTTCAGTCTGTAGGCAGCCATCCTAGCCTCTCCTATGACGAATATGTCTAGGGGTGGGAGGTTTAGCACTACTTCCATAGCAGCGGTTGGTGTTCCTCTCATGGCGCCCATTGTCCCCAAGCATGCCAACCGCTGTACCTTTGATGACAGGTTTTTTGCTGCAGTCACCTGTTGGACTTTTGGCCACCATACCACTGATCCATACACCATCATTGGCCTGATGACTCTGGTGTACAGCCAATGTGACATGTCGGGTCTAAGCCCCCATGTGCATCCTACCGCACGTCTCACCATCATCAATGTAGTCTGAGATCGGCTGATTATGTATTCCAGATGACTATTCCAGGTGAGTTTATCATCTAGTTTGACTCCTAGATATTTGAACTCCCTGCTTCTCTGTATCTGGCCCCCACATAGGACTGGCTGTGTGATTTCCAGTTTCCTTCTACTTGTAAATGGTATCATGACGGTCTTCGAAGGATTCACTGCAAGTCCTTCTTCGTCAAACCATCGCTCCACAATGGCCAGTGCTCTCTGCATAATTTCCAGACACGTAACCATATGCTTGCCTCTTATGAGTATGACAACATCATCTGCATAGACTTGAGCATACATACCCTGTTCATTCAGAGTCCAGAGTAAGTCATCCACAACTATGTTCCACAGGCTTGGTGATAATATACCTCCTTGTGGACATCCTCGCTGCGTTTTGACCTCTCTTGTGACTCCGCACAGAGATGCCTGTGCTCTTCTGCTCTTAAGCATGTTATTTATCCATCTAACAACAGTTTTCTCCGTACCCCTGGATGTAAGCTTAGACACTATAGAGTGAGTACTCGTATTATCAAAAGCTCCTTCTATATCCAGGAATACTGCTAAAGCTATTTCCTTTTGTTCAATAGCTTGCTCAATATTGCCAACCAGACAGTGTAGGGCTGTTTCACAAGATTTACCTTTCTGATAGGCATGTTGATTTGGATGTAAGGGACGGTTGATGAGGACTGTGTCCCTTAAATGCCTATCCAGAACCATCTCCATGGTCTTGAAGAAGAAGGATGTTAGGCTTATTGGTCTATAAGCCTTTGCAACCTCATAGGAGGGTTTACCTGGCTTCGGGATAAATATAACCCTAGAGGTCCTCCAGGATGAGGGTATGACTCCTGTTGCTAGACTAGTTCTAAACAGTCGTAGAAGCAGAGGTATCACCAAGTCCCCACTTTCCTGCAGTAAAGCAGGAAAAATGCCATCGGTACCTGGTGATTTGAACGGCTTAAAAGACTCCAGGGCCCGTTTTATCCCTAGGTAGTTGATAACAGTCTTTGCACAGTTCCAGTCCTCCTTAGACGAGCTATCTCTAGGTTCTCGCCGCCATTCACTAACAACTGTTTCACTGGTTTGAAAAGATCCTGGGAAGTGTGTATTCAGTAAACACTGAAGAGTCTCCTCAGAATCCTTGGTGTGAGTCCCATCTCCGCAGTTGGCGGTGGTTCTGGAGAATTGTATGGGAGGTAAACCGCTGCAAACAGGATTCTGATGTTGCCATCACCTGTCTGCAAGTGAACCTCTGTCACGGCTGTGTCTCTAGAACACATTTGTGCCATTTTTAGTGATTTGGTTTTGTTACTGACATATATACATGCTCCTGGGTGGTTACTGCCAGAATCGTATATCAAATTACCTTTAGCGGTGCTCATCCCCATCACACGGCTGCCAACGGTCCATGGTTCTTGGATCAGGACCACGCCTATGTCGTCAGCCAGGATCTTCTGGCAGAGTGTTGCCGTAGCTGCTCTGCTGTGGTGTAGGTTTATCTGGAGCACTGCTGTCATCCTCTATTGGTCGTTACCTCCCTGCAGCTTGAAGGTGATCCTGTCGCTGCCCAAAAATGGGCGCATCGCCAGATTCTTTAGCTTCTTCAGGGAGTCTTCGTCCACATGAAGGACCAGGAATTCGCCGTTGGTGCTAGATTTCCCTCTAACAGCAGTCTATTGATCCGTGTCAAGGTCATTTTGGTTTTTGAGGGCTTCGAACAGCTCTTGCTTGCTGTCCACCTCGATGTCCTTAGGGATAAAAGTTGACACTTTGAAAATCTTTACCAGGCTTTTAGCTGGGCCCATTTTCAGCTGAACTCCTTCGAAAGGACTCAGCTCCTGGACCTGCTTCTCCAGCCACACCTTAGTTTCTGTGTTTACACAGCCGACCACTATCGCTCCACCTTCAACATGACAGCTGGACATCCTAACGTTTTTGCCCTTAAAGGCGCGTTTGCCCAGCACTTTCTTCAGGTTGTTGGCTTCTTCCATCGATAGTTTCACTTCTGGGTGTTAGAGCCGGACAATAGCCAGCTTCTCCTCAGAGATCTTTTCGGCATATGTTTCGGGTGTCTTCTTAGTGACACCTCCATCATGCCCCTTCCTTCTTTGCTTGTTCTTCAGGTGTCAGCTGCGATCGCAGCCTCTTCACACCTGCATAGCTTGGGGTTTGTTGTTTTTGGGCTGTTACGGAATGAATTTTCCCTTGCTCTGAGGCCCCGACAACAACCAAGTTCCCTTTTGAGGAACCGTCTTCGTTGTGTGGTTTTATCAGAGCTCGGTTTTTCTCTTCCCACCTCTTCTGCCTTTCTTTCCGGAGGATTATCGGCTCACCTCTAGCGACAGCCTCTTCAATCCTCCGCTTTCGTAGCTCGCCTCTCGAGAGCCGCTTCTTTTTTGGCTCTTCCGGCCGAACTTCGCCTTCTAACAAGAGAAGTCTGTCTTCCTCCATTGGGGTCATCTCAGACACTCTTAATTGCTCAATCGGTAGCTCTTCTGGTTGAGTTTCGCTTACCTCTTGAGTTTCAGTTTTGTTTTTGTTTTGTTTTCCATTCTCCATTCTGTTCCCACGAGAACCGGGTATTTGCAGTCCATCTTCCCAGTGACCCTATTAGGAAGATAAGGGTAATTACGACTGGGTGTCCCCTGGTTCCCAGAAGGCTCCGTTGAAGACACTGAATATACCCCCAGTGCCACGAGACTCTCAGCACGGGTCGCATAACACCTTAGTCTGGGGTTGTTGGTAAAGTAGGGGTGGGAACATCAGGAAAGGAAGGGATAGGTAACTACTCTCAATTTCAGGGCCAAACCAAGAGGGGGAAAAGGTTTTATACCCTTGTCACTGGAATAGTGATAAGGGAAGGTGGCTTCCTCCCCTTGCCCTGCCACTCCCTTAGAAGTTGCAGCACACGACGAGGATGGTACATCACCCACGATCCCATCTGGGACAGTGGCTGATGCCGATGAGGATGCCAGTCCCCCACGGGATGTCTCTCTTTTTCACTTGGTTCTAATACTTCTCCCACATCCTCCGTTGCCTAAATAAATCGACGTATAAATCCATACGGGAAACACCTAGTGTGCAATCGTGTGAGATTGAATGTGTGTTTGTGTAGAAAAAAAAATCACACCAAGCGTTCTTGTTGCAGTATTTACATTTATGTATTTCTCAGACAAAATTACTATTAAGTCCTGATGTTTAATATTAAATCATTTACAATTTTTCGATTTGAAAGTTTCCATACAATAGGATATTGTAGAGTCCATATCTTAAAAAACAAACCTACTGAATTAACGTAAATATTTCATCAGGGTATTCTCTAATTCTGACATTGTTTGGTATACTCAGATATCCCGAGATTTGTCTATAACTTCAGACTTAATTTTAATTTTTTTTAATAAGAAAAATAAACAGCAATTGTTACATCTAAACGATTGCAGTTATGTCTGTACACCTATATTCTTTCATATCGTGTGAACTAAAAGAGTCACACGCCGTATATTATTCCTGCAGCTCGTAATCTATACGCCGCGGTGGATTACAATTGACTGATGCCTCATTAAGGTTGGCAACACTGACATGGTAGTCCACATGTGATAGAGATCAGTATATCACAATTTGATCAAATATCATGTTCAACTACTGTAAACTATTCATGGTAATATTACTAAAGTAGAGATTATATATATCTTAACGACCTGACTAACTGAATGTTTCACTCAATCATTAACTGACGCGATTACATTGAGGTGGAAACATAATATTGAATAAATATGATAATTCAGACAAACGGAACGTCAGCAATAAACTTTTAACTTAGCAAACCTGTTTGTTTTAAGGCATTTTCAATATTTTACAGCAAAATATCAAAAAAGTAACCAGAGCTCTGAAGGGTTAAGCGACCGGTATAAAAACTAAATTTTTACATTTATAACGCGTAGAAATATTGCTCACATGTATGAATGTAACTGTAGTAGAAATATAAATGCAAAATAATAATCAGACATTAGTAATTAACCATCACCGTCAATAATGGTATCGAGCTGAAGTTTTAAGAATAATATTCTTCTTGAATTCTAAAATATAACTAGTTGGTCGACATTGCTGTTAAGTAGCGAACCGAGGGTTTGTGTAGATGAGAAGTTTGGCTGAAAATGATAGAAAACGTTTTATAAAAAGTGGTGAGAAGAGCATGTCTAGGGTTTGACAGTTTAGGGATTAAAATCTAGAAACTTCAAGTCGTACGAAAAAAATCTTTAGGGATTTTGGGATTTTAGAATACACATTATTAAAAAGGAAACATCCTTGTATTATCTGTCAAAATATATTAAAAAGTAATAACATTAAAAACCATTTTTATTACAAAAATTAACAAAAAAAATTTATTAGAAATGTATGATTCTCTTTATAGTAAAAATTCTCTCACTCAAAACATACTACTAAATCTTTTTGAATGAGGTACCAAAAATATCATAAACCTATAAAAAATAAGTTGTTAAGTATTTATTTATTGCGTTAATAAGTTGTGAAGTGGTCCTTCTTAATCGAGCCTCTAAAATATTATTTCACGGTTCTCATAACCAAAATTCATTCTTTTCATGTTTTATGATAACAACATTTATTTAAAAACTTGAATTTGTAAAACTATACAGACATGTGCAATTACTTTGTAAAACTATACAGACATGTGCAATTACTTTGTAAAACTTTACAGACATGTGCAATTATTTTGTAAAACTATACAGACATGTGCAATTACTTTGTAAAACTATACAGACATGTGCAATTACTTTTTAAAACTATACAGACATGTGCAATTACTTTGTAAAACTATACAGACATGTGCAATTACTTTGTAAAACTATCTGCCGCTGACGATGACGCGGAGAAGTCCATCCGGACCCTGGAATGGGGCGAGGCGTTGAAGTCTGGTAGAACACGTCTTTCGGTCCCGCAGTAGAGCCAGATCTTCAGTGAAAGCTTCCTCTTGCACGGTCTTGAAAATTCGCAGCTGGGCGGAGTCCCGTTCTGTCTTGGAGAGAGGTCCGAAGTGGCGGTTTGGTGAACGACAGTTGTGGATAAAACGCAAGACGTAGGCCATCACGTGCAACAATTTCCTCCAGGAAGAGTACTGGATGAGGAGGTCCCACGTAGGCGGTGCTGTGGCCAAGGCAATGACAGGAGTGGAATGCTTCAGCTCCCCTAGCTCCTCCAGAGAGACCGAGTCCAGGCTGGAATCAGGATCTGGCCAGGCCGAGGAGGGGAGACGCAACCAGTCGGGTCCATGCCACCAAAGGGGATGATTCACCAATTGAGAGGGAAGGATCCCACGGGAGGCGCAGTCAGCAGGATTGGAAGCACTGGGTATGTAGCGCCAGCACTCCACAGCCACAAGCTCTTGAGTTTGCGCCACACGATTAGCCACATAGGTTTTGAGGCGATAAGAAGGTGTTTTGATCCACGCGAGGGTCACAGTAGAGTCGCACCAGCAAACAATAGAACCAAACTTGTGGGTGGGAGGTAATTGAGTAACACAATATTTCACAAGTTGGGCCAGGAGATGAGCTGCGCATAGCTCCAGTCGGGGCAGCGTCACTCTTTTGAGAGGAGCGACGCGAGTTTTAGCCATAACTTGGCTTACGTGCACCGTGTCATTGGAGGTAGAGCGGATGTAGACTACAGCAGCATAGCCTAGTTCTGAGGCGTCAGAGAAACCGTGCAAGTCCCAGTGAGTAGCAGCAGAGTAGGGGATAGCACGAGGAATTGTAATAGTAGCAACGTGCTTAAGTTCAAATAAAAAGGCGTGCCATTTTTGGTATATTTCTGGAGGGAGCGGATCATCCCAATCTATGCCAGAAATCCATACGAGTTGCATGATATTTTTTGCGAGCATTATACAAGGCGCCAAAAAACCACAGGGGTCATAGACTTGAGAAATGAGACTTAAACTTTACGCTTAGTGGGGTTTTCACAAGAAAAATTAAAATTAAACGTAAAAGTGTCAGTCAGAGGGGTCCATTTCAAAATTCATTCTTTTCATAAGTGAAACTGTATATTGTTGTTGTATACTGCATTCCTTTCCTTTTTTAGGATTATTTCTCAAAGTTTATATTTTAATTATTTTAAAATCCATAATTAAATAAAAAAAACTCAGTAAATGTTTTGAAGAATCGCGTGAAAAATCACATGAGTTACTTACTAATTTATATAACTTTTAAAGGCACTATTTGACTTTAAATTTTCAACTGACTCTTGGATTCTTGGATCCTATAATTTTAAAGTTGTATCGGTACTTTAAAATGTTTGTAAACTAATGTAAAATTAAGGAAAATTCATCTTGTATTCACACATGGGATTCAGTTGAGTTAGAGAAGATTATCCATATTTGGCTCTTGACAGTACTGATCAGCTACACTCGTCAGTTTGGACAAGTTTAAAGTAAGTAAAACCGACCCGTGGTAGTAGGAGAAGGAGATTAGGGGTTGTGATCCCGCGAAGGGAGGTACGATCCCTCCCCGAGCACCACCCGTCTCGATGTATCCGCTATCTCAAGAAACGAGTGTACCAACTTTTAACTGTAATTACGTCTATTTTTCCTTTAAATTAATCCCAGTACTTCTGAGGGTAACTCTATCGCAAAATAAAGTTATTGGTCTACAGCAGTACACTGCTAAAGTTACAACTTGTCAATATTTCCTAACCCTCCTCTCCGAACCATTTACTTGATTGCTTCACTTGTTCCCCACAATATTTGCTCATGCACTCCAGATATGTTTGCTGTCGTAATATACAACTCAGATAGTAGGCAGTATTTTCCTTTTAGTAATTGAAATTTTCTGATTTACTGAAAAAAAGATTTCAGCAACTATACGTAACCATTACGCATTTTTCATTAAAATGATGGCTTGCACTCGTGCAACTGCTACAGTACCACAATTCCGTACACGCACAGTAAAGAGGTATCTGTAAACTAATTGTCCTGAAAAATAACTTCAAGGGATCTGTTTTTATTTACCTGTTTCAACATCAGAATTGATCTAACATTTAGGTGAAGACCATTTATCACGGTTATTGTAAATACAACGTTAAGTCAAATTTAATATTTTTGTAAAAATGTATAGGTACCGATAGATAAGATTGATAAATTTTCCTCAGCTGTAATGTAATTTATTAAATATACTATTATTTTAAATGTTATCTATTTTACCGTATTTTGTACCTAAGAAATATATTAGGATTCATATATATCAATTAACAGCTGACAAAAAAGAATGAAATAATGGAGCAGAATGCAGTTGATAGGAATGCGTGTGATTACCTACATTCTAAGCAGTTTCCGGTTTTTACTCTCTTAGGCTTCGTTGCCCGCACTTCCAGTCTCTTATTTGCATCTTTTGCATGAGTTCTTCTTTCTTCAGGATTGGCCGCTGCAATTTTTTACTTCTTGTTAGAGGAATATTTATTTGTTTGTGCTTGGACGTATGAATATTGTTTAGTCCACGCGCTAAATTAAATCTGTTAAAGTCAACTTGCTGCAGTAACATCTGTATCAGGGGTTGTGCTGATTATTTGAACATTGTCGACAATGAATGGAGCTATTCTTCTGATATACAGCCGAGCCTATATTTTAAATATCTTACATTCCTTCTCCACTTCATTAAAGCGAAATCTATCTGCGAGTGCGTATGTAGTTAGTCATATTTAATGCAAACCTTTAAATTCAAATTCAGTACAAACCCCTACCCCACTTCCTCTATATACCTGTATTGAAGTATTTTACAGGTATTCACATAATGTAAACTAGATTCATACTACTGTATTAAATCGTATTGAAAAATGTCTAACAGTATGCTCTATTAGATAAGAGATTAATTCAAAAGACCGTTATATACACGGCTTTATGTTAAATATTGTTGATGCACTGTTAAATAAAAAAACATGGTATTTCATTTAACCGTCACTATTAAATTTATTAAAACGAAGCCGCGAGTAAAAAAGGCCTTGTACTACACAAAAAGCATAACTATTTAAAAACCTTGTCTATTTATACATATAAATCATTCTAATATTAGAGAAATTTTATAATGCCTTTACTTTTTATTTTTTAGTATTACTATGTTATTTTCCCGAAATCAGACTCGCACTTTGTCTCAAAACGTTTTACTTAGAAACATGTTATTTGGATTTATAAGCGCATTCCTTTATTATATAAAAAAACGTGTTTATCAATAATTTAGTAGTATTACCAGAAGTTGACTGAGCAAGTTTCATATTTTTCTATTTTCGTTGAAGTAAAAAAAAAAAACATATAGTCTAACCCAGGGGTTCTCAACAGGTGGATCGCGACCCCCAGGGGGGTCGCGGGACGGGTCTGGGGGGTCGCAAGAATATAAAATGAAGAGACCATGTACTTATTTAGAAACTGAGTTGAGTCCGCTTGTTAAATACAATAAGTATATTTAATCAATTTACAATTAATCAATACTGTTTTAAAGTACAACTATAATTAACAAAAAGGAACAAATGGAGCTCTAAATGACTCAACATCGCTTCTAAAAATGATGGTGCCTGCCGCGCCGCTTGTATCGTAAAGTAGGCCTTATTGTTGTGAGACAAAATTTGTTTATTCTAAAAAAGGCACACTACACAAAATACATTGCAAAAAATACATTTTTTTAAAGTCCAGCAGGACGACTTAAAGAGAAACTTGAGCTTGCTTTGAATTAACTAACTGTAGAATGTCTGGGTTGATTTTTGTCAAACACAAAATAATATCATTTTCCAGTGCCAAACGATTTCTTGATTTGATTTTTAAATTCACCATTGTAGAAAATCCTTTTTCACAATTGTAAGAAGTAGAAAAAGGTATCAAAATCTTCAATGCTACTTTGGTCAATTCTGGGTGTTCCTTCTTTATACTTAGCCAAAACTTGTCGGGACAAACATCGTCAAAAGTTAGTTTCAATGACTGATCACTTGATATATCTATCAGTTCATCGTGGAGGCCAGCATTCAATTCAGCTTTTTGAACAACTTTTTCGGAAAATGGTTTTGTTATCCACACAGATCCACTTGTATCTTTAACAGGAATATAATCATTCACACTGCATCAAGGCTTCAATGATTTCATATAATACAAAATCAATAAATTTATTCCAAGATCAAAAGATTATTTGAAAAAAAACGTAGAGTTAAAAAGAATACAATTAATATATTATTCATATTTTTATGTGTATTTTGAGACATGTTAGCTTAGGTCTCTACAGTGGGTAATACACATAAGTGACCACTAAATATTCATTTATCATTGTAAATACTCAAACAGAAATATTTTTTTTGAAAAAGTTACAGAAAACACGTAATTTTGATAAACAACCTAATAGGCGTAATAAAGCCTGCTTAGTGTAAGAGTACTTTAAAGTATCTGTAATCGGGCGCGAGTATACTATAATATTAGTTATGCTTCTTAAACCTCAATATATTCAAATGAGCAATGATTTGAGTTCATTAAATATATGGTCGTTAGGGATTTACCTCTTATCGCAAGTAAGATGGAACAAAATATCCAAACGGATGATTATAAACGCGTGACTATGAGTTATTGTACACGATCAACACGACATACAAGAGCTATCGTGTTAGTACGATCTAACACTAACTGAATCATGGCATTTTGCTTGACATGCTCTACTTACGTCGGCAAGGGTTTCATTGTTACCCGTGGTGTAATAACAGTGTGGTGGTTTTAATGAACCAACACGAGACCATGCTGCACGCCAACATTCACTTACTGTGCTACTTGGAGCGCCTCGATTACATTCTACTCCCTTACGGATTAGCGGGAAAACATTTTACTGTCAAAAATTAGCGATGGAAACAAAGTGAAAATATTTGGAATAATCATGCTCATTTAGACTCCAAATTAAAAATTTGACTTGACAGTATATTCCCTCTTTTAGTTAACATGAAAATTGGAAAATAAACACTTCAAATCACCTAACACTACCATGTAACTATAACACAGAGAGGTTTTCATGACTGGAGGAGTAAAGGTAGGTGGTCCGGAAAACACTAACGTTCTAAGTAGGCTCCAAAGCCAAGGGACACTTTTTCTAATGACGTTCGACTTCTATCATGCCTCAAAAGAGACCTCTATAACGGACGCACAAAGTTTGCGCTGTTGACTTCTTACTGGCTAATATTCTCGAAAAATTATAATTCATTAATATAAAAATTTAATTTTTTCATAACAGCTTTGCCAAGTTTATTATGTAATGTGAGTATGTTATGATTGTGTAACTGATTACATATTCCGGGTGACATCGAATCAGGGCTATTTAGGAGACACTTCATTCTAAAGAGATCAACTAAATGTCCAATACAAGAAGCAATTAGACAATTATTAGTGTAAAAAAAGGCTCTGCCCTAGAAAGAAACTTATTTATTACTACAATGCTGCAGTGGATTGCCACTCAAAAACAAGCGTCATAGATCACAATAGACGTAGTTACTGCACAGAAACCATGAGCACAAACAAGACCTCACACAAAGATATATCGCTAACGGAAAAAAATCAATGTCGGTATTTGATGTGGTACCACGATGCTTCATCTGAAACAAAGGACACAGGAAGGCGATGGTCGATAAGTAAGAGATTAAAGGCTTGTCGATAAAGGCTTGATAAAGGGGCCTCTCTCTTAGGCCCCTTTTGCCCTAGACCTCACTGTTATGATGTGTGTACAAATGTTGTTAGTTGAGGTTTTATTCTTAACACCTTTTTAGTTGCCTAGTTAATTTGTTTTGTTTTATTATTGGTCGCCAAAGTGACCTAACCTCAACATAAAGTTGATTTAGGTGATAGGTATGCTAAATGTATGAATAAAGCTAAGTTTTTTTGGTCTTAAGTTTCTTCTTTTGTTTCTTTTGCATTTATTTATGACAGTATATTTTTTTTAATGTCTCATTCAACGTGTTTAGTTTCTTTATCAACCCAACTTCATTACTCCAAGGCGTGTGACTCCTTCTTTGACATGGTTCGATTAAAAACTTAGATATTGGCTTATGTATGGCCTCTTTTGATAAACTGTTGTCTTAAGGACGTCTATATCTATTACTACACACATATCAGGCTACCTTTTACGTCTACAACTAGGCGAATGGAGTGAGAAATGCTGCTTATGTGGCACAAAGAATAATAAAGTTCAGTGCATTCATGAGAAAAGATGACGAAGTGTCATCTGAATATCTCCACGAGATTCTAGGTTTAGACTTAATTGAAAACAAAGCTTTTTCTCAAATTCTTGCATAAAGATATCGGCGAAAATGGGTGATAGAGAGATTCTATCGCTATTCCGTCATGTTGACGGTAAATTTTACGCTCTAGTTCGAAATAGTTACACTGGGTTTATAGGTCTAATAGTTACAAACTTACGTGGATATGAAATTCGTATATCGATAAGAAGAGCTATGTATATATAATATTATATATATATATTATACATATATATATACATAGCTTCTTATCGATATACGAATTTCATATCCACGTAAGTTTGTAACTATTAGACCTATAAACCCAATGTAACTATTTCGAACTAGATATATATATATATTTAATTTATTTATAGCAAGCCATAGGAGGGCATTTAAAAATAAAAATTAAAATCGAGATGCAATACCAAAAAATAGAAAATAATAACAAATTTAAATAGTGTAATAAACAAATAAGCAAGAACTGTTACCAAAACTAAAACACGAACATATGTATCAGTAATACATCAGCTAGTAGTATAATAATAGTTGTGCAACAACAACTGTAAAAAATAACGTAACAGTAATAATAAGTAAATATATTATATAAAAGTGAAAATAATAATAGATAAAAATAGCAGGAATAAGTTTGAATTTAACAAAAAAAAAGAATATTAAAATAAGAAATAGTAGTATAAACGGAACAATTTCTACGTGTGAAAACTTACACAACAGGCATTCATATATATTTTATTAGTTGTATACAAAAAGACTGGTTAAAATCGGCGTGCCTGTTTTGTAAGTATGCGTTGTATTTAATAGTACTTAATATTAAATACGTAAAAAAATATTTAGAGAATACATCCCTTTTTATATTATTAATTTTGTATCTGGGGAGTTCATAACATGTATAGATATGTGGATTTTTTGACGGGTAGCGGCGTGGTAGCGAAGTGTGGCGGCAGGCGAGGGTAGCATTACCCCCGTTAATCACGGGGCTGTGAACGCAATGGTGTGCTGATGGACACCTCATTATCTTGCCACCCATCCATTACCGCTTTGTTGGCCTTCGTTATAACTAAGGTCATTAGTCACACTCACGGCACCCTAGTTGGTGTAACTAAATTGATATTACTCCACTCTCACATTATTTTGGAACTTCGTGGGAAACATTTTATATGAAACAACTACAGGTGTACTTCAAGTGAAAGTGGGTTTGCACTACGGTACTATTACCATAGTAGTGTGCATAATTGCAGGAAGAATGTACTGTCAGAGTATATGTATTTTTATATATAATTAGTAAACTGCATGGATTCTGTCAGTAAATTGTTAATGAAAGAATACCTTTATCCTTGAGCCAAGGACTAACAGCGATGTAATCTATTTATTTCGATTCCCCCGAGCTTGTTAAGGCAACTTACACGGGTTCGCGAACGCAACGGCAGTTTAATTTAATTTTAATTTGTTCACTTTCTGATGTGACTTCTAATTAATTTCTGTTTCCTACGTCGATAACAAAATCAATATTAATATAATTTTTGAGATTCTAGATATAAATTTGAGTACAGCTGTGTTTCTTAAAATTAGCTTGAACCAATGGGACGACCAATTCTTTTACGAATCAGAGTAGCTGACATTTTATACGTATATTATACTACAACAAAAGGAAATCAAGCTTACTCTGAATTTATGTGATATTCAATGTGTTTAAATATTTATTAATACTGAAATGCTTGCCTTGGGAGTATAATGTAACGTTACCTCGCTCGCTTTAATAAACAAACACAT
This sequence comes from Homalodisca vitripennis, assembly GCF_021130785.1. NCBI lineage: Eukaryota > Metazoa > Arthropoda > Insecta > Hemiptera > Cicadellidae > Homalodisca > Homalodisca vitripennis. Next base: position 154,268,390 of record NC_060209.1, read on the forward strand.
TGATTCCCTCTTTAGCTTTTAGATCCCATACCATATCAGTGTCCTCATTAGCCATATAAAATACAGTTTTTGGTTTACTTGCTTTTTATATAAATATATAATAGAATTATGAAATCATAAAGTGTGCTGTAAGAGTTTTTTTCTGATATTAATATAAATTTTAATGGATATTGGTATTTTTAAACGCATGAAAAATTTGGTTTTCAGTAAAGCTGAAGTTAAGATTCAGATAAGGTCTTATTAATATCGTGTTGTTATCTGTGCAGTAGCTCTTGGCAGAAAGTCTTAAAATTTAATATATAGGTCCCTCTTGGTGTAATTATGAGTCTTTCTGATATTGGGGTCAAAGAGCAATCCGTCTATTTGTTTATCTTCTGCACGTCTGAGCTATAATTTTGGCAGAAAGTTTTACATACATGGTTCAAAGGTTTATTTTAGCCCAAAGAAAATCTTTTTAAGAATTTAGGGTCAGAAGGTCACTCCGTTATATTGGTTTATTAAGAACTTTTTGCATAAACCTACACAAAACCTTTAGTTCACTACGTTAAACATTCGAGTGAGCCTAGACAATTGATTAATAACATGAAGTACTTAAGATTTTCTACAAACGGTTAATCTCGTAGTTAAAAATAATATTTTACCTATGAGCGTAGAGACGTTCTAAAAATTTACTCGAATAGTGTACCCGCTCGCTAATTAATTATTCGCTTTGTGAATATTGTAAGAAAACTTTAAATAGTACGATTTTGATAACATGAACCAAATTAAGTTATAATTTTATCAGTATATGACTTTAATTTTAGTTGATTTAAATACCCAAGTTTAACTATTTGTATATTTTGATACGATGGTCGTATTAAGGCAGTACTATTATGTTTTTAAGTTAGCAATGTGTGAGCAATACGTGATATTTATAACGTAATTTAACGTATGAATATAATTTACCTAACGGCCCGTCTGGTAGGAACTAGTCGACACAGGTGAGGTCAGAGAGACTGACGAATAGATTAAAGCTGATTGAATCGTTGTTAACATATTTGGCTGAGCGCGTGTGAGAGACTGACACTGAGAGATATTTCATACATATTCATTTATTGGTTGATAACATTCATACAAAACATAGTAGTAATGAAAACAACACGTTTAGTCCTAAACTGAGAGAAAACTACGAGGCATATCTAGAAATTAAGTGGACTGAGGCTCTTAATTTTTTACTGCCTCAGTATTAATTTAATTAATTAATACTGCCGGGAGGGTATTTTTTTTAGATATTTTGCGATTCCTTCCCTTTTCAACGAAACCGGTTTGAAGTCACTACGTTGAAAACTATAAATATGAACCGGAGTTTTCCCTTTCAAACGAGGTGACGGATGAAACCGCTAGAGGGATATTGAATCATTATTTTTCAAGAAACGGATTTTCACATCAAAAGCTCTCAATGTACCATCTACTACGTACCGGTCTCGTTCGAGTGGGGAGGTATCAGGATACAAGGCAGTGCAGCCAACGCGTGGAGAAAAAAAGTTCCTCCAGGCCCCAACCGTGAGAGATTCAGTAAACTTAATTTCTAATTATGCCTCGTATTTTTGTTGAAGAAATATTAATATCTGCGAATAAATCGCGTAATCTTGCGCGTTTATATATTTATGTAATAATTTTTAGTATACAGAGATTATCGACGTTATCTTCCTTTTAACATTTACGTTGGTGATGAGCACTTCAGTCATAACGGCAATTGGTTACTGACAGCACTATTCTGCTACAATTAATCCGCGCTTAACTGTTGACTGTTGGGAAGAGTTTAGTATTAGCAGAATTTTCAGTTCAAATAACAGGACAAATTTAACAATACAACAATACAAGTGTTTGTTCTTTGGACTTTCGATCATCATAATACGACTATTAAAGCTATTTAACATAAAGATCAACATTTAGTTTTTACAAATCTTGAAAAGAACAAGAACTTGTGTAGTCTAATAACTAACAAAATAAATATGACGTAATACGCCAGTTTGTGATATAACTGAATGCTGACTGTGTAAAATAAACAGCACGATGTCTTTCGCAATCGTAAAATCGAATTTCTCAAACAAGCAGATGCACTAACAGCCAATTTGCACCGTATGAGCATACACACTGGATTCTTTTGCAATCAATAAAGGAATTTTTCCTAAAAATAACATCGTACCTTCTAGTTTTGTGATGGTCGTTTATGGAAGCGTACCATGAGGGTACAAACATATAAAGGTACTTTCTTCTGTAAATGTCTGTAAATCGTGTTTTTTTTTCTTAGATTGAAGGTCAATTAAAGGTTACCTCTTTCTGGATTAGTACAAAGTTGGTTGATTTAATTTTTATTTTATTATTAGATTCAATACTAATTTAAGTTTCCTGACTGTTTGTTTTAAGTGTGTCAATTTAAGAAAAATATGATCTTAGAAAAAATAATTGTTTGATATTTCAAACACTTTGATAGCCTCCCATCCGACCTTCGCCGATCTGGCGTGACTGAACGATTTTTTTTATTAAAGCTGTATCGATTTGAAGATAATATGTTATATGTCTTGTAATAGCACAGTAGATATAATTCCAGAACAAATCCAAAATTATCCATAAACCACAGTCATCCATAGTGCCAAAATGGTTGTCATAACGTTTATGATATGGCCAATCGTAAACCTTGCAATAGGTTGGTCTAATATCTATTTACAGAATGTTGGTTAACATAAATTTAAACTTATTACATCAGTACTAGAAATAACTTAATTTAACTAAAATAAATCAAAGCATATCTCAGACAAGCATCAAGAAACTCGTTTTGTTTATCATCTGCACAATCTTAATGATGAAGTAATGGATAAGGTATTTCAAATACCATAAAATATTAAAAATACAAATAGCGTTATAATTTTATTTTTAAAAACAATATTTAAAATAGCATTGAAATCGAATCGTGACCGTATATGCTTTAAATTGTATTCACATTTAAAAAGACTACACACATGGTGGTTTAAACATACATTTTAAAAAGAATTATTTACCTTACCAATAATCTTGTACGTTTGTGGCTATTTATTTTACATTATCTCAATTTTTGGATAGTCAATGTAAAAGTTTTTAAAACCTTTAAAGCAGTGTATATAGATAACATGCCATGGCGTAGTTTCTAATAATACACACCATATAGAATTGGAGTACTGCACCTTTTTTAACGGCTTATGACTTTTAAGAAAGGAAACTCTGAAGTTGATAGAATTTGAATCTAATGTCTGATGTATTTTAAAAATGAGGAGTGTATAAAAAATTTTGCCCGTTTACAAGTAATTGTTTATTGCAAATTGAAGAGATGTTACAATCTTCAATTAAATACAAAATACCTCAGTGTGCATTCCACTGAAATTATACAGGAAGCCTCACAAAATGCAAAGAAATTTTAAGTGGAAAATAGAATCTTAAAGGTCACACAGTACATAATTGTTTGTGGGCGTAACAATGTAATCACAGGTGGAGTGACAGATTAATTAATTTGGCTATGAAGTACAAAAACTAAACTACTACCGTAAAAATGTACATTGAATGTGAGATTACAAGTTTAAATGCTCACAAGATGGTTACACAATTTCAATTGCTCAGAATGTGATAAAACATATTGCGTTAGTCATAAAAGTTAGAATTAAATAATTGTGATCGCAAAATAGCTACAAGTAGTTCAGAGTTCGTGATGGAATCTTATATGACGATTTTCGGTCAAATACCCCACCCCCCCTTAATTTAATCTCTCAGTTATGGAATGACAAATCAATCTTATTTATTTGAGCTTTATATTTTATGTTACACTGGTGTGAAAAGTTTATATAAACATCCCCCACCCCCCCCCCCCCCCACCCCCCCCCCCCCCCACCCCCCCCCCCCCCCACCCCCCCCCCCCCCCACCCCCCCCCCCCCCCACCCCCCCCCCCCCCCAAATAGATAAAAGTAATTATAAATTAGGTTGACAAATCTCTCCAATTTGAAAATTCTTCAACGGAAGTAGAATGTCTTGTCGGCCAGCCAGGTGGTGAGACGTGTCCTGAATGGGAATAGTCTCTTCTCTTCTTTGAGATGTCTTGGCAGTAGATTGAAAAAATTTTGCTCCTGCATCAGGAAGGTTTTTTTGCAAAACCATTGCAAGTCTGTGAGGATTGAAGGTTGAAAATTTTACTGCGTCTTTCCTGGTGTTGTGGGTATGGATGGTCAATGAATCTTTCAGCATTGCTTGTGAGAATGTGATTGATGGACTGAAAGATAAACAAGGCAGTAACAGTTTTGCGGGATACCAAGGTCTTTAAAGGCACTTCTACAAGTGTCTCTTGGTCCCAAGCCTTGCTAGCACTCTCACAGCCTTTTTCTGCATTATTAGGACTCTATTCAGATTTCCCTGCAGTTGATCCACCCCAAACAAGCAGTCCATATCTTATGTGGGATTCAAATAGTGAGAAATAATTAAGCAACTTTAGCTGTTGCGAGGTCTGTTGACAGCTCTAACTCTTTTGAGCACATACAGGGCAGTACTCAATTTGGTTGCAGACCAAATCAACATGAGGTGTCCAAGATAGAGCACTGTCTACAATAATTGCCAAGTACTTAGTTTCTTCCTCCACCTCTAACATCGGGAGTCCAGCATTTTCATTTTGTGCTCTACTAAAACAGTACTTGCTTTGTTTTTCCTTCGTTTAGTGCCAAGTTGTTAACATGACAGTATTGTTTGGCTACATTTAAAGCAATGAAGGCCTTACAGTCTAAATTATCAGGTTGCTTTTCTGCCAACATCAAAGCAGTATCGTCTGCATACATTGTAGAAGAGGCATACTCACTGAGATGATTGGGTAAGTCATTAGTGAACAGTATTATAGAGTACTGGTCCCAAGGACGGATCCTTTGAGGAACCCCTCTACTGATAGGAAGTTGATCAGATCTTGCATGGTAAGTTGTGTTGTTCACTGTATATTTGATCTCAACCAATTGAGTTCTATTTTTCAAGTAGCTTGAAAACCACCTTTCTTCTGTATTGTGAATTCCCAATGTTTTAAGCTTTTTAATAAGCAAGTTATGTCCCAGACTGTCAAATGCTTTAGAAAAATCTAAGAACAAAGCTGTGGTCAAGTTTCCTTCTTCCAACTGGTCTATTACACCTTTCAACAAAACTTATGATGGCTGTAGTGGTGGATCTTCCAGGTAGGAAGCCGTGTTGGTGTTCAGATAAGAGATTGTTAGAAGAGAGGTGTCTCATCAATCTTGTTAAAACAATTTTTTCAATTATTTTAGAAATCGTAGGAATAAGAGATATTTGGTCTATAATCACTTTGCAACTTTGCATGTCTTTTGTTTATTTATCGGGATAAACCTTAGCTACTTTAAGATCGTCTGGAAAAATGCCTTGTAAGAGAGACTTGTTAATTATGTTTGTCAATGGAAGCCTGATTTCTTCGACTATTATATTTCAATACAGTGGATGATATATCGTCAATTCCAGCTGAGGGTTTTGATTTCAGTGAAAGAAGAATTGTTTTTTTCAACCTCGGTTAGATTTGTTCATTTCGAAACTTAAAATCAGAAACATGTTGATTATGTCCATTTGGTTGTCAGTGAGGTCAAGATTTTGACCGGCTTCTTTCAGTGTTTTCTCGGCTACAGTTGTGAAATTAAGTATTTAGGTGTTCTGCTATTTGGAGTGGATTCTGAGTTTTCTTTCCGTCAAACTTCCAGTTCAATTGCTGATTCTGTGCATTTTTTTTGTCGTTCATTGTTTATGCGTGTCCCAGATCGCTTTAGGCTTGTTATCAGCATTGTTAATAAAGTCGGCAGTTGCTTGTCTTCTACAAAATTTCAATCTCAAATCATATGCTTTTTTCCTTTCTGCTGTTAATCTTTTTGCCTCAACCCCAGGTCTTAATTTTTCTTGCTCAAGAGCCTCAAGAAAGTCTTTTTGAAGTCTGTTAGCAACAGGGTCTGACATGCTTCTAAAGTTATGCCTTTGTTTGGATCTAGATTTTTTGTAAGGGCAGGCTGTGTTTCATTGCTGAGGTGAGGATGCCACTAAGTTTTTTTGTACGCTGTGTGTTTACATTTTCTGTATTTATGATTTCATCCCATTCCTGATCGCGGAGAATTTCTTTTTAGGTGGTCCAAATTTTTCTTGTTTAAGTGCCTTCTTTCTGAATTTACAATGGGCAGAGGAGCTGAACACTTGTTAGATTGAGCTTAGCTGTGCTTTATGATCAGAAATCCCAGTAGTGAATGTAGGAGACATTGATTTCTTGAGGAGTGATATTACTACATACACAGTCTATGGATGAAGATGTTAGTATTTGTCTCTCTGGTAGGTGGGAGTTGTAAACGGTGAATATTGTAATGCTGCCAAAGTATTAGTTAGCTTTGCGTTGTCCCTATTCTTGTTTTAGGACAATCGATATTTATATCCCCCATGATTATAATACGTGACTTCCATACAGGTACAGTGTCCAAAATGTCAGATACATGGTCAAGGGCTACGTCAAGATCTCCTCCAGGTGGGCCTGTAGATTCCCCAAGACATAAGTGCATTCCTGTCCCTTCTGAGATAGCAACTAGTTGCGTTTCACACACCATTTCTATTGATGGTTTTGCAATGATTGGTTCTAATTTTATATCCAAATGTATTGTTCTTATAAATGGCAACTCCTCCTTTCTTATGTGTGTCCCTGGAAAAACCTGGCTATGAGATCATAATTTGGGATTCTGGTATTTTCAAGATGTTTCATTTTTTAATCCGTGTTCAGTTAAGAATTACCAGACCAGGATTTGTGTTCTCAAGCATGTGACTCAATTCTATTTACCTTGTTTGCTAATGAATCTACATTTCTGGTGAAGAATTGTCATTTGACAATTTTTTCCTCCATGTGTTCTATTTTGATTTTTTCTTGGGATTCTTATTGTGAGGACGTTCACTTAGGTTGGTTTTTTTAAACCAGTTGCTTTGTTTTCCGGAAAGAATTTATGAAGGTTTTTGTTTTTTGAAAATTGTTTCAATTTGAATTTTTTCCTGGGCACTGTTTCTAAAAAATTCTTTTGAACATTTTGGGCTGGTATCATGTTGTTAGTTTTTTGGCCATGTGTTCTTTTGTAAAAAGTTATATTTTTTTATTGAAAAAAGTCAATCTACAGTTTGGGCCCTCTGAAAATTTCTTTTGAATTTAAGGGTGGTTTGCAGCTGAAAGGATATGTGATAATATGATCATTTTGTCTGTTTGTTTTTAATTATAGAGTTGAAAAAATGAACATCTGTGCACACCTACAATGATGCTGGCGTCTTTTCTCATTACTTGGAGCAAAATGCAGTAGGTGTAGCCTGTGGGGTTGTCGACTGGCTGGGGTTCCTCTGTCAAAGATGTTGTGGACAGTTTTTTGGTCAGGGTTTGACCTGACTCCCTCCGTCAATACCGAAGCCTGTGGGGTTGTCGACTGGCTGGGTTCCTCTGTCAAAGATGTTGTGGACAGTTTTTTGGTCAGGGTTTTGACCTGACTCCCTCCGTCAATACCGAAGCCTGTGGTGTTGTCAACTGGCTGGGGTCCTCTGTCGAAGATATTGTGGACAGTTTTTTGGTCAGGTTTTGACTGACTAACATCCCTCCGTCAATACCAGAAGCCTGTGGGGTTGTCGATTGCCTGGGGTCCTCTGTCAAAGATATTGTGGACAGTTTTTTGGTCAGGGTTTTGGGAACTGACTCCCTCCGTCAATACCGAAGCCCTGTGGGTTTCGATTGGCTGGGTAGTCCTCTGTCAAAGATATTGTGGACAGTTTTTTTTGGTCAGGGTTTGACTGACTCCCTCCATCAATATCGAAGCTGTGGGGGTTGTTGACTGGCTAGAATCCCCTGAAGTAATTGATGATGATTACTTTTTGCTACTTGCAAAAGAGACACTAAAAACATTGTCCCCCTTGCCACTATTTTTAGGTTTTCTGTAGCTAGTGTTCATGTTATGTCCCTTTGGTTTGTGTTTCTGATTGTAGTTAGCAAGGTTAGAAAAATGAATGTTATTGTGTCTTTGTTGGGTTCAAGATTAAGATTATTGAGTTGAGCTGACAGTCCGTCAATCTTGAGTTCCACTTCATCTTGCCTTCTACATAAACCGAGCTAATTCAAGGACGATTGGGTTGTGTTTGTCAAAGTGCAAAAAGTCCCGTCATAGGTCTGGGTCTCAGTAGACTTGAAACATTTTTGTTTTTTTGTCTCATCAGCAATGTCATGTAGATAATATGATGAGCTTCATTGCTTAATCTAGACATTTCTTTTTCCAAATTGCTTATTTTATTTAGATATTGCCTAAGCAGTTTGGCCCTGAGCTTGGTCATGATCCTCGAAAATTTGTTGCAGCTCAACTTGCTGTTTGTTTACTTTTCTCCAATTGGAGAAGTGTCTCTTGCAATTTTCCCTTGGAGAGCTTCGATTCTATTTAAGTACTGTTCTTCATTAGCTAGAAGATCCTCTACTTTAGCTTCCATACTAGCTAGGTTTGGCTTCATGTTTGGAGTTACACGTACGTAAAATCTTGAACTCACTCAAATTAGATAGCAACTCACTGCACACTAACAAGTTGGAAACTAATTTTCTGTTTTAGTCAGTTTCTAAATTTTTATAATGCTTTATCCTAATAATATTATAAATGTGAAAAGTGGCTTTGTTAGTTTGTTTTACTTTCACATGTAAACCATTCAACCAATTCTAATACAATTTCACATGAACACTCTTATGGCCCCTGGTACGAATTATAAGCCTATTCTTATTTGCAATGCAATGCAGAGGAATTGCAGGCGAAGCCATGGGTAAATGCTAATAGTTAAATATTAGGTATTCATTTGTAGTTATCAGTAATCTTTGAATAGAGAATTGGTAGTTTATTCATCTATCTCAAGTATTGTAACAGTCAGGAAAGATTCCAGTTAACAGTAGTAAGATTTATAAATTCCTCAGTCAGTTAATAAATGTACAAGAATGTAAGTTGGAATTAAAACATTAATAACGTTAATACTATTACAGTTTAATACCACTTGTGAATTTCAACACATGTTCCAATTTTAATTTAATTGGAATATCCTCGAGGCCTTTCAGAATTGAGGATTCTAACATCAGGCAACTTCACATACAAATAAATATTTACATTTTTCTAAATAATAAGTACAAAAATAACATATGGTAAAGGATTTGGAAAAATCGTTAGCCAGCCAGTATAAAATATTTAAATCTATTTATATTTTAATTTTCTTATGAACTATGATGAGAGTACAATTGAATTTTCAATATGTCCATCTTCATTATTAATAAGTTTTTCTTGATTGTTGTTTATGTAAAATGTTTCCCGATCATTCAAGTGTGTTGTGTTTGTAACTTCTTTTAATAATCGTAAATTTTTATCAAAGTGTCCAAATTCAATAGTGTTTTACAACAGCGGATTTTTCAGTTTTTTCATATTTATATGTGAAAAGTGTTCTTTGAAATATGTCTTGATGTTCCTTTTTGTTTGGCCAATGTACAATTTCTCACAGTCATTGCATTTAATTTCATCAAGTCCTGATTTGTTTTCAAATGAGTTTTTGTCTTTGGGATTTCCTAATATTTGTGATTTTTTTTTTTTTTTTTTTTTTTTTTTTTGCTACGTAATAGATTTGTTTGTATGCTTTTTAAAAGTTTTTTGTAATTGATTTGAAATATTGCTGTATGTTGTACAAATGAATTATTATGGTTTGTTGTTTTGAAGGCGTAGTAATGTCATTCTAGATTTTCTTGCTTTTCTTTTAGTTGATTTGTAAAGTATGTTGTTAATAAGTTGAGTGATATGTGTTGTAATTCATCAGTGGTATTAAATGAAAATATTTCCAATACTCTAAGAATCTTCACTATTACAGTTACTTTTATAATAACACAAGAGGTGACCCTAATAAAATTGTTCATTGGATAATTGTAATCGGCTTCAGCTATAAGTAGTAAATGTCATAAACTCTTAAGAGACTACTGATATCATTTAATGTGTCTTTACAATGCTTTAAACTGCTCCAAGGATATTTTCAGTAGTTTTCTTAGTAGTGCATTAATTCCTATCATAATTCAGTAAACTAATTTATTTGAATTAGATTTCAAAGTGTGTTAAATATGTGAAAGAATATATTTAAAGAATTGTTGACTTTACAGCCTATTTTGGCAAATCCAGCTAAATACGCTCTGATCGGAGCAGCAGCTCAGCTCGGTGGCGTTGTCAGGATGACCATCAGTCTCACTGTTATCCTCATAGAGGCCACTGGGAGCATCATCTTCGGTCTGCCTCTCATGATAACGCTCCTGACAGCCAAGTGGGTCGGAGACTTCTTCAATGAGGTAAGAAAAACTTTGCAATTTTTCTACTATATTGTACACTCCTTAAATTATTTGTCCTGGCATCTTACATTAGCTTGTATTGTAATTTTTGATGTGCATGTGTCTCTAGGGCCTGTATGGACATCCACATACAACTAGCCGGTGTCCCTCTGCTGGCCTGGGAGCCACCTCCACTGTCCTTCTCCATGGACACTCGCACGTTCATGAGTCACCCTGTAACAACTCTCCAGCCCATCGAGTCCGTTAGGAGGGTTGTGCATGTTCTGAAGACGAGAACTTACAACGGGTTTCCTGTTGTGGATCCAATAATTCCTACCGGGGTGAGATATGTTCTTCGGGTGTTTCATGACCTAAAGTTTAGTTTAAGATTTGATATCAACTAAATCCTCCAGATGTAGAGATGTGGCGATATGTTTTGTACAATTCTATTTGTGGGTTTGGTAGCACAATCCAAGCAAGCATTTGAAGGGTTTATACATACACGCAGAAGTTATATGAGGCACGGTCGGAAAGTAAGTATCGTTTGTGATAATTCTGCTGAGTACTACACTCAGTTTCATCAGCTTCATACCGATTTGATTACAGTTCATTTTTATTATTTAGTTTTTAGTGTTTAGTGTTTACTGTTAATGTTTACTGCAATTGTTGATCCCACTGTGAGGTAGAGTGTGTTATTCGGTTTTGGAATGCAAGGAATGTCAAGGCAGTTGAAATCCTATGTTAGATTGACAAAGATTTACAGTGAAAGTGCAGAGTGATAGAATAGTGTAAAAGTGGGTTTGGCAGTTCACTGATGATTGGTCAAATTTTCCACCATTAAATTATAGAGAATATACATGTGTTCTAAACTTCTGGATTTATGCTCGATTATGAATAAATAACGCTATATACCTTTCCATCATCAATCCAACTTTTTTTAACTAGATGACTAGTTTTAGGAGTGCTGTCCTCATTGTGAAATTAGGTCATCAAATTAAATATAAACTGAACATGTAGTAAAAAATAATTTACTCAGAACATGAAAAAATCACACATGCTCAAAAGCACCCAACACAATTAAGAAATATTAAATACAATTTAATTTTGGTGTATGGCCAGGAATGGACTACTATTAGTTTTTTTACTATACTGTTTTATTTTGGATTGACACGTGTTTAAGTTGGGTTGACGACAGAAAGTTATTTAACCCTATTTAATCATTGAAAAAAAATAAACAATTCACAATTCATTCAGATAAATTTCTACAAGTTTCGAGAACTGTTTTATATGCTATTGTAAACTGACTCCTTAGGTTAACACAAGCTTTATATTCGTGATAACTGCCTGAACAAATAAGTAGTGGAAAATATGTTGAAAAACAGTATAAGGTAGGTACATTATTTCATGTAAAAATACAATTTTCTTAAAAAATGGTTGTGTGTGTACTTTTACTTCAAAACAGTACTTCAGTACTTTCTGGACCGACCTCATATTATACAATGTTAAATACAGGATAGATAGTTAAATGAACTAATCTATAAAAATAATAATATAAATTGATGGATTATATTTAAAACAATGTTTTTAAAATCTATTTTATTATTATTATAGTAATAAATGTTTAATGATTTCAGGATGGAATCAGCTCGTTTGGTCGGATGAGAGGCTTGATTCTGCGAAATCAGCTGATTGTTATGCTGCAGAACAAGATATTCAATATTTCCAGTGACACTAATGCCATCAATATACAGCTGTTCCGAGAAGAATTTATCCCAAGTTCCCCACAATTAATGTAATTAGTTTATTTGAAATTAAAAAATGTGCTTAACACAAGAATAATGAAGAAATAGAGTATATCAGAAAATAGGAACAGAAAACTGTAATAGCAAATTTATTTTAAAATAAAGAATTATGTACCAAATATTTAATTAAGCAATTAGAAATACAAATTTTTAGAAGGAATGTTTTAAGGTTGCAACTATATAATTTGGCCTCCTATATCTAAAATTGTTTCCATTTATAGACAGAATAAATACATCATTGTTTATTTATTTTTAATTTGTGGTAATTTATGTAATTAATTTTTTTTGTTTTCACAGGACATTTCTTTAACAGACGAAGAAATGAACCAAAGCTTGGATTTGAGGCCTTTCATGAATCCTTCCCCTTACTGTGTCCAAATGGTAAGTGTTCCAGTATATTTTTATTTCGTACGAAGATATAAAAAGTGTCTTATAGAGGCACAGAGTTTAGAACTGCCACAAAAACTGTCATTAATGAACTAATTCCAATACAACTTCACATTTATTTGTTTAAAAAGAGGTAATAAGCTAAAATAAAAACAGCAAGTATTTAGGGCTTTCATACATTTTCACATTGTTTATTTTAAGCTCTTACTTCAGTTATATATAATTTCCTATTGAAGACAATTCAATTCAAATATTTGATTTTACTAGTGCAAATTTTGTTTTTTCTCAATGTCATTCATTGATTTTATTTTTTTAAGTATTGCATTGTTTTTGTTGTTGTATTTTTAAGCATAATTTATTAGAATTGAAAATTATAGACAGTATTGCAATGCTTCAAAATTTTAAAAATTTGCCATTTGCATCTTTAACTTTGAATTTGACTAGCTCCCAACATAAACCCAAATTTTATGATTTAAAAAAATCCAAGCAGTTTTAAACAACTGTTATTCTTTCACTTTTTTAAGTCTCAATATATTGACCGTTCAAAGTTTGTAAAAGTAAAGTTATATTTACACTGGCAAGAAAATGCACAAATTTTGAGTCCGATAATAAAAATTGCTAGCCTTAACAGGTGGAAGAGCTCTGGTGAGCGATGTTGTGACCACTGTCATGCAGCCGTTCATGAATTGGAAAACAGTTTCAGACAGGGAAATTGAAAATTCAACCCTATGCCCGTGATCAGAGTTTAAACAGTTGTTCGCGAGAATTATAGAACAGTGCTAGACATACAAAACGTCAATTCTATACATTATCGTTGATGTGTGTGAACATATTTTCTCTGACTCCTGCAATAACCAGCGATGCAGTAGCAAGTACTTTCGATAGTTCTCGTGATTTATATCACTTATCCTTTGTTTACATTATGAGACAGCAGTTGCATAAGTTCTCTCACAACTTTACTTGCCATTGTAAACGTAGCTTTATGATTATCTCTCAATTGCTAGAGATAGTAGAGCAAAGAAAAGACTTTTAGAATTCTCAGGTCATTAAGTGAATATGTTTACAAACATTGTTTCTCATTAATTACTGCTGAAAATTCATGAATTAGTAACAACTTTTATAATGTAAGGTTTCAAGATGATAAAGTTAAAAAATTAGGAAAATATTACAAGTATATTGACATGCTTACATTTAGAATCATTATACCATCACTGTACAAATTAATCTCCTAAATTTTTATTTTATATTTTGAGATGACTGACAAACGTGGAATAAACCTATCTTTCAATTATCCGAAAGTGATATTTTATTACGTATGTTGAACATTGTGAAAAAAACTCTCTGCTAAGTGACCCTGGTTTCCTTTTCAATGCTAACTAGTTAACAGGTTATATTCTAGAAAGATTATTATATTTAATCCATCTCCTAGAAGAAAACTCCACTCAAATAACTCTGTCAGTTAGTAAATAACTCATAAATGCTATACAACGTATTTAACACTAGTTGTTTTATTTCTTCTAGAACTCATCTTTGCCGAGAGTATTCCGATTGTTCAGAGCCTTGGGTCTGAGGCATTTGATTGTCGTCAATGACACAAATGAAAGTAAGTACAATGTGTGTAAATGTTAGATGATAATTATTTGTAGTATGTAAAATTTAGTAAAAAAGTGTAGTATATCCAAATGATATAGACTAAGTACTTGTTTTTTTAATTTTTACATAAAAAAGCAAAAGCATTTCTTCTTTGTTTTATATTTTCTTTTTATAAAATATATACGTGTATGTGTTTATGTCTTGTTTTTAACTAGTTCATTACTCATAATAGGTTTAAGTTACAACTGCAATTGTGCATGCCATTGTCGGAGCCCCCTATTTTAGATATACTAAACAAAACAATGAAAACTATATTTTCACCGCTAGTCATTAAAAACTGTTTATACCAAATTTCACAAAAAACCACCTTAACCTCTTGACTTTCACACCCTTGTTATCATGTTCACTAAGTAGCTACAGTTTAGAAACACTCTATATATCATCAGCTAAACTAAGATACCATTATCTACAAAATTAACTTTTTAGGAAACTAAGAAAGCAGCTTAAATTATCATTTTTTTTAATGTATATTTTATTTTTTAGTGTATTTAGAGAGTATTAGTGTATTTGTGTGATTATTGTCCATTGACAAGTATAATTGTGTTTTTTATAAACTGCAAAACGTAGATGCAAGATATGATTTATATAACCACTACATAACACCATTTAATCAATTTTCATAATTCCGAAGTATTCTTATGAAATATAACTACAGCACAGAGAATCAATTTTAAAATTTAAGATTAGGATTTATCACATTTTTAAAGCAGTTGTGGCACAATGAAATAATCTTTTTTTGTTTACAGGTTGTGGGCATGGTGACAAGAAAAGATTTGGCAAAGTACAGAACGTGGAAGCATTTAGGTCAGTTTGGTGTAAAAGAGTTGAAAATAATTAAAAAATGATAATGTATATTATTTAGATGTGCACATTTTAGTACAAAATCATATAAAGCCCTAGGAGATACTTGAGTGATGTAAGTCATAGCCACACAAAGATCTGTCTGTGGTATTCCTCATGTTTTCACATATTGGAAATGCAGTAAAGTAAACTCATACAACCCTGTTGTACTTTTAACAATTTCAAGGTAGTCCACACTGGTTTTATTAATGACTTCAACTAGCTTTGAGCCATTTGAACATAAAATAATAATTTATTGTTCTTTTAGAGAAAGAAGGTTGTTTGTATGTTAAGTTATTTCAGAATGTGTTGATAATATCAAATTTGTATAAAATGTTTGTAAACTAATTTGTCTACTGTTTTTTTAAATATATGTTCGTACATTTTTTTAAAGCTATGAGTGTCATTTACCTATTGTTCCTCTTTTGCTTTGTAATTGTCATTGGTCCAGCAAGTTTTGATTGGAATATGTCTAATATTTGAGCATTTTTTATACAAAACTGATATTCACAAGTGAATATTATTTGCAGTAAATCTTATTGGAAACTTTCTTTATTAAATGTTAAAACTGACCTTAAGCCTTTCAAAACTAAGGGCCAATTGCACGTTTGCAACAAAAAACCACCAAGACCAAAATGGTATGAGTGTTCCGTGTATGTACCAGTGATATGCGAGTTGATTACTAAATGTTTTACTATTGGCTACTTGTGCACAGCTGATGGGTCCGGGTGTTACATGACTTACAATATCAAGAAAGTCTTGTCTCGCTATTATAAATATTTTAATCCACTCATATAAATTTGTAGAAATGAAATGTTTTTTAAATTAAATCTAATTAAATCAATTGTCCGAGAAATCTAATTAACATCCGAGAAACCTCTGCTGAGAAAAGTTTAAAATTATATACAGGGAGGTCCAAAAAGAACTGGCGCATTTTTAAATCAGCTCAAACAGATAGAAAAACTAAAAATGTTTTTAGTTTAACATAGTAAAATATCGATATGGCCACCGTATATAGCTCTGCAGGCACAAACTCCAAATTTAGCAAATTGCACACCTTGCCTGCGTAAGGATCGTGATTTCTTAACAAACAAGTATTTTCATACGAAGCAATTTATCACATTAATGGTCACGTCAGTTGTAGAATTAAGCTGTCAGAACCACCTAATGAGTTTGTCGAGCATGAACGCGACTCTCCAAATGTCAACATTTAATGTTCTTTAATGCACAATAATGATTTTTTTTTGGGGGGGGGGGGGCATTTCTCTTCATAGAGAATTCTGTAACTGGTAAAATTTATTGTGATACGCTGCAACTAATTGAATTTCCCCTAATAGATTAAATTGAAACTACAGAGAGCCCAATTTACTTCCAGCATGATGGTATGTGTGGAGTACACTCCATAACCAAGTTTGGCATGTTCTGGATGACAAGTTTCAAAATCTATGGATTGGGATGGAAGGACCAATACAGTGGTCACCAAGGACTGCAACCTTAACTCTAGTGGATTATTTTTAGGTCTTATGTCAATAACATTTTGTATTCAAGGAATATTAAAACCTTAATCATCTTCGAGAGCAGATAAAGGATGCTATTGCAAGCATTATTCAAACAAATGCTGAGAAATGTTTGGTGTTTGATTCAATTTCGATTTGATACCTAAAGAGCCTAAAACGGTAGTCATATCTAAATCTATTACGTACAACTAAACACATTTTGAGTTTTTCTATCTGTACATTTATCTATAAACATTATCATAAAGTTTAAATTTTGTGAATGAAAATTTATGTTAAAATGTGTCATTTCATTTTGGAGCTCCCTGTATAAAATTTAGTATTTTTATTTTTAATCTTCTTGCTTTTTATATCTTTATTTAATATTTATAATAATCTTAGCATATTAGTGTACGAATAGAAAGTAACTCTTTACAATTAATAATATTGTAATAAGTGCTTAAAAAAATTTCCTAATGGTGAAATTAACATTTAAATAGCCTTATTTTTAGAGTCATGATATGCTACCATGCAAACACTTGCAACTGGAAAATCATGCTGGTTTCGACAAATTTAGTGGGTGAACTGAAAACTATCCTGGAGGATCGATAGATCTACTTTACTCATTCATTCATGAATAAACACTCAAGGATCATAACATATTCTATTAGAAAAGTATGTTTAGTCATAAGAGGTTCCATTTTAAAACAAACATTTATTAAAACATGTTATAAAATGTTTAAGTGTATATCAAAAGTTTAA
Source organism: Homalodisca vitripennis (assembly GCF_021130785.1). Lineage (NCBI taxonomy): Eukaryota > Metazoa > Arthropoda > Insecta > Hemiptera > Cicadellidae > Homalodisca > Homalodisca vitripennis. Next base: position 154,285,694 of record NC_060209.1, read on the forward strand.
ACAGCTAAAAAAGTTTAATATTGTTTGTTGTAATCAAAATCACCCTATCGCTTTCATTAATTAAAAAATGTATTTTTCCGGTTATATTACTTTCCAAGCCTGATTCACCTGATGTTAAAGATAATCCAAAGAAGTAGTAATTAGGATTTAAGGAAATTAGGATGATAACGAATTTGACTTTGTTCCAGGAATAATTCCTGAAAAGGTTGGTATAGTTCTGGAACACGCTGTATATTGTTTGACAAGTCACTAGATTTGTAATTGATAATTTTGTTATTACTGTAAACAAGTATATATATTTTTATTTACCCTAATTTTAGTGCTTAAATATTTGAAACCAAACTTAGCACTAAATATATTTATTTACTTATTTATTTACTTAGCAATCATATTTATTTCATAACATATTTGAAAACATTCATACAATGAATGTATGGGTAGTTCAAAAGTAATATCAAAGGTTTAAGGCTTTATAGTATTTAAGACATTTATTTACTAATAACAATAGCAACGTACATTCATCATACAGTTCTAATTGTAGTCATACACTACTATAGTTTTGAATTGTAACAAGTCACCTTCTGGTGTCAGTGTCAATAAATATTTAAAGCGAGGATTATCCATCTGGAGTCATCATAGTTTAAAATTTATGAATAAAGCACAAAACGCAATGAATAAATAAATAATATGAAAAACACAACACTCTAACCTTGAAAAAAAACGCCAAAAATCACATTTGTTCACAAATATTAAACATGATATAACATCACAGCCGGCAGAATGCAGGACAACTGACACTAAGTGATTTCCAGTTTACAGTGCATCGATGTTATCAGCTGATCGGTCGGTTGCCGAGACGTGTTGTGATGGAGTAATGTGTTGAACAAATAATGGGTAGCTAAATTGTAGCTTTTCATTTAATGTGAGTTCACCTAGTGGATTCCTTTTAGAATGTTTTATAAATTTCATATTCTTTAAGTGTGTTTAACTTGCTGCCTTTGCGACATTGATGAAATACTTCCATATTTTTTGTTTATTGTATGATTCTCTCATAACATTTTGAGCAAATCATAAAGTGTGCTTTTGTAATCTATGTTTTGGGCATTACTCTTAAAATCTTTGGCTAAATGAATGATCTGCCTGTCTGGCCGATGTAACAACTGTAACAATCGGAACAAGTCAGTTTATAAACGCCAGTTTGAATGTTTTTGTCTAAGTTTTGAGACTTTCATCCATGTTCCTGGTGTGATGTGTTGTCTTAAAGACTAGGTCTGTCATGGGATTTAAGGTCTTTTTTAGTGTAATGCTGTATAATCGGGCTATACTTAACACATATATACTTCTTGTCCTGTTTTTCATTTTCTGTATTACTATTGAGTAATATTTTGTTCTTTGTTGTATTTACTATTTTGTCCACCATAGTGTTGTTATAACCATTAGCCTTGGCAATATGTTTTATGATATTTAATTCTTTGTTATAATTGTTACATTCAGTGGTACTTTGAGAAGTCGGTAAATCATAGAATTAAAAGCGACCATTTTTTGCATGTATGAATGATATGACGAGCAATGGATGGTTTTTTTCTGATATTGTATGTTTATGGTAAATGCTATATTCAAAATTATTGTTCCTTTGATCTAGGGTGAAGTCTACAAAATTTAGCTGATTTGATATTTATGTTTCAATGGTAAAACTTAGATTGGGGCAATGGTGTTTAAAAATTTATGGAAAAGATCTAACTGATGGACATTACCATTAAACAACACAATAGTGTCATCTACATATCTATGGTAAAACAGTATTTTATTCCTGTATTTATTCTGATCCGACATTTGTATTCATTTTCTATATGATTGAGATATAAATTTGATAAAAAGCCAGATAATGGGGAGCCTATGGGCAATCCTTCATGCTGTGTGTAAAATTTACCATTAAACTAAAAATGGTTTTGTTTCAAAAGAATCATTAGTTCAGATATTATTTCTGGCCACAAATTAGATGTCTTAAGTTGGTTATTTATTATACTTAAAGTTTATTGAATGGGTACATTTGTATATAAACTAGTTATATCAAATTTACTAGCATATGGTGTAATTTTATTTTTGTATTTTTTGGTTTTTTATATGAGGTTAAAGGAATTTTTAAACTAAAATTATTATGTTTAATGTGAGTTTTAAAGATTGCTTTCAGCTTTTTAACCAATTTGAAAGGTGGCGCTGATTTTTAATCTACAAGAGGCTTAATGGGGCTTACACCATCCTTATGAACTTTAGGTAAACCGCGCAGGATTAGAGCTCATGGATTCATCATATGCAGGTATTTAATTACATTTTCAGCAAATAAAATCTTGTTACTATTAGTTTTGAATGTTATTCTGATATGTTCCAGTAGGGTCTATGGATAACTCACTAATACTATTGTTATCAATGAATTCTTTGACCTTGGTCAAATAGTTGTGCTTGTGTAAGATAGGTAGTGTTACCCTTATCAGTTTTGCTCAGTATTGCACCATTTTCTTTGAGCTTATCTTTAATACTCATCAATATCAAATAATCTTGTTTTTCTAAATCATTAAGATCATGGTTATTTTTATAAGTTTGTTATTTCCTGTCAGTAAAATCATGGTTATTATTCCAAGATTTCTTTATTTTCTTTGTTAACAATTGCCTAGTTGTGTATCTGCTTTTATAATCGGGAATAACTTTTACTACCATTTCTGCAAATATTAGTTCACTGAAGAGGCCTTTTTTCCCAATCCTAGGTTAAATTCAAATTTAAAACCTTTGTCTAAAACCATCTGTTCATCACTATTAAATATGATTGAGGTTTTGTTTACAATCTTGGGATGATTATATTTGATTAACAATATTATAATATACCAAGTGTTTATAAACGAATATTGAAGTTTTAACGTTTTGTAGTGTTTATTATGTAAAACTTAAAATTATAATAATACATGAAATTAAAGAGCAACTCAAATAGTTATACCTACAAGCTTACAAATGTTCAATTTGAGCTCCATTCGTCACACAGCACACATCAAGTTGATTGCCCAATTCTTCCCAAACTTTGATCAATGTGTCTGGACTGATTGTTACAACAGCAGAGGTACATACACACAATCCTTTATAAATCCCAGAAGGTCGTGTGAACATGGAGGCCATGCGAAACAAGCTCTGCCATTAGGTACCTTGCGGCCAATCCAGTGGTCAGGTACAATGACGTTCAACCAATCACATACTAAGTTGTGAATCGTCTGGCTGCTAAATGAAGTTCTGTGGTTCATCTTCTTCCACTTAAAGAAATAGCCATAATTCTAGAGCATCAAGATAAAAAATACCAGTTACAGTTCCTTCCCCAAAAAAGACCCATAAACTGCCTAGATATGGCACACAAAGGATTTAATTTAGGGGTGTCTCGCTGCAATTGTACCATCTTGTGAGGGTTTTCTCAGCCCCAGATACGCACATTGTGAGTTTTCACTTGTCCACTGAGGTGAAATGTTAAATTCATTACTGAAAACGACATGATCCAGAAAACCTTCATTATCATGTAACATTTCGTTTGCAAATTTGGCACATAAACCATAGTCTGCAGGCTTTAGAGCAACAACTGCAAATGTTAAGGACGCAGTTGTAAGCATTTCCTTAAAACTTTCCAAACAGTTATCACTAGAATTGCTAATTCACAACTAGCCTTCTTAACCTTTTTCTGTAGGCTACACATAAAAGTCTCACTCTCTCGCTCAACACTCTCTTCACTAACCATTAGTTGTTGCGTACTCTTCCTCTTGCAAAGGCAACCAGTATCTTCAAACTGATGATACCATCTACGGATGTTGTTATCACTTAAAATATCACAAAGGAACTTTATAAGGAACGCATGCTACTAGCGCTTTCTAACTGATGGTGGAGGAAACATCGTGTTTGCATGTGCACATGTGACAACAAACAAAACTATTTGAGTTGCTGTTTGATTTGATGTATGAATTATAACTTTAAATTATATGTAAAAATACCATAAAGTATTAAAACCCCCGATATTCATTTATGAACACCTTGTGTATCAAATGAAAGAGCAAATTCTGTTGGGTACACTTGTGAGTATACACATGCACTGTTTACTTTATCTTGTTAGAAAGTGCTGCTAGTAAAAGTGGCAACTATTCAATAGAAAGTATTTTGTGTTTTACGGTTTTTAAAGACTGAATCAGTCAGTGGTGATAGTTCAACGTGCATTCCATGACAAGTGGCAAGGCGATTCCAAGGAACATGGGTCTGGTGAGGTGGATGACCTGTTTTTTTTTTTTTAACAAAAGATTTTGATATGATGTTTAACAGGTCCTTGGTGTAGAGCCATTTTTTTATATGCCACACTTACTATGTCATGAGAAATAAGCATCACATTGTATAAACTATGCTATTTCCAGGAAGTAGAAAATCTCCCCAAGATTCCACTATGAAAGTGATTGTAATAGGCAGAATTCTACCATCAACCATTGTAACTTTTAACAGTAATAATTATTATTATTGTTAAGTGAAATATACTTTTAAGTTTTAATACAAGATATATAATTGACTTCCAATCTGTACAACAAAGATTTTGTTCATATAAAAACTCCCTACAGTACCTAATAATTTTATCAAGCTCTATAAAATCCTTTAAATATTTTATAAAATTCAGACAAAATTTAACAACAGCAAGAAAGAGCATTTTTAGAACTTAAATTTTTTAACCCAGTTACTATTTGTCTACAATATTTTACTCATGTTATTTGTACGTGTATCTCATAGAGTACATACAACATAGAGAAGGCAAGCAAAGTGCCAAAGAAACCTGTGGTGGTCTTGACAGACAAAGTGTATAAAACTTTTCAACCATATTCCAACTAAATATGGAAAGCAAAATCTACCTAAAGTTATTTTAAAACACACAGCTTAAATTACTGGTTCGGACAATGTTTCATAAAATTATTATTTAATTTTTACCTGTACAAAACTGTATGAAGTTTATATTATTAAATTAAATGGTAGGTATTGACTTTTTCCTTTCTATATGAGTAAAAAAAATTATCCTACCTAAAATAGTACCTTATTTCGTTAAAAATATATTCTTCATCATATATTTTTGAACACATTACAAAATACTGTATCGTTGGTGTAACTAAGAGACAGGATGAGGAGATAGAACCCCTCTCCAAAAGCTCTAAAAATAAAAACATATTCCTATAGAAGCCATCCAACTTGTTTGGAATACAGTAGTTTAGCGTTTAAATTTAAATTAAGCATACCTGATTCATTCAAAATTGAATTTATTCCATACTCAACCGTGTGGTATGCCCATAGCCAAGTCCTAGTTATTTCACTGTACTGTAATAATCAATGTTTTAAAAATTGATGCCTAAATTATTATTTGTTGCATAATGTACAAAGGCAAACAATTCTAATAACAATACTATTAATACTAAGGAAAGTTATTTTAGTATATTACAACTAATGTAAATGTACTTTCTGTCAAACAAAATATGTAGTGTCTTGATCTAATTTTGGTCACCATGAATGCCACAATGCCATTTTTATTTCAATAAATATGCATTAATTCTCACTCACAAGAGAAAATCATTGGAAAATACTTTTCAAGAACAAAGAGTGCAAAGTATCAATATGAAAGCAGTTCAATGTGCACCAAGACTACTTAGATCACTTATCATTAGAACAGTAATTAGTCATGTGTCTTTCTTACTCAGAGTATGGGCCTCTGTGAAAGAACATGGCCATAAATACATCTCATACTTGTATGTCAAAAAACACAGATTTTGTTTAGATGTAAAATATTTTTATATAATCAAAGTAGTGGTTTAGTTTTTTTATTTAATCAATATCAATATTTAACCTATAAAAACCAATAGGGGCTCTACATTTTACTTGATATGGATAGTGTCTATTTTCGATCAGTGATTACCAAAGTGTTTTATATATCTTACTATTAAAAAAAGACTACTATTAAAGAGAGGTACTTCTTACCTCTCTGTCAAGTCATTGCAGATAACCATTTGATAGCGCTGACTGACTATATGTCTGTGTAACTGACACTTCAGTTTATAGATTCATTCTAGGCAGGAGAACAGCTCAATTACATTCAAGGTAAGCCACTTATAAGGTGCCGTAACTTATTTCTTTCTTTATAGTATGTATTTTAAGTGATTAAAAAGTTTATTATTGAATTTCAGCCCAGGAAGTTATTTTTTATGAAATCAATAGTTAATTACAATAAAATTAGAGGAGGAAACTAATTTGTGCACAGTTGATAGTATGAGGTTTATTTCTTCTTTTAGGATTTAGAAAGTTAATAGAAAGAATGTTATTTCGTAATATTCCTAAGTGTATATTCATATTAATGTATTATTTATTTATCTTTGAAAAGGCCGAAAAGTTAACGTGTGAGTATTATGGTGTTTTTATTGAAATTCTTTAATTCATTCTTATAAATAAATAAAAATAAGTGACAAGTTTCTTAAACTCTTATATGTATATAATCAGCAGCGAGAAAATATAAACTATTTTAGTTTAATAGACAAAATGTAGAAAAGATTGTATTTCTGCCTCTTAACTCATAAAAAGGGATGATAACAAAATAAGAACAAAAATAATCTTTTCTTAAAAGTGTATCTGTTCTACAAATGTTCTTCCTGTTATCCTGAACTAACATGGACTTCTTCCTACCATATAAGCAAAATTGTAAAACATATGTGTGTGTGTGTGTATATATATATATATATATATATATATATATATATATATATATATATATATATATATATATGTGTATGTATATATACACCCCCTATATATATATATATATATACACACACAAGTGGTCTGTTCGAAAGGTAAAGCTAATGTACCCCTAAGTATTTTGATCTTTACTGAATCAGAAGTCAGATTTGTGAATCATCTATAATTTTAGGTTATAAAAACGCTATAAAACATAAATTATTTATTGCCAAAATCAAAATTAGGTAGCATTGTGCAATGTGATTAAAAATGACTGGAGGGGAATTACCTAAACCTGTTATGATTTCTGAGTTCAAGTGAGAATTCTTAGTTACCCTATCATAACCAGTTTTGTAGTTAGTTTGAAACTACCTGTTTGTAAGGAAAACTCCACAATGGGGGGATAACATCTGAAATTATTATAATAATTATTGTATTACATATTATTATACATACCACACACACACACACATGTGTATATATATATATATATATATATATACCTGAAGAAAAGATCAGATTGCAGATCTCGAAACGTAGTGTTACTGATTTCTTGTTTCACTGAACGATGGCAAATGTCTGGAAAAATCCTGTTTCCTTCGCCATATTTTAGTTTGTACCTCATAATAATTGATATTTGATTAAAGGAAGAATAATGATGTGATTGAATTCATTTTTGAAAAGAAGAAGTAGGCTTACAGTTAAAAATACAGCATTCGTATCCCGCGTAATTATTCACAAATGTTTTAAAACTACTCGGGGTAGCAACTCACAAATTATTATTGTCTGATCTTTCAAACTTGTAATCCACTTATCAATAAGCAGTACTCATCCTGACAACAGTACTGTAATTTTACTACTCAGAGGTTATTAATTATTTCAGAGATTTGAGAGGAAAGGTTTAACCATGTTTTCCCGTATATAGCTTGTAACACTGATTATATTTTCTTGTTTTACTATAATTTATATGTTTACAGTTACATGAGTGAATATGGAGTTTAAAGAGATAACAACAAAACAAGGCAGACTGAAGGGTGTGGTTAAAAAAATCAGCTGGACTTGTCAAGACAACTTATTATTCTTTTCAAGGCATTCCTTATGCAAAGCCGCCAGTTGGCCAGTTGAGATTCAAGGTATGCAACAATCAGTTTTATTATATTAAATGACTTTAAACTTTGTTATGTTTTTTTAGTTTATGACTAACCATGTCCGTAGATGATTTTGAACTGGTTGGTTTTTAGAAATATTTGGTACTATCAGAAATACTAAACTGAAGAAATTATTTCTGTACCAGTCCAGTTTGCTAAACAACCAGCCAACTGAGTACAGTAGCCAAAGTTTTATTCTTGAGACATTATAACCAGAATTGATTTCAGGCAACAAAGAAAAAAATTAAAACACTAAGAAATTTAAATTGACAATTTTAGTTATAGTTAGAGAAATGTTTAACAAAATGAATGCCAAATTAAAGAGTCAATACTAAAAATAGACTATGTGATAAACAATTTTTCTTTAGATAATTAAGTTTATTATCTTACATTTTTTCATTGAAAGGTTCACTGAACATGGCACAGATACTATCTAGGGAATTTTGTTTTAACTACAATACTTACATATATATTCTGTGGCTTGTCTTTCATGGATATGCCTTGATAAATAATTTCCAATTTAATCACTTTGCCTTGCTTTTATTTCAACTCCTTGCTTAGTTATTACTTTTTCCCTTCAGAGTGATCTATGTAACAGAAGTAGCTTGTGGTGAAATGATTAACTAATCGTATATATCAACATGTTTTATAAAAGTTCAGTTTAACTTGAATGCACAAGGAAATATAATATAGTTTAAAGTTGAATTGTGGATTATTTCTTCCTGCATTTTAAACCCAACAAATTATAATTTTTCCTGCAATATGACAATTTATTTTGGTGTACAAAAAGAAATTTGTTTAAGGATTTAGTAACTTTCTATAAATTGTCACCTTTCCAAAGCACATAATGATTTCGCGTAGCATTAACCACATCTGTTTTATTTTTTTTTCTGAAATCAATTTTTTTGTATGAGACAAATTTGTTAATAATGTGGCCTAAAGACATTTCAAACTAGAGAACTTCCAGATCTTCAAAATAATATAAAGGTGGAGATACAGAAGGTCTATCCCCAAACATTTTTGTTTTACTTTGAGTATATTCAGTCAAATACAATTATTAAAACCAGTAAAAGTTCTAAAAGTATATTGACACACATGTGTATGTTATTACAGCCAAAGTAATTAACCTAACTATTATATATAATATCCAATCATTATGTCTAATAGCTAGTGATTTTGGTCAAAGTTGGTAATAATACTCTATTTATCACTTTATCCAGTCATTATAAATATTATCTGACTGAACTGTTTAATCATGTTTTATTTATTACTTTATCCTGCCATTGTATGTATTATGTGAAAGAACACAGACAAATTGATTAATTATGTTTAATTTATTACTTATCGGTACTTGTACAGAAGTAGGCTTTTTAAGTAGTGTATGTACATGTAATTTTTTATCGGGGGAAAAAAGGAAACTGGTTCTGTTTAATGGTTCCCTATGCCATATCTAGGCGGAAAGTTTATGGCCCTTTCTTTTTGGTAGAAGAAACTTTAACTGGTATTTCTTATCTTGATGCTCTAGAATTATGGCTATTTCTTTAATTGCAAGATGAACCACAGAAACAGCAAGATGGTCAATAACTTAGTACGTGATTGGTTGAACACCACTGTACCCGACCGCTGGATTAGCTGCAAGGGACCTGATGACAGAGCTGGTTTTGTATGGCCTCCATGTTCACCCTATTTCTAGGGATTCATAAAGGATTGCATGTATGTGCCTCTGCTACCAGCTGACATATCTAATTTAAGGAACAGGATTTAAGCAGCTGTTGTAACAATCACTCAAGATACATATTTATCAAAGTTTGGGAAGAACTGGGCTATCGATTTGATGTGTGCCATGTGACTAATGGAGCTCACATTGAACATTTCTAAGCTTATAGGTATAACTATTTGAGTTGCTTTTTAATTTCATGTACTACTTATAATTTTAAGTTTTATTTAATAAATATTACAAAACGTTAAAACTTCAATATTCATTTATAAACACCTGGTTTCTTTGATCGGAACAAGTTAATCTCAGCCATGGTGTCAGAAGTATAATTCATTTGAACCAAAGGTGTTCATACACATGCAAAGCCTAAAATAAGTGATATTCACAATTTTGCTTAACATCTGAAGCTCTTAATCATGAACACTGAAATAATATATACCTAAAGTATGTAAAATATACCTACTTTCATTTCAAAATTACATAGAGCTTCATCATTTATTACATTACAAGTATGCTAACTGAAAAGCTAAGGGCTTTCATTTTTAGATTCTTCCACAATGCCCTAAAGTTGTTTAGTTGTTACTGAAATCGATAGAGGTATTCAATCAAATATTGGATAAAAATTAAATTGATTTCACTGGTACTTATAAAACAGTGTCTCTCTTCAACTCCAGGACTCCAAAACAGTGCTATAGCAACTTAAATCTAAAATGGATAAAGAGGTTGGAATATCTTCCAGTGATAATGTCTTATCTCAGGAATGTTTATAGCATCATTTAAAAGGAATTTGAAAAAGGTGTCCTAGTTTTTCAGCAGGACATTGTGGGAGAAACCACTGGTAACTGCTGGTTTATTTAGACTAATCCAAAGAGTGTTTTGTTTATTATAAAACAATTTTTTTGTATGTCAAAAGATTTCAAGTGGATGGCTATTTAAATTTATGAAAAATTAGGAGATCCATCTGAATAGATATGAATTTGTATTAATTTATTTCTATTTGTTAATTTCAGACAGCTGAACCTTATGGTCAGTGGGAAGGAGTTCGAGAAGCTTCAAAAGAAGGAAATGACCCTATTCAAAGACACTTGTTGTTTGGATATCAAACTGGTGATGAAGACTGTCTTTATCTCAATGTCTATACAACTCAGGTTTGTGAAATAAAATACGTTGTTTTAAGGATGGCTGGTTATTATCTTATACAAGGTATAAGAGTTTGGCCCTTGATCATAAGAGGTTAACGAAAACACAAAATATTCACTCAGTAGTTTCCTTGAATATATATACAATCATATGCTATTATAAGTTCAAAAAATGATCAAAAAAGTGTTCTAAAAAATATTATTTATAGTTTTTGGACAATCCTTTCTACTCACTGGAAGAATTCTTTTACATGAAATCTATAACATTCTAAAAACTCTTCTAAATTCTTTTTGATCAATTAGTGTGAATTTCCATACATTTTAATTCATACTGGTTGCCCATCATGTTATAATTTTCTTGTTTTATAAATAGCATCTTAATATTCTAATTTGTATGTTGACATTAAGTTGGACATAGCTCATTTCACTGGGCCTCATTTTTGTGATAGTAAACATTTTTTTTATTATTTGATATTGCAGACCAATTAGTCACACATAAAAAAATTATTTTCATATAATACAGCCCTGAACTGTAGATCAACTAATAACAATATCAACATACCTTCATCAAGCAGTTCAAACTGTAGTTATACACACTAATATAGTTTCAACCTTACAAGTCACCTTCTGGTGTCAGTGTCAATAAATATTTAAAGCGAGGATTATCCATCTGCAGTCGTCACAGTTTAAAATTTACAAACACAGCACAAAACACAACAACAAAAAATACAAAAAACACAACATTTTGATAGACCTATCACAAACGCATATTAAACGTGTTCATGGCCGGCAGAAGACAGGACAACTGACACTCTGGTTGGGGCAGTTTTCAATGGGTGGTTTGATTGTCTTCCACTTTCTTGATATCTTCTGTTAGGATGGTGAAATTTTCTGGCTCATGTTTTGGAAGAAAAGGAAGGATAGAAAACTTATCTACTGAGGAAATTTTTATCATAACACTACAGGTTGTAGCCTTTTCATTATTTCAGCATAGACTCTTAAGCAGGTGCAGTGTATGAAAGACTGTTGTGAAATAACGACAAGGCAGTGTGGCACACTAGTAGTCTTTTTTATTGGATCCCTTTTAACATGCAAGTCTTTTCTTACAACCTATATCCCTTGAAACTTATAAATACAGAATAGTTTTAATATTCTGACTTATAACATTTTGCATCTTGTTCATAACTGGTGTATTGTTCATGCTGTAAAACAGTTGTTTTATAAGCTTTTTTTATATACAGGCTGGTTTATACAGCTCATGTATCTTGTTGCTTGTAATTAAGCCTATAGTGGTATGTTTGAAGGGAGTGCAGGCAACAGTAGTTGTATTGAACATCTTAATTTCTGTGAAATACCAGTGATATTGTGAAATTGTTTCATATAACTTGAGACTATAGATTTTGGGAGATTGGATTTACATCTTCTACAATCAGAACATCTTTAGTTCAATCAACATTAGTTGTACATAAAATGTCACCAATATATAGCATTAGTGTTTCATTAACTATTATTATGTGGCTGGTAGAAATATTAAAAATGTATGTACAGTTTTCGAAGAATTTATTGTTAACTTAAAATATTGATGTCATTTTTGGATGCAATTTGAAAAGCATTCTTTCTTCTGTAGGGTACAAAAGCAGGTCATGTCATCTAATGTTCTGTAAAGTGAAGGATCTTCTTACATCCTGTCACACATTTTACAAGTTAAAAAGGAGTCTTTTATAATTAATTAAAATTTTCTTAAAATTAGGAGTCTCTTAAGTTAAGTATTTGTTTTATGGTCATAGCAAATACTGTAAAAATATATAACATGGTTTTGTAGCACATCTTGTCAATAACAGTATGAGATATTCATGTAAGCATTCCCTTCTCAATCTAACTATGATTAGAGACAATATTATAGTCTAGGAGATGTAAGCAAATTTGCACTTTATAAGCTTACAACCTTTGTTTTTCTTGAAATCTATAGAGACATATTTTTTTTTAAGAAATTGATGGTTGGATACAGTAGTTTTGGTGGAGATAAAATGAGAAGGTATCGAATGGGTTAAAAATATGAAATAATATTTTTCTCAGATTATATTTATCCTAACTTGAGACACTTAAAACCAATCGTCTGACACATGTTTATATCACTGTCACATAACAAGATAAAGAGACTGAAATTCACCGCATTAAAGGTCTGAATATGGTTAGTTAACACTGATTTCATATTTGTTACCTATCAGACAGTTGGTTTTAATTGTGTAAAGGTAAAAAAAACATGATCTAAAAGAAAAATTTGTCATTTCATATTTTTAACCCTTTTGATACCCTCTCATTTTGACCTCCACCAAAACTTGCTCTGCTGATGATTAATTGATTTCTTAGGGGAAATTTCTCTTTCGATTTAAAGGCTTGGACTGTTAGGATTGTACTGTCATCATAAACTCTTACTCATTTGCATTAATGCGTTAATGTAATGTATGTCATTAAAGAAAGTTTTTAATAATTTAATTTTCTAGAAAAAAATAACAAGCTAATTTTAATTTTAAAATATTTATATAACTTTCTTTCACACGCAAAAATGTTCTCTCTAGCCCTAAAGTATGGAGGTTGTCTACATATCCAGATTTCTCCTCTACTTGAACTGTGAATACAAAATACTCTATAATCCAAGAACTAAATACTATTCTGACTTGAATGAAGTGTTGTTAAGGTTGAACTGCAAAACACTGTTACCTAATTTCAATTACATTTACACTATTAGTTTTTCAACATTTTCACTTTGCGCTCAACAATATTTTGGTTGTGATTCTTTTCCACTAAACTACCTTTGCCTGATGAAGGGAATATAGAAAAGGAATTATCTGTAAATATGTCTTCAAGCAATATTTTAAATTAATTCTCATGTTGAAAATATTTCTGAGAAAGAGCACTTTTAGTAGATCTTGTAAACAAGAGTACACACATTTTACTACATTTAAGATACTAAAAAAAATATTATTCTCACTGGAGTGGTTATTTGCAGATTTTTTCTTCTGATTCAGGACTGTTTTTACAAATTTTCTTAAATTAGTAAATAATTCCACTTTTTAAACCAATATTTTGCAAAACAACAATGCAAACACAGTTATTAAATATTAACACACTATTTCCACTAACCACTAAAGAAGAATTAAAAACCTATCACAAGTGTATTTTAATACTCTATACTGTAGTCCCAATAGCTTTCACACCAACAACAATCTGACTTAACTTTTTGAAACAAAGTGTTGGTTATAATATGGGATATAATAACATGTATTTAAGTATTATTTAAATCAACCTATAACATTGATATCACCAATATTTGTGTCCGAGTAGCCAGAAGAAGGAGCTAAGAAGGCTGTGATGGTGTGGATACATGGTGGAGGCTTCGTTAGTGGTTCTGGTTCATGTGAACTCTACGGACCTGACTTCTTGATTGAGAAGGACATTGTACTTGTGACCATCAACTATCGCTGTGGAGTGTTAGGTATAGTTCACCTGTACAAATATTAGAACTTAGTATTATCCAAGACCTTTTGTTGGATACAATGTTGTATGATATCAAAGAAGTTCAAACACAAAATCAAGTAAAATAGATTACTTCTGTTCTGTATCTCCCAGTTTGGAAATTCAAATTAGTTTCTTTTGAAGCTTACATACCCTCCAAATTTGATTGTACATTCCGAATCAACTGGCTGAAAGTGAAATTAAAAATGTTTAATTTTTAAGAGTTGCTTGTGAGACTGAGACTGTGAAAATATTGGATGCTGGTCAGCTTCGTTTGATTTTTCACTCAGAGAGTCATGCCATTGACATATTGTACGAGTTTCATGTGTATAAGTGATAACTCATTGTCATTTACATTGATCAGAAAACGAATCAGACTTAAAATGGAACCTAGGAGGGCCCTAATAACCCATTTCAAGTTGAGTTTAAATTTGATTTGAGATTTGAAGAACATCTTCTGAGGCTTAGCCACTGCTGGGGCACACCTCGAATGCCATGGGATTCCAGTTTGTCTAGCTGTGTGTTATGGTCAACACAGTTGAACGCCTTTTATAGGTCAAGAAACAAACTTAAAGTGGAATTCCATTATAGTGGAATAGCAACACTATGAAGTACATATATTATCTATTCGTCCTTTCTGAAGCCAAATTGGTCCACAGAGAGCTGATTATGTTTGTTAAAAAACAAAGCATTTTTTGTAAAAAGATGTTTTCCAAAATTTCGCTCAATATTGGCAGGATTGAGATAGGCTGATTTAGTGAATGTAAGAACTTTCCTCCAATTGATATAATTTAATGTAGGTATAGTGGGAATGGTTGACTCAATCCGAATGCTGAGTTTAATCATGTAGAGCGCAAAGCGGAAGGTAAAAAAGAGCTGAACTCAACATTCACATTGATATGATGTTTTGCAAAAACATGTCATGTATATATAGTGCATGTTTTTAAATATGATTTGCATGAACCTAATAGTATTTTTATTGTAAGTAATAAAGAATTTATCAACTTGGGTACTTCCTGTCGTAGCTGACATATTGCTCAGTGTTTTATTACATTTTTAAAGATTATAACAATGCAAGAAGAAATGCAAACAGTAAATAAAAATATAGAAAAACATAACCCAGTTTCCCCTTGATTTTTGTTATTTTTAATTGAGAATATAGAAAAGGTAGGAGTGGTCGGTATAATGTACAAGTAATAAAGTGACAGTTTATAGATATGTCAATTTGTCTGTTTGGGCGTATTTTACATGTTATTTAAATAGAAAAATTAAGAAAGTTTTATTTCCTAACAACTATATATATATATATATATATATATATATATATATATATATATATATATTTTATAAAATAAAATATTTACTATTTGTTTAATATCGTAGGATTTTTATCTCTTGAAAGTGACAAACTGCCTGGGAATTTGGGACTCAAAGACCAAGTACTTGCACTGCAATGGGTGCAAGACAACATTCACAGTTTTGGTGGAGATCCCAAAAATGTAACAATATTTGGGGAGAGTGCTGGTGCGGCTTCTGTACAATACCACCTGCTGTCTCCGCTATCTAGAGGTGAGTAGTATTCTATAGAACATATTTAATAACTGAATGGTTTTCAAAAATCCCTATGACTCAAATGGATTTACTTCTTCAATTTTCTTAAGATAACGTTCAATGAAAATACTAGCCTACCTATACAGTGTGGAACATTATAGAGTACACTGATAGCATTTGGTAAGTTAGAAATGGTATGATTGTTACTCTATATAAATCACAGTATCCCCCCTTCTTTATTAGTACTCATATATTGCCAAAAACAAACAAACAATGCCAGGAATGCAGCAGCTTTCTGGATTAGCTCCTGGTGAGGCAATCAGAGGGATGAGAGGACTTTTACAAGTTAATCATACTGTTTTATTTTTGCCCAACAATGTATTATTCGGCTATTTAAAAATAAGTGTTAATTAAATATAAACACTTATTGGAAGGGAAACTGATTACTTTCAATTCCTTCTATAGTAACTACAACAGTTGCAGTTAGCATGTTAATTTGTAACTGTAATAAAATCATATGATTCAGGGTGATTTCATAGGGAAACAAAAAAACCTTGCATCTGTGACTTGTTTTTTTTTTTTTTTAATTTGTATTTCTAAACAAGTAGTAAGGTCTTTGCACCCATGGTACACTAGGAATGGATAGAAAAGAAGTATGGACACTGATTGAGAAGTATGGTGAAGAAGTGGTGCCATATAAAATAGTCTAAAACAGCTGTTATACGAGTATTATTTCCAATATCAGGTGCAAAATGATGAGTAACATTGTAAATTATGTGAGAATACAAACTTCTATAAATGACTTCTTATTATAATTGTTTTGTCTGCAGGATTGTTTCACAAAGCCATTCTGCAAAGTGGAACAGCTCTGGCTCAATGTGCCTTGCAAGATAAACCCAGAGAGAAAGCTTTCCTGCTGGCCAGAGCACTGGGATGTTTTTCCCAGGACCCTGACACTGTCCTGGAATTTCTCATGACTCTCCCTGCCTCTGATCTCATGAATGTTCAAAAACATGAATCTTTCTGTTCAAAAAAGGTTATATGTTTTTAAATCTGTTACGTTACGTTACTTTAGCTCTGATTATCTTTAACTATGATTCCATACTCACAGGAAAAGTACACTTTCACTTTGAATTCTTTGGGGATAAGTGTATTTATCAGAACATTACTTACACAGAGTTAGAAAACCTTTTATTAAATTCCTTTGATTACAAACACAATTCAGAGATCACCATGATCTTTTAGATTAATCAATTTTCTAAAAATCAGTCTATCTGAGATCATAAAATGTTTACATTTTAAAAAATTGATGTTTTATTAATATTTTAATTTTACAGAAATACTAAAAAAAGTGCAGAGAGTAACAGGCAGTCTTGTCATAACCTAACCTAAACAGTTTATACTTATTGTAAACTAGACATTACAATAGTGTTTTTAATAAAAAATTATTGGTATTGAAATATATGAAAACAACATGTAGAAGCCCAAAATTAAAAATTATGTCTGACAGAGGAAGTAAGATTTGAGTAATAAAAATAATTTTTTATCACTCAAATGAATTATTCATTTAACATTAGCTAAAATGGCACTTTGATGCCCAGAATCCAAGCTTAATGAGTAATTGTTTTCCCCTATTAGGTGTACTTATATATAAATTTCATATTAAAATTTAAGAAACACACACAAGCCTTAAAATTAAACAATGCAATCAGTATTAAGTCTAATTTTGCAGAACATCTCTTGCAAACAGGTCACAACTATAAAAGTATGGAAGGAAACATGGAAATTATTGTTTCAGAAAAAACAAGAAAAATTATAGATTAAAGAAGAATCACTTATTTATTTAAATTATAAAAGAGATTTGATTAACATTTTAAATACAATACGTCAATTTAAAAAAATCTAATAATTGAACAAATATTAAATTAATAAAATAATCCTGGACATAGACTTTATCAACAAAAATTCATAGTTAATTACATATTATCATCACCAACATATGTGTTATTATTTTTATTTGTATATAGCTTTTTGTGTGGTTATAATGTTGCTGTGATCATGGCACGATTACCCAAACACGTGACAGGAAATAAAAAGTTATGAAATTTCTAAATGTATTTGTTATAGTATACAATGTATTTGCTATACGGTGAATTAAAAAAAAAAATATATATATATATAAAACAGAGTATGTAGAAATGATTGTACTGTTGGAAAAATTGTACTGACCTAAAAAACCGCCTTGAAACTTGGAAAAAATATATGTTATAAGTATCTCGGCTAAGTTTGTTGGCCAGTTTTGTATTCCATTTCGTTCCAATATGGTAAACTGTTTTTTAGATATTGATTACATGTAAATCCTATTTGAAATAAATTATTAATATTTTAGTTGTAGCAAAATCTACCTAATTCTTCTGACTGATCTGGATGAACTATCTATATAATGGTATTTCTTGCTTATTTGATGTGTTAGCAATCAGTAAAAGGATCCTTATTTTCAGTTTCCCACTTGAGTAAAAAATGTTTGCTTGTGTATTGTTAAGTTTTAGTTTATACTACTCAGTTTATATTATCAAGGTTCTACAATACGTGCATTACAGCAAAAGTAACAAGGTTGAACGTTTATGCACATTGTCAGAATTAGGTTGTACAGTATAAGCATCTGTTATGCAAAAAATAGGCATAGCACGGAAAATACGTTTGTGGTATTTTGTCTTGCAGGAAAAAATCCAAAATCTTTCATGTGTCTTTGCACCATGCATAGAGATTGCTGGAGACACTCCATTTCTACCAGACTACCCTCGAAAGATCTTGGAGAGAGGGAAGTTCTCCAAGGTGCCAATCATCATCGGCCTCACAGACAAAGAAGGGTTGTTTCTTTATTCAAGTATGTAAACTGAATGAAAACTAAAGACAGGTAGTAAAGAAATTTCAAATAGGTACATAACATTTATCAAATATAAGAGGTGACAACATAAATAATCATCTCTGAAAGACTTTGCTCAAATAAAACTCCCAAAAGGTGGCATAAACATTTTTTCTTGCTAAAGTTTTACAATTGCATATAGTAAATCTATTTTTTTAATATATGTTCTATACAAATCCTTCCAGAAAAAACACATCATTATACTATTCGATTTAAGCTACAATCATTTATATGTATACAGGTTGTGTTTTAAACATCTTAAATGTTTTAGATATTGACTACAGACCACCATTGACCATTGAAGTAGAAAGTATTTAATTTTTATTAAGTTCATATTTTCGGTTACCATATTGCATCTGCCATATTGGATTAGTAGATAAAAATTTTTAATATAAAGAGATCATTGTGGTAAACAGTTTTAATGAAAAAAATCTTTTAATGGATTTTTTTACGCATAATATAAAGACACAATCTGTTTTATTATTTATTTAAATTTCCATGGTTGACACCATTTTTCACAATAAACAAAATAGATGGCCACATACAAGCACCACATGATTTTAAAATAAAAGCATATTTGACAATAAAAATTAAGAGTGATTAAAACTCAATGTCTAACAGAACTTATATAATTATTAAATTCAAGAGTATATTACTAAGAACTAAATAGAACTATACATAGATAACAACAACAATAACTAAAACTTTCTAAACATCTTTTCATTCTTGAATTATTGATACTCTTAGGAGTTATAAAAAATGTTGGTCAGCACATTTAATTTATGCTAAGTAACTACGTAATAAAAATAATGATGATTTCAACCGTTTTCTTTGAGTTAAGTAGGTGTCCAGATTTGTAGCAGCTGACTTGTTTATAGTAGTAGGTATTTCATAGGATGTTCAATGAATTGTGTTTAAAATCTATCCTACCACAATGTGAGAAAAACTACCATACCTTTGTATGTATCACATAGACATTTCATTTCAATTTTCCATGCAATCCATACAACTTTATGGAGTCTTTAGTAGTTGTGTAGAACACTGTTTTGACCCAAGTCCACTTTGGTTCGATTAGCTCTAACAAAAAACTTGACCTTGCCATTCACTTGTAGAACATCCATACCAAGTTTATTTAAAGATGTGTTAAGAATTGTAGACGTCTTAATAGTGATGATGCATATAGAATTTTACATTTGCACATTGTCATAGATAGATCTAAAAACTGTGCACTAACACTGACTGTACAACTCAAATGCAATGTTAATTTATTTGATTTTTTATAGTACCACATATAAAATGGGAAGAAATGATCAATTCCAACCCAACCGTTGTGGTGCCTGGAAATTTGGATATCGCAGCTGGAAGTGAGGAGGAGGACAAGTTAAGCAAGGAGATTCTGCATTTTTACTCCAGTCGAGGGACTCTGACTTGGGATATCACACCAGACTGTATTGATGTAAGTTGTACAGATGCTTTTTCCGAGGCTATAGACAAGATAGTAAGCAGTGTTAGAGATGTTTGAATCAGTGTTACAATAACAATGCAGGATATGGATGTAGTCATTATATGATGATAGATATTTGTATTGCTCTTAAAACATTTACATGCAATGGATCTCTTCACAGTAGGATCTCTTCAAACAGATAAAGAAATACATTTAAATATGTTCATTATATACAGACAATGAGCAATCAATCATTCAGCAGAGGCATAGTTAAATCACAGGCATAATACAGCTGGATCAAAGCAGCTAGAAGTGATGATGAGCTGAGGCAGACCTATACTTGTCCTCAGTTAGAAGGATCCTTACTTGGGGTTTTCTACCAGACTGTACTGATATATGTTGTGAATGCTTATGATCAGTGCCTTGCCAACAATTACTTGGTGTTGAATCTGTGTTTTAGAATGAATAGTTCTTGACAATTTTATACCTTATAAGTTAGCAGCTAAATAAATCTTGACTAATGTTTGAAGGACTTTTAGTATGATGACCACCACAGTAGGTATCTTGAGTTGGGTGGAAACTAATTGGTCAGTGTTATAGGCACTAATGGCTTTATTATTATTTTACTTTCATTACTTTTCATGTTTCTTTCCACTAATTATCTTACTCATAGCAACATAATATAACCCTTGTGTTTTTTTTTACCTTTCCATTTAAAGAAAACTAGTAACGTAATTATTTTAGTTTCTAGGGGACATTCTTATTACCATTGAACTTGAGAGTTCCCGGCAATATTTTTTGGACAATGAGGTTCCAGTCTACACTTATTTGTTCTCCTATACCAGTCCTCGATCTCTGTCATCTTCATTGCTACCACAAACAGTACCTGACAAGGCTGCACAGTTGATTTGTACTGGTAAGTTTAAAACATACTTTATTATAGTTTTCTTCTAATTTCAAAAGAGACACAATATACTTTTGAGTATTTGTTTACATCAGCCTTGTTCTACCGTTTATACTTGAGATTAATTTACTTGGCAACACTGCATAGATATCGAACCCAACCCTGACCCTTTCCAAACCGACTCTAAATCAACTTTATCCCTTATTGCTTCTTCGGCTTTAGCCGAATCATGAGTAAATCAAAGACCAAAGTTAAAGTTGGAACAGCGGGTGTAAATGTAAACTGATTATGAGTAAGTAGATTTTTGTTTAAAAAATAATTAGTAAGTATTTGTTTTTATGAGCTCTTCATGTCACCACTTTATAAAAAAATGTGTTATTTTATATTTGTGCAACAGTAATAATACCTTGCGATTTTTACCTTTATTCTATGTATAATTGTATTTTATACTCAAGTTTTCTGTTCTTGCTGGGCAACAACTGCTCTAGTTCTTAAAATTTCTTTAATATTTTACACTAATCAGCAGATAATCTTTCAAATGTGGAATTCTATTCTTAGTTATGTAATCTAAATATGTACGTAAAATAAGTTCCAGCCTACATTATTTTGTTCCAAATAGGGAATTTTGTGTACGTTGATTTTTTTGTATGCAAAAATGTTAACGGATAGTCTTATAAATATTATAACAATTGAACAGAATGATGTTCCTGTGTGTAACCAAAATATTTTTTACATGTGCTGCCTGTTAGGTGCAAGCCATGCTGATGAACTAGGGTTTCTCTTCAAGTCTAACATGTCTCACATACCTTTCACTCCACCAACTGCTGAGGATGAAGCACTCATGACGAATCTGCTGCAGGCATGGACGACATTTGCAAAAACTGGGTAAATCCGATAGAGTAGGATGTGTACACAAGAACTGTCTTTCCTTACCAAGCGATTAACTCTGAAAATTGTTTAGTTACCAAATTTCACACTCAGCTAAATTACAACTGTTTGTATCAAAGTTAATAAGTTTTACAGTATTTATTGGAAAGACTGTCACCTTATTTAATTTTTTTACACTCTAGTTTTATATACCATACCAATTTTGTTATTTTGACAATTAGATCATATAAATTTCATTGTGTTCCTAATTTCTAATGAATAATATAAATGTATTATATTTCAGTAACCCCAACAGTGAAGAACCTGAAATAATTTGGCAAGAGGACAGTGTGCAAAATCCCTGTTACATGGACATTGGGCACGACTGGAAGATGGTTAATGGCAGTTTGTTTCCAAAACGGGTGGAATTTTGGAAGAAAATCTATAAGAAGTATTCTTACTTGTACTAAAAACAAGATTGCTATTGAGAAGTGAAGCACTTGCATGTGCGTAATAAGTAATGTGGATTATTTTGAATGTGACAACATTAATGTAGACGAATAAATACATTTTATTTTCATAAATTAAAAATTCCTGTACCTCTTTGAACATACCTTACTCAGTAGGCGTAGTGTTTGTAGAAAGGGAAGTAACTGAATATGAATTTGTTTACTGACTCCTTATTTAATAGAAATCGCCCAATTATTAATGCTCAAAGAATAAAAAGTGTGTAAATAGTGTTTTGAGTGATACAAAATTTGTCTAACTAACATTTTGATTCTAACAGCCTTCATGAGCAAATTTTGCTCAATTATGTCAAAATGAGAGTTGACCCCTATATTATAATACCGGTAAAGCAATGCTTTCGGTGTTTTTCTTATGGGCACGTTTCCAATTCCCCAATGCAAAAATGTGCAAATTTGTAGAGATTGCAGTGAAGTCTTCCATTCAGGTGACTGTTCAAGTTCCTAAGAGGTGTACTCACTGTGACGGCCCACACTGTAATAATTCCAAACAATGCCCCAAGTATATAAGGCAGAAAAATATTAAAGAAATAATGAGTTTATGCAAAGAGGACTTGCACAATGCTAGCAAGTTGTTTCCTATAACTTACAAGAAACACTTCTCAGCTAGGAAAAAACATTATGGTGAATTTGCATGCTTCAATCCTCTTGATAGTTGTGAGACTGGATTTCCTTCTCTTCCCACTCCTGCTCAAACCTGTCCCAGGCATAGTAGTCAAGTTGTTACACAAAATAGATTTTCACCATCGCAGGTCGAATGTCGCACGATAACTTTGATATTTTACCTCACTATGGTCTACATAATGTAACTAGAAAACCTAGGCCAACTAGCACTAAAGCCTATTTATTACAACAACAAATCTGTGAAACCCCTATAGATACCTTTGTATATCAAGGCTATCAAATAAACAACAGTAGAGAATCAAAAGAAAGTAATTTAAGTGAGGCAGAAAAACTAAGAATAAACAGTTTAGTCAATTCGAAAATTGAAGAAATCCGGAAAAAATCATAGTTGCTCATTCACCAACAAAAAACAATTAGATGAGTTATTGGCATCTTACCTTAACAATGAGGATAATATTAAAAGCATCAAAACTGTTGCTAATAATCGCAAACAATTTCAAACACCAAGGGATAATATTAAGAGAAATTCTACACACTATCCAACAGAGAAAAAAGCTCTAAACAGTTGTTTAGACAGTTACAAAAGCTAGATTTAGTATATGTTAAATTATAAACTAACAAACTAATATAGCTTAAAAACTATGGTATGCAATTTTAATACAATATAATTAAAACAAAAACTATGGTATACAATTTTAATACAATATAATTAAAACAAAAACTATGGTACCTATACAATTTTAATACAATATAATTAAAACAAAAACTATGGTATACAATTTTAATACAATATAATTAAAACAAATAAACTAGAATTAAAATATCCTAAAAAATTAAGTATGGATTTTAACAATCTTAAAATATTCTAGTTGAATGCCAGATCATTGGGACCAACATGGCCTGAACTTATGCATATATTTTTAAAAGAGCAAATTCGTATATATACAATTGAAAAACCTGCTAACCAACCAAGACAAATTATCAGACACAAATTACATTGTTATAAGCAGGGCCGGATTTTCGCATGAGCAGTATGTGCATCTGCACAGGGCGGCAAATTTTGGGGGGCTGCAATTTTTTCTCAAATATACCGGTAAATTTTTAGCTTTATCTATAGAGTGGTGTCATTTCGGTATTATTACGAATGAAAATAAATAGGCGGCGTCTTTTCTCGGATAGTGTAGAAAAGGGTAGGCGTACACTGCGTATGTGGTAATCTCTACCGCCCGCTCATAGGAACGCAACGCAAAGCAAAGCATTGTCGCCTGTCGCGCCAACACAGAGTTGAGTCGATTAGCCGCTCGCTGGCGCCGCCGCGCCTGCGCCTCGCCTGTCACCTGTCACACTGTCCCGCGCCCGCCAGTCGCGTTGTATCGTCGCAGTGGGAGAGTCATATGTAAGCTTCAGACTCGGTCCCATCCCATCAATTCTTTAGTCGCTGTCACTACTGTCTGTTGTACA
The DNA here is from genome assembly GCF_021130785.1 of Homalodisca vitripennis. Taxonomy (NCBI): domain Eukaryota; kingdom Metazoa; phylum Arthropoda; class Insecta; order Hemiptera; family Cicadellidae; genus Homalodisca; species Homalodisca vitripennis. The sequence goes on from NC_060209.1 coordinate 154,310,289, forward strand.
GCTGTCACTAGAGATTTTTTTGGTTATTGTTGAATATAATTCATTGCTAATATCTGTTTCAGTTTTATTTTATGTGAAAACATTTGCGTGTTTGATACTATGTTTTGATAGATCAATAGAGCAGATTTGGTTTGTTGTCTCCAAACATAGTTGTCTGGTTTTTCTGTTTCGGACGTCATTGTTAAATATTTTTTGCTACTAATTATTTGAAAATGAAGTATGAAGGTTGGGGAGGTTTTTCCATATAATTACCAAATAAACAATTTAATTGAATTCAGTGGGGAAATGGATGGAAGAAAAAGACTAAGTGGAGCGGCATACCGTAAAATAGACGAAAAAAGAGAAGGAAAATGAATTACTTAGAAAGGTACCAAAACCTCACAATTCCTTTACTTCCACTGGAAGTGAAGTAGTCTTAGACAAATTTAGTAGTAGGCTACTATTGGTGATGAAAGTGAAGGTGAACATATTAATATTGCTGTTGTAAGTAAAAACGAGTGTATCAGTAGCAAGAAGACTAAGACTAAGCACAAAGAAGACGAATCACATAAAGATACAATATTACCAACTCCAAACGTATTTATTGATGATAGGCTCTCATCATCATGTATCCCCACCCAACTGATTCTCTATTTATTCCAAGTAATGCTCCATATAACTGGGAAATTAATTATTTGATTTAAAATGACATTGTACAAAACACTGAGGCGGCTTTTTCTGTCACTGCGCTTTTACCCAGATGGTTCAAAACGAGCTTGCACAAAGAGCATGTTTTCCAGGCAGTTATTGAATGGAAGGGCAGTAGAGCGAAAGTATTTAGTTTATTCACAATCCCAAGGCTCCATATTCCTTGCATACCTTGCAGATTATTTAGTGGTAGGCTACAGGTACATCTGCATTTTCCAGTGAAGTGGGGTTTAATGATTGGGCCCATGCAGGGCAGAGAATTTCTGAACATGAAAACTCTAAATCTCATATGGATTTTTTATTAAAGTTTAAAGTGAGAGGAGCAGAAAACAATACGATTTACCATCAAATTCTTTCCCAACACGAAGAAGAAGTAAAATACTGGAGAAATGTACTACAAAGAGTAATCTCTGTTTTCAAACAATTATCCTCCAGAGGGTTAGCTTTTAGAGGTGAAAACGAAGTGTTTGGGTCAATTCATAATGGGAATTTATGATGTGTCCGGAGCTTATGGCAGAATATGACCCATTTCTATCTGAACATATTGCTCGACATGGTAACCCTGGCAGTGGCTTGACTTATATTTGTCATCAACAGTCTGCGAAGAGTTAATTAAAGTTATGGGAGAGTCCGTTTCATCAAAAATTGTTGAGCAGGTTAAATTGTCTAAATACTATTCTTTGATTATTGATTCCTCCCCATATATAACGCATTCTGATCAACTAAGTGTCATTTTACGTTACGTGAACGAAAGTAATTGTACTGCCGAAGAGAGGTTTGTGTGCTTCATAGAAAACCCAAGCCATACTGGAGAAAACTGGCAGATGCTATTTTCCAAACGCTGAGCAAGTTTAGGTTAGTCATTGAAAATTGTAGGGGCCAGTCTTATAAAATCCCTCCAGAGTTTGTAGAAAAAACCAATACATTCAAGTTTGTTTGGCTTTGATGATGTCAAAACCACTATGGTAAGCTACACTCCAAATATGAACAAAAATGTAATATTTCTGTCATCAGTGCATGATGCATTGGCAATCTGTGGAACGGCAGGAGAGCAAAGAAGGCCTGAGATTTATGCTTTTTATAATTCAATAAAGAAGGAGGGGTGGACACAAATGATCAACTGTGCAGTTTATATTCTGTATCAAAAAGTCGTCGATGGCCTTTAATGACCTTCTTCTGTTTGTTGAACAATGTAGGCATAAATGTTCAGGTTATTCACGCATCAAACTTTTAGAGAAGAATAATCCGAAGAAACCTTTTGGAAGAAATTGACATAAGTCTTCCAAGGCCTTTTATGCAAATAAGAGTACAGATTCTGACTCTTAACAGAGAACTTCGATCAAGTATCAAGAAGTGTATGCCTGAAGTAGAAGCAGTAGCCCCAAGAGAGAGACCCCTCGCGAGAGGGAGATGCAATTTCTGCCCTTGAGTTCAAGACTGGAAACACATTTATCTGTGAGGAGTGCCACAAATATGTTTGCAAGATGCACATGTAAGTTATTTGCGAGGACTGTGTGTTATCATATCAAGAAGAACTTACCTTTGTGAATCTTATATGTTTATTATTGACACGTATACACTTATTCTACGTTTAGTAGTCTATAAGTGTTCTATCTTCAATTATATTATTTACAATTTAATTGGTTTTATTTTCAAAAAAATTACTTTATTTTCTATAAAACAACGCAGAATTAGTATACGGATAGGTTTAGTCCAAAAATAGCCTCAGATATAATAGGACAAAATTATGATGGGGTCGTAATGACCCCATGCGAGTACTAGTGAAATTGTTTTGCGCGAATATTTACAGGGTTAACGTAGGTTGTTGTATTCGGGGAATAAAACACAAATAAATTCATTTGGAGATTGAAAAAAGGACGTATGCGATTCTACCATAGAGGAACCTTTTATCATACAGGAATTTGTAATACCTTGGTGTTGGGGATAATGGTTTGGTAATGAGACAAATTAAATTCAAACTATGAGTCACTCTATGTTTAAATGTGTTAAACTTTATTAATATAATTATTGTTGTACAAGCAACCACAAGTACCGAGTGATTTTGGTTTTAAACGAAAAACCTGGTTATGTAAATGAATTAAAACAGTGTACATTGAGGCTTCATAAGACTTTACCAAAGTCTGCCTTCAGGCAAAAAGAGGAAAAAATAGACTACAAATTTTAAGTACACACAACAACCTGAACCTAGTATCTGCCTCACGTGTGTATTGTGATCTGCAATGTATTGTTATAAACGCCGAACTTACTTGTAGTACAGATTTAGCTATAATAACTTACTATGGAAAATAATATCAGTGATAGTTTTAACATTAGAGGTTTCAAAAAATTATTTTCTTTAGGCGTCTCTAATGAGCTCAAACATTTAGCTGAAAGGTTTTCCAAAGTGGAGGTTAGTATTTTAGGTTAGGTGGGTGAGTAGAAATTACTAAAACAATGTTTATCAGTTAAAAGTAAACTTCTATTATTTAAAAACAATTTTCTTCGTAACTCTGTATTTTTCTACTATTTTATGTGAGAGCCTCTGTATTTTCTTTAGAATAATATTTTTGCAAGTTAGATCTATTATACAATTTCCACAGGCTCTAAATGGCTGCAGTATAACAAGAGGCGGGTAGGGTACAATAAGTGGACCCGGTTTTTTATATCGAAATTGGCAAACGATATTACTGAATCATAACCATCGATATAACCAATCGTTACTGATTAATTATTTTGAACAATTAACTTAATCTATATCAACAGCTGTAAACACTCAGATAATACACATAATCGTACCGAAAAACGTATGTGAAATTTGTGGGAAAGAAACAACTGTAACTGTGAGAGGATAAAATATGGTCGTCTTCAGTTTTCCTAATTTTGGTGATAATAATTTGTTTGATAAACTGTAAATATTAAATTCATATTTTAATTTAAAACATGTGATTGTTATTGAGGACTATAGATACTTTAATATCGATTGATAGTCTAGGATTTGAGGTGCGAATATTAGGTATCGATGATTACATTCTTCAATATAAAAAACCGGGTCCGCTTATTGTACCCTACCCTAAGAGGCCACCACCACAATAGAATCATAGTATTTATTACATTTTATAGATAAGTTATGCAACATAGATAGTTTTTATATAACGTAATTCGTGTCAACATTTTTGTTTCTATAGTTTAGATAGTCATAAATATAATTCTATTGTGGTGATGGCCTCTTATTATACTGTAGCCTAAAATCAAGGGAGAACAGAGTATGTTAACCCTCTCCCGCTCCCATTGTTTCCAGGCGCTCACGGTGCTACTAACCTCAATTAATTCGCTCTGCCGGTCGGGCTCGGTCAAAATACGCGGCGTCTCAACTTACATACGTTCTGTCATTGTAATTAACTATAATTATATATATTAATTATTTTACTATATATTGGTTCAATGAAGTTGATTGTACGAGACCAGGGAGGGGGCACACGGACAGCAGGGCGCCGGGTTGTTTGTTGCTCAGTTACTTGGTGAAGGTCATTGTCTGGCTCGCTGTCACTGCCCCTGCCACTGTGATCACTCCGAACTACATCCTCAATGCCACCAACCACTTCACAAAGCTCTGGTACATCACTACACACTTGAATCGTCGCAATCACTACTAATAACGAGATTGATTTCACTGTCATGAAGTGTACGACTACAACCCGCCATTGTTTCCGCACAACTAATATAAATAGCAAAATAATGGAATAAATCTACTGTAAGAGTAAAGTAAATGGTCTCCTGATAGCAAACAACCCGTAGTAGTGCAAACTATTGCTACTCGAGAGCAGCACTTATCGGCTCTAGTAGATAAAGCAGTGCGTGCTGATCTGTGCCGTTTAGGCTGCAGTGGCTACGTTGTGGCCGTGCCGATTCATGCCTTGCGAGCGGGAGAGGGTTAAGCAGACCAGGATGTTTATATTGATGTTGACCAATCACTGCGGCTGCAGTGTTTTAAGTGGGCTTATGCAGAGCATGATAAGCGAACCTGGTTTTTATCTTGCTTATTACAATCATCGATACTTTATATATTGAGTAACAGAACTATCAATCAATATCAATGTATCTAAAATACTAAATTAAAGTCATATGTTTCAAATCGAGAGAAATAGTTTAAAAAATAAATTTACCGGTACTTTGGGATTATACCGACCACACCCAGACATGAATCGTTATTTGACATTTTGCTTCTACTGATTACTAGATTAGCGTAGAACAATATTTCGTCAATATAAAACAGGAATTGTCTTATCGCAAACCCCTCCCCATCCTCAGACAGAGGTCAAAGTCGAGCGGTGTAGTAGATAACATGATTGCAGAGTCTCGCCGCCCGTTCAGCTGGTGCGTCGCTTTGTACTTCCGTGTTTTACCCGTACATTTCTCCAAATACAAAAATTCAACAAAAACAAATATTAGCCCAAACAAAAACTAAACTCTTTATTGAAAAAAAACACTCAAAACTTGTTTTTATTCTTGATCACACTCCGCCACCCAAAATGCGAGTGCCTCCGGCCATTGTCAACGAAAGAAAAACATCCCTCGAGATAGTACCTATCAGTAAAATATCAAATTCTAGAGGTGCTGATCAGAAATATAAATTAAATTGTAATGGAAAGGCAATTATGTACCGTGCAAAAAACTTAAATAATCATATGATGCCGCGCAGCCTGCCGTAATCGGGATTCTCGAGAAAGATAAGATAACAGCGACAACAACACCGATCACAATACCTGGAAATGCTTGGAAAAGTTTGTAATTTTGTAATTAAAGAGTTGTTTTTTCGTTCTATCATGTTTGTTTCTATAAATTTATATTTTTGTGTTCTTCATACGGGTGTGGTCGGTATAATCCCAAAGTACCAATTTACCTAATGTCATAAATACTAAAGGACCCACAACCATTAACACGTTCGCGACAACACAAAATCTTACATTTTTCAAGATGACAGCCAAAATGGCTGGAATATTTAAAAAAGCGTATTTCTTATTTTGTGTATAAATGCAAATTTTGGCCCAGAAAAACATTGTACTGCAGCCAGTTTACAGAAATATACATTTTATATAGTATATTTTGGTTTTTATTTTGTGGGTCACATTTGACCCACAACACCAATGAGAAAGCTTAATTTTGTTGTTAAATAATTTAACTTAAACCACAAAGATCAGCCTTTTTAGAGGTGTATACGATAAAACAATACATGAAAATAATATTTTTCTGAAGTGCGAAATAGATTCAGTAGTAAGCGAACTGACTGAACAAGTTACTGAAGACAGGTGAAGACATAAGAGCGGTGTAACATGTGTTTAGTAAAGCCAGTATCTTAGAGGTTATATAACAAAAGTTGTAAAACAAAAAGTACACAATGACATTATGTATAAACCAACATCATATGATATATAGTTTTCCTAGATACAGCCTTTGAAAAGAAATAAGTCATAAACTTTGACTTATAGGTACTTTCAATGTTTTTCTTTCTCTTAAAACAATGTTTGGTTTCAGAACTGGGACAAAGATACAACAGAATTAGCTTTGACGGAGCTTCATAGAGCACTGTTGAACCCTGCACACACAATACATGTAGCACAGACATTTCCTGAAATAGTGTTGGTACTCCTGTCACTTCCTACTTGTGAACATATAAGAAAGTGTGTTGCCATTGGGAAATTGCTGGACGTACATCCTGATGCTTTGAAGTAAGTTAAGATAATTGGTTTAGTAATGGAACTTGTTTTACATAGCTTAAATGCTTAATATATGATCAAACACTCCAATAAAATGAAAAAGTTTTATTTTGTGAGGCCTTTCGTGCTCAAAGAACACATCGTCAGACCCACATAACTGAAATGTTATATTCTTATTTTATATCAAAATGGTTAGTGCAAGAGTTTCAACAATTTGAATTCCCCCCAACTTTTTCCATTAAAGATAGATATGATTTCTTAAATTCTACAAAAGATATTAAGATCGAACAAGACAAATATCTTGTATCATTTGATGTTCAATCTCTTTATCCTAATGTACCTATTAAAGATAGCATACAAATTGTGGTGTACATATCTGAATCTAATATAAATAGTCAGCTATCTAAAATATATTTGTAAAGATAGGAATGTTGATTATCGATCTGGCCGTTGGCGGTTATATGTATGTGACGTCATATGAGACCATACTGTTTGAATAAATCCTATTGGCTACTGAGGTCACGCCACTTCTCCCCCGCCAACGTACCTTAACCATTCCAGCAGCGAGTGTTTCTCCCCAGTCCAGTTTTACCCACGGTCCGTAAAAACCCGCGTCCTCCCCGACCAAGATGTAGTACAATAGTTTTCCTGAATTGGTGTAATTTTATTACCCAGTATTATTACCACCGCCACGAACATCACAAATGGCGACGAGGATTTGTGGAAATTAGTATTAGTGCGAAATTCCGAGTGTACATCGCCGCTGGACATCAACAGTGAACACCACGTGCGCGAACAACAACACGAGGACAGTTTTGACCGAGTGAACATCACAAAATGGCGAGTGAACATCACGAAGATTAACAGTACGAATTTTCTTTAGTTTCAAACCAATTAGTGTGGGAGGAAGTGTAGTGTGCAACCAAATTATTTTAGCTACGAGTTGATGTGGCAAGTACAATTAGACGAATTACCGTTTCCCTGTAACTAATATAATGGCGCAAATAGGCGTTATCGGGGAATATGACGGGTCAGTTGAAACCTGGGCGTCATACATCGAACGTTTTGAGCTGTACGTGGACTGTAATAGCATTGACGCGGGTAAAAAGGTCATAATACGCTTTTAACTGTGATAGGAGTAAAAACGTATAGTTTTGTTGAGAGACCTGTGCACTCCTAATAAACCGTCGGAAAAGACATTTAATGAACTGGTGCAACTTGTGCAAAAACATTTATTCCCGACACCTAGCTTCATCGCGGAGCGATATCGTTTTAGTAAGCGAGTACAGTTGGAAGGCGAGTCGGTTGCCGAGTATATTGCAAATTTGAAAAAAATGACAACCCATTGTGACTTTGGCGCGTCGCTAAATGATTACTTGAGAGACAGACTGGTGAGTGGCATCAGAAGTGAAAGTGCCAAACAAAAACTGATTATCGGAAGCCTCGTTAACGTTCGAGCAAGCGACCAAAATAGTGCTTTCAATGGAGCAAGCAGAAAAAATCGGCGGCAGCTCTATCAGTCGGAAGACCCGAGCGGATCCATCAGTTGAGCAGCGTGGTGGCCAGGAGGGGAGATTCGGAAATGGCGCACCGCATTCCCAGACGCATTCCCAGACAGCACGGAGCGACAACGCTGGAGCGGCCTGGAAGGGAGCAGGGGAACAGCCAAGGTCAGCGGCGGCACGTCACCAGGGCCTTCTGGATGGCAGCGGCGATCTCCGCCAGGTGGCAGTGGCAGTGCGCAATGTTTATGTTGTGGCCTCACAGGGCATTTCCGTTCACAGTGCAGGTTATTAGGTGTGAAGTGGTCATTTCTGTGGTAAACAAAACCACATAGCAAAAGTGTGTCGTTCTAAGTTAGCTGGTCGGCAAGGTACAAATGTAAAATAGAGATAAGACTAATTTTAGAGATAGTAAAAGCACTGGGAATTCCAAAAATTATCGCAAACATAACTACCTAGAAGGTGTTGATGACAGTAATCAGGGACACTGAGCAATTTTGTGGATGATGTAGCCAATTTATTTAGAATGAATGAAAAGGTGACTGACAGGGTCAAGGTAGACCCAATTCAGCTTGATTTAATTGTTAATGGTAAAAGCTTAACGTTTGAGGTTGATACAGGGGCTTCTGTAGTGTTTGCAGTGAGGAATATTAACAATTCTCATTTCCAGATGTGTAAATTAGAATCTAGTAAGTTGACACTCAGCTCTATAAACTGATCAACCCTATCACACCTGTAGGCAAGATCAAAGTTGAAGTTAATTATAACAAAGTAAACAAAGTAATGGACTTGTAATGTCATCAAGTCCGGTGCTCATCCACTTATAGGTAGGGAATGGTTAAGTGCTCTAGGGGTTGAAATTTCGTTTAAAAATAATGACAGGTTATTTGAGATAAGTAAAACCGATGCCGATAGTTGTCTTGAACTTAAGAACAAGTTGTTCAAAGAATTTCCTAAGGTATTCAGTGACGAATAGGTTGTTTTAAAGGCGAGCCTGTAAAGTTAACAGTAAAAGAAAACACGGTTCCTAAATATTTCAAACCTAGGCCAATACCTTTTTCCCTGAAAGCCAAGGTTGAAAACGAACTAGCTAGGCTAGTAGATGAGAAAGTGTTTAATACCTGTAAGTAGCTCAGATTGGGGTACGCCCATAGTTTTCCTGTATTAAAGAAATGTGGTTCAGGTCAGATTTGCGGTGATTTTAAAAGTAACCCTGAACCCCTTATTTAGAAGTAGAAAAATTTCCGTTTACCAAGAATAGATGAGTTGTTTTGCAAACCTGCAAAAGGGCGAGAAGTTTAGTAAGATCGATTTGTGTCAAGCATATACCCAATTAGAGTTAGATCCAGAGTCTCAGAAACTGTGTACCATAAGTACACACAAAGGTTTATTTTGTTATTCCCGTGTTCCTTTTGGCATAACGTCCAGCAAGTGCTATTTTTCAAAAGAAAATAGAGCAGACTCTCCAGGGTATAGATCAAATTGCAGTATTTTTTAGATGATAATTCTAATAACCGCTGAAAAATGATTAAGGCTCATTATGAGAAGTTAAGAGAAGTGTGTAAGAGGTTGAATGAGAAAGGCTTAAACTGTCAAAAAGAGTAAATGTACTTTCTTTGCTAACCAAGTAGAGTATTTGGGTTTGTCATTGACAAACACGGTTTGCACACCGATCCCAAGAAAGTAGAAGCAATCAAGAACGCACCTATCCCAAAGAATGTCACAGAAATTAAATCGCTAATTGGGCTAATTAACTATTATTCTAAATTTCTTCCAAATTTGTCAAGCATTTTAAGCCCATTGTACAATTTATTAAAGAAAGACGTTCCATTTTGATTTCAACAGGCAATGTGTCCAGGCATTTAATAGAGTAAAAGAACTGCTAAGTAGTGAGACTATTTTAGCGCACTATGACGGCAAACTTCCGTTGAAGTTGGCGGTAGACGCGAGTTCTTTTTGGACTGGGTGCGGTCCTGAGTGTTGTCACACCAGAAGGTATTGAAAAACCATTAGCATACCAGTCTAGAACGCTAACTAATGCTGAAAAGAACTACTCCCAGATCGATCGAGAGGCTCTAGCAATTGTCTGTGGCGTGAAGAAATTTTAACCAATATCTGTATGGTAGGGAATTTACTTTATGTACGGACCACAAACCGCTTCTATCATCAATATTTGGTCCTCATAAGGGTTTGGTCAGTGTTTAGCGCCAGCAGATTGCAGCGCTATAGTTTTATTTTTGTCAGGGTACAAGTTTAATATAGAATATATAAAATCCAGCTGATCACGGTAATTGCCGACGCGTTTCAGCAGGCTACCACTGACAATGAAAGAGCCGGAAGTGAGCGACGATGACCACTGAAGGGCAGTTATTTGCATTGTCTTTTGGAAAGCTCTGTGCCTTTAACTTTTGAGAATGTACAAGCAGAAACGCTAAAAGATCCAATTTTATGCAAAGTTATTGGTTATGTAAGGCACGGGTGGCCCAATAGCATCCCTGGGGATGACAAGGAGTTGTTGCCATATTTTGCAAGGAGGGAAGAGTTGTCTATAGTAAATAATATATTGGTTTGGGGGTTACAAAGTAGTAGTGCCTAGCAAAATGAGAAAATATGTGCTGGACGAGCTTCACTCTCACTCATCCCACATGGGTATAGTCCAAAATGAAATCGATAGCTCGTAGTTATGTTTGGTGGCCTAATATTGATGATCAAATTTGTGTCCCCTGGCAAATAATTGTTTTTTCCTGTTTAATGGAGAGAAATAACCCTAGCAAGTGTCAGCTGCATACGTGGCAATTATCCCTCAAGTCCATGGCAAAGGCTTCACATGGATTATTTAGGTCCGATTAATGGAAAAATGTATCTACTAATTGTTGATGCGCACAGCAAGATGGCTGGAAGTGTTTCCTGTAGCTTTCCACTTCAGCCAATGTAGCCATAAATCATTTAAGAGATTTGTTCAGTAGGTTTGGTCTGCCAGAGACTGTCCACAGTGACAATGGTCCCACCATTTTTCCTCATTCGAATTTCATAATTTTATGTCAAACAATGGTATCAGACATACTTTTGAGTCCTCCATACCATCCCATGAGTAACGGTTTGGCAGAGAACTCTGTTAAAATATGCTAAGAATAAGATCAAATGTGCTTTACGTGATAAGAAAGATGTAAAATGTAAATAGCTTTAAGTAGAATATTGTTTGATTATCGAAATGCTGTTCATGCTACCACCCAATGAGACCCCCAGCAAAGTTGATGTTTAATAGGCAAATTAAGGACTAGGTTAGATTTATTAAGGCCTAACCTGTCAATGACAGTTAGTAAAAGACAAGACAAGCAAAAGGAGTATTTCTCTGGAACTAAAATTAGACTATTTTATCCTGGTCAAAATGTAATTGTTAGGACTATCGCACCCCGTGACAAATGGGTTAGTGCTACGGTAATTAAGCAGATCAGCAATGTTATATACGAAGTTGAATTGACGTCTGGCATTGTGTTCAGAACGTCATATTGATCAGATGTAGCCGTGCAGGGAGAGCCAGCTGATGTAAACAAACAGGTAGAATCAGCTGACGCTTTCGATGACAGTTCCTCTTCCCCCCCGGTCATGACGCCGGTGGGGCGAGAGCCAATAGCAGTGAGTCCCCACTCTCCGCCGAGCGGCCGTGTGGCTCGCTCTCTCCTCCCCTCTCTCAATGTCGTGCCGTTCTACACGGTAAACAAACAGCTGATCGTGGCAACACGTCACCGTGCTGCGACGGCAGCTGTCATGGCCGCGCCAGCTGTTCCCAAGCAACAACAATGATAGACGCTATCCTGTGCGGATTAGAAATCCCGTGGATAGGCTGAACTGTAAATTATATATGTTTTGTTCTATTTTAGTTTTGTTTCATTATATTGTTTTATTTGTCCTTAGTTGTGATAACCAAAGCGTTCATACCATTTTACTTAATTGTAGTTTAAGGAAAATTTATTGAATGTTACTGTATTAATGTGTTTAATTGAAATTTCAACAATGTTTTTTTTGTTAAACTATGTAGTGTGTTATTTTTGCAGTGTTTTTCAACTTTGGAAAGGGAGGAAATGTGGTGTACATATCTGAATCTAATTATAAATATCAGCTATCTAAAATATATTTGTAAAGATAGGAATGTTGAATTATCGATCTGGCCCGTTGGGCGGTTATATGTATGTGACGTCATATGAGACCATACTGTTTGAATAAATCCTATTGGCTACTGAGGTCACGCCACTTCTCCCCGCCAACGTACCTTAACCATTCCAGCAGCGAGTGTTTCTCCCCATTCCAGTTTTACCCACGGTCCGTAAAAACCCGCGTCCTCCCGACCAAGATGTAGTACAATAGTTTTTTTCCTGAATTGGTGTAATTTTATTACCCAGTATTATTACACCACCGGCCACGAACATTACACAAATCATCGAGGACTGGCTGATTTCCATAAATTTAGAAAAAACTATTGTTAAAGAGTACATTAATTTAGTCAATCTTAGCATGTTAACAAAATGTGTTTCAATTTCGAGACAAATATTACACACAGTGTTATGGTACTCTGCCATGGGAAATCCCCTTTCATGTTTTATCGCCAACATATTTCTCAGTAAATTTGAAACTCATGCAAAAGAAACAATGGATTATTTTCCAAGAATCTGGAAGCGATATGTAGATGATATATTTGCTGTTTTTGACAAGAAACAAAATCTTCAAGATTTTATTATTTCGCTTAACTTATTTTAACCCTTCTATAAAATTTACTTGTGAAATAGAACATAACAATCAACTCCCATTTCTAGATTTATTAATTACAAAAAATACAACTGGCCATTTTGAATTTGACATATATAGAAAATCAACACAAAACGACAGATATTAATCCTATTTGAATTAAATTTTCATCCCCCTTCACAAAAAAAGAGCAAGCTTTTCACAGTTTAATATCCACAGGCTATTACATACCCCTCTATCAATTGAAAATTATAAAAAGGAAGTAAAGAAAATTAAAGAAATTGCATTATTTAATGGTTACAAAATTGAAATGATTGATAACATGATAAAAAATAAAAATAAAATTATTGAAAGAAATTCTAGAACAACTCTCTATCAAACTAAATGCAAAGAACCTGAAAAATGGATATCTGTGTCTTACAACAATTTAACTACAGAAATTGCTAAAAGTTTTAAAACACATGCCAGTATTAATGTATCCTCAAATTCCAAAATAAAAACTAAAAAACATATTAGGAAAATCCAAAGAATAAAATAGATGGTGATGAAAAATCTGGAATATATCAAATTAATTGTGACAACTGTAATTTAAAATATATTGGCCAAACAAAAAGGAAAATAAAAAAGAGAGTAAAGGAACATAAAGCATGTCAGAAGTATCAACAAGAGGAAAGATCGGCCATGACGAAAACATGCACTTCATACTGGACACTGCTTTTCACAAGTCAAATTATTAAAAGAAGTCAAAAACAACAAATTCCTTGATGCTTACGAAACTATTTTTATGCAGAAGAACCAAAAATTATCTAGTAAATAATGAGCCTGGACCTCTACAAAATTCACCGTTACTGCCTTTAATCTAAAGAAATATAAAATTTTACATATACAGTAGACATACTCTCCTGGCCTTTAAAATCTGATCTCTTTGTATTTTTCAAGACATATGTTTTTATTTAAGTCTAAATTGTTTGTATTATTACATTACTTATCATTTCAGTTTATGTGGGTCTGACGATTGTTCTTTGAGCACGAAAGGCCTCACAAAATAAAACTTTCATTTTATTGGAGTGTTTTGATCATATATTAAGCATTTAGAATTTCCAATAAGAAGACGCTGGTAAAATGTATAGCTTAAATGTCTACTTTTATAACAATGTTAATTGTTATTAACTATGACATTTTTTGTGGATTATGAGAGTGGCCAAAAAAAGATCAACAACTAGTATTCAATTTGCAATGCCAACTCTTTTTAATAATATAGTGTATTCACCAATCTTATTATAGAATATATGCTTAGCCATAGTGTGAAAAATTAATAAATGCTTAGTCAATGCCAGTTTCTACATTTTAACTACTGTTAATTAATGCATCTACTGTGGCCAGAAGTGCATGTGCTTTAGAAATGTGCTATGCCCTAAATTACAACTTTCAAAGCTACAAAATTAAAATTTTTTAAGATTTATGCAGTTTTCTACAGAATCATTAATAATGTATTTCAGGTATATGCATACTTTGTTTATGAATCTTTGTGTGAAATTATTCATACAAAAAAGTATAGCCTTCTCTAATACTCATTACCAGAAATAAAAACTTATTTTATCTAATGGAACTGTTGTTATTTTGTGTATTTTAGTTTTTCAAAAATATTTATTTTACCATTTCTGTCAGGGGAGTTGAAGTTAGAAATTTAGTACTCAACTTCCAACTACTTTCAAAAAGACACATTTAGCTATGAAGTGGAAGGACTCAATCTGGAAGAGCGAAGTAATAGATTGGTTGTGAGCGCACAGTAGTGAAACTTCAGATAAAGAAAATGCAACTCCTTTATATGTTATGTATGACATTGACACAGTGGCCATTAACTTCAATGAGTACTTTACAACAATGGCTGAAGAGACCTTGAAGAAAATCAATTCAAATCAACCAGACCTTGCAATAAACTCTCTGTCAATTCTTCCACCTACTAATCATCACGAAGTTCTCAATAGTATCCGCACCCTGAAATCTGCTTCTTCTGCTGGAGTAGATAGGATTTCTGCCATTGCTTGTAAAATTTTGTGAACTTGGTCTATGCCAAGGTTACTATACAGAAGGTTGTCTCAGTCCGGTAAGGCGTGTGTAGACAGTAGCCACCGCGGCACTGACTTCACACACCGACCTGTGCCCGCGCTCTCTCTGCTCAAGCCTATTAATTGGGTCGCTAGAGCCAGTTATTTACCGATATATTTTGTATTTGTTCTTGGGATACATTATTCTTTAAATCCTTTTTTTACTATTACGTACTACTGCATGACCTAATTGGTGTATTTATGAAGACACATTGATCTCAATATTAACAAAACCAACTTTAATGCACATATCAATTTGTTTTACTTTAAGAATGTTTTATTCCTTTAAGATGATTGGTTTCTACTTCATTTAATAAAAAGTACGTAGCAAACGGATAAATAAATCAATAATTATCAAAATCTCGTGTTTTATTAGAAAATTTCTACAATCAGTATCATAGACTTATGTTAACACTTTTAAGTCGTGAGTTTTTTATATTTCTTTGAAGTTTTCCTGTCTTCACTCACTAGGTTCTTTCTTTTAAGAGTCATTTTTTCGTTTAGAAACTTCATTCTAATTATGGTCCTTTGTTTTATGAATACTCTGGCGACCTCTTCCGGAATACAAGGGTATTTCTGGATAACTGACATTGTCATTCGTTTTACGACGCCTGAAAAAAAAACCTTTTGTAGTTATAACAGAACTTCATAAAATACATTTCAACGGGGTTTTCGGTTGAATTTAAATTATATTGCATACTAATAGACGCATCTGTATTTGCTAGCTTGAAAATGGTGGGAAATATTTAGAATATAAATATACATTGAAATAATATTAAAGCTGGAGCTGTGAAGAAAGAAGTTTGCATACTTTAACTTACTGTAATACATTTATTTGATGTCAATACTCCAAATCAAAGATGATTTAGAATGTATCTAAATAAAACTGGAAACAACAATGATACCTACATAAACAAAATTGTAATATATATTCTTATTTTTCTTTACTTTTAAGTAGTATATATCCTAAATAAAATAAATATAGCCGTCCATTTGAAGCCATACAACTAAAGCATTTGAAATATCTCAATTTAAATGTAAATAACACTATAACTTGCTGTAGCTCTTTATTTTATGTAACAAAATTACTATGCCTGCAAATAACATACCATCAAACAAATTTTATTATTCAATATTTTTCAATTTAAAAAATAAGTTACAAACAAGCAAACCTATTTTATTCATAAATACAGTTTCGCTCAGTGCATTGAAAGAAATGAGCACTACAAAAGCCTACTTGTTTCTATGAAATATTAGTAATACGCACCTGGTTCTTTGGAAAGGTATTTTTTATGAAATGATTCAAATTCTTCGTTCATCCACTTTGCTTGGTTGAGCCATTCTGGTGATGGATGAGTCACCATTTTTTCATTAAGTTCACTGTTTTCTTTTAACAGGGTTTCATTCATATCTGGAGCTTCTAAACTGGCTTCATTTTCAGTAGATTCATTATTTAAAATACATTCTACAATCTTTTTGGAATCCCTACTCTTAATGCGTTTGTCTCGTTCGCTAGAAATAATTTTATTTTGTTGAATGCTTGCACATGTAGCAGTTTCAGAGCATGAAAACAGTGTAGGCACAGCATTTGGCTTTAGTAATTTCTTAGGGGCTAAATTTAAAAGTTCTGCTTTTAAATCACGTTCATAACACTCACTTGTGAAATGATCAGAACAAATAACAGAAGTAAGAGGATTAAAATATTTATCCGCCCGTTTACAAAAATGTGCCCACTGTTTTGACAATGACTGATCTTTAGGAAATCTGTGATAAAATACCTTATTACTTTCTTCTGACAACTTACGTGTTTTAACGCGGCTGTTGTTACAAACGGCTACTGCACACCGTTCCCCAGGCATCTCACACACTTAAATCATCCAAACTTTTACAAAACGTGGTCACTAATAATGATAATAAATACATTAAACTGGTTAATCGTAGAGCGTCTGAGCGAACACATGTTAGCGGCACTTGACAGCGGCTAGTGTAGGTGGGGGAGGTTTGAGTGTGACGTGATGCGCCAAGTGTGTGCGCACGCGACTGAGGCAACCTTCTGTATAGTAACCTTTGGTCTATGCCACCCAATTGCTAATATTGCTAACAAATCAATGGTCCAAGGATATATTTATTCAAAGTTAAGGACTTCCAAGGTTTGTCCTATGCTCAAGCAAGGAAGTGAACATGAACTCAAGAATTTCAGGCATATCTTCTTACTACCAACTGTCTCTAACATAATAGACAAAATTGTTTTATCCAGACTTCTTAATCATCTTAACACATACAACCTTCCTTCTAAAAGACAACATGGTTTCCTTGCTGGAAAATCGACTATTACTGCTCCGTTTGACTTAATGTGCATTTAATTGACAGCATTCACCCAGGTAAAAAAATCACCAGTATTTCACAAGATCTGAGCAAGGTATTTGATGATTGCTTGGACTACAAATTACTCTTGACACAGTTGAGTACTAAGTATAAAGGAAGATGCTGCCCTGAAATGTTTTACAGCTGTTGAAGTGATTGAAAACAAATAGTAGTAATTACAAAAATTCTTGAATGGTAAAAAAAAAAAACTGGAAATTCGGCTCCATTACCTATTGAAAGAGTAGTGTCCTGTAATGGGCCTAGTAGTGCAGTCATTAAAGCATTATTGCTCCGAATTTTTTTACTGTGAACCGAATTGCATAAAATTTTGGAATTAGGTTCATCTTACCCTTAAATTCAAAAGTGAAAATGATTTGAACTCCGTAACCACCCTGGGGGTGGTTTGCCACCCCTTCTCGGGGGTGAATTTATTTTTTTTCCAAATAACCTCGGATATTGATAGAAGGGCCTAATTTTAAGCAAAAAATCATCTATAACGTTTTTTGAAAAATCCAATACTTTTAAAGTTATTGGCAATTAAAAATTCGCAATTTTTTTACATTTTTCAACGGTTTTTTGCAAATATCTCCAAAAATATACGTTTTAATCGAAAATTATATAAAGAAACACAATTGTAGCAGGTACAAAAATGAACCATTTGGTTTTTTATAAAGTACTCTAAGTGCAATATTAAGCTAGATATTAAAAATCAAAGCCGTTTTTTATTTTGTCTGAAATTTAATCGATGTGGTCAATGCCATCTAGCGGCGAGCAGATGCATTTTAGGCATTCTAATAAAAAAGAGTTTTATAGTGCTTGAAATAAGCTTTAAAATGAGCACTATTAAAAGTCTTTTGCACGTAAAATAAGTGAGCTGTATTGCAAATAAGAGGAGCATCTAATGTTTTTTGTAAGTCCCATTTCCACCAAAATTAAAATTAATCGTATTCCGCCTAGAATCTACTTTTATTATGAAGATTTTGATAGATTTTATCAGTTTGGCTGCTTCAGGATACATATTTTTCAAAAAAGTCACGATTAAAAAAAGATTCAAATTTTTTAAAAAACACCTTTTTTCATAATATCTAAAAAATGACGACATATACGTATAAAAGTGTAGGGATGAAAAATGTAGGTATATTTCTGACAAACAATTTGGATTTTTAGATTTTTTTCTGTCAAACAAAAATTGACGGAAATATGATTGTTTAAAGAGCGCGTAGCAGCGCAATCACAGCCTCTCTTAAGCCCTTTAACCCTTCACCGTTTGAGAAAAAGGTTTTTTACTATATATTGCAATGAAGGATGTTGTAGCTCTTTTAATTACCTTTAAAATGGTTTTTTTAAATTGTGATAGCATGAAAAATTGAAGGAGTTTATGGTCAAAAAACTTATCATATTTTTTTTCTGCTTAGTAACTGAAAAATTTCGGACTGTGAATATTTGGAGCAATGTGAAAGTACGCAGTATAATAGAGGTCCAAAACTATTGTAATGTGTATATATATATACAAAATATGGCTCATATTATATTTTGGAAACGTAGGCATGAATACATACCAACGTTTCTTATATGTATATATAACACATTTGAGTGAATTTTATAAAATTTGTAACTATATTATTCAATAAATGGCAATTTTTTTACTCTAAATTAAATTATTTTGAAATATGTAATCATATATATTTACTGTTTTAATTTAGGGGTAGTTTTTAGGGTTGAAAAGCTTAAGAATATGATACTCATTTTCGAGAGTGTGGAATAATATTTAAATCCTTTTCATTTTATCAAAACAATTTTTTTAAACAATTTTTTATCAAGAGGTAGATTTCAAGGGTTGAAAGGGGGGTAAAAATTTGATAATTATTATAGAGAATATAAAATATTACTTACTCTATACTTTTTATGTCATACCAAAGTATTTTTTTTGTGATTTTTTTTAATTTAGGGGTTTATTGCAAGGGTTGTAAGATTTTTCAAGGGGTTGAAAATGATTTTTAATATGAGGTAATTGTGTTAGAAAACACTTTACAATTTCACCACTTACTATTAAACATGTTTTGTAGCGATAAAATGGCTCAATGTCGATTTTTTCCATTAAGGGTTGTTTACACCCCTTAAAAATAATAGGCGGAGTTCAGATCATTTTCACTTTTGAAGTTAAGTGTAAGATGAGCCTAATTCCAAAATTTTCATGCAGATCGGTTCACAGTAAAAAAATTCGGAGGTAAGACCGTATTTTTTCGCTTCAATGACTGCACTATAGTACCATTTGTTTTATGTACATCAGACCTGCCTCATCACATAGATCACTACAGTTATCCTGTTATTTATGCTGATGATAACAGTTCTTTTATCCAGCAACAGATCAATAGAGCCACTTGAAATTAACACATCTATTTCAGTCAGCTTGGCCCACCCAGCAATACTGTGAAAGTAATGACCAGGTGTCCAGTGAAGGTAAAAACAAAACAACTGACACTTGGAAGACATAAGGATGCTGTTAATGCAGTTCCTAGACTTGAACAAGTGCATTCAATAAAATGTCTTGGAATCGCCCTAAATGAGAAACTTACCTAGAATGACAATTATGATCAACTCAACTCCTATCTCTTTTGCTCTCAAAAGAGTGAAATCCATTAGTACTCCTTAGGCAACATTGATAATTTATCATGCACTCTGAGTCATGCATTAAGTATGGTATAGTCTTATGGGGAAACAGTTCTTGCGAGATCTGCAAAGAATCATGGTTCTTCAGAAGAAAGCTCCGAGAATCATAGCTAACTTACTGCCATATGACAACTATAGAAAAACTTACAAGAATCTTAAAATACAGACTTTTAAGTCCCTGTATGAACTTGATGTTGTTTCAATTGCCTGCAAGCTTAACTTACCAAAAAACAAAGGTTTTCATGGGTTAAACAACATGCAGAGGACTTCATTATTCCATCGCACAGAACTGCCCTGTTTGAAAAGAAACCTTCATATGCAGGGGCAAAGCTCTACAATCTACTTCCTACGGAGCTGTAGACAAATAATGTTAAGGTGCTGAAAACAATACTGCAAAGTTTCTGCTTCACTGCTTAGCTTAAATGACTACCAAATATTGTTTGTGCTCTGTTTTTATATGTTTCGTGTTCGTTACTTTATTATTGTAATGTTTATTAACACCAATTCTGTAACTCTCTGTTCAAGAATAAAGCCTTCTGATTGTGATGCAACAAATTTTTGTTTAGTCTTAAAACATAACGAAACATTGTTTTGCGATTATCATTATTTCTCAAATTGCAGCTCTAAATTCCTAGCGATAAAAATAACTATATAATAATACATTATTTAGACAAGGCATGTTACAAGGTGTATTTTATAAGTATTATTAATAAAGTATTACGTAGTACTGTAAAAAATGTAAAACAACTCCAAAACTGTTTAAGGGCTTGAATCGCTATTTTAGAAGTTACTAAAACTGTATTGGCTTTGAGTTTTTTGTTGAATAATAATATGTTAAAGTAAGTGTTGCAAAATTTAAACTCATTTCTTAAAACCAGTTGGATATTTTTAATAGTATTGTATTGGGCTACTTTATCATCTTGAGAAGTTTATGTTCTTTGTCCAGAAAAACCCTATATAACACACTCTGATATAAACAATTTGAAACTAAAACACATTGAAACAAAAAAAAGAAAACAATTTTTATTGCAGAATGAACTTATACTTAAAGAAATAAATTTGATAACACAATAAGAATAAAATTAAAAAATAAGTTAATTTAACCAAATCTCATTTAAAAAGTCTTATCCATAAGTATACTTACAAATTTATATGTATAGAATTTTTTATTTTTTAAGATTTATAAAAATTAATTATCTTAATATATCTGTCCTGTTAATCCAGTTATCAAATGGCCAAATGAGTGGTATAGAAGGAAAGTTAACAAGTGGAAAATTTACCCATGGGATGTTAATCGGAGGACCTGGAAATATTTACTAAAAGTCCTCAACCCTAGGGGTGGCAGAAGAGGGGAGGGGGGAACAAAGTGTCCTAAAGTGTTCAAAGGGGGTTTTGGTCCTACAGAACAGTTTATAGTTTACACGCTTCTCATTTTTGTTAAGGTTTGCAAAGTGTTGAAAACAGGGTGACCATTTTTAATTCTTACTATGCCACAAAGTATAGGGTTATAATAAAGAACATTGAGGTATATCAACAAACAGCTTATTTTATTTCCTTAAGTATATAGCGATGCAAATACCTTTTGTTTCAGGTACAGTTTAAAATATTTTGAAAACAATCCAGCACCTTGGGAAGAAATCAAAGATGTAGAAGAAATACCCAAGAAAAAACGAAAAGAGGTTATGGTTTCAGACATTGAAATTGTTGAAACTTGCTTTCGATTTTTGAGAGCCTCGGCAAACCATTTTAGAACTCTCTGGAAATGGTCTGAGTTTACAAGGAAATTTCTTCAGCATGAAGACAATCATGTAAAGAGGTAACGTTTGATTCTTAACAGCAGTTTAAACTTTGTGAAAACAATACCGTTTAAGTTATACAATCACTTTCTATCGATCTGCCAAACTAATATCTATTTCTGAAATAGTCGTATTCAAAACATTGTAAAATGAAAACATATTTTCATTTTAAGTTTCAAAATGAATTGTGTATTTGCTTAAAGGAATGCATATATTCTAATGTATGGTCTATATAAAATATATCCTATGTAATTAACAGCTGGTGTATAATAGACTAAAAACTGTCAAGCTTACTCATAAACTCAAGATCAATGAGCTTAATTTTCCAAATACCTAAGATAGTAAAAACTGGAGTTGCTGAAACGGTTTTCTTTTTCACAAGAAAGAGACAGAATATCTCTGGTTTGCATTAAATGTAAAGATATCATAATTTACTCCTGCTGTTGGTAGAGGTGTAGGTTGTAAACTAATATTCAATTCCTTGTTGTACAGATTGGCTTGTCATTGCACAGCAATCGTGACTGGTATGGATGAAGTCCAGCTGCGGACCATGGTGTCTCGTTACTGTGACTTTCCAACTCAGGGGCAGGAATGTGATCCCCTGTTAAGTGGACCGCAGATGTTGAAACTTAAAGGTCAGTATAGTTTTTTATGGACTTAAAAAAATGTATTATACTGGAATAAATACATTTATTTTGCACATCTGCCTCAGTGGGGTAGTTTAACCCCATAGAAATTAATGACATCTAAAGAAACTTCAGCTGATTAGCCTGATAATGGAAGACGAAAGTAGTTTACTGATAACCTCCACTCTACTACAATATACTCGATTTTATAAGGCCATTGTGCTTTTTATATATACTTCTGTAATGACTGCTTCTGTAATGCGTCTGGAGTGAGAATTTCACAAAAAACTTGGTAATTTATTTGTTTTATAAGGAAATTTTAAACTACTGTAAAATTGAGTAGCCTACATAAAAAATTTGTTGTGACAACTTGAAAGATGTATTGGACCATCATTGTGTCCTTTTATAAATGAATTTTTTCATGTTTATATTTTTATAATTTGATATATTGCGAAATGTGAATATTGAGTTTAGTTCCAGTTCGTGTTCCTCTTAGTGTAGCGTCTGCAATCTGACGCTGTCTCAGACTTAACTCCTGGAATCTGGAATCATGTTCGTCTGAAGAGATCTATAAAGCATACTTTTTACATTGTTTCAACAACAGAGACACCCAGACTACAAAATAAAGTGTAATCATCGTATAATTAGGTGCACAGTTGAGTGCATTATGATGTTTTAAACACAATCTCACAAGCACTGTGGAGCAACTGAGTTTTCCACATATAATGTAGCTATGGTGAGAGAGGTAAAATCAACGTGGCTATTGAGTTTAGCTCCATTTTACATTCCTTTTAGTACAGCATCTGAAATCTGACGTTGCCACAAAGCTTCTTCGACACAACTGTTTTTGTATTCTTCAGAGGATCCTGACTCTAGACTCCTGGTCGGTGGTTGTGTCATTTTTAGACACTGCACTAAGAAGAAAAGAAGATGAACTGGAGCTAAAATCAATAATAGTTTGTTTGATATAAAAATTACTATCTTTTCTTGTGACTTATATTTACTCAGGCTACTTCCTTCCCACTTCCCACTCTGTTGAAACGTCTTATGTGACAAAATAAAACCCTTCCTGAGCCTAGTTTGTTTAGACCATGATTCTTGTGCTTCTTTCAGGATTGGATTACTTTTTTCAGATGTCATGAGCTATTGTCAGATTTTCAATGAAGTTAGGATAAGCTGTGGTCACCTGATTTACTCTTTCACATGAGCGCTAAAAGATCTTTGAGACCTAGAAGGTTGTGAGAGTAAAATTTCATCTGAGGAATTGTAAAAGCTTTTTACAAAAAACAACTTTTTACAGTCTTTAAAAGACTGTCCCCTATGACTTGTATGCATGTTACTCAATCTTTTATTACATCAGTGTTGAAATTGGTCAATGGAAGTGGCAAACATGTTTGTGCCTTGTTGATGGTAAAGGTGATCTGGTGAAATCAAAATACTGCATTTTCTCTTGATGGAATTAAATTATTCATATTGAAGTGCCCAGAAATATGCATTCCATTTTTATCACTAGGAATTATAGTAAGAGGGTTAATGGAAAGAGCTAATGCTGTGTCAAGGGGGGCATTGGGTGGACAATATACACCAAAGAAGGATTTAAAAAGTGGTTTTTAAGTATATACTAAATCCATGCTCAGTGGACAAATATATCTAAGCTTGTAAATTGTAACTTAATCAATATTTTTGCTAACCTTTTCTATTTAAAACATTTTTAGTTAGATTTGGATGGGAAGATTCTGATTGGTTATGGTATAAATATGTTTTTATTATTTGCAGGTACCTCCTCCAATATTACAAACCCCAACCTTATATCTTGTGAGAAAATTTGTCCTTCAGTTGTGTCTGTGGCAGGAATATCTCTTCCAGTCTGTAATCCGTCCCAGGTAATGTAATTATAATCATTTACAGTATTTTAGATTAAAAATTGATAGTAATTTGGAATTATTCCAACATGCATGTAAAATCAGATGTTTCAGTTTTTATACAAATCTTATTCAAATCTTTCATTTCATGTTGCAACTATTTTTAACCCATAAAAATAAGAAATTCCTTTTTACTACTTTTAAAATTTACAATAGAAATAAACAGATGAAGACGAAATATATATATATATATATATATTTACACAACCTGAATACTATTGGCATGTTATGTGCAAAAATTAATTTGTCTTCATTTATTTATTAGTATGTAGGCTACTTCAGCAATAATTCTTGAGTATTCTCTTTCTAAGTTTAAAACTCTTTCTAAGTGCTTGTTGTAAATGTTACTCCATAAAATATCAAACTGTAGGAAATTAAAGGAAAAACACCAAAATAGGCTACTCTTACTGCACTACAATCTAATTAGCAAGTTTGTTTACAAGAGTAAAGTTAGTTGTCCACCTGAAGAAGATATAAAACTGCAAATTTGAAAATGTAGTGTTACTGTTTTATTTAACATTTGCAAATGTCCAAAAAATACTGATACTTCACATAATTTAAAATTTTGCACTTATATCCTAAATTAATTTATAAATTAATACAGTGTTCCGATTACCAGAAATTAATTGTGTCCTAGTATATTTATCGATCTTTGACCTTTAAACTTTCATATCAGTTTATTTCAGTTACTGTAACTGCCGTAACCTTCTACCTTCTGGTACTTTTTCCTAAAAAACTAAGTATGATGTAAATGGTTTACTGTTAAAAACAATTATTATGATTTTTATTTACTAATTAATAAATGCCTTAAAAAAAGAAACAAATCTTTTTTTGTAAAGACAAAAAATGCAAAACAGGTATTTTGGTTTGGCTCACTTACATAATAAGTACACCGATCCTGTGAAATTCCACTCAAACCAACCATCGATAATTTAAGGTGGGCTTTCCCACAAGTTCCCTCACTAACCAGTAAGTGTACATACACCTGACTGCAAAAATTCCTAATGTCAGGTGAAGGAATGAAACGTAAAATTCCAAGACCAACTCCCGCATCCAAGAATTCAGCCACACAGCCATCCTGACGATGTACCTATTGAATGTACAGATAGCTCAGTTACAATTTCAGTCAAGTAGTGCTCAATTGCTTTGGCAGCACTCTAATGCATTGCGATCGTGACTAGTATCGCTTATAGGGTTAATTTAATTTGTCAACCTAATCTTTGTTACTGATTTATCCACTTACATAACATTTTTATTGAACATTATTTACGTTTGTTTTGTCTGTTTATTTTCATTATTTCTTTCCATTTGAAGATTCTTATCGTTGTTGTTGGCAGGCTACTGTAGGCTGCCTAGTGCCAGTACAGTCAATGCTACACAACTTGCGGCAAGCAGCTCTCGGTGTGGCCAGTGGCAAAGCTGTGTGTCTTATGGGATCTGTGGGCAGTGGCAAGACTGCACTTGTTGACCATCTGGCTCAACTTACAGGTACTCATCATGCGTTCAGTCTTCTGTACATTTATTTGTATATAAATAGTCTAGTCTCCATTCAATAGTCAATGCCATTCATAAAATAATGATTTCCACCAAATTTCACTTAACATTAAAAGTTTTTGATGATGATTTATTTTTTTAGTATTATTTAATTTAATACAACATTTTCTTAAAACTTTTCTCAATTCAACAGTTTTGGCTGTTACTTTATAAAGTAATATGCAGAACAGTGACATTGGGAGCAGTTATTATGATGGGACTGTTATAAATTCATAAAACCTTATTCAACAGTTAAGAGGTTATACTTTTAAAAATGTCTTATGGAAATGATTTTTCTGTTAGTCTTTAAAATATATAAATACAATATCAATAATCCAACAGAAGATGTTAAATACAACTGTACAGGTCGAAGAGAGGTGCCACATCTGTTGAAAGTCCAGTTAGGAGATGAGACTGACGCCAAGATGCTCCTGGGAGCCTACTGCTGTACTGACATTCCGGGAGAGTTTGTGTGGCGTCCAGGCGTTCTTACACAGGTCAGTTCTTAATCCTTTTAGTGCCAGACAAAAAATCAAAAGTTTTTCTGAGAAATGCCAGTGATTTTTCACATAATACTACTGAAGGAAGCCAGGCCTATTTCAGCCGTTTTGCAGTGTTTTACTAAAAGAATTGTAAAAATTACAAATATTGAGATATTTTCCTAATTCTTTCATTGATTTGCAGTAAAATAAATTCCCTTATAAAAAACTATAAAGCAAATTATATTTCTAAATGTAATGTAATTAACTTAAAAAAAATTTAAATAAGTAGACATTTTACGTACAGTTTTTATATTTTTCCAGTTTTACATGAAAAATAGTACTTTAAAAAAATTATTTCACTATAACACATACTATCACTTGAAAGAGGAATTAAAACTGAATACACACATAAAAAGTTTTGATTAATATTTCAAAAACCAAAAAAAATCATGTTAATTTTTTTAGAAAGTTACATTTTCACTTTTTTGTGTTATTTACACTATTTAGCTTCTTTATAAAACTTATAATATTTTCCACTATGAAAACCATTAAAAACTGTCTGAAACTACTTTCTACTTAAAAAATAATGTACACTTTGTAAAATATCAAAAAAGAATTTACACACTTTTGTACATAGGTATTATAGTTAGGCGGTAACACAAATATGGTGAGGCAAACATAAGGGATGAAATCCTTTTTTACAGCCAAGAACTGTATTCTCGCTAAGTGGATATCGCAAGCGTTTCATTTTATTGAAGTTTACTTTTTATGTTAGTAAAACATTGTTAGTAAACTATTTATCAACAAACAAACACTGTGGAAGCAGCAACACAAAGAACCAAACACAGAGGTTAGACGTGAACTATCAGCTGACACAACTTTGTCTGATGCAACAACCACGGCCATTTCTATCGTGGCTAAACACCTGACTAACCTTACGATATTACTATTATTATTTTTTTTATGTAGATTGGTTCATTCTGATTGTTTGTTTACCAACAAATTTATAACAAGTTAAAAAATGATTGCGGTATGACTTTTACTCCGAATGTCCGTATATACGGACGTTGGCATTCTTCGGTAGTTATTCAAACGTCCGTATATACGGACGTTGGCATTTCTCATTAGTTTTTTCAAACGTCCGTATATACGGACATTGGCA
The DNA here is from genome assembly GCF_021130785.1 of Homalodisca vitripennis. NCBI lineage: Eukaryota > Metazoa > Arthropoda > Insecta > Hemiptera > Cicadellidae > Homalodisca > Homalodisca vitripennis. The sequence continues at coordinate 154,337,598 of NC_060209.1, forward strand.
CTAAAAGGGTTAAACATATCTGCTGAAAACAAGGGAAACTACTAAAACGAACTGACCAATAGACTTTAAATTTTGCATAAAGCTTCATTTTATATTTAGGCAACACTGAGTTCGATGATGTTGGATGTCACTCCAAGGGATTTGGATGAGCTGTTAGTAAACATTTTTACATTAGTTTTTATGAATAACCATGATTAGCAACGAGAAAATAGCAGAATAAATAAATTTTGTAAACGAACATTACACTCATATGAGATCTTAACATGTGACATTAACCCTCCATCTGTTAGACAACTAGCGACTAGTCGCTAAAAAATGTTTCTCCAATGATAGACCATTAGTCACTAGTTGACTTTGCAGTCATATTATATTAATCAAACTTTTGGTATCGAAAATACAATTTAAGTGGGACAGATGTAGAAAGAGAAAGAGCGATCTTAAGTAATTAGAAAGACAACAGAGCCATCTCAAGTAATTGTGAAATAGAGGTCTATTAGATGTAAGACGGTAACCGAGTGAAGATGCAGGATCGAACTGGTATCCCTTCGATCACCAGTCCGACACACTGGCTACTTAGTCATCTCGGTGAGCAATATGATATAAAAATACAATCATAGATGTTTTTACCATTGTACTTGTTTGTGTAGGCTGTGTTGGGGGGCCACTGGCTGCTGCTGGAGGACATAGACAGTGCCACCAGTGATGTGATAGCTGTGCTAGCTAGCCTCCTGGAGACTGGAGCTATCAATGTGCCTGGCTACAGAGATCACCTGCAAGCAGCTCCTGGGTTCCAGATCTTTTTCACATACAGGTGAAGCTGTTGTTCCTGTTCTTAGTTTTACATTATTTATTAAAGTTGAAGTCATAAAAAAATATATTGCTATATTATACATTCAATTGATTTATGTTTAAAAAATTCTAGTCTAAATTTGTTACACACCACTTACCTTATCATCTAAATCCTGATAAGTAGAGAACCCATCATTAAGACCTATGAGTTGAGGATTTTAGATCTTGGTGAAAGATTGGTGATTTTTTTCATTAATTACGGAGTTGTCACCGACTCCCAAAGGGAGAGCTGTTCCTGATCTGCTTTCACAGACTCGTAAAGACTATAACTCATTTGTGACCACTGCTCATATTTCGGAACTATACAAACTTGAATAAAATCAAATCTTAAATCCTAATAACTTTTTTGAACCTAAGTATGATTTAAACAAAATTAACACCAATTCCATTTCTGCCTTTCTTAAACCTCTGGAGACGACCTTGTAACATAAAAAGTAATTCAAGAATATCACTCTATTGTAATGGAATTTCCAGAGGTTCATTGAAATAGGTATATTTTAAAAGAGTCATATCCCCTACCTTCTACTTTAACTTGTTAGATTATAATATGGGCTTTCAGAATATATGCTTTTAATATTCAAAAAATATGAACATGTATTTGTGTATATTTTATATAGAAAATATTTTATACAACTACAAAAATTGTAAAGTGTACAAACATTAGCTGGTGACATCCATGCATACACACAGCAAACACTAGGCATTCCACAAACATACACATGGAAAATAGAAACTGCAACCGAAATATTACTAATTACGAAAGCATGATAATTTGTTGCATGATATCTATGGTTTTTCATAAACAAAATATATCAAAAACTTGTTTTAGCGATCAGCGATTTGCGTACTACCATTCAGTGGTCACTGTTCATTTGCATACTACACAAATAGATGCAGCAGACTCGTGACAATGGAAAATGATAAATATATAAAATACTAACTGCAAGTAAAATATTTTACATGTCCTGTAATTTTTTGGGCAAAGAGTTTATCATATGAACATGGGTGTCTGATGCTTAGTTTCCCATCTGTCTGTGTTTTTTGTAAAAAAATTGATATCTTAAAATTAATAGACTAAATTATACCAAATTTAGCTGAAATGTTTATAATAAGCCCAGTTAGTGGAAAAAATGTAATGATATTATGTTTAATATTTTAAAAATTGCGGCCATTAAACATTTTTTACTTTGAATATCTTAAAAACCAGCAGTTTTTCTCAAGACTTACAAAAATAAAATTCTTCAGTTAATTTTATCACAAGTCTAATGACACCAATTATTTAAATCAGATAATAAATAACTGATTTAGAGCAGAATTACTGAGACAAGACCTGCCCTATATTGAGGTTCTCAGGGAATAGTCAAGAATACAAAAGTGAATAAACTGCAACTCAACTGTGTTTTGTTTTGTGTCTGCAATAAAATGTCTGCACATGATCTCATAACTCAATATCATGTAACTAATTTATATCATTTTCATTAACTCCAATATATACATGGCTATTTAAGATTGATGAGCAGATACAATAATAAGCGCAAAGGTTGTGTGGACTGCAGACTGAAGTGTGTACAGATTTTATGTTAATTATTAAATACATTGCCGAAATAATAGATATGAGCCAAGTATGATTGATGCATTATTAAAAAACAACAAAAAAACAATAAAATAAAAAAAGCGATATTAAATAAATTTAATCAGAGCAACTTTGGTAAACATTGCCATAAAATTAGCAAATCATTATTTAATCAAGGATATAAATAATTAGCAATCAAGAATTCTCGTGATCTAAGCGTTATGATAAAAAAAATAAACATAATCCAATAAACCAAAATTAAAAATTAACAGTAAAGGAATATACAAATTATAATGCACTGAATGTCAAAACCACTATATAGGATGAACCATTCGATCCATAAAAATTAGATTTAAGGAATATATCAAAGCCATACCATAATTATTTTGTTCAAATATGTGCATGGGATTTCTAAATATACATTTTTTTATAAATAGGCAGTGTTCATTGCATTGTTGTGGTAATTTACCAGTCTTGTAGGTTGAATATGTTATTAATTAATAGAAGATTACAATTCTAACACAATTCTTGTACCCACCCACATTAGAAATTAGTTTTAACTCAAGAATTTAATTGTAAGTGTGGTACCTTGCTACATAATGTTATCTAACGATTGAATCAGAATCAGAATCAGAAACATCTTTATTCATATTAATACACATGGTGTACATAAGAATGGTGTCAATCCAATATAATAATAACATTATTAACATTAACATCATTGTTAACAATAGTAACAGGTCACAATTCATTATATAATACAATAGTTTCATACTAAAATTATTAAAATTACAAATGAAAATTTAAAAATTAAAGTTAAAGAAACAAAAATGTAATAAAACTGTTTTTTATCCATGTTTTCCACTATGGATTTCAAAAAATTCAGAAAACGAATACAGGGGAAGGTTAGTTAAATATATTTTTAGTTTAACATTGAATAAATTATTATTTTCCAGTAATTTTATGTAGTTTGGCAACAAGTTGAAGAATTTAGCTCCCATGTATTTTGGTTTTTTTACAAAAAAATTCCAAATTATGTCGGATGACTGCCATATTATTTCTATTTCTTGTATTATATGAGTGGTTTTTACCACATTTTTCAATATCATTTATTCGATTTTTCACTGACAGTATAGTGTCATATATGTATGCACTATAGACAGTCATGATTTCTAATTGAGGAAAGTGGTTTTTTTTACGGATTCATTCCATTGTAAGCCGAGCATAATACGAATTGCCTTTTTTTGTACAGTTAGGATTGAATTTAAATTTCTAATTGAAGTTGATCCATATAGGGCAATACCAAAAACAATATGTGAATGAATATGAGAAAAGTATACTGACTTCAAAGTATTGTTTGTACATAATTTTGATATTCTTCGAAGAGCGTAAAGACCAGAACCCATTTTTGAAAGTACATTGTCTATGTGTTTATTCCATGACAATGAGCTATCCAATGTTAATCCCAGAAATTTTACCTCCTCGACTTTTGCTATAGAAATTTGATTCATTCGTATACTAGGATTAATTTTGTTTCTACACCGGTTAGTATTAAATTCAATATAGTTTGTTTTGGTTGGATTTAGAATTAAATTATTTTCTTGGAAAAATTGATTTAAATTGGATAGACTAAGAAACGCATCCATTTCAATGTCATACTTAGTTGGTGCGCTTATTCGCAGAGTGGCATCATCAGCATACAAACATAATTTTTTCCAATTCAGGAAGACCTTTTAGGTAGCAGAGAAATAGCAGAGGTCCCAATATGGAACCTTGAGGAACCCCAAAAATGGTTTGTTTTAACTATATTGGAGTTTAGAATGATATAGACGTTTTGCCATTCTATTGAAACTGACACTTGGTTAAAACTGATAAATTGTTCTATTCTGTTAAAATATATTGTCTATTGTACGTACTAAATGAATTCTGAAAATATTTTTTTAACATTTGAGTATTGTTCGTTATAAATGTAAAACATGTTATTTGGCAGATTGATGTCAAGTGCCAGTGGGCTGTATAAGAAGAGAAGTAATGTCTGTGAGCTGTTAGAGAAACACTGGATGTTAGTGAACATGGAACATCTAACTTGTGATGAGCTGGTACACATCATACAAGTCAAGGTAAGAAAGTCTAAGAGAAACTTGCATTTATCTCCAACTGTAAGTTTATTTTATTATAATGGAATAAAGTTCCCTTTTAACCTATGATAAACTTTAAATTATAGCCCATAACGTGATAGTGGAATTAACAATTATCTAAATAAATATATAGATTATATTTTTTTTCATGTTTTTCAGTTCCCCGTGCTACAAACAGTGGCTTCGCGTATGGTAGCTTTATACCTCAAGTTCTCTGCTGGTGATCATGATGGAACGGGTTCTCATTCTGATCTGGGTAGACTGACTTCCACCAGGTATCTTAATACAACTTTGTTGTTATTAATATTACTGTGTACGTGTGTAAGAAACGGGTTAGATTTATCTCAAATAATTGGTAATAATCTTGTTGTGGATTCTCCTGTAAGAATTTGTAGAATAATGTGTTCTACACTGTGTATTTCATACAGTAGAAAATTATGAAGTATATACTTCACTAATACAAAACTGGTACACTGGTTGATTGATGGAAGAAAATATTCATAAGGAGAAATTTTGCTATTGTTAATATTTAAAAAAATTGTACATGGAAAGTACTTGTTCAAACTTAGCCAAACATTCGCATATATATACAATTTTTTTATATTATATATATATATATATATATATATTATGTGCAAAAAATTTCAAAATTTATTCACACTATTATAACTCTTTTTAACCTATATAAGCCCAAGGGGTCAGTATCGACCCTCTGCTAATACAGCTGTATGTTAGAGTAACGGTTTATCTTCTACAGATTCTGGGTATTATGGTTTAAATGTGCTAGTACACTAACACTTTAATGGTATGGGGTATGTTATCAAGAAGAGATAAAAAATGCATCAAATTAAAATCTGAAATTGCGGGTAAGACTAAAGTCATGAAATAAATAAAAATGATAATAGGCAAACTGTACATTTAAGATTTATTACGATTATGATTAATTCTAAATAGACTCATAAGATATTTTTAAGTTTATTAAACATCTTATTTTATCTTTGAGTGTTAGATTAATTTTTAATGTCTTGCTAGTAGCCAAATATGCAATTAAAATAATTAGTTCATGACATTTTGCCAGAGATCTCATGAAGTGGTGTGCACGGGCAGTAATAGGCTTTGACGTATCATCTCCTGAGTCTGCTTTGAAAGTCTTGCAAGATGCAATAGATATATTCTGCTGCAACATCAATAATCCAGGTAATTTTGATCTTGTATGAATTTACTCGCTGCACTGTATAAACAAACACTCCATGCATTAATTTTTCTCCCCATCAAATTCTGTTTATTGTTTATGATTGATTTAAAAGTGATAATGAAATGTTTCAGAAAACAGAGTTATCCTAGCAAAGAGTGTCTCCTCAAACCTGGGCATTGTCCAGACTAAAGCAGAATACTTCTTGTCCAGCTACAAACCTCAGTCGATCAAGCTCATTGACAAGTCCTGCATAGTCGGCAGGATATCGATACCTATAAAACATCAAAACAGTATGCCCAGGTAAGGTGATAATGATATTTACAGTGAGTTTCTCAGTTTATTACTTACTGACTCATATATATTTTTATTAATCGCACAAATTAAATGGAAATCATGTAAATTTAAATCTAAATCATGACATTAAATAATGGAAAAGTACACTTATTTATGGTATTTAAATATATTATTTAAATATAATATATAATATAAATATAATGGTATTACTTGATGTTAAATTTACATTGATGTATTTTTATGAAAATTAAGAGGAAACTATATCACATGTGTTTTACATGACTAAATTATTATTTTATTATCTACAGTATGCATTAAAAGGCTAAAACTGAAACACTGAAACACATAAATAATTATAATCAAATGATGTCATTGAAACTAAAATTTGAAATATATAATTAATATAAAATTTTACATTGAAGTACAAAATTACTTTCATCAATATAAGTTCAAGATGTTAAAAACTATTTTAATGATATATTTGATTTTAGGGTTATATTTTTGAAAATCAATCGTTAAGCAAGCAGCATTTGGACTTATGCAGTGTAGACAAAATTTAAAAATGATATTAACAAATTTGAACATTTAATGCTCATGTGTTAACAATGATAAAGCAAACATTTTCTAATGCAAAGGAGATGATCTTGCAATAGATAAACTATAGGTATTAACATATTTCTGTAATTATCTTAAGATATGTGTTGAATTAACAGAAGTATTATTAATAGCTATGAATAGTTACGATAATGTAAGCATAACGTTTTAATTCTTAAGCTAATATTGTTAACTCAAGTTTCTGCTGTTGTGATAGGGAGGATGTGGTAAGATTTGCTCAGACACGTCCAGCCGCTTGCCTGCTAGAACGTGTAGCTGCCTGCCTGTCACTGCGAGAGCCTGTGTTGCTGGTAGGTGAGACAGGCACAGGCAAGACCTCCACTTTGCAGCTGCTAGCCCGCCACACCCGAAACACTCTGGTGGTGGTCAATATGAACCAGCAGAGTGACAGTGCTGATTTGCTTGGAGGGTAAGTGCAGAGTAAGCAAATTTAGAAATCTCATAAAATATATCAAAATAGACCTTTCAACTTGGGAAATTGTATATTTCTTCTTGTAGTAATTGAAAAACATTTTAACCATTTTAACATAATTACTTCTAATGTATACTTATAATAAAATTAATTAAGTCAAGAAACACTTTTTTGGGTCTGAATTTTTTAAGTGTAAACAGGAAATTAAAGTTTAAATCCTTAACATAGCCTAGTTTTTTTCTTACATTTTAAGCTTATGCAAACAAAAAATCAATAGCTAGCTGGCAACAATAACTTATTAATCTGTCTAAAACTTTAATTAAATTCGTATAAGACTATTAAAACTTAAAATAATTGGATTATACTTAGTATTAATATTTCCAGATTTAAGCCTGTGGATGTCAAGTTCATCATTGTCCCAATACGCAATGAGTTTGAGAGATTGTTCCGGAGTTTCTTCAAAGTAGAGCAGAACTTGAAATTCTTAGAACACATTTCAGTGAGTATTGCATTTCTACATATGTTTGTTGCAATTTAGATAAGGTTACAAAATTAAACATTAACCTTCTTCTAGGCAATCGTCTTGAATCACCTTAACGCGGTGCCTGGTGCTGAAGTTCAAGCACCTTCACCTGTTATTGCTCTCTGCTTTGTGCTGCTATCAACGTTCACTTTTGGAACTGCTTGTGAAAATATCTGTTGACAGTATTCTTGTCCTTGTTCATTGAATTGTTTGTGTCTAAGGATGCTATCTAGTAGTAACATATGAAATTTTTTATCAATCTCTTCATGAACAGAGATTAGTTGTTTTTCATCACAATTCCGTCCGACTTGTGCTACTATCTTACAGAATTAATGGAACCATTTATAACTGTCTGCAACCACTGTTTTACTTACACCATATGTTGATGAAATTGACTATCATAGTGATATTACAAGGGGGAGGTATGATGGTGGCATTCAGTGATGTGTGTGGTGTATGTACAATTAATTTTCCAAACGCAGATTTAATATTGAGGTGCAACGGTATCTGTAAGTTAAATTTTCATTCCATGTGCAAGAATTTGGTTGATGACCACTTCCATGCCTTAAAAATGCTTGAAGGTATTTGATGTGGATGTGTGAGGTAAAGGTTGTGATCGGCACTATAGCCCCCATTTTGGCTCATCTAATCAACTGTTGTCTAATGCGGGGAGTTTTTCCAGACATACTAAAGACTACAAGGACTGTTCCTGTGTACAAAAAGGACCTAGAGAGGAATTATCCAGCTATAGGCCTATTAACTTAATTGCAATATTTGAAACTATTATGCTGGGGCAGTTGTACAATTACTTTGAGAAGAATCATCTCCTGGAGCCTGCCCAGTACAATTTTCAAACAGGTAAATCAACTGTCAGTGCAGTTGAGTCCCTCTTGGAGATTGTGAAGGGTGCGTTTGAAACGAAGGAAACTACTTCTTCTTTACTCTGTGATCTTTCACAAGCTTTCGATTGTCTCTTACAACATTTTTATCATGAAGCTTCAGGGCTATGATCTTAAAAATGGTTCTCTCAGGTTGATTGAATCCTACTTAGAGAATAGGACTTAAATTGCCAACTGGGGAGGTGTTACTTCTAGCCCATCTAATGTAAGACAGGGTGTCCCCCAGGGCTCTGTTCTGGACCCATTCTTATTTCTGGTGGCAATAAACCATTTATTTGATTGTGTTGATGGTAAACTAGTACTCTTTGCTGACAATGCTACTTTGTTCTCAACTAAAAGGGATCGTAGTGAAGCTGAGGACTCTGTTAGCACTTTATTTTTAAGAGCCTCTGACTGGTTGGCTAGTAACAAACTTTGTTATTGAGAAGGCTAAATGCCTATTAGCTGTGTAAGACGGGTTTTTTTTTGTGTTCTTCCAATCACATGTATCATATGGTATTGTACTCTGGGATCATTCGTCCCATGTACATAGATATTATTGTTGCAAAAGAAGGCTGTTAGAATCTTAAATAATATTTATTTTCTAGAGCATTGAAACCCCTATTTTAAAAATACTGTACAACATTCTAACAGTACATAACCTTTATATTTTCATGTACGTATTAGCTATTAAGAAGGATATATTTACTATTACCTCTCAATAGTGATGTCACTCATGTGATACCAGGTTTAAAGGTAACATCTGTATCCATAGATCAAGATTGCACCTAACCTCCAAATTATTTCCTGTAACTGGTACGAAATATTGTAATAAACTGTCAGCAGCCATTAAAGTAGTAACACTAAACAGATTTAAAACTGTTATCAAGACTTAGCTTTTAGATAATCCTTTCTATAGCATAAATTAATTTTTTGATAGTAATTATGATAATATCTCACCCTATCTAAAGGACAACTAATGTAATTATAATTATATTTCTACTTCCATTACTTAAATTGTATGGTGTGCAGATGTAGTTTTTGCATAGTGCCTATTTATATTATTATTATAGCATGTTTTTCTTAAGCAACATGTAACTTATTACATTTTAACTGCTTTCTAGCTAACTGTATTTTATCTTGAACATGTATATTTTACGTAGCCTATTTCTTGTATGTTGAATGGCTTGAATAAAATCATTTGAATTATTTTGAAGTGTTACTTTTACAGATTTTTGTGCTGGTTTATTTGTTTTTTATTATTAAGATGGCAGGTTGTAAGTTAGCGGTTTTGTGATAGTGAATAGGCTTAATAATTTTAAAAATATCATCATACAGGGTGATTCAAAAAGAATACCACAACTTTAAAAATTTGTATTTAATGGAAGAAACATAATAGAACCTTTTGTTATACATCATTACAAAGAGTATTAAAACAAATTTTTTTCCCTCAAAAACAAGTTCAGAGATGTTCAATATAACCCCCTCCAGACACTCGAGCAATATCAACCTGATACTCAAACTCATTCCACACTCTCAGTAGCATATCAGGCGTAACAGTTTGGATAGCTGTTGTTATTTCTTGTTTCAAGTTCAGAGATGTTCAATATAACCCCCTCCAGATACTCGAGCAATATCAACCTGATACTTAAACTCATTCAACACTCTCAGTAGCATATCAGGCGTAACAGTTTGGATAGCTGTTGTTATTTCTTGTTTCGAGTTCAGAGATGTTCAATATAACCCCCTCCAGACACTCGAGCAATATCAACCTGATATTCAAACTCATCTCACACACACACTCAGTAGCATATCAGGCGTAACAGTTTGGATAGCTGTTGTTATTCTTGTTGTATTGGTTCAAGTTCAGAGATGTTCAATATACCCTCCAGATACTCGAGCAATATCAACCTGCGTATACTTAAACTCATTCAACACTCTCAGTAGCATATCAGGCGTAACAGTTTGGATAGCTGTTTGGATGCTGGTTTATTTGTTTTTTATTATTAAGATGGCAGGTTGTAAGTTAGCGGTTTTGTGATAGTGAATAGGCTTAATAATTTTAAAAATATCATCATACAGGGTGATTCAAAAAGAATACCACAACTTTAAAAATTTGTATTTAATGGAAGAAACATAATAGAACCTTTTGTTATACATCATTACAAAGAGTATTAAAACAAATTTTTTCCCTCAAAAACAAGTTCAGAGATGTTCAATATAACCCCCTCCAGACACTCGAGCAATATCAACCTGATACTCAAACTCATTCCACACTCTCAGTAGCATATCAGGCGTAACAGTTTGGATAGCTGTTGTTATTTCTTGTTTCAAACCATCAATGGTGGCTGGGAAAGGTGGCCGAAACACCATAACCTTAACATACTCCCATAAGAAATAATCGCAGGGGGTAAGGCAGGGCTTCTTGCAGGCCAGTGATGAAGTGCTCTGTCGCGGGCTGCCTGGCGGCCGATCCATCACCTCGGGTAGTTGACGTTCAGGTAGTCACGGACAGATAAGTGCCAACGTGGTGGCGCTCCATCCTGCTGAAATATGAATTGGTTTGCTTCTTGTTCGAACTGAGGGAACAGCCAATCCTACAACATCTCCAGATATTGTAGTCCAGTTACAGTAGCGCCTTCAAAGAAAAAGGGACCAAAAACTTTATTGGCTGAAATTGCACAGATAACGTTCACCTTAGGCAAGTGACGTTCATGCTCAATTGTTTCCCGCGGATTATCAGTGCCCCATATACGGACATTGTGCCGGTGACTTTCTCGTTAGTGTGGAAAGTAGTTTCATCACTAAACACAATCTTTGAAACAAAAGATTCATCTATTTCCATTTGAGCAAGGATAAACTCGCAGAAATCGATTCTTTTATTCGTATCAGCTGCAGAAAGGGCTTGAACCAATTTCAGACGATAAGACTCTCCATACAGTTGTTTGTGAAAGTTGCAGCTCTCTGCTAGGTCTTCAAGTCGATTTACCTGGGCTGCGAACAAATGCTTGCTGTATGCGTGTTAAATTTTTATCACTCGTGCAAACGGCCTTCCATAACTTTTCACTTTGCATAAACACCCATTCTCTATAAACTGTTTATACCAACGTTTTATACACCACCTATCAGGAGGTTGAGCACCATACTTCGTTCAAAATGCACGCTGAACAACTGTCGCCAATTCACTTCTGCGTACTCAATAACACAAAAAGCTTTCTGTTTAGCAGTCGCCATCTTAGCATCAACTGACGCTGATGCCTTGTCAACAGCGCCTCAAGTGAACAAATGAGCAACTAGATGAAACTTTAGAGCTTCTGTAATTCGCCGACAAATAGTGCTTATGTCTTCCTTTATTCTCTGTAGAGTTATAGATTTGTAAAGTTGTGGTATTCTTTTTGAATCACCCTGTATTATAGAACATTTAATAATGTTTACAAGAATGTGTAATATGTAATGGTTTTGTTTAAATGAAGTTCTTAAAATAATGAAAACATGAAGGTGTTTTCCCATAGTAGAGCAGCTGGATCAGTTCAGCCCCACTGGCGCCAGAAGCGTGTTGTGGTAATTCAACCAGGAGGGGGTTATTGATAATTTTTAAAGTTTTGATTATTCACAGTTCCGAAATTGTAGAAAAAATATCTTAATCCTAATAGTAAAGGAGTCTGTTGTTATCTTTAAGTGACAGAATATTTATCTGATAAAAATATCAAGCCTACAAGTTTCAATATGAAATGCTTGTTGTAAGAAGGTAATTGGGTTATAGTACTCTCATGACTGTTTCAGAACTGTTTCACGGGCAAGCGTTGGACCCAGCTTCTACAACTGATGAAGCACAGCCAGGCTGCAGCGGTCAAGCGGCTATTGAGTGACCAGGAAAGGAACAAGAGCAGACTAGCCGAGTGGAGAGCAGTCGGAGAGAAGATACATAGACTGGAGACCCAACTGAAACAGAACCAGGCAGCTCTAGCATTCACTTTTGTAGAGGGAACACTTGTGCGTGCTCTGAAAGAGGGTAAGATCTTCCCTCAGTTTACTTACACAATTGTGTTCCAACTTAATAATCAACACGGTTTAATTAATGTTGTGGGTTATCTTGTGCTGTATCCTATTGCTCATTCTTCAAGATGGACCTCAAAATCTTAAAATATTTTGCACATCCGATCTGAGAGGGTTGCCATCACACACATTACATAAAAACAATAAAATTTGTCTATACGCTAATGGCTCAAATTTAATAGTAACAGGAAAAACCATATAAATATTAGAAAATGAAGCAAAACACAGTATCTTAACACTGTAAGGTATTTTAATAATAAAAATTGACTACTTAACTTGTAAAAACAAATTTTACACACTATACAAAATTAAAGTAAACATACATTTTATTTCAAAGTAAATTACCATAAAATTGAACAACTAGAAAACCCAAAATTTTAGGCTTAGTGTTGGATGAAAATTTATCATAGTATAAGCATATTTATACTTTGCTCAGAAAGATATCCACAGGGTTATTTTCGGTCAGATCAATGGCTAAACTTTGTTCTTCAGAAACACTAAAATGTATCTTATATTGTTCATATTCACTGACATATATATATCTTTTGGAGTTGCACTTTATAGTGCAACAAGCAATGATAACTTATTATTACATTTTAACTGCTTTCTAGCTAACTGTAATTTATCTCGAACAAGTATATTTGACATACCCTACTTATTGCTTGTATGTTGAATGGCTTGAATAAAATAATTAGAATAAATTGAATTTTTGATATGTTTTTTCATAGTTTTTCTGCTGGTTTATTTGTTTTTTATTATTAAGATGGCAGGTTGTAAGTCAGCTGTTTTGTAAGTCATTCTTTGTTTACAAAAAAAAGCAATTCACATAATTATAAACCTGATCAGGAATCCTTAATCTTTATTAGTTGGTTTTGATTGTGTAATATGTAACTGGCTGATGTATTTTGTTGTGCAATTGTCAGGATGGTGGGTGTTACTGGATGAGATTAATCTGGCGTCGGCAGAAACATTGCAGTGTTTGTCTGGACTGCTGGAAAGCGGTAACAGTGGGAGTATCCTCACATTGGAGAAGGGGGACACAGAAGCAGTTCAGGTACACCCAGACTTCCGTCTTCTGGCTGCCATGAACCCTGCTACGGATGTTGGAAAGAAGGATCTTCCCCCAGGCATTCGTAACCGGTTAGTATTAATTAGTGATGTATCGAACTCAAATTTGTGGATATTTTGCCACTTCATTAAAAATCAGTTGATGATTGGCAGTAGACAATTTACTGATTGGTGAAACATGTTTATGCTATACATAGTGTTCTGATGGAGAATTTTAAAGTATTAGTTATAATCAAACATCTGTCAGGAAATCAACACAACAGTTGTTTATCACCCTAACAGTTGTGTTATTGGATTGTCATATTAATCTTTGGAGTTGATATAAAAGATATTAAGAATAAAGTTTACTATGCTTTCTTTATGCACTATACTACTGTACAGTTAAAGGCTGTTTCTGTTACAATCTATTAAACAAACAATTTATATAGTAACTCTCTGTCATGTCAGACTCAAAGTATTACGAGGATGTGTCAACAGCTTTAACATTCACTTATTGTGCCACAGCTTCATGGTGGTAGAACAGACTGTACTGGAAGTGTTACAAATTTAATCAATATTGTAAATTAGTTTTGCTTTTTCTCTAAACAAAATCTATTTGTTAAAAAATATTTCCTAATTGAAATTGTTTTTATGCAGCCATATTTAGAGAATTTTGAATTTTGAAAAAAATATGTTTAAGTAAATTCAAACAAAATGAAACAAATTTAAATTTTAAGAATTTAAAGAACCTTTTTTGGTACTTACTTAATTTTAACTTGCAAGATAATTTTGGTAGAAATAAACAGTTTTCTTTATTTACTAGCAATGCTTGCATAAAAATACTTAATATACAATGAATATTTTCTCTAAATATACTTTTTCACTTAGAGCATCAGGAGTTTCCCAAAACATATTGCTAGTAAAAATCATAATTCAACTTTTAGAACTTTTGGACTAGTTTCTCTTATACGAGTATGATGAAAATAACACAAAGAAGTTAAGCTCTTCTACAGGTTAAACATTTAAATTTATTTCCAGTTTCACGGAACTGTATGTAGATGAGCTGACAGACCGCACTGATCTCGGCCTGCTAGTCAGCTGTTACTTGCCTGACCTGCCTCCCACCAGAGTTGACTCTATAGTCAGGTTCTACCTGGACGTGCGCAGTGCAGCAAACACCAACCTGTGTGATGCCACAGGTCACAAACCTCACTACAGGTAATGTAGGTTACATTAAACCAAGTAAAGAATTAAGAATAATTTAAATACACAAGAATAAAGATCTCTGCTTTTTATCCTAGCTAAAACTGAGTAATCACAACTATTTACTTGTTACTCATGACCTTGTTAATTTCTCTATGACTGGTTCTGTAATTGTACCCAACAAGCACAAACCTATGAGCTAGGTATAGATATAATAGGTTAGATATTATACTCATATTATTCAATACTCATACTGTATTGAATAAATGTATATTTTGAAGCTTATAGAGTGATCTCAGTTCTCTATTATATAATAGCATGACATCATACATACCTTACATGCAATATGTAATGTTTCTCATCATAATAACCTTCCAGCCTGCGAACCCTGTGCCGTGCCCTGGTCGTGGCTGCGGGTAACTCTTGTGGCAACATGCAGCGTTCCCTACACACCGCTCTCTGTCTCAGCTTTCTCACCCAGCTGGACAACAAGTCGCATGGCATCGTACTGTCACTCATTAACAGGTACCGTCAACCTCTCACTGTCATACCTTAACCCTATAAGTGGCGGTCATTTGTGGTCTCAGTGGCAGGCCGTTTTTGGGTAAATTGCCGTGATCGTTAAACTTATTTTTAGGAAATATTATCCAAGTGATAACCTAGCAACATTGTATATTTCTGTTTTCCTTATGAACTATAGAATAAGAATAAATGTAATATTTGGTGCCTTACCATTATTTTCAGATTAATATCATTGTAGATGTGTAAAAATTTCTTTTTAGAAAAAATAATTTTTAAGTTCTACTGTCCGTCACTTTGAAACTACTGGAGCTACAAAATAATGTCAAATTCACAGAATATACACAATTTTAATTCTAAACAATTTCTTCTTATAAATTTTTTTCTATTTACAAGAACAAAAAAGTTAGATGGGAAAAATTAAATCTATGTATAAACTAGTTTTTTTACTCCCGAGTCACTAGAAGGGGCTTGTCTTTTCCTCCCAGTAGTGTAGGGCCTATAATAGTGGCTTAGTTTGTCATAGCGCAGTATATTTCGTAAATATAAAACAGGAATTGTCTTATCGCAAACCCCTCCCCATCCTCAGACAGAGGTCAAAGTCGAGCGATCTAGTAGATAACGTGACTACAGATTCTCGCCGCCCGTTCAGCTGGTGCGCCGCATCCTTGTACTTTCGTGGCGAAGTGTCTGTCGAGTGCGTCACTTTGTTGTACTTCCGTGTTTTACTGTGTGTGTAATAGATTAGTGATGGGTTGGGAGAATTTGGGATTTACCCAGGAGAGAAGAGGGGGCCATTCGTTTTTTACAAGATCATGACTAGTTGCCTACATCTAAAATATGCGTGGCGGTCGGCAGTTGCTGCTGAAGGCGGAAATCCACTAGACTCACTCATCCTTGATATTGTTGCTTTCTGGGCGTCACAGGAAACCCATTAACAATTGATAATCATTGTAAGTTTGTAATTGAAGAGTTGCTTTTAAAAATGTGAAGCGATGGCTGTGACGGCGCTTGCCACTTCGTGGCGGCGTGAATCATACGTCTCAGACGGCGCTTGCCACTTAGAGGGTTAAAGTTGTGAGGTTTTATTGTGCTTACAAATAAATTTTAAGAAAAATAATATTAAATATGCACTTAATGTGTCAGTTATTACTATTTTTAGCATCATAACAGGTTTGTATCCAGAAACGTTAAGACGTTAAGTAGAGTTAGTAATAGAGAGACGTTAAGTTTATGAGAAGGTGGATTAAACTGCCACCTTTTGATGCACAGCCACAATGTGTTATACACAAATAAATTCAATATACGCCAAATATTACTTGTTTTTAGATTTCAGTATAATACTCAGACTGTGTCAATTGCACCTTTGATTCATTTTTTATTTCTGGTTCACAAAGTATTCAATGCCAATTATTGCACACTGAACACTTAAAACAGTATGTTAATGTAATATATGACAATGTTTACTGATTTTGAATCTGCTGTTACTAAAAAAGTACTCTTTCTAAAAATATGTTATAGTTGTCACTTCCCAGCATGTTTTAAATGTTTAAAATAGTTCAAATTTAGGATATTTCAAACACATAAAACCTAAAACATTCAAATATCAAAGTATGACTTTCATTACGTCTATCTCTTTAAAACTAAAATTTTTGTATTTAAAGTTTGGCTCTATCTTAAATGATTGAGAAATGGTACCAAAAACACTACTTTCACTACTTATGCATTTAGTACACTACCTTTGCCTTAGAGTATTCAAAAGTGTCTACTACTTGTTTTTGAAACACTTTCACAAACTAAAAGTATCTTATACTAAAAGTGTGAATTCCTGTTAAATTTAAACATTGATTGTGATTTATCTATTAGTGACATGTGATGGATTTGCTAGTCATGCAGAGAGGAAGTTATATAGTTCCTTCTTAAACGAATTCCTCTGATGAGCTCTTATAATTATTATGTAGCAGATTCATTAATTTATGCCTGATGAAGAACGGTTTCTCTTCAAAGTTTTGTGCAGTGCATACAAAATAACTGCTTTAATGTGTAGAGCAATGACAATCATTATCTGAATTGTTTTTATTTCTGTCAAAATCTGAATACTAGATTGAATTAAAATACTTAAATTGTTATTACTATGTTTTTAGTTTTACTACTGGGAATAAAAGCTTGTGCAATGACTCAGACAGTAATATCTACTTTTAGGGAGTATTTCTGTTTAATAATTTTTGTATGTGATATGTCCAGGGCTGTGGTGGAAGGAGGAGACATCAAAAGCGTGCTGGGTCAGCCCATACCCGAACCTGCTCCTCTCGGCAGTAATGTATGCTTTGAAGGCTATTGGGTGAAGAAGGGCAAGCTGAAACCCACAATACCTGATAATGTGAGCTACTAAAACATATCTCTGTATAATTATAAAAGCACTTTTTCTTCAATTACTGTATCTAAAACCAGTCATTTTAGCTTAATATGACCATTCACTTTTTTCTAGGAGATTTTTATCCTTACATTCATTACAATTTAGACTAGATTTTGGATTATTGAATTAAAAGCTTAATATTTAAACAAATCAAAAGAGCTACAATAACACATAGGCCCAATATTATATTATGATATCTTATGCATGATCATTTCTGTGATTATTAATTTAAGAACCATATTTTAGGATCTATACACATGGGCTTTTGTGATAGTAACAATGGTACCACATACTATAAACTGTCACAGACTTTCTCTCCTTCTTAGTGCAATATTATGAAATATATCAAGCTAGTTGTTGGCTATTTCTAATACATCCAACTATATATCCTATAGATTTATCTCTTTGGCAGCCCACAAAATCTTACTAAGCTTGCTGTTTCAGTAAAATGACTTTGTTAGAAATTCTGTCATAATAGCCCATAACCTCATTATGTTATTAAGAAATATATATTGACTTTCTCTGGCAACCATATCATACCAACCTTAAAAGGTGGTACACAGTGGCTTCAACAGTAACTCCATTTTGTCAAGTGGTTTTGGGAAGACTAGACTTTGTCTGCAATCTACTTTACTCATCTACGATATATAAGATTCAGTCCGTAAAGTAAAACTTAATTTTTTTATGCTAATGACATAAGTTTTAACCCTTTGCATGCCATAAGCGATTTAATCCGCAAGCATAGAATTCCGTTTAACGCCCATAGCGATATATATCGCAAACTACGTGTTACGAATCTAAAGGCTCTATAGTTGTCGAGTTATCCGCTAGATGGCAGGACAAGTCACTTTTGTTGTCTGCTGCCGTTTGGCAACGTACACACCGAACATCTGGGGAGTATCGATAAATAACAGCTGATCCTTTGTTCTCATCCGTCTTTGCCATACTTCTTCAAACGCCCATAGCGAGTATTTCCGCCGCCATTACAGGAGGCTTGTTTGGTGCTCTAGTTTTGTCGTTCTTGCTTACTGATAGTTTTCTTTTGAGTTTTAGTACAGTTTTATTAGTTTGTATTACGTTCAGTGTTTTGAAAATTTTCAAATCTTGACATACTTATGAAAATATTTCCATTATCATGGCTAATGCAGACGACCATTGAAGTTTTTCATACCATGGAGGACTATTCATAAACAGAAAACTTGTAGAAAAGTTTGTCTTTCTACTGTTTTCCAAAATCTGTACTTTTTTACCTCTCATAGTATAATGTTTTGTCCACGTATGATTTAGTAAAAAATATACTGTTTTATCTAAATAATATTGTTCAATAATATTTCATACCTTCCGGTACGGTACTTATAATGTAAAAAATGCAATAAATTGTATGAAAATACCCGAAAACGTATTCAATGGGTGTTTTTACTAATCAAATGAACTATTTATATTCAACCAAATAAAAAAAAATGGCTTTAATTTTAAAAAAATTCTGTAATTTGGCGCTAGGGCAAAATACCTATACAAAAATTTGGCGTTTAAAGGGTTAAAATTTGTGGTGAAAGTGTAAAAGAAGTTGCTCAACAAACAAAAAAAACCATTATAGCTGCTAAGATGGATGAAATAATAAAAAATAAGAATTTAATGGAAAATCAGGAGGAACAACACTTAAAAATTTGTTGTTAGTCAGTAAAATATTTAGATACCAACATTTAAATAAAATATAATAAATAAAATCTGGGGCAAGTCTTTTGAAGACAATATAATAACAACAGTACCCTTCATATCCGAAACTAGCAGGACCAAACTGTGAAAAGAATGGTAAAAAGTCATTGTTCAAGAACCAATAATAATCCCTTGTCCAAGCAAAAAGTCTATATTTGAAAAAAAACATTGATACAGTGATATAAAAATATATACAATATAAGACGTGAATTAAAACATTTTAGCTAAAATGATAGTATATATCGTTTTGTATACAGTTAATAATTGATGAAAATCTAAAAGTCCGGTTACGCTTAATGTTACTCCCTGATACCAGAAACAAGCAGAAAGTTGGATTCTAGGTCAAATATCCCAGATAGTTTATGCTGAGGTTGGATTCTAGAGGTTCTACTGTATCTTAGGTTTAAGACTAGACTCTGTAAAATGAAATTGTGCTGTTGATATCCTGTAGTAAAATTAGTTCTAGCAGTTGATTTTCACATTTTTACAGATTAGGAGTATATAGTGGCAATCACTAAGCAAAATTTGGACATTTAACATTTACAATATGAAGTCATAAAAATAAAAACCATACTTAATTTAAAGTTACGTGAATTTTTAAAAGGTTTTTTTTTTGAACTGGGCATTCTAATATGTAGACAGTTATTTTTAAGGCTCTAATGTGCGTACACAAAATGTCCTTCAATCTAAAAAAAAGAATGGAAGGTATAGTCATATAATATAAGCCATAAGGATAACATATTTTTGCCCAACATAAGCTGTAATTTTTTCAAAGTGGCCTTTTTATTCAGTAACAAAACATTTAAAAATAATTCACCAAAAAAAAATCATCAATTCATCAGAACAAACCTCAAACATTTGAACCTGGGTTACGAAAATTTATAATAAATAAAAATTGTATAGTTTTGAAGAATATTGAGCAATGTGCAGTATTCTCAATTTAATTAAAAAAATTATTGTGGTATGATTACAGTACATCCTGACACCCTGTGTTAGACGTAACCTTCAGGATTTGTCTCGTATTGTGTCGATGAGCCAGTATCCTGTTCTGATACAAGGTGACACATGTGTTGGCAAGACGAGTCTCATCACGTTCCTGGCCGTCGCTACAGGCAATCGCTGTGTGCGCATCAACAACCACGAGCACACCGACCTGCAAGAGTACATCGGTTCCTACTGTGCCGACCACACAGGCCAGCTCGTCTTCAGAGAGGGTACTTATCCTAGATTCTATTTATTCACTGAGTGGGAATTAATTAATTTTCTATAACATTAAAATTCGTAAAATTATTGTTTGACCAAAATGTGGATATATTAGATTTTCAAAAATATAAAACTATTTTACATCAGTAAAATGATATTGAAAGTGAAGTGTGTTAGAAAATATTGTAAATATAGAGAACGTGAAAACATCTGTAAATACTAAAATAAAATATAAAATGTAAATTGAATGTTACAATTTTTTACAATGTGATAATGCTGATTGACAAGCGTACTTCATCTTGGCTCTAGTTATCCATATCCTTCTTTAATTTATACAGCGACTTTATTATTAATACAGTCAAATTTCCCTTCAGATTAAATCATAATTTTGTTTTAAAGTTTATGAAAAAATTCTTTGAGAGGAAACTAGGTATTGTTGATGAATTTTTGAGGAGGAAATGTTTAGATTATGCTGTAAGTTGAACTTCAATTTTAGGTCTTTAATTTTTTTTAATGAACTATAATAGATACCATAGACAACCTTTAGTGACTGTGTAATAAATAATTGTAAATTATTGGCTGACATAATTCCTATGACTGTTTTAAGCACTTGACTTATTACATTTTTTTAAAGAGTATATGTGAAATGTTCACTGACTAAAACCTAGACTATATTTTATGTGATGTTCACAGGTGTGTTAGTTCAGGCGATGAGGCAAGGACATTGGATCATCCTTGATGAGCTGAACCTGGCTCCCACCGATGTCCTGGAGGCTCTTAACAGAGTTCTAGATGATAACAGGGAACTCTATATTCCGGAAACACAAGAGACTGTAAAAGCCAATGCTGGTTTTAGGCTCTTTGCTACACAGAACCCTCCTGGGCTCTACGGCGGACGAAAGGTCCTATCCAGGGCTTTCCGGAATCGGTTTGTGGAGCTGCACTTCAATGAGATCCCTGGTCCAGAACTGGAGACAATCCTTCACCAAAGGTATGAGTCTATCACACATGTCCTGATTTACTTATGAAGACATTGTGTACATACTAGCTTAGCTTTATTATCCTATTTCAGTATTTACTGGATATTGCTACATAATGATATTCCGGAATTACTGAAGTATATATGGTACTTGTAACGGATATCCGCAAGTGCTGCATAGATCATTATGGATTTGATATTGCATAGTGCACTAATACAGATATGCTACTTCTAAATGTTGACGATAGATAATTATCTTCTGGACTCCTTATGACATTTTGCAATAAATATGACTTTTTCAGACACTAAATGGTTGTTTGAGTCTGTAAGTTAAAACTACATGGTAATGTTGAATTCTTTACAAGCTACATTCATGTTAATGAAAAGTGTTGTCATTTGTTGTTGCTTAATGAATTTCAAGAATTCGGCAAATTATGCTCGTTTACGTTTAGATTAAGTGGCTCTATGAATGCCTTAAAGCTTGCATAAATATATCAATGATGGATTTATTTCCAATAAAATGAAGGCTAAAATAAAATAATTTTTCTTGAACACGTGGTTGTTAGAGTATTTTTTCTTCAAAAGCACAAATAAGGTTATCCTTTTTTGCAGCTCTATTAGGTATTGGGTCAAGCATCCTTGAAAATACTTTACTGGTGAGTTCGCTGAGATGTTTTTCTTTTAACAAATCATGTGGATCAGGTTGTGACGTAGGAAACTTTTTGCCTCCTGGAATAGATTCCAGATTAATGAGGACATGCAGCTAGTTTAGATAGAGACTATACAGCAAGCTTTTCACAGGTTTGATATCGCCTTTATATGCGTTTAAGTAATTGCCCTTCTTACTTAGAGGACTCTTTAGTGGAGGTGGCATCCAAACTAATATTTGAGAAGATTGAGGTAGTATCACAGGATGCAGCTCTTGGTGTCATGAGCTTGGTTGGTTGAGCCATTGTCTACGATGAAGTTGAGTCCCGACCACCCCGAAGAAACAACCAATCGATAGTACTCAGATGATCCTGAAACAAGTTAATTTTACTGTGTGATACAATCCTAATGAGCACCATTGGATTATCTTGTCGGCACATCACCATCAGACTAATCACAGGGTATCAACTCAGCTATAATCACGTGATGATCAGATAACGGGAGATCAACAACACTTAGCTTACATTTGTCACAGGGAAGATTAGTCACCAAAGTATCAAGGCATGAATCGCCTCAAGTTGCTTCAAAATTAGCACAGTGACAATCCAATGTTGTTGGAATGTTACTAACTGTTGAGTAACATTATTAGTGACCTGTATATTTATATTTAGGCCACCTTGGAGAACTACCTTTGCAGCACATAGTTCCAAATGTCGAGAATTTTGATGACATGTGGTGCAACCTAGTTAGAATAGAATAGATTAGCAAGGATTTAACTTAGTTTATACAATGAATAAGCAAGTCTCAAAAGGTTTAAAAATGATGGAAATTGGTTTGGCGATGATGTACTTTAAATTACACTTAGCATCAAAAAGCTATTAGGATTCAAATTTGAATCGGGAATAATTTTTTTAAGATTAAGAATCGGATTCAAGATTCTAAATTTTGGATACAACCATCACTATTTTAATTTTGTAGTCAATTGTTAATGGTCATATAATTTAAATTATTTATGTTGAGGTCAAAGGATAAAGTTTGTAATTACAAAATCTTATGAGAATTTCATCCATCATCATGTGTTTGTTTATGTTGATATTTTCCATGTATGGGATTGTATTATTTATTTGTTTGAATAACAACATAAACGCAACTATAGGTTGTAACACAACTAAATGAAATTTGATTGCAGGTGTGCAATGCCATTGTCGTATTGCAAGAAGCTGATCGCTATCATGAGTGAGCTCCAGTTGCACAGGAAGGGCAGTGCTGCATTTGCTGGAAAACAGGGTTTCATCACATTGCGAGACTTGTTCCGTTGGGGTGAACGCTATCGGCTAGCCTCTCAAAAACAAGGTCAGTTCTGTTTTGTTGTTTGAAAACATGAAAACATGAATTCATTTAAAAATTTAATCTAAATCTTGTAGTTCCTAAATTAGCCGTCATGCTATACTACCTCTTTCTATTTTATGTTTCTAGTTGGTTCTGAGGAATATATTAAATTTAGATATGTATACATTGTTTCTTTGATTCTTATGATTGTAGCAATAGTGCTTTGCATGAACTTGATTGAATAAGATTTATAGAGTGTTGCATTTTGTAATTTCCTAGAGCTTTCTTTCCTGTCAAAATGCTCCATACTTGTGCTTTCCGGTCACAGACACAGTACTTACCTGAAACACTTCAAGTGGTTGATTATTAGCAAAGAGAACTTGACATGAAAGTGTATGTATATAATACATCTGCAAGAATAGTAATTACTTACTTACTGCTGTGGTCATTAATACCCCATGTGGTAGGCTACTTTACCTCACCAACAAACTGTCTCCAGATGTCTCTGACTCTTATATCCTCTTTTCTTCTTCCCAATCTTCTCAGGTCTTTGTTCACCTAATCCCACCACTATAGCTTTGGCCGTTCAAGGACACTTCTACCTATCGGGTTGATCTCCGTTGTCTTGTTATGGTGCTGTCATTCCTCCAGATGTACGCTGTCTACCAATGTACTTTTACATCGAACCTCAGCTACAATATTTGAGCTACATCTCTGTATAAAGTTCTCTAAATTCCCAGTTGTGCTTGATCCCAGAAGTAATTGGCTGAAATAATTTAAAAGTTTTTAACTTATAAAACTGTCATATAATCTGAATATTTCCTGATTCCTGAGTTAATTGTATGAACATTACAGGAAAGTTCTATGACTGGGACCAGCATATCGCAGACGAGGGCTACCTGGTGTTAGCCGGGCGAGTTCGGAAGTCAGAGGAAAGTGAGACTATCAGACGAGTCATCGAGAAACACATCAAGCGGAAGGTGGAGCCTGAAAGGCTATTCAGCTTGTCGGAGCTCACCAGTCCGGTGACCAGGCACATTCTGGAACGTGTGGTGGGGGGACAGCTCCCGCACGAGTTCCGACACATTGTCTGGACTTTTAACCTCCGTCGATTGGCTGTACTTGTGGGTATGTCACCATGTTGAATCTAGAGTACAATGTGTGCTGTGTACAAAACAGACAGTTACTGCTATTATATAATAGTGGTTATCAGTGTTATGATCGTTTAGGGTAGATACGAACTAAGGAATCACTTCACCTACATTCTCCATGGTTCACATGCTCTGTAATTGTACACACATTAAGGAAAATTAAAATTTTGAAATCTAACTTAAAATTATCCAAGAATTAAACATTGCACAATGCAGTAAACATTTCAACACATTTTGAAGCTATAAAGTGACACTATGAAAAATGTAATTGGTTGGTTTAAAAGACTCATTAGTTCTATAGACATTCATAATCAATAATCAAAAACATTTTTTTATATTGGCCTGTGTTGTTTTGGCAGTGATAATTTTATAAATAAAAGAATAAAAGTCCCTTTTTTACTCTAGGAAGTTCTTTCCGCTATACCAGTATTTTAGTGATGAGATAATTTTGATAGGATCAAATATACTAATTTATTTATTGATCAATTTTACCATATTTTTAATAAAAATACTTTTATTAACACAAACACGTTCACTAACAAGTTCATTCTTCATTAATATGTAACTAGAATACAATATATAAATTTTGAATTAATAACATGTTTTCATTTATGTTAGGTAATTTGTGCTATTGTTATTACATTATAAATAAAAATATAAAATACAAACTTTTTTCCTAAATTTGAATTGTCCTTAATGATTACCTAAATTCTTATTAATTAATTATTTTTAGTAAATTTCTTGTGAAGGTCTATGTAAATAATCATTAACAGAAAATTAAGGTTATTCTTATTGATATATTTTAAATATCCAAATTACTGCCTGTTAGGTGTAACGTAATTGATATTATTGTATTAATTTAAGATGTTTAATAATCTAAAAACACCAGTGACAACTTAAGAAAAACTTATTAAGTGTATTATTGTTTATATTATAATTTACTAAAAGTAATTACAGGTATTTATTTGTGAATAAGACATTTTTGTTTATTTGATTTATGAAAT
Source organism: Homalodisca vitripennis (assembly GCF_021130785.1). NCBI lineage: Eukaryota > Metazoa > Arthropoda > Insecta > Hemiptera > Cicadellidae > Homalodisca > Homalodisca vitripennis. The sequence goes on from NC_060209.1 coordinate 154,363,346, forward strand.
CTTATGAACGATCCAAATGGCTTTCACAGGTAAAGCGTGTGAGTTCCAAGAAGCAGTGCTGCTGGTAGGTGAAACCGGTTGTGGCAAGACAACTGTGTGTCAGCTGTTGGCAAGCCTGAACAAGCAGCAGCTGTTTAGTGTCAACTGTCACCAGCACTCTGAGAGCTCAGACTTCCTGGGAGCACTACGTCCTGTCAGAGACCGTTCTAACCAGGTAACAATTCATTTTCTACACTTCAAGCAGAACAGTTCCATAATGGTGGTGCAAGACCCAAAACTTAGTGCTACTGACTTTTGCATTGATACATAGTGAATAATTTAAGTTAGAAATGTCTGTCAACAATTTTGAATTTTAATTTCATGCCAAATCATCATGATCATGAACTCTACAAACCAAATTGATGGAAAGTCTCAACTTGAGAAGATATCTTGCATTATGATTTGAGGAATCAATTATTGTAATTCATTGTATTTTTGTATTTGTGTTAGTGAAAAATAAAAAAAAATCATTTGCGAATTGTCAAATAAGGTATATATTCTGCCATACTAAAAATACAAATCTGATTGTGCCTAGAGTTGAAATACTATATTAGTTGCTTTGATGCAGGAAAGTGCAGGACACCTGTTCGAGTGGGTGGACGGTCCACTGATCCAAGCCATGAGGGGTGGGCACATCTTCCTAGCTGATGAGATATCACTGGCAGATGACAGTGTGTTGGAGAGACTCAATTCACTTCTGGGTATGTCATCTTTTTGATGTAACTACCTGCAGGTTATGGTCTTAGCTAATTTCCTGACATGGTGAATATGTAAGTGTTTAACATGCAGTATCTAATGAGAAGTAATCCTGTGCAGCCTAATTGTTTAGAAACAATATAATCCTTTCTGTTTCCTTTTTTCACTTTGACTTTCCCTACTTACAAGTAAATATTAGTAAATTGTCAGTTCTTTGATCATGGTTATATAACCAATGGTGGTTTGTATCTTTGTGCTCTAATTGGTTGTTCTGTGTTGAAAACCAATATCCAGTTTCAAAATTGTTCATTGATTTTTTAAGTCTTAGTTGGGACTTGAGTGTTCATGGCTACCAATTGTTTCTTGATGTATCATCATGCTATGATGAAGTTCGATTGATTTTCAAGTATGGATTTAGCAACGTTAACGGACTTGTCATTACTTAGTAAGTTGATTGTTATTGATACATCTCTACTAATTTCATGTTATTGATACATCTCTACTAATTTCATGTTATTGATACATCTCTACTAATTTCATGTTTAATTAATTCATCAAAAACACTAAAGAATCACATTATGTAAAAAAATCTTGATTAGGTTGAAGCATAACTAAGGCAGGTTTAAATAGCAATAAAAAAGAATCAAACCCAAGTTTTGTGAGGAATAATTTTATTGTTATTTCATTGCAAATTGTTAAAATGAAGATTATTAAAAAGATTATTGCTAAAATGACTATGGTGGATTAAACTACGTTGCCTGCTAAAAAACAAGATTTCATGATTTGTTAAGAGAAATACCACGGCTTCTATATGATGTTTTTTACCTACATTTTATGTTGAATTACAGAGCCGGAAAGAACTCTGCTGTTGAGTGAGAAGGGAGCTGCTGATGAGCAGTTCGTAGTTGCTGAAGAGAACTTCAGGTTTTTTGGTACCATGAATCCTGGTGGAGACTTTGGAAAAAAGGAGGTGAAGAAAGTTTAACTTAATACAACCCTAACAATTTTATTTTTATTTGATTGTTATTTACTAGCTATGTTAATTTAAAATAAACTAAAATATGAACTATTGTGATATTTAAAATAATTTGGTCTCACTAGATTGTACATTAAAATACAGTTCCTTACAGTTCTTTGCCACAAAAATAATTTTTTTTTTTTAATTCAGTTTTAACAGATAAAAGGATTTCAAACATTTCGGACATTTGTGATTGTTATATATCACAAAAAGTATAACACCACATTTGAGGATTGAAATCTACCCTTTACTTCAGATGTCAGAAGCCTAATATATTAAGAAATTATAAACTAAAAAGTGTGGTAATGGACTGCCACCCCAAGATATTCTTAAGTGCTAGCTGATTGGTACACGAATGGCATGAAGTCCAGATTGAAGAGAATGAGCCCAGGCAGTTTCACTGCAAACTAGTGAACACTAACATTTTGAAGCACAATTTGTAGCTATTATTAACTATATATGTGTGTGTTAAATTTATATTTAAGTAGAAGAATATTGTAGGCATAAGATTGAACAACATCCTATTGCTAATTAGTGTGTTGTTGATTAGTTTATGCTTTATTCATGCTTATCCTTGTTTTAGGTTTTGACACCTAAAAAAAGGACAAATTCAAGTTCTCAAAATGTAGTACTTTATGTATATATACATATATACATATATATATATATATATATATATATATATATATATATAATTTTTTCAATAAACACTGAATCACAAAAAGTACTTGCTCCACCGGGACTCGAACCCGGATCTCTCACTTGCCGGGTGAATGTGCTACCATTACACCACAGAGCCCCTACAGATACAGATACAGATACAGATACAGATAACTTTATTCATGAGCTTCAAGCACAGAATGGTGTCAAAATTTTTATAATTATAATTTATTTATTTATTTTTTTGTAGTGTAGTGTCAAGTAGCACTGCTGACGTCAGGTCTTACGCGAGCGATGAACTCCTCCATGCTTTATAGTGGGATGTCTGCAAGCCATTGCCGGAGCCTCTTCTTCAACGTGGAGGGTGTGCCTTCTTTTATTGACTGTGGAAGCATATTGTACAGTTTTGCTCCAGCGTATTAGAGGGTTTCTTTGAGAAAATAGAAGTTCTGTGGATGGGAAGATTAAAGTTGCTATTGTGCCCTTATGTTGTAGTTGTGAAAATTTCTGTTTCTTGGAAGAGGTGAATTTTAGAGCGAAATCAACTGTCTCTAGAATGTATAATGAGACTGCAGTTAAAATTCCAAGGCTTTTGAAAGGAGTCCTGCAGCTTTCTCTTGGCTGAAGACCCGCCATGGATCGAAGAGCTCGTTTCTGGAGCACCAGCACTCGTTTCAAGTTTTCTTGCTTGCCCCACCCCAGAATATTATACCATATCTGAGGTGAGACTCGAAGAGGGCATGATAGCATGTTCTTGTTGCTTCAGCCGTGCTGATGGCTCGAATACGCTTTCAAGGCGAAAAATTGAAGAGCTCAGCTTCATGCAAAGAGAGTCAACATGGTAGTTCCAAGACAGCTCATCATCAAGAACTATACCTAAAGTGTTTTGTTGAAGTTAGGGTTTGAATGTTAGGAGGACCAGTGAACCTTATTTTGAGCTTTCCCAATAATCAACTGTGTAGTTTTTTCTTCATTGAAGACCAGATCGTTGTTGATGCAGTAGTCTTGTGCTGAGCTCACAGCAATGAAGTTGTTCACTTCCAGTGCTTCTGCCGCCTTGTCGCTAGTCAGGAGCATGGTGTCATCGGCAAACATGATGGCCTTGCTATACCGGCTGACATGGTTTGGAAGATCGGCTGTGAACAAGGCAAACAGCACTGGACCCAAGACCGAGACCCTGGGACTCCTCTCTTAACATTCAGTGGCTTTGATCTGATCAAAGTTGTAATACCATTGGCGGTTCCTTTCAGCTCCACAAGCTGCATTCGACTGCTTAGGTAGCTTTAAACCAAGAGTGTGCTATTCCGACAACTCCAAGATGTTCGAGTTTGCCTAGAATCATCTTGTGGTCAAGGCAGTCGAATGCCTTGCTTAAGTCAAGTGATGTACTAATAATTGTTTTCCCAGCATCCAAATCGATAATCATACATTTCAATGATATCTCCAAGAGCTGTTGCTGTCGAGCGGCCCGGAACGAAGCCATGCTGTCCTTCAAGGTTCATGTTGTTCCGCTGAAGATGAGACTCTGAGTCTACTTAAGACAACTCTCTCCAGGACTTTTGAGAAGGTGGAAACCAACGAGATAGGCCTGTAATTCTTGATTTCATCTTTTCCGCCCTTTTTTTATGGAGGGGATATACTTTTGAGGTCTTCATTTTAGATGGAAACACACCTTGTGCCAGAGACTTATTTATTACGTCAGTCAAAGGAACCAGCATTTCCTCCCCACAAGATTTCATGAGCCTTGAAGACATATCATCCACACCAGCTTGAAGAAGATGATTTAGTTGCTCTGATGATTGTCCGGATTTCGTTCATCGTAGTTGGAGCGAAGACCCTGAGATGATCGTCAACAGTAAAAGTATTATCAATAGGTGTATACCTTTTTGGGGATTATTTTTTATCAGGGTTTCTTCGGCGACATTGATGAAGTAGTTGTTTAAATGTTCAGAAATGGTGTGTAAATTGCAAGTAGTTCCATTGGCTATTTTTAGTGAAGATATTGAGTCAGTTAAGTTTTTTAATGTTTTTCTTTCAGCATCTATTATTGTCCAGATGGCTTTAATTCTTGTTTGCAGATTCAGAGATGAATTTCTCGCGCTGGCTGACTGCCTCAATGATCTAAGCTTGAGGTCGTAAAAGTTTTTTCTTATGAGCCGCATCTCTGCTTTGTCTTTCCGGTCTTCCATTCAGAATAAATCTGTCACGTGCTACAATATAGGCGTTCTTCTTTTCGCTCACCTCTCTGTCATAGGCAATTATTATTATGTTTTACAGATTTATTGCGATATGTCTTGTATGGACAAGCAAAATCCAAATTGGAGACCATCAGAGTGATGAATTTGGAGGTAAGCAATGTCTGCATTTCTCCTCCGTAAGCACTCCATCCCAGGACTGATAAGTGATCGTCTCTTTAAAGGTGAACATTGTATTGCAGTTGAACTGGCGTCCAGTAGAGACAGTCGATGTACTTTTCAACGATGGTACATTTATAGTACATATTTTGACCAGTATGGTCGGACAGGTGTTCATCAACTATATCCACTTTTACCAGATCTTGGTCGAGACTTGAGCACACTAGGTCGATGGAAGACTGTGACGTACTTGTTATTCTAGGGGCGGAGAGAGGTAACCTATGTATACCAAAGGAAGCTAAAAGCTCATTTAAGGATGATTTATCTCTTGAATCTTTCAGGTGATCAACAATTAAGTCTCCCACTATTGCAGATCCCACTGTTGTTACAAGGTAGTGTCTCAAGCACATCCGACAGTAGCGCCAGTGCATCTTCGAGGGGGGCATCTGGTGGTCGATAGGCACCCAAAATGGAGAAGAATTTTCCTCCATTAGTTAGGGAGATATTTATGCCTGACAACTCCAAAAGGAGTTCTCTGCTAGACTGTTCAATGTGTAGACTCTCCAGGGGGTTAACAATTGAGTCGTGGCTGTAAATGGCGACGCCCCGCCCTTTTTGTGATTGGTCCTGCTGAAAGCTACTATTAGCTTATAGCTTATAAGATGAACATTTGAGATGGAGTCACAGTCTAGCCCATATTCTGTGATAACGCGAGAATGTCAGTTTATGACTATCAAGCAGACAGTTCAAGCGTTCTATCTTGTTTTCCAATGCGGTCTACATTCTGGTGAAGTATAGTTGTCTTTTCAGAGACGAGTTGATTATTATTCTTCCCTTTGTTTCTTGCTTTCCAACCTGTCTTTGTAAGGGGCCTAATGCTAAAAAACGTTTGTTGCCTTGCTTCCTCTGAGATGAGTATTCTGATGTAAAGAAACCTTGAGAAATGGCATTATCTGCATCATGGTTGAGTCTATGGATGGGTTGCTTTTGTTCTGAATGTCATTGTCCTGCTCTGTGGGTTGTTTATGTATCTGGAGAGAAAATCTTCCATGCTCTCTCCTTGGTCCCGTATTACAGCAAGCATTGGAGGCCTTCTGCGCCGACTGTAGGTCGAGGAAAAGATAGACTCGTCTCAAGGGTAAAATTCTCTCGAGTTGTGTCCGTAGATGCAGGTCAAAGAGAATCTCCAAGTCTCAAATGGCATGGGACAGTGTTCATGTTGCCAGCATTGTTGTCAACATCCGGTACATTGACAGTGTCTTCTTCTGTTCTGGGGTGGGGGAGGGGCAGATTTAATTTTATATATTTTTTAAGTTTTTCACCCAGGAGCTCTTTTTGCTTTGCTACCTGGAGTGATACACTGAAAAAAAGATTTCTGTTCTTTTTTTCCTCTTTTCTTCGTAGATGGGGGTGTGAGGTTTGGAGGATGGCAGTGGTATTCCGTTTGATGTCTCGATTAGAGGTCCAGTAGGTTCAGAGTTTCCTCGGTTGTATAGGCAGTCTTGGATAATCCTTAACTGCTGCTCTACGTGGTCTTGACGCTTGTTTAGATTATCCAGGTGTAGGGTGACAGATGTGCAATTTTGAACAGGTTCAGTTGTTTTTCTTTTCATCTCGTCCAGACGAACTCTCAATTCCACCAACTGAAAGCAGAAGTGATCCCTGTGAAGGTAAGGAGTCCATGTTGGTTTGTGTTTCTGCATCATTTGTCGCACATTCCGCTGTTGGACTTGAGTTCCTATCACTTATTTTATTTTCATTTTGGTGTTTTAATTTGTTTTATTACTTCTTGTAGTCTAGCAATTTCCATATTATTACTAGATATTATATGTTCTTTTTCTTTATCATGTTCTTCGAATATACATTCAAGTTTTGAACGGAGCTCCTTTTCCTTGGCAAGTTGGGCTTCAATTTGATTTATTGTATCCACTAGTACAGAATTTCTATTTAGTAGGACTTCTTTTTCCTCTTTAAGTTTTTCAATTCTGCTTGGTGTATATTTAAGCCAGAAATACCAGAGTCCGAAATTCTTCTTGCCAGTCTTTCCCTTTTAACTTAACTATTTTCTGAAAGGAGAGCGTTTCCAACTTCTGCCGCAAGACTAAGCGAAGTCTCTAAGTCATGATCATTCAGCAATTTCATGTTCCTGTATTTTAGACTCTGCCACTTCTAGGGCCGACAGCTGTCTTTTTTTGGTATGCGGTATCGCTTTCAGCTGATTTATGTTTGGGGCAGTTGTTTGATTTGTCATTGTAGGCTAATTCAGCCTCTTTCAAGGCGGCGTTAAAATTTTTTTATTTTTTATGATTATCTGCCTTAAAACTTACCGTAAGCTTCTAGATTTTTTCCCAGTATGGGTAAATGTCATATTCCTTTACATGAAATAGAACAGTAAATCTGCTTTAAAATTGATAAAAAGAAATATATATATATATACATATATAAGTACTTTTCCAATATAGCTGTATCAATAGATCAGTAACCCATAAATTAAGACAGGGTTCCATGATTGAAGGTAGTGACAAGCAATTGTAGCTGACCTTTGAGCTAGTATAGTCTGCCAGTTATCACTGGAGCTACATGTAGACAGACCAGGTAAACAGCTACAGCTGACTGACAACTCAAGTTAACCTTTGCTTAATGGCAGATATTACAAACTGCCTGTTACTACTGGTGTCATATTAGTAGTCCACACTTCCTGTCAATTTTAATTCAGTTTATTAATTATTATTTTATCTTTTTCTCAAATTAGTTTGTAAATGATAATTTTCATTTAAATGATGAGTGTTCCAATTCAATTCCAAACTGTGGACTCTCCCAAAATATTATAAATCACTATTAAAATATTGTTTACAACCATGTGGTTTTTATCTTCTAGAATTGTAAGTAATATATTTCCAATTAAATTTATTATAGTTTATGATAAATTAGAACTTGATTTATAAGTAGAGATTTTATACTTATGTCAAACTTTTAATCCACTTTGAATAATTAAAAAACTTATTATAAACATAAAATTTGAATAAACTGTCACATTCACTGTTTACTGTCCGTCACTCAAGTCACTCACTCATGTCAAAAAACCCTACTTTTTACGATTCAATTATATTGTATTTGGCCGTATCTGTCACATATGCGTTTAAATAACTAAACTAACATATGATCGGAAGACCAAATACCTGTCAAACGACTTTTTGTTTACATTAATTTACATATATATATATATATAGTGTCAATGTGGGAAGCAGTGTTGCCAAATCACTTTTTAAGACACTGTTATCACTTTATAACAATGTAACAAGTGTTGACAATGTATATATTATTAAATATGTTGACTATATTAAATATCTATGAAAACTGTTAATCTGCTGAAGGGAGTGGAGGGAGGGACTGCCAACCGATTAACAAAATCTTTCCATCCGTTTCAAAACCAGTGATCTTTTTGAATCACCCTATATAAAAGTTATCTAGTTTATAAAGGGTAACTAATTTTTTAAATTGTAACAAATTAGGTACATGAATTTTTTCATGCTGTCTTTTGCCTTTAACATTGTATTATTGCATACACTTTCATGCGTGCCATTAAACTTTAAGCAGTTGCAATTTTAAAACCAGAGACAATATTTATTTTATTTTACATGTAAAAATAGATACAAATAAGACACAACAAAAAATTTAACTTGAATTTGTGAGCTATTCATTTTTAAACAGGATACATACATACACAACTAAACATAATGTTAAAAATGAAAGGGGATAGATTCAGTACATCAAATCTGTAAGTGCTTATCCACAGAAGACAAATATAATAAGCAATTACTTAAAGTTAATATTCATATATTTTCTTCAAAGCTAAAATCTTAAGAGTATAGTGAAAAACAGTATAATTAGTTATATTACAGTTATAATTTTTTTTAAAGCAACATTTAAGCATTGTAATATTTAAAAATTAAATTTTCTAAAGATTATAATTGTATACAAAACAGTCACAACTTTTGCTGAAACAATTTAAACTGTCCAACAGCTATCACCTGCCTTAAGGAACAGGCTGACGGAGGTGTGGTGTGAGGGAATCACTGAGCGAGTGGACTGGCTGAATGTCATAGAGCACAACATTCGCGCAGGACTGTCACTCGGCAATCAGCAAGATGCCACCTCCGGAATTGGCCCAGTCATGCTGGACTTCATTTACTGGTTCCGCCAAACCGAAATTGGCAAAAGGTAAAACATTAAATTTAAAATTAATATTAGAAATGTTATAATATAAAATTAATCTAATGTATTGTTTGGATTAAATCAAGACAGTATAAAAATACACTATGATATTTAATAAGCCAAGCCAGGTAGGAAAAACAATTTTTTGTAGTAACCATGTGTATAGAAAATGCAGTAAATGTAGGTACTCGTTTCATATGTGCCGAATTGCGATGTTTCAGAGTAACAGTGAGTGTGCGTGATGTCCTGACATGGGTGAACTTCATCAACACTTTGACCGCTGAAAACCTGGATGTGGGCTCAGCGTATGTTCACGGAGCTTGTCTCACTCTGGTCGATGGGCTTGGCTCGGGTTCCACTGCTACTCTTGCTGATAAGTAAGTCATTTCATCCCAACAGTGGATATCCATTTATCTGTACCTATAAAGGTATACTGTTCATAGCGATGACTCAAACTCTGACTCGAGTGTAGGTTGTTTTATCAAGATGTGTTGGCTAAACCTCTCCCCATAGATAGATAGATATATTTGTAGTTGCTTATATTAAGTTTAATACAAATAGTATCATAAATAATAGTTATTTAAATATAAAAATATGCATAATTTCACACTTTATTTATATATTTATTGCATATTAAATAAATAAAAAGAGCACAAGATATAAAACTTTACATGCAACTTCTGACAGTTTGCACAACGGCAGAAAATCTAATTACTGTTAAGTTTTTTATTGTAAGTGGTAGCAAATAGGTATATTATTTTTAAATGAGACATTGAGATATTCAAACTATTCAATACATTTTAGAAAACCACAATAATTTTAAAACAACTGATGGAGCAATAGTAATATTTTTTTATTATTTTCAGTGGTAATGTTTAAATATTCACCTTTTGACTAAGTAATGAGTGCAGTCATAACTTTTTTATTCACAATGCGACTAAGGGTTTGGACAGGTATTCTAGACACCTTCACAATATCCAATATCACCCATCACTCAAGGGACTAGTGTTGATACATGTCACAAGTATTCATATATTTATCTGGTATATCTTTTATTTATTAAAAAAAAAAAAACAGAACAGATGTTTTTTTTTATTAAAAAAAAAATAATTGATCCTAAATAATGTTTGACAGAGCTGAAGTAGTGGCCAAGCTGCGGGAGGCATGTTTGAAGTTTTTAGTCAGCCAGGTGGAGCACACAACGGCCGTGCACCAGGACCTTCGGCAAGCTTTCCTGTCCGACATCACTCCTGAGGCAGTGACAACAGACCGCTGCTTCGGCATCCCTCCCTTCTACATCCCACTGGGTAATTATAGTCATTAAAGTGATGCTATGGTTATTAATTTTTTAAATTCTTAAAACATTTTTGAGTTGCATGATTACAAATTTTATTTATAACAAAATTAAATTTCCTAAAGTTATATTTCATTAAAAACAAGTCATTCCCTGTATGTGTTGTGTAATTAATATTAATAATTTAAAAATTTACATTTTTATCTTTGGTGGTTTTCATTCGGAATTTATTGCTAAATGCCTATGATTTACTCATGGAGTAGTCAAGACATTTTAATCTCAGGTCTATAACTTTGAAATATAAAAAACCCAACCACAAAATGACTACACCACTTTTTAAACATGGTGTCTTCATGCACCTGCCACATGTCTTACTATGGAATACAGTTTACCAATGACTGTGTCCAGTAAGTCATTCCAAAATGACTACCTAAATGTAAAAATAATAAAAATTTTAAATATATAACTTATTACTAACGCTGTATTCTATTAGAACACTGAGTTAAAATTTTTTGAGACTAATGAAAGCTGTTTATTGTTGGGTACTGTACACATACAGCAGTATAAGACTTTTTTTGACTCAGAAATTGTTATATCTAGTCATTTTCTTGGTTGTTAAAATCTGCTAGGAAGCAGTACGAAATAGCTTATTACCTTTTACAATCAGTAATAGCTTATTCATAATATTCACCTGAGCACTGCAATACCTAGATAGTTCTACTATAACAACAAATAAAAGTTAAATAATAAATAACATGGGAAAAAATGTATGAACACATGTAGCACTGGGAGCCTAGGACTGAAATGTGTCCTAACCATCAACAGCGGTTAAGAGGTTTAAAAGAGAAATATAATTTTCTTTAAAAAAATAAAAGTTAACAAATACATTATTAATAAGAATTAAATTTATTGTTAATTTTCTTGTTGTTTGTGGTAATTAAAACTTTTTTGTACCTTGATTTATAACTATTACAAAATTGTTAAAAAGAAACTATTATTTCTAATAAGATTTTCCCAAAACAGTGAAATATTTGTAACGAATAGGATAGCATAATATTTTTAAATGAATATGTAGTATCTATTGTACATATGCAATTAACACCAAAAATGTTTACTGTATGGTTTATTTAGAATAAATGACGTTATCCAGTATTAATGTACAGGTGAGCTATCAATTCCTGGGAAGGATGAGTTCACTCTTGGAGCTAGAACCACGTGTCTCAATGCTTGTCGTCTGCTGAGAGCATTACAGTTGGCAGGTCGTGCCATCTTGCTGGAGGGCAGTCCAGGTAATTGGTTGTTTATAAATTCTCTTGAGGATGGCAGTTACTTGGTTTCTGTCAAGAAGTTTTATAATTAAATTACCTTCAATAGATATCAGATCAGTATACATGTGCCTGTTTACATAACTTGTGAACTAAATATCAGTACTGGATTTTCCTCTATTTTCAATGTTTGTTGTAAAACAACACCTGCTACTCTACTAGCATACAGCTGTTGTTTAGGTTATTCAATGGTGTTGTATTTTATTACAAAATAATTTGTAAAAATCAACTGAAGTGCTTAAAATACGCTCACAAAAGCCACGATTTCACAATATCAGACTAGTAATGTGTCAAAGCTAAAGCTCAGATCCACTGAATTTACTAAGCTTATTTCAGATGATAGATTGGTAGCACACAAATTACCAATAATTGCTGAAACATATTATTGTAGAAGTTTGTTTATGAAACAGATGTAGATATGTGACAAAATGACCATAGTTTTATAAATATTTTACTCACAGTTTTTATTTTCTGTATTTATTTTCATGCTTTACTGCCAAGTCTGCTGCGTGAATCGCAGACAGCAGCTGTTGAGCAGTATGCAAATTACTGATTGCTGAAACATGGTTTTATTCTTTGTGTATGAAAACGAGTTGTCCAATTTAAAAATTATCTAAGTTTTGTAATTAATATTTTATATGCAATTCCTGTTTCCTATGTCTGTTTATTTTTCTGCATTGACACATATTTGTTATGTCTATGTATGGATGTCTTTTTACCTTATCTGTGGAAACAGATGTTTGTTTACTAAGTTTGATTTATTTTGTAATTTATGTAGCGGTACAATTAATTGTGTTCTCTATAAGAATATTAACATTTTTATTATGACTAATAGTGATTTGAAATTTCTGATAACATTTTTTTTAGAATTTAGCTATATTCTTATTTCTTAGTAACAAAAAACACAGTAATCTGAATTAATACTACCATTTGGAATCAAAATCAAATTTCTTGGAATTGGCTCATAACTTTTTTCATACATTTTATTTAATTTTTTTGAATGCACATTTTCTTTACAATAAATAAAAAAATGAAGCAATCATGGAGAACTATCATAAATATTGTATATATTGTAAACACAGTTACATATAAATAAATATATTGTATTTGGTGTTACAAAAACTATTGTATAAGAAAAAAGATTTCATAATTGTAAAATAATCTTAAATTTAGACCTAAAAAAGACGCCATCATCAGATGTGAATCAAAACAATTCACACTTGATAATGTCATATTTGATTTTGAAGGCACTATTCTGAAAAAATTGTAAAAACATGTTTTATTTGGGTTGTTGATTGAAGTTTGAATAATTATTTAAAAGTTATAAAAAGGAAACATTAGTGGTAGCTGTGCCACAACAGAGAATCTATAGGCCAGTTCTAGAATCAAACAGTATGCTGGAGAAAATCAATAAACACAATACCAATTCATATTTTTTAAACTTTGTTTGTGTGGGTTCTTGTAAGTTATACAAAAATGAAAAACTTGCAGTGAATTCGTCATAAGTATTAGATAAATATTCGAAAAACAAGATACATTTATTTTTACTTTATTATTTAAGGATGAATTATTACAGTAATTAAAGAATGTACTCACTTTGTCATCAAAACTTAATTTATAGGTGTTGGCAAAACCAGTCTAGTAGCAGCATTGGCTCGGGCATCAGGCCACCCTCTGACCAGAATAAACCTGTCGGACCAGACAGACGTGTCAGACCTGTTCGGGGCAGACTTGCCGGTGGAGGGAGCTGAAGGAGGCACCTTTGCTTGGCGTGACGGACCCTTCTTGCGAGCCCTGCGGCTTGGCCACTGGATACTGCTAGACGAGGTTAATAACTTGGGTTTTGTTATTCTCTCTTTTGATTTACCCATAAGAAATTCTATGTTGAATGTAAATTATAAACCATTAATATTTACAGATAAAATGTTATTTTTAACAACTCATAAGCATTGAAACTCTATTGTGAGTCAACAGGGAACATTATTCAGCTGCTGGCCGCACATCTAAGGTTGTGTTTGTATCTTTAAGGATGATATGGGAAGTAAATAATTGTTGTAACGGATAATTGTGGTTTTTAACAATTTATTAGCTTTGGGACACTAAACTATAAGTTTCTATGGTGGAAAAATTAGTGGGTTTTTGGCGATTTTCTATTTACAACACAAGTATAAACTTTAGCTCCTTGTCAAAAACAGAGCCTAGGTGCGTGGCCGACAGCTAAATAGCTGACCTTTAACTCTTTTTGTGTGCATTTCCAGAAAATTTCACTATTGTAATTGAAACTGCCCTTGTGCACAAAATTGCTGATTTTAATTGTGAGGAGGATGCAGCAAAGAGATTTCAACATCAAATACATCTATTGATTGGCAAATATGCTTAAGTGTTTATATATTATGATACAGTTACGGGCACCATGGAGAGTCTCCATTACAGCGATTTCCTGCCAATACAACGGCCGCATTTTTTTTTATGCCGACGTTATGAACAGAAAACTTATAGGAACGCTTGGTTTTCTAGTGCCTGAGAGACACTGGAGGGTGTAAAAAAAAAATAAATACATGAGTAGTCTGGAAATGTTTTTAATTTAGTCAAGCCAGAAGACACTCCATTATACAATTACTAATTTTTCAGTGAAAAATAATAGAACAGTAAAACATACAATAAAGACAGTAAATATACTTAAAGGGGATTTTTAAAATCAGTCATAGTTTCTTGTTTATTTGGTTTATGATATCACAATCCATCTTGATCAACATTCTCAGACATTCTAGCAAAAGCTTTAGCTGGCATAGCAGTTATAACACTTTTTGGGCACACTTCTTGGATTTCTGATAACAACCTGCTAGGGTACTGGGTTGCTGGCAGCAGTGCAGCAGTGGTTTTGCCAATAATGTGATGCTACCACCGCTACCCTTGTGCCTAGTGTGCTATAAAAAAAAAAAAAAACAAAGACAATGATCTGCTGTGATGAAAAACGTTATAACCGATTAAAATGTACTGAAACACCACTGTATAAGTTAATTTTGAGACTTTTGAAACGTAATTTAGATGTTGAAACTGTGAAAACTGGCAGGAGACGTTATAACGAGATTTCACTGTAGTATGCTTTGTAATAGGTATTTGAGTATACTTGGTATTGGAAATGTTGTTTCAAAGTGATTATAATTTGAATTATTTACCTGTTCAGTTTGACAGGTTACAAATATTCATTGAGTAAATAAACAGACATTAGTTAAATGATAATTGGTATTATGTTGTGACCAGTTTCTCTTCCATAATTAATTTGTATTTAAATCTGCTGTTACAGCTTAATCTGGCATCACAGTCAGTACTGGAGGGTCTGAATGCTGTCCTAGATCACAGAGGAGAGCTGTACATCCCTGAACTGGGACGTTCATTCACCATCCAGTCCGACAAAACCAGGTTGTTTGCGTGTCAGAACCCGCTTAGACAAGGCGGAGCTCGACGTGGTCTGCCCCAATCTTTCCTGAATCGTTTTACTCAGGTATTGATCATTATTAATATATATCTTTGAAAGTATGTTTTGATATCTTGAATGGCTTACAATTTATAATTGTGTAACACAGGTAATTTCTAGGTGATGTGAGTAAAATAAATTGAGCAAAAATACCAATAAAGAGTAAAATTTTGCATTGTTAGCACGTAAATAGTTTGTTGATGAAGATATAATAATTGGATCTATTTGCTGTTCAGGTGTACATGGAGCCTCTGACAGCAAATGACCTTGAGTTCATCACAAGGTCACTGTTCCCCACTTTGCCGTTGGAACTAGTGCAAGGCATGGTCCGGTTCACAGTGCGGTTAGCGGAGCAGTGTGGAAGTGCATGGGGACAGCGTGGAGCACCCTGGGAACTGAACCTGCGTGACTTGACACGTTGGGCCCAGACTATGGGTGACCCCCCTCACCCTGATAGGTTTGTTGGTGTGATTTACGCTGACAGGATGAGGACTGCAGCTGACAAACAACAGGTTGGTAAATTTTTGTCTGGCATGAGATTAAATTAACTATGAAAATTGTAAGAAGCTTAAAAATAAAATAATTTGTGGTTTTTTTCCCTCCAAGAGAAAGAGACTGTTGTCTCTGCACATATTCCTAAAGAGAACCTTTGTGCCTCCCTTACTTATGTTTGTGCCCTCAAAATCTGACACTTTAGCAGAAGCCAATCAAATTTGAGGGCTCCTGTTCTGTGATGCCCTTGGGGCTGAGAAGATATGCCCCTGGGAATTGTTGCGTACGTTTTAGATATGGCAAGACAGTTTAGCCATATGTGATCCGCTAATTCCTCAGCTTCTCCGCTGAGTCTGTATTCATCAATCTGACTAAGATCCACCTTCATAAGATGTTTTCTAAGAGGACCATGTCCTGTTAGTCTCTACTATCAATCTTATATTTTCCTTACTTTGTCTTTTACGAAAGCTTTGCTGTAGGAGAAGGATATTCTACAGCCTAGCTCAGGCCCTACCATAAGGGATTCTGTACCTATTTTTGTGAGGGCATATACTTTTTTGTTTAAATGAATACCCTCATGGCCTGGCACCCAACCAAGTGTAACTCTGTTCTTCCTTGCCAGTTACACCAGAACATTCTTGCATTCCCAAACTGCTTTCGAGTCAAACAAGCAGGCATTAAGTGCCTTTAGTGCAGCCTGGCTATCAGAGAGGATTACATATTCTGCTCCTTTTGGCCTCATTTGTGTCTTCTAGCATATGATTCTATTGCCATGACTTCCGCTTGGAAGACCGTGGTGTGTTTCCCCAGGTGCACATTGTGCGAAGGTGTGAACCATCTGTATAGAACTTCTGGACACATTTAGTTGGATAGATCTCATTTTCACTCCATTTTTCCCTTTCTTCAATAGAGACTATGTATGGTTTTTTTAAAGTAGTATTTCTTAACCATTCTTTCTGATAGTTGGTTATCATTTCAGCCTCAGGAAATTCTTGGGTTATTTTCATGTGCCCTTCTGAGAAGGTAGACTTAATCACCTTTGTACCCAGAAGCTTCATTGAACTTAAAGCGGCTATCTTCTTCACCTCATGCTTCAGAGGGGAGAATCCCAGAACCGCTTCAAGTATCAGGATTGGACAGGAGCTCATTGTCCCTGTGATGCTTACGCAAGCTAATCTTTGAACTGTCTGTAACTTCATGGCAGCTGTTTTTTGTTCTATTTTCGTCCACCACACTAACGCAGCAAATGTGACCATTGGTTTTGTTATGGCTTCATAAATCCAATAAATATTTTTTTGATTTCAGTCCCAAGAGTCGTTTACAGGCCCTAAGGGCATTTGTTGCTTTAGATATTGCGTTCTTAATATGTGGGCTCCAAGTCAACCTCTCATCCCGTACTACGTCCAAATACTTAGCTGCGAAAGAGTGTGTCATTTACTTAAACTTATTTGTTGTCCTAAATAAGCTTATTTTAAAAATAATTTGTTGAGACTTCCTTGTGTGCATTGTAGTATGAATTTGTCTGTTGCCAATCCTACTTGGTATTGATCCTTGATAACTCTGTGTTCACATTCGATTGGATCTAAAAATATATAACCTCTCTCTACAGAGAAGCAGGTTAAAAGTGCCAATCTGTATATTACATTGACTAAATGGTATTGCCTAATAACTGCAGTTAGTTCCTAACGGATTTGATCATTATTTTTGTTCTTTTGCATAAATAATTTAATTAATAATTTAACTAACATAATAATTATAATTATTATGTTAGTTTAGCAAAAGTGGTTTCATTATTGTGATAGAGAATTATTTTGTCACTGCAGGTACTGAAGGTTTACAATGAGGAGCTTGGAGACAGATATCCGCTGTCAGCAGAGCAGCCGGGTATCGTAGTGACACCAAGTGAGGTGGTGTTCGGGGAGGTAGTGGTACCACGACAATGTGGCTCAGATGGTGAGGTCAACATAGTGGACAGAGCCAGTGAGAACATGGTGCTCCGTAGTCAGTTGGCGCCTCTGCGCTCGCTGGCCACCTGCGTAAACCACAACTGGCTGTCGATTGTGGTTGGCAGCAGTGGCAGTGGGAAGACCAGTACTGTGCGTACGCTGGCCCAGCTCTGTGGGCGGAAGTTGCAGGTGCTCTCCGTCAACTCAGCCATGGATACCACAGAGATCCTTGGAGGTTTTGAACAGGTGAGAATAATATTTACATTACGAGGCATATATACATGCTACGCTTCATACATAATTATATACATACATAGTTGCATACAAATGTATTAAGATAAAAAAAATTATAATTTTTCTTCAACAACATGTAAAAAATAATTTTTTGTTTGATTTTTAATTTAAAATTTTTTAACACATTTTATCATCCAAATTAAATAATATGTCATATTCTAGTTTTCCTCCAACAAAATAAAACAAAATTGATCCCATTATGCTTATTTTTGAAAAAGTTGTGAATTATTTTATGGAACACTACACAAATACCAAATATAAAAAAAT
The DNA here is from genome assembly GCF_021130785.1 of Homalodisca vitripennis. NCBI lineage: Eukaryota > Metazoa > Arthropoda > Insecta > Hemiptera > Cicadellidae > Homalodisca > Homalodisca vitripennis. Next base: position 154,381,424 of record NC_060209.1, read on the forward strand.
CAAAACTCAGTTATACAGATACTTGATTTTATTAAATAAGGAACAATAACAAAGATGCATATAAATAAACAAAGATCATAAAATTACAATTTTTGTATTCCAAAGTTTTACCATTTTTTTGGTATTTTTATTTAAAGATCTTAACATTTTTTTATCATTGAAATAAATATTGTAAGTTATGGCCTATTTTCTACCCTACACAATAATAGAAAAATCATCTCATTATCTCGATTTTTTAGTTATAAATTATTTGTCTAAATACTACACAAACACCAAAAGAATGCTTGGCACTGACCTTCAAAAGTGCTTGGCAATCAACACAAACCTTCACAAGGCAAGAAAACGTAAACCTTCTAGGACATATATGCAAAACAAAGCATTTGGCACCATACTAGTTAGATTAATATCTGTAAGATTGAAGCCCAAGTGGACAGCAATCACCCACAATTTTCAACCTAATGAAGCCTCAAATAATGCAATATAATAACTATTAGACAGGCTAAAGAAAGAAATAGACTGGGAATTCTCATACAACTATTACAGAAGTTGAAGGTGAACTATGTCTCCTTATTTTTGAATTCAGTAAACCAATGTCCAAAACTGACGCTCAGTTTCAGTTCAGTATCAGTTTCACTAACACAGCAAATTATTGCAATATCAATTTTCAATATATTTTTATATACTTGTTTTTAATGTTTTCAATGCTTGTTTTTAACGTGTAATATTGTTTTACAGGTACATATTTGAGAAGAAAATCAGTCAGCCAACTGAATTGAAAGACATGATGAAATAAACATCCGTTCCGTCCTTTTCATCTTTATTGGTGTAGATTGTAGAATATTCAAAATATATTTCTATAAATGTTGAATTAACAGACTTTAAAGAAATATATACACCTGTTAGGAACTTAATTATAAATATACACAACTTATTTTGTCTAAAAATAGAAAACTTAAACAAAGAAATCCAAGCAACATCCTGCAATCATAAATAGTCAAACTAAGCTATTTAATTGTAAAATGGCTCAAATATTGTATATATATATTGTAGTATATATATTTTAACACAAATATTTTATAGTATTTTTTATGTATTATACAATGTTTGTACATAGTAAATTGTTTTTTGTACATATATAATGTATGTATCTGTTTGTAAAAATTAATAAAAACAATTTTTATTTAAATTGAAAATTTTGTAATCAAACCATTGCCCTATCCAGTTTTTTATACACACATAACATCATATATCAGCAAAATACATATCGTTACAAAGAAGATTCACAATGAAAACTAGGGTAAGCGGAAAAACTTAACATAGAAATAATTGTGTTTGTTTTGTACTACATGTGTATAGCCCACTTTTCAGCAAAAGGCTCATTGAATTTGGCATGCACTCTATATAGTGGATTAAAATTATTTTATATTTCCCAATACTTCCATGTGTTTTGTTAAATGTATATTTCTTTGACTCAGTCTTAAAATTCAGCTTTTCCATATCTATCTCTCAAGGCCTTGCATTTAGCCTGATTAGATTTTGATTCACAAATGTATGATTAAAGTTTTCACTTAGCAATTATAGTAGTATGATTTTATTATGAAATGTTAGCTAATTGTATACATTTTTTGTAGCTTGGTCTTTGTTCCAACTTCTCCTTTATGATGATTATTGTATTAATTTTGCAACCCTTTTATTTCTACATTACTGTAATATCATTGGGAACAGACATGAAAAATATACATTTATTCATTTATTATTCATTACATTATATAGAATCGGCTACACTAAGTTACGTAGAACTTATCAGTGAGGTCAAATCACAACACAAAAAAGATATTAAAATGTCTATACTTTTACATTTTTACAAAACAAGAAAAAAAAACTTTGTTAAATAAATTGGGCGGTTTAGAGCATACATCTACAGAGTAATGTACAAATTAATGGCAGTCGTTTATTTAGAATGAACAAACTGTTCAATTTAATTTTTACATAGCTACATACTAGACATAAACTGTACAATTAAAACAATAATGCCACAACCATAATAAAGAATCTATTCAAACAAAAATATTTAACGATAACAACACGTAGGTTAAGCAAATGAAGGAATAAGATAAATAACATGAAAAGGAAAGTTTTATGACCTAACTGTAGTCTACAATATGTTGTTTTTTCCCGCTGTTATACTGCAAACTTGAGTATGTTTGGGACAGTACATGTTTCTCTTTGGAGGTGTCCTGCTCCTAGCAGACCAGAGGACAGTTAATTACAATATTAGCTGGTGTGCGTTAATATTGTAAATGTAAACAGAAATATAACCTTAAATCCAATATGAATACCTGAATTATTGTGTATGTTCAGTGTTTTTTTACACATGTGTTATGTTGTGGAGTTCTATGTCTTAACTAATAATTTAATCACTAAAACCATTGTTTTACTAAAATTTAATTAAACTAGCTACCATTTATTACTACTATGCCTTTCTGTGGTATTTAATGATATGTGTACTGAAAAGTATTGAAGATACAACTTCTGTGCTTTTGTGTCAGTTTGAGAAGAAAGAGTTTTGTTGGTGTGTTAAAAGGCGGAATGCAAAATCAGGTTAATATCAGTATCCCGAGCCAGATCCTGGTACCTGCTTTCAAAGGTGTTTTCAGGTAAGTTAAAAACCTAGTATTATTTTCAAGAAGGAAAGGGTTTTTCCGGGTATTATTTTCAGTTATGATTCCTTCCCAGTGACCATTTATAAACACAATTTCTAAAAGCTTTATAATTTACTATATTTTCTACATCACTGGACATATGATTAAACAAGTAAAGAACAATATAGTTTGGTAATCGTTTCCCATATTCTGTTCTAGGTACGAGTATATAATAGTTCATTATAGTTCTAGTGTTAAATATTCTTTTCTGTTCTTGTTTAAATTGTTTATTTCCAAAATGTGTTAATGCAATTCAGCTGTAATATAGTCCTTTTGGTGTAAGCTGCCTCATTATGTTAAAAAGATGATGCTCATTATATAATGTCTCTAAACATAAATTGTGATCATTTTTGTGTGATTAAAGCTTTTAAAGTTTTTTGTAAAGTGAATGTATGTGTTCTTTCCAAATCAATTTGCTATCCACAATGAGTCATAAATATTTGGTATGTTCAACCAGGTCAATATTTTCACACTGGCGCTGAACCCAGCCATGTAAACACTCACAAATATGGTACTTGATATTTATTTCTGTTTACATTTTCAAGTGAGTTTGGGTAAATATGCATTAGAAAAGTCTTCATAGTTTATAACTAAACCATTGTCATGGGATTGTATTTTGATGTGTGTCTGATGTTTTGTCTGTACTTTTCAAAATGGACCAAATTATTATTATCTTGTTTTAAATTGGAATAGATGGGATGAATTTGGCATTCCAAATTGGCCTTAAAATTAAAAAAAAATGAGCAAGTCTGTATTTTTATTTTGTTATGAATAAATCAGTTTTAATCTTTAGTCCCTTCTGAAAAAAGGGCCTCAGAGGTACCTGACATTAATTTATCTAGAGTGTTATCTGAGGAGATCGGCTTAAGTTAAAATTTTATGTTTCCAGCTCAATACATTCAAGAGTCCCTCATACCTTTGATTTATATTGACGTATAAATCAGTTAATCACACAGATTTTATATGTGTACACTGCAATAATACAACCTATCCCTGTTTGGCAAATAAAGGTTTATTAATACCCATAGAACAGGATATCGCTGTGATGAGAGGGAATTACATAAAATTACAATACAACCTTTCTAGTGTGTTGTGACCAACTCTATCAATTAAATTCACTATTTGAACATTTAAATTCATCAGAAAATTCAGCTTGGTGAATGTTTTTAAGGCCCGACAGGTCCTTCTGAAAATCATGTCCTTATCTGTGCGATAACTCTTGAAAGGTCTTATTGACTTGAGACAGGTTCGTCTTGGTTTACATAAGATCTCTTGATTTTGTGTGCAAAAGTTGAAAATGGTTGGTAAAAATTAAATTCTAACATTTTTGCTTGGGTAACTATGATGATATTGAGGAAATCGTAGAATAAAACAGTTTGTAAACAATCTGAGTACAATCATGTGCGATTTTTCAGGAAGTTACTAATACAAGTGAATTATTTTTCATCACTGTATGGTAATGGGCTACGTTCCAATACAACTGACATCTGCGAAGTCATTATTTCCCTCCTAGCTAAGTCACCTGATTTTCTCTCTCCCAAACATTACATTCCCTAAATAAACAATGTTTCCCTATATAAACATCTCTTTCCCTGTATAAACACAGCAGTGTGATTCTGTTATTTGTTTGACAGTCCTACGTTTAACTGATGAGTTTAACACCAAAATGAATTATAAAATAGTGTTAGTATCCCTATGGAAGAATTATAACAAAATTAAGAAATGTTAGATAATCTTTTAAAATATTTCGTGTGCTTTTTTACATCCTGATAAAAAGTATGTTCAATTCTCGTCTTGAAAGTTCTATTGCGGAGCTCGATAGCATGCTCCACCGACTCGACCTCGCCTCGCCCATATATGCAATCTCGTCTCGGGATAATCACTTTCGAGACTAGTAATTAAATGTACTATTGTAGGGATGATTGATAAGTGTTTATGTTTTGAATTATTATTTAAGTGTTTTCGTGTATGATAAGAAATCAAGAATGGAATTTAAATTTTTGTGTATAGTCAGCAATACTATTAGGGAAGTATTTTTTGTATAGTTGCACTTCCTTATCTTAACATTCCTGAAACATTTTAGGAAAGGATTAATAGAATTGACAAAATGTCTTTAGGGTTGATGTGGCATGACGTAGTAACTTGAGATGATATAAGTCAATGAAGTTAGTGAACTGATTAAGAATGAACTCAAATTAGCATTTGTCAGTGTGGAAGAGCTCCAGCAACGTCAATGCCTAGTTAGAGTAGGTTTGTTACGTAATGTGGTGGTGTACAAGTCCGCGCGCCAAGACGAAACACATTGCCATGAAATATAACCCCTCGCTGCTTGGCTAATTTAATTAACTGAGATAAATAATTACGAGTCTTGTATCCAACAGGCGGGGAGCTAATTGTGCGGCACGTCGCGGCGCGGCGGATCGGTTCTACACCCACACCACACCGCGCTCCTCGCCGCATCCTAGGCCTACACGTCTTACAGCAGCACGTCGCGGCGCGGCGGATCGGTTCTACACCCACACCACACCGCGCTCCTCGCCGCATCCTAGGCCTACACGTCTTACAGCAGCACGTCGCGGCGCGGCGGATCGGTTCTACACCCACACCACACCGCGCTCCTCGCCACATCCTAGGCCTACACGTCTTACAGCAGCACGTCGCGGCGCGGCGGATCGGTTCTACACCCACACCACACCGCGCTCCTCGCCACATCCTAGGCCTACACGTCTTACAGCAGCACGTCGCGGCGCGGCGGATCGGTTCTACAACCCACACCACACCGCGCTCCTTGCCGCATCCTAGGCCTACACGTCTTACAGCAGCACGTCGCGGCGCGGCGGATCGGTTTCTACACCCCACACCACACCGCGCTCCTTGCCGCATCCTAGGCCTACACGTCTTACAGCAGCACGTCGCGGCGCGGCGGATCGGTTCTACAACCACACCACACCGCGCTCCTCGCCGCATCCTAGGCCTACACGTTTTACAGCAGCACGTCGCGGCGCGGCGGATCGGTTCTACAACCACACCACACCGCGCTCCTTGCCGCATCCTAGGCCTACCCGTTTTACAGCAGCACGTCGCAGCGCAGCGGATCTGTTCTACACGAACGGATGTCTCCAAGGCGTTGGAAAAATTGATCATTGCTAACTTTTTGGCGGAATCAGGAGTAAAGCGTATGATTCAAGAGTACGTAACGAGCTTCTTTGAGTGGACCTCAATGTTTATATTATATTCGCCATGGTAGGGCGAGATCTGTTTCGTCGATTCCCATTTACCTTACTGCCAATACTGTTTAGAGAGTCCTGCTTTACGATTTCAGCTTTCAGATCGATACCTAACTGGTAAATTATTTGCCTTTTACTGACGATGTTATCTTGTTTACCGATTACTGTACTTTGTATCATGGTAGTCATGTTAGAAGCTACAAACTTTTGGCCCTACTGGGGCGGAATGGAAAGGTACGGCTTGACAAAGTCGCTTCATGGTGAATCATCGGCACCTAGCAAATAACGAATGTCTAATCACTTTAGCTACAACATGAATCATACTACGGTGTAATACCATCCAAACTGCGGGTTAAAGCTAGTTAATATTCTATATATGTATACATATTTTCACATGTTTGGGAAATATAATCACTCACAGGTAATGTATGTACGAGCTGTGACCACGTCTCTGGCAATCGATGTATTCATTAGAAGAACATTAGCGGTGTTACACCAGAAAACGAAGAGTTTGCCAAGTTAATGGATCTCGGCTGACAGACGAGACTGAGACAATAAACTGACTGAGTGGTCGGGGAAATGTGTTGACAATAGGCATACGAGGAAATGTGTTGACAATAGGAATACGTGGAAATGTGTCGACAGATGAAGAGGAAAGCGCCAAGTGCAGTGCCAGGCAGTTGGACATTACCAAACCTATTATCCTAGGTCCTTTAGGTATGACGGGGATAGCTATGTGTCTGTTATCTCTTAAAGGAGTGCCATGCATCTTACTTGAAATAACACTAAAGACTTGACTGTGGCTATAACATTGTTAAATTAAATACCAAAGCGTAAAAAGGAAAATATGTTCTATATACAAAGGACTGTCAAATTTATTACATAGCACAACCAGGCTATAGCTCTGGAAGTGCACCTTTATTTGAAAACAGCGAAGAACGTCTTGCTTTAGCTTACCGTACTCTGTTACCCTGTTACCTGATCCATAAGTAGGATTAACGGTTGAAAACGCTTCGTCCTATAACATCTCCAGGATGACGTTTCTTTTCTCGAAGAAGTCCAAACTCCAAACTTCCGCTTGTAATCGAGTTGCGGAGTTTTGATTCGGCATGATTAAGGCTCTATTAAACTCCAAATAGTGGTCTGTGTAACTTGGATAAAAATCAAAGCGAGTAATCAATACAGTAACTAGATTTAAGAGACTGCAGTGACACTTCTGGGTCTTTTGTAGTTATTAATAAGTTTTATAGTTTTAAAACACCGTTGTTTGTTGGCAGTAACATTTATCTATTCAGATTTCATATACTGTACAGCCCGTACTGGTGTAAAATAAAAGCGTGATCAATAATAAACATCCGTGAAAACACTGTTACCTCAGTCGGCCACTTTTTGTGTTCGATTGATAAAATAAAGAACATGTGTAGTACTTTTGTATTATGATGAAGTTCACTGAAACAGTTTACAAATTAAATCGTCTAGTTACTTGTTACTAACAAACTAGGGATCCAGCCAATTTTAGAAGCTACATTTTGTCTACAAAGAAGTAACTTTAAAGTAATACACCTCGAAAATTAGAAATTTCTATGTTAAAGTACAGCTTTATATAATAATTAAAGGTTGACTTTTGTAGCGATTCTTAAAACATCTTAACAACACGTTATTAATCAGTTATGTGACAAGTTATGCCGTTAATGTCTCAAAATTTTGTTCACAAATTTTTAATGGGTTGGAGGAATATATGAAAATGTGATTCTATTATTCTACATGTATAGTAATTTTTAATATTTAGCTTTGTAAGTTTATGTTAAAAGCATAAATTAAATAATTAGATAAACGTATAATAAAAGAAATCATTATTATAATACAAATCCAGTTTACGGAGCTGGTAATAACTTAACTATATTATGTAGTCTATACTATAATAATAATATAACGATTGTATGAGTTGAACTCGCGACAAATCAAACGAGTTTGGAATGCCCAAAAAGCCCGCTTTAACAAGTATTTATTGCGTTTTCATTATTTAGGATCTTCCAAACCATTCTTAGGTCGTATGATATATTAAAACAGTAATTGAATTGTTGTGCGACAATGTTTTGGAATTTATGTTTAAAATCAACAAGTGATTAAATAATTAAAGCTATTAACATAAATCAAACACGCAACTGTTAATTATTTAAGCTTTTTGTTTTAGGAATATGATTTCGTAACGTATACGGCAATAGTTTTTATTTTATTAATGGAATGAAAGTTAACAATAATTTAAATGATTTTATGTAATGTGTAATTTCAGAATCGTCGGTACAGATTTTGCAGTTTTTAAATTACATTGCACTCGGTAAAAGAAAAGTTTAAAGAAAGAATTAAAGAATCAAACTCCTTACTGAAATATTCAACACAATAACATTTAAAGTAAGATTGCGGTATCGGGTCAAGGTTTTCTCCAATGAACTTTCAGTCAGTCTTTGAAATGAAAGTAGCAGTCAAAGGACATAAATTCAATTTAATACAGGACAGCCCCTTTCAGTTAGGTTTAAAAGCAGTTCTGTGTCAGCGCTTGCGGAGGAGGATATATCTCCCTGGCGCGGCTCTGCTCGGCGTGGAGGCGATACAAGGAGTTCCACTAGCTGCTTAAGCGGGAAAAATGACTTGTTCTGTCCGATATCACTCGTATTCTCCCCCCCCCTCACCGAGGCTAACTGTTATTTATTGTTACCACATTGCAATATCATACAAATATAGTAACGTTTGGATTAGTTGGATGAGATTTAGCGAAGCCAATCACTCTTGGGAATGGAAGAATTTCATTTCTGTCTGTCTGTCCGCACGATATCTTGAAAACGAACTTAACTTATAGATTTGAAATTGTGCATGACTCGTAAATTAAATTTACTTGACTGACTAATGAACTAAGTGGTGACTTTCGGCTTTATCCAGTTTTCTTATGGTGATATAACTATTATTTACTTGTCTGGCTGTCGGTTTTACGTTTCTTAAGATACGATATAGAAAAAAATATCTTTTCATATTTTAACCTTTTTAATACCCTGGCAATTTAATCCAGTTACAAAAGATCCAGGCTACTTATACAATTCAAATTGGCTCTGAGCTCGTACACTATAAATTTATGTAGGGCCAAATTTATTGTGCAGAAATATTTAATATTCACATATTATTCGGAAATATTGTGCCAAATATTTAAGACAATTTTAGACAGGCATGAATAGGAACAAACCATAATTAAATGGGGTACAAAGTTTTGTCACTTCACATTTACTAGATGCCAGCACGGCTATATTGCAACAGAAAGTTCAAATTTCATTAATTGTATTTGAAAACTGAAGGCTCGTAGTAGTAAGTTGTCATTGAATTTCATAAATTCAATTAGAGCCAATAATTAACTATGGGAACTTTATGCATAACACTTGATATTTCGTCTACACAATGGAGAAGTGTTGATTTTAAAGACATTTTCCCATTGGAAACAATAGTAGTGAGAATAAGTAGTACATGTAGTTTTAAATAAATGTGTAATGTACGCACATTCGCCCGACTCGGATAGTCAGACATTAACATGATACCGCGGTCGGTCGTTGTTCTTTCAAGGCTGAATTTTGCGTATTGCCTCGGTGACCACCAGGGGCGGGGTCATAGATCGTGCCCAAACCACACGCGGCACGACCCACAGTGGTTGGGCAGGACCTGGCTCCAGAGCTGTTAAGCCGTAGCGTAAGATTACAGTTATTTAGGGCAGCCGATCATTATGAGCATGATGTAAATTATTATTATTCAATTCAGTTCAATGTATTTTTTGCAAAAAAGACAATATAAATTGCATTGCAATCGTCATTAAATTTAAAAGCTAAAATGTTGCATTCTTCATTACAGTGGTTCTTATTTAGACTTAAAAATTTTCATTCACCCAAATTCTCATTCATTTCATAATTTTCCCACTCTAATCACGTGGCCAATCAGCCAATTATGTGGTCCACCAATCGTGTTCTATGGCATCGTCTGTATTATAAAAGGCTTCCGAGATCAACGCGGTTTTCAGACGAGTTTTAAATGCCTTAGGCTTTGTGGCATTTTTTATAGAATTTGGCAATTTTTTGACGAATTGAACTCTATTACGGCAAGCAGGAGAGGTGTTGGCAGGGTGTAGGGCTGGCCGAGTTAGTGAATTATTTCTAGGGACGTATTTACGGCAAAACCGTAACTTAACAGCTTCTGGAAAGGTCAGGAGTGAACAGGTCAAGTGTCGAATTGGAAAGTACATATTGTGTCAATCTAACAATTGTTATTATAATCTGTTTTCATTTAAGTATATAAATAACTGTGTCCGCGTTGAAACTAGTTAGTATATTTACCTGTAATTTGTTATTTTTAGAAACTAAATCAGTCGATAAAACTGGCCGTGTTAGGGACGAGACCACTCAGATGGTTAGACAGTTGTCACCTTTACCGCGTTTCAATAGTAATTTACGTATATCAGGGGCTGGTTACCGCAAGTATAAAATCTTAATTCTTGTTATTGACTGTCATATAAACGATGATACTTACATTCCTTAAGGATTACTACAAACTAACACAATCATGTACCAGTGTTTACAATTGTTTTATTCTATCTTGAAGATTTTCAAGTACATCGTCATTAAATTTAGGATGGTATCTAAGGCATACGGGATCAGTTTTTGGTACATCTCAGATGTAAGGAAACCACGGCGTGATTTCTCCGAGGCGTCGGAAAGACATTCATGAGATTGTATGAATTGCTTACAAGAGCTACAGGGGCTGCATAGTACGTCCTTGCAGACGAGAGAGTGAAAGTGAAGTAAACAGTGGCCAGTACAGTAAAAATCAACGCATATAGTTCCTACTGGTATAGCGTGTAATATAGATATTATATTAGGGGAAAAATATATAGGCAATATACATAGGCAGACATATGCCTACTATAGGAGAACCCGTATTCACCTAGGGTACACTCAACATTATATAGTGGCTGGTCTTGCTCAAATTCATGTGCGGCAACTTTCTCTAGAACATGAAGTATATTACAGGAAATACATCCGCGATAAAGAACTAAAGGTTGCATACGATGGAAAATTCGTAGCCTAAAGTTTTTATATACAAGTATTTATATTTATTCTAAATTTAATTACTGGTTTGATTTAATTTTATGGTGTAATACAGTTTCGTTTATAAGGCGATTATTCACATTTTATTTTTGTTATCCATATTAAAACTTGTCAACGACAATAAAAAAGTTCGTATTTGTTTGTCCACTACTAGCATGTTCCGACAGCAGCTCACTTGACCCAAAATTGTTACTGAGTTCGTGTGTTCGCAACAAATGCCAAGGTTGTTTGGCACGATGAGTTTGAATTGTTTCAGTTGTGGTTGGACCACGGTACGGCAGTTTTTGGCACATCTCATAAGTAAGGAAACCACGGCCTGATTTCTCCGAGGTGTCAGAAGGACATTCATGAGATTGTATGAATTGCTTACAAGAGCTCTACGGGATGGGTGATATGTCCTTGAAGACGAGAGAGGGAGAGTGAAGTAAACAGTGGCCAGTACAGTAAAAATCAACGTTAATCCCATTTTATTCCTCCCTATTTATATCCTTTTTCCCCTGTTCCCATTAATGTTTCTGGTAATTTAAAACAATGTAAAAACTACAATACGACGTTGAAATTAGAATCTTGGTGCGGTGAGTCATATTCGCAACACTAGTAGGAGATTATGTTAATTCTGTATGGTCTAATACAAAGTGTCACGTAACAGGCTTTGCTGAAGTTACATAAAAATCTCAAATATGCAGGCCATTTCATTTCTATGATATCCTGTGCACAGACAGACAAGCAATCGTACCAAAAAACAAGTTTTACACTCCCAGACGAACAGAAGGGGAATTCTACCCACCTCCTGAGCGTAGGACAGCCTAATCTCATAGGAATACACGAAATATCACCAAACGCAATGTTACCTGTAGAAATAAAGTTTCATGCAAAATTTAAAGTCCGCAGATGAAGTCGTCCTTGAGATATTTAGGTTACCCTAACGCATAGCCAAATCGCAGAGAGGTGCATGCAGCATCATAAAAAAGATATACCTATGTAAAACTAGTTACATATAATATTTCAAGTTCAAAGAACATTAAGTTCACGAAATACTCAGCAGAAATAGACAGACATACAATACACTAACAGAAGCAGAATGGTGCAAGCCCCCTTATTGGTTACAAGAGAACAAAATTTCAACTCTCTATACGAGAAAACTGTTAATTCAACTAAATCGCATGACGAAAGAATACGCACCATCATCGAAATCCATATTTTCGTATAAACATGAAGTATATATAAAAATATGAAGTAGGTCAATTCTTTCTAGAAATATCTTGCAGACATACAGACAAGGTTGCAAGTAAAACACGTGAGCCATCTAAAGATGCGATAACATGCTTTATCATGCTATTAACGATGTCTAATAAAAATATTGTTAACGATTTCTAAAAGCTCACACATGGAGTATAGCGAGTAACATTGTAACATTGTTAGGTCAGAGTACAGACAGACCGCCTAGTTAGGAGTCAATAAATATATTCCTATAGATGTCTAAAAGCTCACACATAGAGTATAGCGAGTAACATTGTAACATTGTTAGGTTAGAGTACAGACAGACCGCCTAGTTAGGAGTCAATAAATATATTCCTAAAGATGTCTAAAAGCTCACACATAGAGTATAGCGAGTAACATTGTAACATTGTTAGGTTAGAATACAGACAGACCGCCTAGTTAGGAGTCAATAAATATATTCCTATAGATGTCTAAAAGCTCACACATAGAGTATAGCGAGTAACATTGTAACATTGTTAGGTTAGAGTACAGACAGATCGCCTAGTTAGGAGTCAATAAATATATTCCTAAAGATGTTTAAAAGCTCACACATAGAGTATAACGAGTAACATTGTAACATTGTTAGGTCAGAGTACAGACAGACCGCCTAGTTAGGAGCCAATAAATATATTCCTAAAGATGTCTAAAAGCTCACACATAGAGTATAGCGAGTAACATTGTAACATTGTTAGGTCAGAGTACAGACACAGACAGCAGACAGACCGCCTAGTTAGGAGCCGCGGGCCGCTGCACCTTGTTACCCCAATAAGTGACGATTCGTTACGTTCGGGAACCGTTTCTCATATTAGATCTCAACCTTTGAAATTTATACTCCTCGTTTCCTTGTTACTGTAGGCCGGGAATACAAAACATACATACGTCTTGTGCACTCGGCTCATATTTCACCGTAACTTATTCTTGACGTAACAATGCTAAGTTATTGATTTTATTTTAGTTACGGTGTCCCTCCGTTGCAATAGTCTTGTTCCGCTAAAAGTAACTAACTTTGAAGACAGTATGCTGCGAAATAATTCAGTCTGTGAAAACAATTATTGTTAAGCAAATGAATCAAGTAGTTGAAGAATTAGGCTCTCGAAGTAAAGTGAAATAGTTGCTCGTCTAATAATGGAACGGAAATGTGAGAGTTCCGAATTTATAGAATGTGTCAGAGACTTCGAATAAGTATAAAGATTGTCCTTCAATTGAGTGGAAAACTTTTTTTCTATAAAATAATATTATATGATTAATCAGATTAATTTTTAATTTTAATTTAACAGTAGTAACAAAAGACAAATACGTCGAATAAAAACAATATGTTCCAAGTATATAATTTTTTAAGAACAATTATGGATATAGAATAAGTAAATACAACTGAAAATTAGCTCCATATTCAAATAATTCGAATCATGCTCAAATTAAAATTCACACAGTCGTGCAGATGTGCATTCAGAGAACTAAGCTGTAACTTGATCCTGCCTCGATGTGCTGGAGTGGTTTGTGATGTTAGTCAAATTGTTCTTTCGTGCAGGCTGAGACATCCGCCAGTACGGGAACGAGATGCAAGGAGAACCTCCGACTACGTCACAAAACGACATCATTTGCACATTAGCCGTCTCAAGCCTGTGTTAAGCTGATTAATAAACACTCTCTATACACCAAACAAACGCAAAACCTAAATCACCTTCGAGCTCAACTGAGGCGCTAAAGGCGATGCTTTTTAGTTAGTCCACGAGTTCATAGAAATTCGCTGGGCTAACTAATTAATTGCCTTGAAATCAAACAGATCTGGTACCATTCGTAATTTATTGATTATGGGTATGCCTGATGCAGATAAGCTATATATATATATATATATATATATATATATATATATATATATATATATATTAGAATTTTATATTTTAATATATAACTTTTAAAATAATTTATTATTGTTAAAATGCAAAAAATACCTTATTTTTATTTGATTAAACCAGGTAAACCATGTAATCCAGTAGCCGAGACCCACTTTGCACTATAAAAGCAAACATCATTGATTTGAAATCGATAGAAGAATTTCCCTTAAGAAAGAAATCGATCGACAGCCACGTTGGTTTTGGCGAAGGTCGAATAGGGAGGATATAAACAAAATAAAAATATAAACGATCCTTTTTCTCAGATTATACTTGTTACGTACATCGCCGTCAGGTAATTAGAAAAGGAGACTTTCAGAGTTTGCGTAGACCAAAACTAGCGCGGCTGTCAATCGATTTCTTACTTGGGGGAAATTCCTCTATCGATTGAAAAAATAAGGTTGTGTAAAATTACAATACAGTGAAAATCAGATCTCGGCTTCTAGACTAATATTCTGTTTCGCACTCCAGAATTGCATGGTAGTTTGGTGATATTATTTACTAAAGGAATAAAACTACTATTGCGGTTAGTAAATAAGACACATTTACAAATTAAAAATAAAACAGGTCAAGTCATTCAAACAGTTCATAATGAGCGTATTTTGTGAAAATATTAACATTTATTCCGTGAAGTATTTAAAAGAACGCCATTTTCTTTGTCAGTTGAGCAGCACGTTTAACAGAAAATGTAACTTAAGCTGACATAGTGTCACTTGGAATAGTTATTCACCATTGCCTATTAACCAACTATATTATCAAGAAGTGTAAGTACTACAGGCAACAACCACTACGCTCGAGTAGTTATCCTTACAACACTAGATGGAAACAGCGTAGTGTGTAGTTCGTGTTCGAACAGTTTCATACTTTTATCTTCCCAGTAGCAGGATAAAAAAATATTGAAGTATATAGATTTCAGTAAAGGTAATGGATTACATTTTTTGGAATTTTGGAAATGTCTAAATACATTATTAATATTTATATAGTTGTACATTATGCATATTACTACATAAAAGGCATAATGTTGTTACAAACAAAATTATAGAAGTTACTCAGAAAGACGTTTATAAATGATCTTGTTAATGTCAATTAGTGGGCGAAGAATCGGAATGAATTTGGATCGAACTCCTTATTTTCATAAGGTTTGTTTTAATTACTAAACACCTTTCAGGTGTTAGCCTCTAGAAGTCGGAAGTGTGCTTTTCATTCTTTCGTAAAATTTTCTCCCGCTAAATGTAGATTCTGAATTCCAATGTTGTAGCTATATTGTTTTTCTTTAATATATGAGCTATATCGATAACTGTTTTGAAAGTATGAGTCCTTGCCACAATTTGGTTGCAATTTTCAGTAACTTAAATATAATCACTACTCGCACTCAACAGCTCTCCTATTTAAACAAGGTAGGAGTACCTACGCCACACCACGTGTCGCGTAGCAGCCATTGATGAGGTTGGACCAAAATTTGAGACTAGCTCATTTCATTTTCGAGATGTCCTATGGACAGTTAGGCAGTCATGCACAGAAAAGAAATTTTGACATTCTCAAAAGAAAAAAGAGAAATTGTGTCAGCCTATTGAGTGATAGGCTTCAATGACACTCAGCCAAATTGTATGGTTGGACTTGCATCATCATAGAACTCATTTCTGTCTATGTATGAATTAGGTTTCATTCACAATTTAAAGTTGATATTTGTCGAAATCTCTTGCTACATGATACATGCACGCTAATATTCATTGAGTTAGATTTCATAGCAGTAAAATAATAATACAAGTAAGCAATAATAAAAATTGTGATCAGGTAGGGAGGGTACTATAACGCAAGAGTGCGCTGAAATCAAATCTTCTCACCAACATTTAACATTCCCACTCTATTATGTTTTCTCTTTACTATATGAATATGCTATATGTGTTAATTTGTTGCATTTAAAAATCTCATATGATTGTACTCAGCTTGTGAACAAATTTCTTTATTTTGCTACTCTTTTTGCCATAATTGTTACCTGAAAATGATTACTAACGCTTAGCCATCATCGAACCCAGTGTTGCCCATGTAGAAATGAAGCTTTACGGAAAATTTAATATGTATAGGTCAATTCGTTTTGAGATATCGAACGGGCAGATAGACAGCTAGAAATGAAAATGTTCCAGTCCCACGAGTGGTATGCTTCGCTGCCGCTCAGCCAACAAGATACTATTTCCGTTTTGTAAAGTCTGATGGGGTATATTCCAGGAGCTATAGACTGAATGTGAACTCAAGAGGCGTTAGAAAATGCAAGATATCTCAACAAGATGTTACTGCTGTCGACTGAGTCTGCTTATATCACAGTTTGTCGGTTATTGAGAGATACCGTCCATCTGGGACTTCACTGACTGGCAGATAACTCGCAACTGCTGCTTTATGTCCGCCCTGACTCGCTTCTCTACGGCGCTCTTCCCTAAATATTTCATCGGCAACACATTCACTTCAGGCTTAGGAGGTCCCTTCAGAAAGATCTGGAGCTTGCTTTTATTTTTGTCTACATTACTCAGTTTCTTCCTGAACAAAGAATCCTGGAACAAATTCGACGAGGAGCATCAACCGCATTAGATTAAAGCCAACCAACAGTTCATGAATTTCATTAGCAATAACAGCGATTAATATATGTTTTTAGTAAAATCTAACCCAAAATAAACATAGCCAGTCTAGGTTTCAGAATATATTTCGCTAAAACGTAGGTATTTATGCCGTAAGATAAGATATGTTATACTTTAAGTATGTTCAAAAGTTTTATTTATACCGGGTGTCTTAAAAGTCCCCCCTCCCTATTAATTTTCTTATTAATAGAGATGGAGTGATTTTTCGTTGGGGAATGTTTATATGAACAACTGAGGAGTTTTTTGACACTAGTTACTGTGTCAAATTGGACTGAATGTGTCTCACATACTAACAGGTAATCAATAAGAGATAACATGGCAAAATCAGCTATCGGTATTCCCAGAATTTTCTAACGGGCTTCGGTTAGACCAAACAAAACCTAATAAATGATATGTTAATTATGGTTTTTGATATTTGTTGATTCTTGTAATAACTTTTTTTATGATTTTGTGGTGTACTCCCTCAAAATAACTAGTGAGTGAATGTTAATAGACCTTACAATAACTTTAAATATAATTTAAACTGCAGGGGTTTTATAAAATAACTCGAACTTTAATTGACCACCACATTTAACAGAGTAACATTAGATACCTCTAATTAAGAAAGAAAGAAAGAAATACATTTATTTCCAGCCATAAGCAACACATTGTACATCTATAGTAACTATGCATAGAAATGAGATCCTCGCATGGGTCGTAACCTGTGCGCGAGAATCGAGTCCAATCAGTCCACATTCAGTAACTAAGTGATACATTAAAAATTAGCAGCAATTTTACACATTCTCTGTTTAAAGTGGAAATAACAGAAGCAATATATGTGGCCGCACAAGACTGTGGCTCTAACTATAGCAAGGTACAAATATGTATCAAAACTGTAAACCATATGGGGCATAAATCGTTTGCCCTGCGTAACTCATTTCCAAATTTGAGCCATTGTTTTTCTGTTTATAATGCTTTTTAAAACGAGGTGTCACTTGCTAAGGGTTTCCTATTTAAAAGGTTTTACTTACCACCAAAATGAGGTATTTTGGGGGAGGGGGAGGAATCAAAAACTTTCATAAATACAAAAAAAAAAAACTCCTCAGTTGGTCAAATGAACATCCTCCAAAGTAAACCACTCCATCTCGATTCATAATAAAGTTAATGAGGGTGGGGGACTTTTAAAACCCGGTATACTATCCAAATACCCATATCACTTTGCAGCTTTTTAAATACGCATAAAGTTAGCGGGTGCAAAAACAATGACACTTCAATCGAGAATCCAAACTTTAATTTTGAGAGAGAAACTAAGATCACCGATGAAAAAGACATAAAAGACATAATGGTGGTGGTGGTTGTTATTGTCTCAAGGAAATAATTGTTTAATTGTTTGTACTGCATAGTAAAATGTTTAGAATAATAACCACTCAATTAAAATACTACGTTTAATGGTGAATCGTAAACGAAATAAACTATTATAGAAGTGGAGTATCGAAGATAGAGCTGAGAAAACTTCAACTGTTTTAATATTCAGCTTAACATCTCTTTGTTTGAAACCAACTAATTCAACTAAGTAACTTAATCACATGAATTGGTGAGTGACTGAAAAATTTATACTTATTTGACTTACACATTTCTTACAATTTACTAGTTTCTAATGTCGGTTCTTTAATAAAAGAAACCTGGAATATTGTGCCAGGTACACATGGCAAAGTTATCTTCCTTTGGAGGAAATGGGAGATTTGATCTCTGATATTTTCCTAAACTTGTTAATAAAGGACAGAGATTAGCCTAATGTTAGTAACATCAATTGAAACGCACCAAAAATAAAAACAGCCAGGGGCATTGATATAAAACTCGTTCGATTTATAACTTACACAACTATTGTTCAAAGAATTGAATCCTATTCAGTGTGTGTGTGTGTGTCTAGTTGTTCTCAGATGTGGTCACAAGTTAAAACAAAGAAACCGGCATATCCGGGAAATATTCAAACAAATCGTCATTGCAATCACCAAACCAAAATTAATAGTCTACCGGCCCACAAATATATAGAAAACAAATGTCCCTACAATAATAACTACAGAAAGAAGGCATAAAATTAATAACAAAAATAGACATTCCTTTAAGACATCCATTCCCAACAGTAAAACAATAATTATTAATGGCGACAGTCACACCCGGCATATCACGGGACTTGTGCGGGAGTTGACCGACTCTGCGACCTCGATTGGCGGCGTGTGCATGCCTGGTGCCCGACTGCTGGACATAATCAAGCTGAACCAGTCATCCCCTGGACCTGGACCTGGACCTCGATGTGAGGTAATGATTGCCGGCACAAAATGATTTGGCAGTCGGTGCCCAGAGAAATATATACCGCCGCCTAGAAGGATTTATTGCTGCCCGACAAGCCGATGCCGAGTTCGTCATTGCCACCCTGCCGCACCGTCATGATCTTGCACCCAGACCTTCCTGTTCCACGATGAGACCGTCCTCGTCAATGCTTATATCGAGGAACTGGCTGCCCGATATAATGCCAGAGTGCTAAAACTTGGGGGGGATCGGCCGAAAGTTCTTCACTAGGCACGGACAACACCTCACAATGAGGGGCAAGCGGCTGCTGGCTAGGATGATTGTGAGGATCGCATCGGAGAGACCTCTCAAGACTGCCGGTGCACCGGGCTTGGCGATTCCAACTGTCTCCTCCTCTCCCACCATTAGCCAGGTTGCCAGCTGCTGTCAACCCTCAGCACCAACACTCCGGAAGACTGCAGCACATTTCATACGCTGAAGCTCTGAGGAAATACCCTGTGCTGGACAGTGACGATAAGTCCGGATCTGCTGCGGGCCGTGCCACGGGGAGTCAGCGGAGCTCAGGCGGCTTCGATGTCGCCCGGAGGCGGGGGTTCATGCTGGCGCCACAGAGGCCTCCGAGTACATATCGCCTTCTATACGACAGACTGACTCGCAATCGACTTTTTTAGGGAGCCCACTTTTCGGCAAAGGGCTAAGTTAGCCAACTCAAATCGGTGTAAACAAAAAAATACACAATAATAATTCATTACGACTGCTTCAATCAAAATGCCCAATTAGCAACTAACAAATTGGGAAGAAATTCAACTTATGGCTGAAGAACTGAAAACAGATATTCTCGTTGTAACCGAAAACGGTTTTTAACAGTGAAAATATTGGTCTGTGCAAAATTCAAAATTATAAATTGGCAAACTCATACTGCAGACAGGTCTTCTAAGGGAGGCGGTGTTGCTATTTTCTTAAAACAAAATTGTATCTTCACAAACTTTACAATCAAAGAAACGTCTGAAAAACATTTTGAAGCAGTCGGGGTCAAACTTGAAACAAAACAAATCAAAATTAGTCGTCGTAGGCATATACAGGTCTCCTGGAGGAAACGAAGACGTTTTCTTTTATAGTTTAGAAGCTTTACTTACGGACCTGGGTAAACAAAAAAAAATTACATTTCTGATGGGTGATTTTAATGTTGATGCACTAAACAACAATCACCCATCTACCAAGCGTTTAGTCGAATTTGCTAAGATCATTTGATCTTGAAACTGTTGGTGAAATCTCCAAACGAGAGTTAACCACTAATACTCAATCGGCTATAGGACAACATTATTACTAATATCTCTGATGTCGCAGTGACTGTGGTCAATTACAGCAATCTCTGACCACTATGGCCAAGAGGCTATTATCAGAGGTTAAACTATTCAAAAAAGAACCGAAAATTCCCAAAAACAATAAGAGACACAAGGCCTGGAAATATTGCTCTCCTCAACGCCTCCCTTTCTAAAGAAAAATGGGATTTTCCTAAATTTCGATACAACCGGTAGAGAACAGCAGTTTAAAAACTTTTAAATGAATATTTAAATTTCCATTTCAACACCTGTTGTCCTACTAAAACAGTTAAAATCGGTACAAAAAAGACGCAAAAATACTTGGGATTACAAAAGGCATCCTTGTTTCAAGGGAAAAAACTTAAGTTTTTTTCAGAAATCAATAGAACCACGGACCAACGAACAATTTAAAGCCTTTTTTCGAGTTTACAAAAGAACTTATAGGAAAGTAATCATTGCTGCGAAAGCATATGATGTTTCTAAATTAATTCTTTTTTCCAAAAATATTTCCAAAACTGTCTGGGACATTATAAACAACAAAAGTCGCGAAAATAATCAAATTAAAAGTCCAAATAGGGGATAGACTTGTGAGTGATGCCTCAGAGGTCGCTAGCGAG